>NC_139470.1:26102500-26702500 GCF_057233095.1 Heloderma suspectum | reverse complement strand
AGATCAGCCCAGGGCGCTCCACCGACAGTGAAGGGGCTTGAACCCAGGCCTCAGAGGCACAACCCAGGATGCTAGACGACACTGCCACTTACTGCAGAGACTGAGAGGCACTGCCTAGCCAAAAACGGCCTGGGAGCGCTGCAACTGGTTCGTCCCCCAGAGACGTTCAGAGAAGAGGAGCGACCAGGCGACGTACCTGGTTCTGTTTCAGCTTGTTCATGCAGTCCACGAGGGCTGGGTAACCGCCACTGAATCGCCAGAGGTGCACTACGGCAAGAAGAGGGAGACCTCAGATCCTCGCAAAGGCAAACGAAAGAAGAGGCAACGCAACCCATATCTGTAAGCCCGACTTGGCTGAACAGCTTAGCTCCACGTCATGTTGCCTTAAAATTTTTGACCCTTTTAATGCTCTATAACCACTCCAGATGACAGTTTATTTTACTTTATTCAGCACTGAAGGGTGGGGATTGATACGGGGTGCAAGAAATCTATTTATTTATTTATTACATTTCTATAGCCTTGTGTGGCACAGAGTGGTAGGCGGCAGTATTGCAACTGAAACTCTCCCCACGATCTGAATTCAATCCCAGCGGGTCCCAGGTAGCCGGCTCAGGTTGACTCAGCCTTCCATCCTTCCGAGGTCGCTAAAATGAGTACCCAGCTTGCTGGGGGAAAGGTAGTCACGGCTGGGGAAGGCAATGGCAAACCACCCCGCTACAGTCTGCCATGGAAACGCCAGCGCAAGCAGCCTCCCTCTAGGGGTCAGTAAGGACCTGGTGCTTGCACAGGAGGAACCTTTCCTTTCCTATACCACCCAATGGCAGAAGCTCTCTGGGTGGTTCACAAACATGAACACAAGCATATAAGGAGAGCCCGGCTGGATCAGACCCAGGGTCCATCTAGTCCAGCATTCTGTTCACACAGTGGCCGACCAGCTGCCCACAGGAAGCCCACAAGCAGGACGTGCGCACAACAGCACCCTCCTGCCCATGTTCCCCAGCAACTGGTGTACAGAGGCTCACTGCCTCTTGTACTGGAGGTAGCACAGAGCCATCAGGACGAGTAGCCCTTGATAGCCTTCTCCTCTATGAATTTGTCCAGACCCCCTTTAAAGCCATCCAGATGGGTGGCCATCCATCACTACGCCTTGTGGTAGCTAATTCCATAGTTTGACTCTGCACTCTGTGAAGCCCTTATTTTTATCTGTCCTGAATCTCTCACCAATCAGCATCATGGGATGACCCATGAGCGGCCACTGGACCTCCTGACATTTCCCACCCCTGCCTTCAAATGCTACATAGGGACAGCTCAAGATAGCGCGTGGCGCCTGGAGCAGGAAATCTGCCATGGTGGTAAAGCATTTATATCTATACAACTGTGTGTATAGATGCAATTTGTGGCTGTCCAGATTATTTTTGGCCTACAACTCCTATTGGCCCTAGGCAGCATAATCAATGGTGAGGGATGATGGGGGTTGTAGGCCAAAACAGCTGGAGGGTCACATATTGCCCACCCCTGGCACAGAGGGTTCCCTGGCAGTCTCCCATCCAGGCACTGACCAGGCCCAGATCTGCTTAGCTTCAGCACAGCCACTGCTTCTGATGCCTTCACACCATCCAGGCCATGGAGCCGACTGCCCGTGCAGCAGCAGCCCATTAGAGATGCGCCCACTATCCAGCACTGCCTCCGCTTCTCATTTGCCATAAACATACATACTACTTCACCCTGAGCAACAGAACAGGAGACTTAACAATGTATTATCAAGTCCTAAATTCAAGGATCAAATCCCCCGGGATTGCGGACTCTGGCCTCATCCATCTGGTAAAGAGGCTGTCCCCCTCCCACCCAGGAAGGACATCATGGCAAGGGGGCACCCCACATGGCCCCATACATTGGCCAGAGAAGGAACAGCCGCAAGGAGCTTGTTTCACCCTCCCCTGTGAGAAAGAACTTTGAAACCAAGAACTGGTGCCTGAGTTTTGCTGTTTTCCTCCTCCCTCTGGATCCCTTTTCCTTTTGTGTCGTGGCTTTTAGATTGTAAGCCTGCGGGCAGGCACTCTCTCATCATTATTCTTTGTAAACTGTTCTGGGAGCTTTTTGGGGGGCTGAAGAGCAGAGTAAAAACACTAGAAATAATTAAGGATCGGGTTTCCTAACCCTAACAATCCACATGCGGCAGATACCAGTGCAGTGGTGTTGGCTACGGGGCTGGCTTTACCCTGGAGTTCCACCGGGGGCGCTGCTGGGGCAGGAAGTAGATAAGTACCTGTCACCGCCTTGGTCCTTTTGCAGCATTCTTAGCTCCGTTTCACCGTCCGGAAAGGCAGTACAGAACATTCTCATTCCATCCCACCTAATTCTACAACCATCAGTCAACTCCACAAGCGCTGACACGCATCCGTACAAGGAATTAAGCCAGTGGCTTTACTGCAGAGCTGCCGTGGTAGGAGTCTGCCTTTTACCAAGGATGACACAGTCCGTGGAAGTGCTGTGCCGGAGGCAGGACGTGGCTCCGTGTCCTCTTTCCCAGCAACCAGGTGCCCCTGGCAGAAGACAGGCAGGGGAGAAAGGGGACAGCCTTTCCCTGTTTGTCCACAGTCTCTGGTACTTGGAGATATACTGCTCCTGTGCCTGGAGGTTTAGTTTTATTTATTTATTTACTTAAAGGATCTTTGCCCCACTCCTTAGACAAAAAAGCTGCCTTACATAGAATTGGTCAAATAAGAGTCTCTGCCCACAGGCTTACAATTTAAAAAGGCACGGCACACAAGGAAAAAGAAATGGGGAGGGAAGAGGAAAAAGAAAAGAAAAAGAATGGTTTACAGTCAGTGCAAGTGCTAAACTGGAGATAAGACGTGGCTCCGTGTTCTCTTTCCCAGCAACCAGGTGCCCCTGGCAGAAGACAGGCAGGAGAGAAAGGGGACAGCCCTTCCCTGTTAGTCCACAGTCTCTGGTACTTTGGGATATACTGCTCCTGTGCCTGGAGGTTTTGTTTTATTCATTCATTCATTCATTCATTCATTCATTCAAAGGATCTTTGTCCCACTCCTTAGACAAAAAAGCTCCCTTGCATAGAATCGGTCAAATAAGAGTCTCTGCCCACAGGCTTACAATTTAAAAAGGCACGGCATGCAAGGAAAAAGGAAAGGGGAGGGAAGAGGAAAAAGAATGGTTTCCATCCAGAACTGGTGTTAAGGGTCCCCTCTCTGGGTTATTTGCTGCTTGGCCCTGTTGCTGCTGCTCTGACCACGGCTACCTGCTCTGGCCCAGAGGGAGCCTGCCAGCCAAAAGTCAGGGCGAGCCAAAGGAACAGCCGCTGCCATTGCCTGCTCGCTCACCTGCCCTGTGGGCAGCAACTGGGCCCAGCGGCAGGGTGAGAGCAAGTGGACAACTGCAGGGAGGAAATGAGAGACCCACCGAGGGCATCTTGTCAAAGGCCCCTGATTTATGAGGAAGAGGTCCTTGAGGAACCGTGAGCAGAGGCTTCGCCTCCTGGAAGCTTCCAAAGAGGCCTGACTCTCCACGGCTGGAAACAGCAGAGGAAGCCAGGCCGGCCTTTGCCCTGGTCCCACATCTGCAAGGAGAGTCCTTCTCGCCGGTGAGCCGGGCCCTGCTTCCCACTCTCCTCTGATCCCCGAAACTCCCTTGGCAGTGATGTGGGCGAAGGGCAGAGCATGCAGGCGGCAGGGGCAGTGCAGGGAGCTCCCTGCCAAGGCGGAGCTCGGAGGCCCCTCCCCCGGCTGTCAGGTGGCCCCTCCCCCTCACCTGCCTGGTCCTGTTCGCCATACCAAGTGTTCCAGTTGCCAACCAGGTCACAGGGGTAGTCGGCATCTGAGTGCAGCTTCGGAAGCACCTCTTCCCTGCAAAGCAAAAGATGTGGAATCAAGGGGCTTGGAGGACGCGTGCTTGTTGCCGGTGATGGAGAGCCAGTGGGGGCTGCTGCCTCAGCGCTTCTCCGGGATTGCAACACGCCCCCGTGCCTCGAGGAGCACTGCGGAATCCCAGCAGGCACTGCTTCTCCCACAAGCCCCTCCACAGAAACAGGAGGAACTGGTCTTCTATGCAACGGGAAGAGCCTGGGATGTTGCATCTCTTCGCTGCAAAGGCACAGCACCGTTCCGTCCGGACCAAACATGAACTGAGAGCTCTTCTGCAACAGCTGCTGTTCTAAGATAGGGGTGTCGAAGCTCTTGCAGCCCAAGGGCCAAATTCCATTTCAGAGAAACTCTCGGGGGCTGCCTTTCAATGGTGGGCGGGGCCAATATTACAAAAACATAGCGGCATATTATAGCTGAAAGCCCTTCCTGCCAGTAACTCAGCCTTAGGAGAGGCATTTCAGCCTTCTAAAATGGGGGAAAAATGGCACAAAAGCCGGGAAACCACCAGATGACTGATGGCTGGGGGAAAAGGGGTGTGGCCATCTAGGCAGGACCAGAACTGGGATGTCAGGAGGGCCAAATTTGGCCCCCATCACTGGGGTTCTGCACCTCTGTCCTAACAGAACACCAACAAATGGACTGTTTAATCTCATACATGGAGGGTGCTGGTTCCAGTGTCAGTGGGGTAGTGAATCTGCTCTGGGTTTCAGTCGGAACCAGTCAGAACTCTGAAGGAGCTATCCGGGGAGCAGAGAGAGTTCCAATATCCTCCTGGTAGACAGAACCAATGGGGGAGGGGGGAATTCTGGCCTGTCCACATAGAGGTTGCTTGAAACGTGACCGCTAGGCTGCTATGTCACGGGGACAGTGAGGTCCATTGGTACACTGGAGTTTTGAAGAGACCAGCATTTTATTCCGAGGACTTTCCCCACCCTGCTCTCCCTAGAGTCTTGCCTTGCACTAATCCTAACAGCCTTCAGATGGCAGGCAAAGACCTGGTTACTGACCCAGGATTTTTAACATGTTTAATTCTGCTGATTTTTAAAAATTATTCTGCTGATTTCAGCAGCTTTTGATTATTTAACTGGCTCTTGGTTGTGGTGGTGCTTTTTTATTTATTTATTTTTGCATTGTGGGGTTTTTGCCCTGTTCCTTTTAATTATTAACTTGCATGTTTCTTAAACTGTTAAATAAGTAACTACACAAAATTATCAGGGGGCCTCTATGAAAAGAGTGACACTGGCAAAAATTGCCCCCAAAGCCAGTTGGTCTGACTTGGCAACAGTTATCCATGCCTTGGTTATACCACGTTAAGACTACTGCAATGTGCTCTACGTAGGGCTACCCCTGAAGAGAGTCCAGAAGCTTCAATTGATGCAAAATGTGGCAGCTAAGCTGGAAAGTGCACAGTATCAGGCGCACACTACACTTGTCTTGAAGGACCGGTTGCCAATTGCTTTCTGGACTCAATTCAAGGTTTTAACCTTTAAGGGAGTAATCCTATGGCGCCTAGACGGCGTCTGGGGGGGGGGTACAAGATATTTCGGATTCCCGGATCCGAGGTTGGAGACAGTGCTCTAACCTCAAGCCCGGAAATCTGTGCTCCCTGCCCCCTCCCCCTTGCAGCCGGCATGGAGAGAACCTCCACGGCTGCCCCTCTGAGTCTGCAAAAGCGACCTCGGAGAGGAGGCGAAGGGGCCGTGTCAGTGGGTGGGAAGGGGAGGGGCTGGGTTTCGCTGCATCCCCACTCCTCTCCACCTTCCTTCTCTTCCCCTCAGCAGTGACCATGCTGGATGGGTGGAAAAGCCCGTCTAGCTAAAAGGCAGAGAAGGGAGGCGCTGCAGAGGCGATCCTCCACTGCTCCTCTTGATCGGCTTTGGGCACCTGTAAGCCTCCAAGTTTGGAGGCTTATGGGCACTGAAGTTGCAATCAGTGGGACTGCGTCCAAAAGGGCTTAGGACCTGGCTATCTAAAGGACCACCGGTCTCGCTATGAACTCGCCAGGTTGTTAAGATCTGCAGGAGAGGCCCATCTGAAGGCATCATTACCCGGAGAAGTCCATTTGTCAGGCCCCCGTGAAAGGGCTTTCTCCTGGGTTGCTCCTGAATGCTGGAAAGCGCTCCCTCAAGAACTACGATTTTATTTATTTATTAAATGTCTTAATCGCCCATCTGGCCGGTCACCCAGCCACTCTGGGCAATGTACAGCAGTACAAGCAGTCTAAAACAGTAAAATTAGTCATTAAAACATTGTATTTCTAAAAATAACCTAACCCACCCCAAATGCCTGCCTGAACAACCAAGTTCTCAGTGCGTGGCGGAAGCTCATTAAAGAGGGGGCACGGTGGAGTTCCCTAGGGAGGGAATGCCACAGAGAAGGCCCTCTCCCTTGCCCTCACCAGCCTAGCTGTCCTGGCTGATGGGACAGAGAGGAGGCCATCCGAGGCTGATCTTGTTGAGCGGCCTGTCTGATGTTGCTGGAGGCGCTCCTTGAGATAGGCTGTGCTGGAACCGTATAGGGTTTTAAAGGTCAAAACCAACACCTTGAATTTGGCCCAGAAAACAACTGGTAGCCAGTGCAACTCCTTCAGCACCGGAGTGATGTGATCACACCGGCGGCTGCCTTTAATTGGACCTGCTCCCCTGGCTTTTAGGAAGGGTGTGAAGTTGCATCTTTTCCATTTAGCCTTTTAGGGCACAATCCTACGCATGTTTAGACAGAAAAAGGTACTACAACTCACAGCATTCCCAGCTAGTCCTTTTGGTCTAAATATGCATAGGACTGCACCCTTAAAATATGTAGTTTTAATGTTTTGACTGTTTTTAATGTTTGTGTTTTGCTTGTTTCAAGGTTTGCTTGTTTAAAGTGTTGCACACAGGCTTTCTAGCAAATAAGGTCGTATATTCATGATGATGATTATAAAAAATCGTATTCTTCCTCTCATCACCATGCAAGAACTGAGAGCATATGCCAGAGCATCATATGCCAGCATTTCATTATCATCCTGTAAAAATCAATCAATCCTTGGATCATATTTTGAGGGGAAACACTGCTGGCCACAATGTCAAAAGATTGGCTTCTTTTGGCCCAGTGCTAAAGGACAGGAGCAGATTTTGCTTGGGCTGTCGCCTGTCGCTAAAAGCCAGGAAAAAACATCTGGCTCTGCATGCCTTTGACTGTGGGTCTGATGACTGGTATTTCTTCTCCTTTCTTCAGAAAGGGAGCTATCCTGTTAATAATGGTGTTCCAACTCCTTTTGTTCAGAAATGATCGTAACCTGCATTGAGTATGGAACCTTAGGTAGCCAAAACGGCACCACCCATGCCCAAGAGGGAGGTTACAGCAGGCTTGGGGGAAGGTTTGCAGAAATACAAAAGAATTTTAGTAAAAAAAAATAAATAAGGGGAGACCCTCCATCAAAGAACATGTCAGTGAGGACTGAACCTACTCGGTGAGCACAGAGCACTGACTGTTCAGAGAGAAAAAGATGGAAAAGCAGGAACGGAGGAAGGAATGGAATCTTCAGGCAGAGACTGGCTGGCACACGAAACAGTGGAACTGTACACTGTCACATTTTGCTGCAGGTTCCACTTGTGAACTGTTTGTTTATACTGCATCATTATGGTTTATGGTCGTACAATTACTGCCCCCCACCCCGCCACTATCTTATTGATCCCAGAATCCCTCGTGTATGAGAAATGGGAGATAGAGCCACTTACGTCAGGCTGTTATAGGCATCCAGGCACTCGGGTTTCACATTGTGGACTGCAACGAAAGAGCGAGAAGCTGTATCAAAACAAGGTGGAAGGCGTCCTGTTCCAAAGAGCAGGGGACCAGTGTAGGAGATAGGTGGGGAACCTCTTTTAGCTTTAGGGCAAAACACAATTTTGGAGAAGCGCTCAGGGGCCACATTCCAGAGGTGAGTAGTGCCAGAGGCAAAGGGGGTGGGGCTAAAAAAAAAAGGTGGAGACAAAAATACCAAAAATAAATTTATGGAAACAGAATCCAGCTCTTGGGGAGGAAAGGGGGTGGGGTCAGAGGAAGGTGGCACGGCCATCTGCAGGATCGTGGAGGGCTGGATTTGGCCCCAGACCGGAGATTCCCAGCCCGTGGTGTAGAAGGTAACCTGTGGCCCAGCTTAGAGCAAAGCACAGGCAGCCTCTGGTAACGCAACGCCAGCCTAGCTGTTCCCTTGTGCAGACTGGACCTGTCAGGGTTGGATCTGAGCCCATAGAGTCCCAAAGCAGCCCTGATTCTGAGGAGGAGATACAATCCGTGGGAGGGGAACTCTCTCAGATTTCAGAGGCGCAGCTGGAGGGGGAGCCCCCCCGGCTCACATTCCTGGGAGCGACAGTGACCCTATCATGGAAAGGGAGGGACAACTTGAGCTTTTAGACGCGAGGTGCAGGCACAAGCAAGAGGTTGTGGGAGCTGAGCTTAGGCGCTCAGCTCGATTGGCTCGACGTCAACACCTGCGCCCCGAGGCCCCACGGGAGAGGGGAGACCTCCTCCTCCTACTTCTTAAGTTGCCGCGCTTTCCCCCAAATGGAGACCAACTGACGTCTTAACTCTTAGAAGCCCCTACTAGGCTGTTCCTTTGTATTTCCCCTGAGTCTCAGGCAATTAGCATCTGTAAGCTTCCTTAGGCTGAATGGAATTAAAGCCTTGGAAAGCAGCCCTTTTGTCTGAGTGTTGATTCTGGCTATTAGAGGATTCAGAAGGCAACAGGGGCATTCCTGACAGGACCCATCACCGAACAGCAGGAAGGTGGCGTGGGATGGCTGCTCAGTGGCCCCTGCAAGATTTTGCACCGCACCAACCCGATAGGAGCCCTCAACAACTGGATACTGTCTCCAGGAAATCCAATTTCCGAGGCTCAAACACACCAACAAAATGAAAGGATGAAGATTCGCTTGTTTACCAAAGGCCTGCATGGTGTGCATCTGTAATCCTGAAGGTCCTATTTGTGTTTCCACAGAATTTGGACTTCCCAGACATGGAAGAGTTGGTGGGAGCAGGGAGGTTTGGGTAAGAGCAGGCAGAAGCCCCTTGGGTGCCGATGGAAGAGTCATGGGAAGCCATGGGGAGGGGACAGAGAGCCATGTGCCATGCCGAAGCCCCACCCCCATGAACAAGAGAGACTTTTTTGCAGGCTGCATATTTTCTAATGTGCCTTCCATAACCTTGAGGACTAGAAACCTGACTCCCTCTCCATTAGAGGTTTACAGACAGCCAGGAGGGTGCACACTCTGGGATTTCTGCTAAGTGTGGAACACTCCACATATAAGAACATAAGAAGAGCCCTGCTGGATCAGACCAAGGAGCCATCTAGTCCAGCATTCTGTTCACACAGTGGCCAACCAGCTGTCTGTGGGACACCCACAAGCAGGACCCAAGTGCAACAGCACCCACCCGCCCATGTTGTGCAGCAACTGGTGTAGACAGGCTCACTGCCCCTGGTACTGGAGGTGGCACATAGCCATCAAGACTAGTAGCCATTGACAGCCTTCTCCTCCAGGAATTTGTCCAACCCCCTTTTAAAGCCATCTAAATGGGTGGCCATCACTACACCCTGTGGTAGCGAATTCCATAGTTTAGCTCTGCGCTGTGTGAAGAAGCCCTTCCTTTTATCTGTCCAGAATCTCCCACCCATCAGCTTCATGGGACGACCCCATTGGGTTCTAGTATTTTGAGAGAGGGAGGAAAATGTCTCCCTGTCCACATTCTCCACACCCTGCATAATTTTGTACACCTCTATCATGTGGCCCCTGACCCTCTCACACCAGTCTCCCACCTGTTCTGCAGAGACAGAACAATATCAGCCTACAAAAGACAGGAAAACCACATCTGCTCGCAGCAGACTTTGAACAAATCTTATGAACACCAGACCTTACCTGCAGACCAGCCCTTCACCATCTCTCTCTCTCTCTCACTCACTCACTCACACACACACACACACACCCTATGATAACCACAGAGGCGAAAGGAAGTACAGGGACAAGGGAATGGCGGTGGCTCACACTGGATCTTGTACAGGTGGTTGGTCTCTTTCTTGGACAGGAGGTTGGAATGTGCATCCTTTCGGGGATCCACTTTGTGGACAAAGAGGGAGCGGAACCAGCTGCTTTCATTGTCTTTGGAGTAGTCCCTGAAAGAAGAGGCAAGTCAGAAGGGCAATGCACAAAGGACCCTGGGGCCAGGAGGAGGTGGTCTTCCCACCATAGCATCTTCTAGACTAGGCTTGTAAACAACCACTCGCCTGGTCACCTATGGCGAGTGAGAAACTACCCACAGGCAACCTGGGCAGGAAAGTTTTAGACAAACTGATCCTTCTATCCTGGATTTTAAGGAAATAACTGATCTTGCTTCATTGGACTTGCTGGAAAGACTACTGAAAAATTGCCAGTCCACCTCTTTTAAAACAATACAAGATGTCTTATTATGAAATGCAAATGCAAAATGTTTTATAATAAATAATTAAGAATTTAAAAATGTAAATGAGTGAAATGTAGTAATTGTATTAAAAAGAAGAGACACAAAAATACAAGCAGGTGCACAATGTGTTCTGGGTAACTGTCATAAAAATAGTTGTCAAGATGACCTGGATGGCCCCCAAAGAAAAAATGCTGAGTTAAAAGCCCTGTCGCTGATTCTTCTTGTAAGCCAAAAGTGACTCCTCTAGTACATTGTGTGTGAGTCCCCTCGTGATCGCTTCCTTCCCCCTCTGACCTTATCACGTGTTTTTTTAGAATATCATCACACTCAGTTGGTGAGTGCCAACAGAAATGGAGCCAGAGAGAAACAAAACGGAGGAACCTGTTCCCGACATTTGCCCAAGTACAAAAAATATTTAGAAAACACACCTTAGAGGGCAACAGCCCCACCCGCCACCTCAAGAGCGTCTCTAAAACTGAATTCCACCCTCAGGTTGGAAAAATTCAACATCCCTATTCTAAAATATTGACAAGTACTTCCATAAAAGAATTTATAGAGCTTTGAATTGGTTGGAGCGTAACATCAGAACCACACTAAAAGCACAACCCTAGGCACGTATACTTGGAAGTATGTTGCACTGCATTCAGTGTGGATTATTCCTGGCAAAGCCTGCACAGCACTGCAGTCAAAGTGTGCTTTATTGATTGCCCCCCACCCCTTAACAGTCAAGTATTTCAAATCAGCTGCTCTTAATCATGGGAAAACCGCTGAGTTCTCTCTTTTGAACTGCCAATTCCTTTTTTCACTTCCTATCTACGGGTTTTTCTACATGAGGCTTTTAACCTGCACCTTTACTAAGGTTCCTGCTTCCAGAATATTTGCGGGATTAGGATCGGCTCCTTCACATGTCTTTTTTTTCCAGGATTTTTGTCTCTTTGTCTTTCTATATGTTTCATTAAGGGGCTGCGGTGGCTTAGTGGTTAAGACGCTGAACTGCAGACTGGAAGGTCGGCAGGACAGCAGTTTGAGACCCGAGTGCTGCGTGACGGAGTGAGCTCCCATCTTCAGTCCCAGCTTCTGCCAACCTAGCAGTTTGAAAGCAAGAAATTGCAAGCAGGTAAATAGGTACCGCTTCAGCGGGAAAGGTAACAGCGTTCCGTGCACCTCGGTGTTCAGTCATGCCGGCCACATGACCACGGAAGCGTCATCGGACAGCGCTGGCTCTTCGGCTTAGAAATGGAGACGAGCACCACTCCCTAGTGTCGGACACGACTGGTTAGGGACACCTTTACCATATGTTTCATTACACAACCACTAGGTGGTGCTGTGGCATAGCAGAATGGTGCAATTACACAAGAGTCTCATTCCGCCATTTCCAAATAATACCACACTTTCCTCGATCTAAAAAAAAACCAAGGAAAAAGTTGCAAAGAGCAGGAGAGGCCCTGGAGGATGACGACATCACGTAAAGGGCCCACAAACTACCGTGACTGAGCAATCATGAGTGCACAATAAAAGCCTCGTGTAGAAAAGCTCATTAGTTCATGTCCTCCATTTGTTATCTCCCCCTGTTAACTAAAAATCCCCCAATCCTTTCTTTCTAAAGAATTCACTCCGATCCTCTGATCCTTTGGATGGCACATTCTTGCCCTTCTCCAGGTCTCTTCTGAGGAGGAGCAGGATGGAAGACTTGCTTTTTCTGCTCCAAAACTAACTCCATCTCCTTCACACACCTCCTGCAATCCATCTATAAGAATAAAAGAGGATGTGTGTCCGTCTGTCACTGCAATAACTCCCAAGACCATGAAACCCAGACACCTGGAATTTGGCATGCATACTAAGGGGGCCCTAGGGGTGTGCATCTCAGAGTAATGGTTCAGGAGGCAGCAACTAAATCCATCCCAAAGAAAAAGAAATGCAAGAAAGCCAAGTGGCTGTCTGATGAGGCTTTACAAGTAGCTGAGGAAAGAAGGGAAGCGAAAAGCAAGGGAGAAAGGGGAAGATATATCCAACTGAATGCAGAGTTCCAGAGAATAGCAAGGAGAGACAAGAAGGCCTTCTTAAATGAACAATGCAAAGAAATCGAGGAAAACAACAGAATGGGAAAGACTAGAGAGCTTTTCAAGAAAATCAGAGATATCAAGGGAACGTTTTGTGCAAAGACGGGCATGATAAAGGACAAAGAAGGCAGGGACCTAACAGAAGCAGATGAGATTAAGAAGAGGTGGCAAGAATACACAGAAGAACTATACAGGAGAGATCTTAATGTCCCTGATAGCCATGATAGTGCAGTCACTGAACTTGAGCCGGACATCCTCGAGAGTGAAGTCAAGTGGGCCTTAGGAAGCATTACGAACAACAAAGCTAGCGGAGATGACAGTATTCCAGCTGAGCTATTTAAAATCCTAAAAGATGATGCTGTTAAAGTGCTGCACTCAATATGCCAACAAATTCGGAACACTCAACAGTGGCCACAAGACTGGAAACGGTCAGTTTACATTCCAATTCCAAAGAAGGGCAACGCCAAAGAGTGTTCAACCTACCGTACAATTGCGCTCATTTCACATGCCAGCAAGGTTATGCTCAAAATCCTACAAGCTAGGCTTCAGCACCATGTGAACCGAGAACTACCAGAAGAACAAGCTGGGTTTCGAAGAGGCAGAGGAACTAAAAATCAAATCGCCAACATTCGCTGGATCATGGAGAAAGCAAGAGAATTCCAGAAAAACGTCTATTTCTGCTTCATTGACTATGTTAAAGCCTTTGATTGTGCAGATCACAACAAACTGTGGCAAATTCTTAAAGTGATGGGAGTACCAGACCACCTTACCTGTCTCCTGAGAAACTTCAAGAAGCAACAGTAAGAACCGGACATGGAACAACCGAGTGGTTCAAAATTGGGAAAGGAGTACGACAAGGCTGCATATTGTCACCCTGCTTATTTAACTTATATGCAGAGTACATCATGAGAAACGCCAGGTTGGATGAATCACAGGTCGGAATTAACATTGCCGGGAGAATTACCAACAACCTCAGATATGCAGACGATGCCACCCTAATGGCAGAAAGCGAAGAGGATCTAAAGAGTCTCTCGTTGAGGGTGAAAGTGGAGAGTGCAAAAGCTGGTTTGAAACTCAACATTAAAAAAACGAAGATCATGGCATCTGGCCCCATCACTTCCTGGCATATAGAAGGGGAAGAAATGGAAGCAGTGACAGATTTTATTTTCTTGGGCTCCAAGATCACCGCAGACAGTGACTGTAGCCATGAAATTAAAAGACGCTTGCTCCTTGGGAGGAAAGCTATGGCAAACCTAGACAGCATAGTAAGAAGCAGAGACATCACCTTGCCGACAAAGATTCGTATAATCAAAGCTATGGTTTTCCCAGTAGCAATGTATGGTTGTAAGAGCTGGACTATAAGGAAGGCTGAGCGCCGAAGAACTGATGCTTTCGAACTGTGGTGCTGGAGAAGACTCTTATGAGTCCCCTGGACTGCAAGGAGGTCAAATCAGTCCATCCTAAAGGAAATCAACCCTGAGTGCTCATTGGAAGGACAGATACTGAAGCTGAAGCTCAAATATTATGGCCACCTAATGTGAAGAGAAAACTCCCTGGAAAAGACCCTGATGCTGGGAAAGATTGAAGGCAAAAGGAGAAGGAGATGGCAGAGGATGAGATGGATGGATAGCATCGCCGATGCAATGAATATGAACTTGAGCACACTCCAGGAGAGAGAGGAGGACAGGAAGGCCTGGCGTGCTATGGTCCATGGGGTCACGAAGAGTCGGACACGACTTAACGACTGAACAACAACAGTTTAAAGCCAGGGGAGATTAGTGGGCCAAGGGACAAGTTTTTACGCCTGCCTGTGGGGCATCCCCCTCCTTCAGGGGAGTAGAGTGGGCAGACCCCTCTCTTACGGGGCTACAGGGATGCACCTAGCAGGGGCTGTGCCTGGGGGTGCCGATGGGCACGGCTTCACTCAGACAGGGTGGGCACAACATGTTCAACTCTGACAACTGTGTGAGTTTGCTTGCAGCCTTCGCTGCATCGACAGAAGGATCCGTGGAGGCTGGTGGCTCGAATGTCAGTGGGGCGGTGGATCAGCTCCAGGTTTCAGCCAGGACTCTGAAGGAGCGATCCACCAGCCTCCACTGGGAATGACTATTCCCAGCGGTGTGAAGTCAGATCTGTTTGCGAGTTTAAAAACCAATGAATCCACCAGCGCTCGCTCCTGCACGCCACCAGGGAGATATTACAGCATGCAGAGCAGCAAAACTGGTCTCTGCTTTCCCAGAATGCCGCTTTGCCAAGCAGGCAACCCACGCCCTCTGCCCCGTGTTCCAAAGTCACCGGCCGCAACCCACTTTTTGGCTGTCCTTTCCTGCCTGCCCGGGGAACCAACTCAGCTCACAGGCTGGCACCTTTGCACCTGCAGACGTAAAAAAAAGAAACCAAACAAGAACAAAGCAGGAGATTCTATTGACGGAGTCAATGCAAGAGCGCATTGGGCCAGACAATGCACACCCACGGCTGCAAGGGCTTGGTGGATGGCCACGATTATGATGTTAACTGTTGAGAGTCAGTTGTATTCCATGCACCCATCAGCCAAAGCAGGACACTAGCATCTTGCCCCCACAGGTTACACATGTTCCTAGCCCTCATGGTGCAAAGCCTGCCTCAGAAATACAGGGGCAGAGCTTTGCTGACTTTGCCAACAGGTAGTTTGTGTATATTCCTAGCCACTTGGATATTGCAAGCCAGGTCCATGCTTATTATATCATTTATTTATTATTACTCAAATGTACACACCACTTTCCACAGAGGTACCAAAGTGGTGAACATAAAACCTAATGGCATCAGAACAATAAAATCTAACAAGAAAAGCAACACTATACAAATTAATCAGCAATAAATCTCTACTGTGTGCTACAGACCATAGCTGACTGGGTCACACTTCAGAGATAGCCTGTGTGAAGGGATGGGTCTTAAGGAGACATCTAAACGTCAGAGCTGCAGGGGCCTGTCTAAAGTCAATTGGTGAAGGGTTCCAGAGGGTGGGTGCAGCAACATGAAATGCTCTACTGCACATGCTCTTGAGGTTAAACTGAGGCGCATGAGGAACCCTCAGACGTGCTCCCGCAGATGATCACAGAGATCAGGTGGGGACACAAGGGGTGAGGCGATCCCTAAGGTGACCCGATCCCAAATTGTATGTGAACAACACTTTAAACTTGGCCCGTAGCTTATTGGCAGCCGGTTTCAGTTCTTTTAGCAAGGGTGTAGCTTACTGTTGGAAGGAGCTTCCGGACCAAGCCCAAAGGTAGCCCCATATAGAGTGCGTTACAATAGTCCAATCTCGAGGTTACCGATGCCTGTACCACTGTGGCTCACGGTCCAGGAGCGGCCTCAGTTGGCATACCAGCTGAAGCTGGTAAAAGGCACTCCTAGACACCAAGGCTCCTTGAACCTCAAAGTGACCAAGATGAATCAACGAGTATCCCCGAACTACGCACCTGTTCCCTCAAGGGAAAGCACAGCCCCATCCAGAACTGACAACTGACCTATTTCCTGGGCCATGCTTCACCATGAGCTCCCTGGCAAAACACCTGTTTGATTTAGCGTCAGTTCCCATCTGTAAATTGGGAACAACAGAGTGCCTCAGAAACACGCGGTTAGCATTTGGGGACGGGTTATAGCCTGGGAAGGAGGAAAGGGAATGGACCGAGCTTGGCAAAAAGGGCTAGGCTGAAGTGAATTTTTACTTCTTTTTAATCCTCTTTCACGCAAGGTGCTCAGGTCAATGTACAAGTTTCTTCCTCCATATCTTATACACACAACAACCCTGCAAGGTAGATTAGGCTGAGAGATAGGCCCGTCATCCAGGTCACACAAGAAGCTTCATGGCCGGATGGGGATTTAAGTGTGGGTCTCCCGGGGGGTGTCTCTACGATAACGGAAGGAGAGGCGGATGAAGGCTTACCTGGATTTTTCAAGGAACCGGCTTTGGTCCGTGCAGGGCTCCATGAATGAGTGCACCGCACCATTCTAAGTCGCTTCACAGGAACATACTTTGGGGGGTGGGGCGTGGAGTGAACATCATCAGACTGGCAGGGGCCGCTCAACTGTTAAGAGAGGCTCCCCCCATTCCAGGCTCTACCTCCCCATCTCCTTCCCCTGAAGCTCCCGTAATATGAAGATTCAAGGCTTCACATTAATTACTTCCTTACAGCAACAAAGCAAACAGTAAAGAAACGCAGCATCAATATTTAGGGAACAAGCCTCATTGAAAACAATGGGAGCTACTTCTGAGGAGACACCTGCTTCCCCAACCTATGCCCAATTCCGCCAATTTGGTTTTTATTTCTCTCCCTCCCCTATTTCGCTATCGCGCATTTGCCAACAAGTCCTATGGCCCCTATCTCACTATCGCACAATAGCGAGATGGTAGGTGTAGGTATTGCTGGACAAAAGCACTATTTCACTTTAATGAATTACTTTTTAAAAAAAAGTTAGAGGCTGCCCAGAGCACACCTATACTTTGTGGGGATGGCCACCAGAGCTTAGTGGTAGGCAAAGTGAAGTAAATGCCATCAGGTAGCTCAGAACTCTGATGGCCAGTCCTGAAATGGAGGAAACATCAGAGAAACACAGGCAGGGAAAACATTGGGGAAACACCCCTTGACTGGGGTCAGTGAGGGCACAGCCAGGTGAAAGACACACCCCTGGGCAAGGAAATCATGCTGGAGTAAATGCAAGGGGTGGTGCACACCACAACAGAAGCGCAGACAAGCCAAACTAAGAAAAAGAATCAGACTAAAAGTAGTTTCAGAAGAACCGTTTTTTTGGCATTTAACGCTGGGGTGGCTGTGAGACGGCCATGATGTCATGTGTCCCGAAAGACCTCCGAATGCAGCAACCTTGCCGTAAATCACTAGTGGAGACCCCCGCCCCCGGTCCTAGCCTGATACTCAAACCACTACACCGCACCGCCTCTTAAACTGTGAATAGCCACCCTAGGTCACACTCTCTCGAAAGGGGCAAGCCCCCATACACAAAACATCCTCCCACTTCTTCTGGTTGCAGCATTTGTATTCAACTGATGAGAGCTTCGGCTATTGGGCGGTATAGAAATGAAAAAAATGAAATAAATGAAACTTAAAACGTCAAGTTCCTAAGTATGTGTTTTTGAAAAACAGCAAGTTTCTAGCCCCTATTGTTGTTGAGTCACTCTTGAAAGTGAACAGGTAAAGCCTGGTGAGATGACCAGGGCACACAGGGCTCTTGCTTAACTCCCCATGCCTTGCCCTCCAGACAAGAATCAACTCTTATCAGCCCTAGCTAGCATGGTCAATGATCAAGTATTCTGCGAGTTGCAGTCCAAAACATCTAGAAGGCACCAGGTTGGGAAAGTTGTAGAACGCAAGCTGAATATGAGCCAACAAAGGCAAATGCTATTTTGGGCTGCATTAAATAAGTATAGCTTCCAAATCCCGGGAAGTACTAGTTCCCCTCTACTCAGCACTGGTTAGGCCTCATCTTGAGTGCTGTGTCCAGCCCTGGGCACCACAATTTAAGAAGGATGCTGACAAACTGGAGAGGGAACAGAGGAGGGCAACGAAGATGATCAGGGGACTAGAAACAAAGCCCTATGAGGAGAGACTGAAAGAACTGGCATGTTCAGCCTTGAGAAGAGATGATCGGGGGGAGATAGGATAGCGCTCTTCAAGTACTTGAAAGGTGGTCACAGAGAGGAAGGCCAGGATCTCTTCTTGATCATCCCAGAGTGCAGGACATGGAATAGTTATGCTCTGATAACTTCTCGTCTGGATTACTGCAATGCGTTATACGTGGGGCTGCCTTTGAAAACGGTCCGGAAACTTCAGCTGGTCCAAAATAGGGCAGCAAGATTGTTAACAGGGACTGGCCTGCGAGCTCATATTATGCCAGTACTTTTCCAGCTGCACTGGCTGCCGGTCCATTTCCGGGCCCGATTCAAAGTGCTGGTGTTAACATTCAAAGCCCTTAACGGCTTGGGGCCAGGTTACCTGAAGGATCGCCTCCTCCCATATGTGCCTGCCCGGACCTTAAGATCATCAGCAGCAGCCCTTCTCCGTGAGCCCCTGCCAAAGGAAGTGAGGCGGGTGGCTACTAGGAGGAGGGCTTTTTCTGTTGTGGCACCCCGGCTCTGGAATGAGCTCCCTAGTGAGGTTCGCCTGGCGCCTACATTGTACTCCTTTCGGCGCCAGGTGAAGACCTTTTTATTTTCCCAGGCATTTTAGCTTTCTAAATTTTTATCTTTGCTGTTTTAAATCTGTATTTTAAACTCCTGTACTGCTGCTAGGTTTTATTGTGGTTGTATTGTTATATTGTGGTTTTAATGTTCTATATATTTTAAATTGTTTTATTGTGTGTTGTTTGGTTTTAGTTTTTGTGAACCGCCCAGAGAGCTTCGGCTATTGGGCGGTATAGAAATAAATAATAAATAAATAAATAAATAGTGGGCTCAAGTTACAGGAAGCCAGATTCCAGCTGAGCGTCAGAAAAAACTTGGTAATGGAATTACCAAACAGAACCCATTACCTAGGGAGTTGGGGGCTCTCCCACACTGGAGGCATTCAAGACGAGGCTAGACAGCCATCTGTCAGGGATGCTCTGACTTGGATTCCTTCATTGAGCAGGGGGTTGGACTCGATGGTCTTTTAGGCCCCTTCCAACCCTACTATTCTATGATTCTATGAAAGGCTGGCATAATGTATATAGCAGGGGTGCAGAACCTCAGATCTGAGGGCCAAATTCGGCCCTCGGGATTCCCCACCCTTTCCCCAACTGCTAATCCTTTGGTGGTTTCCTGCTTTTTGTACAAATTTTTCCCCATTGAAAAAGGTTGAAATGCCGCTCTCCTTTTTTTTGTCCTATCTCCTTTTGCATTCAGCTTGCCCACCACTGGAATGCAGCCCTGAGGCTGAAAGCTGCCCTGAACTCCTGGTATACAGGCTGCAGAATAGAGATTTTCTTAGTACAGAATTTGGATTACCTTGGCACAGCCTGGCCTATAAGCTGCCAATGTTCCACCTCTTCTGATAAGAGAACTGGTATTCAGAGCCCCCCAGTAACCACACCATAGCATCAGAGCCTTCAATATGCTGGGTCACAGTTCTGCAGTATACTTTGCACAATGGTTAATCCACTCTAACCTGTACCTACTCCCAAAGGTGCTATTCTTGGCACTTTGTACCAGATTACACCTTGGTTTCCATACCATTCTTACCAATCCATGTATTTGTCAAAAGCCCATCCCGGCCAGAAAGAACAATATTATACACATCACACAAGTAAAAAAAGAAATATAAAAGAGCATATGGTTTCCTGGCAATAAACCTTATTTATTATTTCAATTATTCATTATTTTATTGGCTTTGCCAATAGGTAGTTGAAATATATGCCGGGTTACTTGGAATACCCAAAGTCTGCTCCAAGCTTCACCAGGAGTTCACTAGCAAAACACCTATTTGACTTGGTCTCAGTTCCCGTCTGTGAAGCGGTTAATGTAAGGATTAACAGAGAGTTTCGGCTACTGGGCGGTATGGAAATGTAATAAATAAATAAATTTTAGGCTGCAATTATTTACAGACCTACCTGAGTGTAAGCACAATTGAACTCAAGGGATTCAGGACTTCATTGCAAAACTGGTTAAGCACTTTGCTCATTTATACTAGTTTTTAAGTGATCTGCTATAGCATGGTGGCTAAGAGACTGGAATGTGAACCACGAAAGATCCCAATTCAAATCTCACCTCAGCAGCTGGCTTTCACAGCTACTATCTTTCAACTATCTCCACCCACCATTCTGTGGGATGGGAATCATAACACAGAACTACCTTGCAGGGTTGTTGTACGGATTGCTTATATGATAGAATCATAGAACAGTAGGGTTGGATGGGGCCTACAAGGCCATCGAGTCCAACCCCCTGCTCAATGCAGGAATCCAAGTCAGAGCATCCCTGACAGATGGCTGTCCAGCCTCGTCTTGAACGCCTCCAGTGTGGGAGAGCCCACCGCCTCCCCAGGTAATTGGTTCCATTGTCGTATTGCTCTAATAGTCAGGAAGTTTTTCCTGATGTTCAGCCAGAATCTGGCTTCCTGTAACTTGAGCCCATTATTTCGTGTCCTGCACTCTGGGATGATCAAGATAAACAGATATAGAAAGAGAGGAAAATATGGTAACTACTGCTATATAACAATTTTGATCAAACTTCTATCTTTAACTCTCCCCAAATAAAAAAAAGTCAAATATTTATTTGCAAAGCTAAGAACTGATGACTTATCTCAAACTTATTTGTCTCAAAAGTACAGCCCGAAGGAGCAATGGACACCGCCCCACTCCATCTTGGCGTTGTGGGTTCAGTATTCCAACCAGACCACGATCTGCCTCAACTTTGAAACACTAACTAAAGATACAACAAAAGGGAGACCATTTCTATTTGCCAAGACCTTCGCCCCAATGCTGGTCATTCATTAACTGCAGAAAATATGTGGTAAACAACCCTTCACAGAGGCACTGATGGCTGTTATCCCATCTGCATGTACTACGCTATTAGCCAAAGGCTAACGGCTGGTCCCTCGAGCTCCTCAGGTTTCAAAAGGGTTAGTTACCCAGATCTCGTAAAAAGAGACACAGTGGGCGACTTGTGGCCCTCCAGATGTTTTGGCCTACAACTCCCATCAGCCCTAGCTTGCAAGGCCAATTGTGAGGGATGATTGAAGTTGTAGGTCAAACCACCTGGAGGGCCGTAAGTTGTCCATCCCAGTGCTAGTAGGTAAACACAAAACATCCAAAAGGAAAAAATCCCAAAGCACCTTCCGATTATGGACTGTAATACTAATTTAGGTATTGTGCAGATCTCTAAAATAGTCGTGGACTATTAAAAAGGCTTATTAATTAAAATGATAATTTATTAAATTTAGTCATTACATTTTAATTATTTATTATTTGATTTATTAAAATAATAATTTATTACATTTATTACTTATTAAAATGTTTATTATGCAGATCTCAGAACAGACGAATTTCAACAGAAACGGAAGTAGGCTCGTCTAAGAGATTAATTGCTCCTGAGGAAGATTAGAGACCTGCACAATAAACGTTTTTAGAGTCCACAAGTAGTTTAGAGACCTGCACAATAAATACATTATTATTACAGTCCATACTCAGAGGTGCTTTGGGATTTTTTTTTTTCCTTTTGGATGTTTTGGGCGTACAGCGCCTTCCCTCTTGGCTAATTTTTGTAGCAGGTGAACAAACCAGGTTTGCTTGTGGGGGATTGTGGGAGTTGTGGTCCAACACAACTGGAGGGCACCAGCTTGGAGAAGACTGGCTTAGTGCTATGTCCACACCTGGGATCCTGGTTTGCTGCTCTCAAACAAGCCAGGCTCATAAGCCAGGAGTAAACCAGGGTTTGTTCTTGGCTCACAAATCCTGGTCTGTTTCAGAGCAACAACCCAGGAGACCCAGTTGGAACATAACGCTAAGCAAACCACTTCTGGTTTGTTTGCCAGCTCCTGTTTCTAGGAGGAGTGAATCCTGGCTTACACTTACATACAAATGAGGTCAGTAACTCCCAAACGGCGTGCCATGAGAAACATATACAAGTCTCCTGTAAGCCCAAAGTAGCCACTTCGGCAGAAGGCTGGGGATTGTTGTATCTCTGCATGATTCAAAGCTCCAAGCTTGTCTCCTTCCACTCAGCCTATGCAGGGAGTGGGCCATTCTGCTGCATCTCCATGGGGTGTGATCGACTCTCTCAACAATCACTTCCAATACACAGCAGAATTATATGCCTGGAGAGGAGGCTCCCCATCGTACCTCTGCGTGAATCAGTGTTCTGGGCTGTCTTTATCTGAAATACTTTTGGGCCGCCTTTCAGGGCAAAAAGCCCTCCTAAGATGGCTTACATAAATAAACTCTAAAACATAATTTCAATAAAATGCCATAGTTTCAAACAAACAGTGCTTCACAACATCTAAACAGGCCCCAAATTATCCCTAAAATTGATCAACCCATTACATTAACACACTTTTAAACCAGCAGAAAATAACCATCAATAACCTGAGACCTACCCACATACTGAATAGAAAGCAACTCAGCTAAAAGTAAAGTTGTCAAAGCCCGTTTGAAAGCCAGCACAGGCAGGGCTGGTCATACATCCCTTGGAAGGGAATTCCACAAATGAGGAGCCACCACCAAAAAGGGCTGTCTCCAATCTTAGAGGCATGCAAGCAGAGGCCTGTCAGGAGGGTGGGCTCCCAGACATCAGGTAGATCTTATTTACGCCCCTTCCCTGCTCTGCTCTTGAGGTGTGCAGGAGTGCAGCTGTGCCTTCATTTCAGTTCAGAAATAAGAGCCTACTTCAATCATCAGGAGCCAGAGAAAACGCTGCTTCCTATGTGCCCCATGCAACATATCCCCCTACCTGTTCCAGATGCATTTTTACTGTCTCTAGTACAGCTGCTGGCAAGTTCCAACATAGAACAGGCCTGACAGTGGCAGACAGTAACTCCACCAGCAATGCAGCCCAAGGCAGGATCTTGGCTCCTCCCTCCAGGGTGAAAGCTCCTTGATCAACGTAGGTCGTTTCATATATGCAACCCACGGGAGAAAGTCTGGGAAGGGGAATCCAGACCTTCTCCAGGAAGATGTGCATATGGCAGTCATATATCCCTTGGAAGAAAGTTTTACAAATGAGGAGCCACAACCAAAAAGGCCCTATCTCCCACGCTTACCAGTTTAAACAATCTTATAGGTATGCAATCTTATAGGCATGAATTATTATTACATATGTATCCCAACTGTCTTCCAAGAAGCTCAAGGCGATGTAGTTTATCCTCACAACAACCCTGTGAGGTAGATTAGGCCGAGAGCAGGTGACTGGCAAGGATTTGAACTCCCAGTCCTAATGTAATGCTCTAAACCATTCTTTCCCAATCTGGTACCTCCACAAGGCTTTGGACTACAACTCCCAGGATTGCTGACCATTGGCCATGCTGGCTGGGGATGATGGGAGACACATCTGGAGGACACCAGGTCGGGGGAGACTGCTCAGCAATGCAACGCACTGGCTTTCTGTATTCCACCACCAACGTGCCTGGCACTTTAAAGGGTGACATAATCAGGTCTCTGCCCCAAGGAGCCTCCCAGGGAAAGCCTAGAAGGGCAGAAACAATTAATACCCATTCACCTCTTCCCAGAAAGGGAATAGGATGGTGCCTCTTAAGAGGCTTAAACCTCAGTCCTTAAAATATATTTTCTTAGCTGCCAAGCAGTCCCAGCAATTTCAGTGGAACTCACTTCCAAGGGAACCTGCACAGAACTGCAGCCTGAAAACATAACCAAGAAATAAGAAATTCCCTCTCCCAAGACACCCCCCCTTTCGATTCTGTCTTTGCGCTTTCAAGACTGAAGCTATTGCTTATGTAGGGGTGTGGGGTGGACAGACAGACCTGCAGGTCTCCAAATGTTGCTGGAGTACAACTCCCATCAGCCACACCGACACAGCTGATGGTCAGGGACGGGTCAGCATCATTTCCCACCAACAGCTTGAGGGACACAGGTTCGCCTGCCTGATGTCCTTTCCTTGCTGGCCCTTGTTCAATTCAGAAGCAGCTTCATCACAGAATTTGAAGAGCTCAGCACCGCCTGTCTAAATGTCAAGGTTCCCAAGGCTGAACCAACTTCAACTGTATGGGTGTAAAAGAGAAGCTGGGGCGGGGGCAGAGGGAATAATAATAAAATAGTTATCAAGCACCAAGTTAAAAATAGGCATTGTTCCACTGAAAGAACGGGTGAGCCCTGCCTGCAGTGATACGAGAAAATTGTTCAACTATATAAAAAAAAAGTATTTGCTTGCTGGTTTTATGGCTATGTTGGCATCGTCAAGATTCAAAGCGTTGGATTAGGACTGGGGTAGACCTGGGTTCAAATCCCTGCCTAACCATGAAGGTCACTGGGTGATTTGAGGCCTATTACCTGCTCTCTGCCTAATTTACCTCACAGGGTTGTTGGGAGGATAAACTACATCGCCTTGAGCTCTTTGGAGAAAAGTTGGGATAGAAATGTAGTAATTATGATACACGCCTATCAGGTCAGATTGGTGGGTGTTATGAGACGTGGCCTTTTCGGGGGTGGCTCTTAATTTGTGGCACTCTCTTCCAAGGGATATATGACTGCTATTGTATCAGTCTTATGCTCTTAATTGAAAGCATAATTGCTTTGAATGCCGAATGTGGAAATAGCACCTCAGCAATATATAAAATTAAACTTCTGTCTTCAAAAAGCAGACTAGGCATCCGCACTTAAGAAGCACAACTGCTCCAGAGCGGGGTTCGCAAAGGGAGGGCCTCTGAGCTAAACCCACATTGCCAAGACAGAAACAAGAGAGATATGGAGAAAGCAAGATCCACGGAAGGTCACTCAGGGTGGGGAGGAGAGGCAATGTGAGTTGACACATCGGCCCCACATCCCTCATGGCCTTCTTGAAGTGGCCCTTCAGAAGGAACGGCTGACTCCAAGACCCTAGAGAAGGGAGAGGTTTGGGCCTAGTTCCACGTTACTGCTTAGGGGCATTTCCCACTTTTATACAATGCTCCCACCGAGGCTGTAATTCAAGGGGTATGCTGCCTTTTTGGGTCAGCCGGCACATTTTTAGTGTGTTGTGGGTGCTCTCACAAAATGGCTACCACAGGGCTGGGCTTGCCCATTCATAAAATGGCTGCCATGGGGGGGGCGGTCGCAAAACACTTCCCAGAAGACAAAGTGCTGAAACTAAAACAAAAGAACCCAATTACAAGACCAAGGAGGGGTGTGAGCTCCAAAACACAAAACCACTCTTTGGCGCCCGCATAAAGATGGCTCTGTAAGGCAGCCCATCGCTTTGCAGCAGGCCAGCCTCCCTGTAAGTTTGTTTTTTTAAGCGTAATTAAAAGAGCCAGCATGGTGTAGTGGCTAGAGCGTTGGACTGGGAGTCGGGAGATCTGGGTTCTAGTCCTCACTCGGCCATGGAAGCTCACCGGGTGACTTTGGGCCAGTCACTGCCTCTCAGCCCAACCTACCTCACAGGCTTGTTGTTGTGAGGATAAAATGGAGAGAAAGAGGATTATGCATGCCGCCTGGGGTTCTTTAGAGAGTTAAAAAGGCGGGATATAAATGTAATAAATAAATAAATAAACTTAAGACATAAAATAAAAATCAGGAGGGGCTGGTAGCCTGGTGGGTGTCAAGAGAGGGATCTGTGGGGACATGGATGCCCAGGAGCGCCACATTGGAGACCCCAGCTGTAATTTAACCCATTTCCCCCTCAGGCCAAACGTTGAGGGAAAAGGCCTGGGGGGAAAATGGGTTCAAGCTGCTGGGGAAAAGTTAAACAGGGATAAAAGTGGAAAGGGGGTAGAACTTCCCCTTCCTCTAGCAGCCTCCCTTTTCAAAATGCGGCCGCTGCAGCCTATATTTATTATTATTATTATTATTTATTAAATTTATTAATCGCCCATCTGGCTGGTCACCCAGCCACTCTGGGCGATGTACAGCGTACAATAAAACAGTTTAAAACAATAAAATTCTACAATAAAAACGTTTTCTAAAATACCGTAACCCACCCCAAACGCCTGCCTGAACAACCACGTTCTTAATGCACGACGGAAGCTCACTAAAGAGGGGGCATGGCGGAGTTCCCTAGGGAGGGAGTTGCCCAGAGTGGGGGCCACCACAGAGAAGACCCTCTCCCTCGTCCCCACCAGTCTAGCTGTCCTGGCTGACGGGACTGAGAGAAGGCCATCCGAGGCCGGCCTGTCTGGTGTTGCTGGAGGCGCTCCTCAAGAAGCCTGCGTCCTCCTCCCCTCAGAACTGGGCCCCAATCTGGCCTCCCCAGTTATTTCTGAGAGGGGAGGAAGGGGGTGCTGACCCAACGCCTGAACACCCCCCCCCACCCCTTTAAAGTGGCTTGCCAGCAACGCCTGAACACCCCCCCCCCCACACACACACCCCTTTAAAGTGGCTTGCCAGCAAGTCCTATTGCTGCCCTCTTCTGTCTGCCGGGTGGGCAGGGGGGGCAATCCTACGCGTGTGTAGGCAAGTCATACAACTCCCAGCATGCCCCAGCCAGTCATGCTCTCCGGGGAACGCTGGGAGTTGTAGGACTTCGTTTTGGTCCTGTCTCCACAGGCACAGGACTGTGCCCTCGCGGCCTTTCCTTCCAGGCCGGCCTTGGCCCAAAGGCCGCCGGGGGCTGACCAGCGGCCTCAGCGGTCAGAGAGGGGGCGGGCCGGCGGGCGCTCCGTGGAGAAGGCGCGTGGGGCTGAGAGGGGGCCGCGGCTGCGCAGCCCCAGTCACCTGCTTCCACGGCGGGGGGCTCCGCCGTTCAGAGCGCAAAGCAAGGGGAGCCAAGCGGTTTCCCTTCCCCGGGGCCCTGCCTGCCTGCCATGGGGCCCGGGTGCGGGAGGCCCCCAGGCTGGCTGGCCGGCGCCCCGGCACCTCTCCGGCGGGGGATGGAGCCCCCCGTTTCAGGAGCAGCGAGGAGGAGGGCGCGCCGGGGCGGGGGCGCTGCGATCTCGGCGGCGGCGCCCTGCGTCCGGGCCGAGCTGCTCACCGGGCTCCGCCGCCGCGGGCCAGGCAAGGGCCTCCGCCCCGCAGCGCCAGCAGCACGCGCCGCGCCGGGATCCCGCACGCCCGCGTCGCCATCTTCGCTCTCCGCCGCGCCGGGCCGGAGGGAGGCGCCGCGGGGCGGACCTTGGCTCCGCGGCCCAGCTGGGGCCAGCCCCTGGGCCGGCCGGCCGGGCGGGGCCCTTTACTCGCGAGGAGTCCCGCCCGCGTCGACTCCCGGGGAGGCTGCGGCCGCGACGCGGGCCACCGAGGGTGAAGTCCGGCCCACGGCCTAGCGAGAGTAGGCCCATTGGAACGAACGGGGCTCCGCTCGTCACGACGGATTTCAAGTCCCGTGCATTTTAACGGGCCTGTTTTACGGAGGGCTGAGGTCGGGTTCCTTCTTCCTCCACCCCACCCCCGCCGAGCCGCCCCTCAGTGGGCTTGGAGCGTTCAGACGTGCAGCCGCAACCTGCGTTCCCGTGTTTGCACGCACGCACGCACGCACTCCCTGTTGGGAAGAACCTTCGTTCCTAGTCGGTAGGGGATGAGAGCCCTACAGCGCGCGCGTGCTTAGAAAACAAGCCCCTCCGTGTTTCGTTGGGGCTTACTCCGTTGTAAGTGGATTGAAGGCAGCGGCTCAAATGCGAATTGATCAGCACGCTTTAAAAACCCCAAGGCCGCAAACCTTACGCATATTTAGGCAGGGGGGGGGAAAAAAAAGCACTACAACTCCCAGCGTTCCCAAGCCAGCTGGGAATAATAGGGCTTTTTTCTGCCCACACAAGCATAGGATTGTAGCCTAATGAACCTGCAGCAACATGCTATCCCCCATCTTCACTCCAAAGGGGGTACCGCTATATTCCATGGAACTTACTCCCAAATGCGTATAGGATTGCGGCCTTGATGTGGACTAGCCGCGTCGTAACGTGCTTTGAACGGCCTAGCCGCCCTGCAGCGTGAACCTAGCTGCGTTGGCTGGAAAATAACGTCCCATGTATTTACAGCACGATTGTATGCATGATTTACTCAAATGTAAGCCCTTTTGTATTCATTGGGACTTGGTAAGTGTGTGTAGTTTCGCAGCTTTAGGGTCGCCACTCCCCCCCCCCCCTCTCGGCCGCGCAGCTCCTGTGCCTTGACTGCAGCCTGACCCACAGAGATTTTAGCAAGGGAGTCCTGTCTCCCTTGCTAAAAAAGAAACAAGAAAAAGCGCCCCTTGCGGGATGTGTGGTTAGGGCAGCTGTTAAAGGCACTGGTTATTCTGCCAGGGGGAAAAAAGTTGGCAACCTGGGCTGGATGTCTACACAATGGAAAGTGAGTAGCAGCACCTCCCTTCTGAGTAACATGATCACAAACACCTTGAACCGCAAACTTCATCACAAGTGTAATGTGAACTCACACACAAATCCTTGCCTCTTCCTTGAAAATTATAATTATAGCAACCAAACATAAAAACCTAGGGGCTGAACAAGGTGTTTACTGAGCTTAAAACAGCATTAGTGCTTAGGATGGCGTGGCAATGCACATGTCAGATTGCCACCTTCTTCCATAAATTTTGATATGAATTTTACCCACAATGAATGTGTTATTTATTTACTGGCATTTATATACACACACGCTTCCCCCCCCCCCCCCCCGGCCAATCCTTTGCAAACAGTTGTTTCAGGCCAGTTTGCCATGCACTCCCCCACCTAAAGCACAACAGATAAATCAACAAAACATTAACACAATTAAAGAACCAGATAAAAACAGTAGAGTCGAAAGCTGTCATTACCGGCGATTAAAATACCAACTCATTTAAATGCCTGAGAGAATAAAAACATCTTAACCCGAGGCCCGAAAGACGATAAAGCGGGTAACTGGGGGCCTTGGGGAGAAAGCGTTGTGCAACTGGGGACACAGCTCGCTTGTTGAACACCTGCTTTTCATGCACAAGGTCCCCGGTTCGATATCTGGTTCGATCCCTGACATCTCTCCAAGCAGGGCTGGAAAACTCCTGCCTGAATTGTCAGTGTCGCCGATACTGGGCCAGATGGTTGGATTCAGTAGAAGCCAGATTCCTAAGTCCCGATTTAAAATCATCCCTTTATTTGGAACCATGAGGATTGGAAACTTATTTTCCTTTTAGGGGAAGGGCCATGGCATAGTGGTATTTGCATGCAGAGGGTCCCAGGTTTGATCCCCAGCAACTCCAGACAGGGCTCAAAAAACTCCTGCATGAAACCCTGGAAAGCTGCTGCCAGTCAGTGTTGATAATACTGGGCTAGATGGACCAAGGGTCTGACTTCCTGTGTTCCTAGCTGGGATGCCTCTGACAACCCCCCCCCCCCTTTGTTGCTACCTGCTTGAACTCCAGGGCCACAGGAGAAGGTGTTAACTTTTGTGGGGTTTGATATGGGAACAGTTGGTCCTTAAGATGCTTGGGTCCCAAGCTGTGGGCTACCTGTCCTCACAAGACAGCTTACAACACCACAAAAACATGAACACACAAACACACATACAAATATCAGTAGCAGCAGCAGTTACTAATAATTTTGAAGCACTAAACGCGCACTGGAATAAACGAGTCTTCAGGGTTTTATTTAAAAGCCAGCAGAGTTGAGACCATGCATATCTCTTTGGAGAGGGAGTTCCAGAGGTGAGGGGCCACCATTACAAAAGCCCTGTCTCTTGTACCTGCCAACCTAATGGCTCTTGCCATTGGGCCAGAGAATAGGGTCTCCATCGCTGATCTTAGTGCCTGGGCAGGTTCATACAGGTGTAGGCAGCCTTTCAGATAACGTGGCCCCAAACAATTTGGGCTTTAAAGGGCAAAACCAGTACCTTGAATTGGGCCCAGAAACTAACAGTCAGCCAAAGTAAACAATACAGAATAGGAATAATATGATCTGAAGGCACTGGGTAAAATCCAACGTAAGTCCTCCTTAGAGTAGATCCATTGAAATGAATGGGACTGAGAGCAGGCCTTAGGTTGGATTTTATCCCCTAGATCTCACAAATGTTCTAGTTGTCTCATTCTGTACCCGTTGCAAGAGCTTTAGAAGTCAAAGCTAACATCTTGTATTGGGCTTGCAAGCTTTATGTTTCTCCCAAGACTCTTAGCAAAAGACCAACATACTTATTATTTTTATTTCTATGTGGCGTTTCCACACAAATAGGATGAAAGGGGCATGGAACTCAAAGACAGCAATACATACCAAAGCAACCATAAACAGCCTACTTCCAACACATTTCAAAACATAATACAGCAATTCTGGATAAACAACTGGATTCTACCTACCTTTTGGAATGAATTTTTTAATCATGTTTTTTTCTGTATATATCTAAATCTACATTTTAAAAAGTCTCTTTTGAATGCTTTTTAAAAGGTCTTGCATCTCAATATTATTTTAATATTAAAATAATATTTGTTTTCATTTAAAACTTTTTTTGTGAACCGCCCAGAGAGCTTCTGCTATTGGGTGGTATAGAAATAAATAAATAAATAAATAAAAACATATTCAAACATTTTAATATTAAAACAGTCTTTAGATGCAAAATGCCGCCTCCTATAAAGTAATATTATTGTGAGCTACGGTGAGTTTTCTGGCATTCTGAAGACTGAAACGTTAAGAGCAAAAACAAACGAACAAACACAGTCTGAACATGCAGTCACTGAGATTTCAAAAACGTAGACAGGTCCAGCAATTGCATTTTCGATTTAAACGAGAACAAGAGGATTTCTGGATGTAGGGAATAAAGTCTGACATTGACAAATCCACTCTTGGGCTGATTTATTTTCTGTTTTGAGGAAAGGAGAGTTTCAATTGCTCCTGACAAAGCTCTTGGGAACGTGAATTATCTCTACTCTTATAGAGGGTGACCCACATTGAAGGATTGGCTCAGTAGCCACACAAAGATATTCTGAGTGAGAGCTTGAACCTACAAATATTAATCTCACTTTACAGGACTCTTGTGCGTGTGAGTCAGCCTTCTCCTAACCGGGACCCTCCAGATGCATTGGACTGCAACTCCCATGATCCCCAGCCAGCATGACGATTGTCCATGCTGGCTGGGGTGATGGGAGTTGTAGTTCAATACATCTGGAGGGCACTAGGTTGGAGAAGGCTCACATGAGCCTTTGCAGAAACTGCACTATCACCTGACCCTCAACACTGCTAATCTGATGGTTCCATTACTCCCTCTGCAATCCACTTATTAAGCAGTAAAGCCCCATTGAATTCAGTGGGGCTTATGTCTGAGTAGGCATGTATAGGACTGCACCATTAGTCGCTGGTGAATCACCATTCATTCAGCGGAACCCACTTTCAAGTAAGCATGGACAGTTACACAGTTATCTTGCCCCCAGAAACACCTAGGCAGCCCTTCATCCAAAGGAACATTTTACTCACTATGCAAGTTCAAAACTTTATTTTGCTCACAAAGCAAAGTAATACAGTATTACCGTATGTATATATGTACGTATGTAATTACTAAACGTCTATACCGACCAATAGCCAAAGCTCTCTGGCCGGTGCACCAAAGTTTAAACCCCAAATTATGACATTATTAAATATAGAACCTTTAAAAGTTTACAACAGTACAAAGCCAAAGTAAAAACCAGCAACAGTGTAAAAATAATCTAAAAACACAGCAGCCCAAAGCAAATCTGAAGGGCAAAAAAGCCTGGAAAGGACTAAAAAGAAAAAAGTCTTCCTCACCTGGCACCAAAAAGAGCACAATGTAAGTGGGAAGCTCTTTCCACAACCAGGTGCCACCACTGAAAAGGCCCTCTCCTTAGTAGCCACCCACCGCACCTCATTCAATGGGGGCACCTGGAGGAAGGCCTCTGAAGATGATCTTAGGATGTGGGCAGGTATATATGGAAAGAGACGATCCTTCAGGTAACCTGGCCACAAACTGTTTAGGGCTTTAAAAGTTAATACTAGCTCTGTGAATTGGGCCAGGAAACAGATCACAGAGCACTGGCATAATACGATCGCATTGACCAGTTCCCATTAACATCTTGCTGCCCTATTTGGACATGAATAATGATTACTAATTTTTATTTAACTTGCCTATCTATCATGATGCTATGTCTGTTTCACCAAGGTTCCAGTCCTTACTGGGAGATCAGCCAAGTCTCCACAGAAAGCTGATAGTCAGATCAGGAACGGACAGACAGGGGCTTGGCTCACCTCTGACAGATAATCTTCTGTCTCTCCTTATGCCCAGAACCAGGGGTTGATATACTTTTTAGTCCAGTTGTTGACAAGTCCGTTCTAACAAACTCTAGCAAAATATCCGCTGTGCCTGTTCTGGTATGATGAGGTCACGGGTACAAGATAGCATTTATTTATTATATTTCTATACCGCCCAATAGCCGAAACTCTCTGGGCAGTTCACAAAAATTAAAACCACAAAGTAAGAATAAAAACAGTATAAAATATAACAGCTTAAAAGTACAGTATAAAAATACAGCCAGAATAAAAACTAGCACCCATGCAGAGATTTTAAATACAGTTACAGATTTAAAACAGCACAGCTAAAATACTATAATGCTAAAATGCTGGGGAAATATAAAGGTCTTCACCTGGCGCCGGAAGGAGTACAATGTAGGTGAGTAGAGAGAGCCAGTGTAGTGTAGTGGTGAGAGTGACGGACTGGGAGCCGGGAGATCCGGGTTCTAGTCCCCACTTGGCCATGGAAGCTCACTGGGTGACTTTGGGCCAGTCACAGACTCTCAGCCCAACCTACCTCACAGGGTTGTTGTTTTGAGGATACAACGGTGAGGAGGAGGATAATGTAAGCCGCCTTGAGTTCCTTGCGAGAGGGAGAAAGGCGGGGTATAAATGCAATAAATAAATAATAAATAAATAAATAGGTGGCGCCAGGCGAACCTCTCAAGGGAGCTCATTCCACAGCTGGGGTGCCACAGCAGAAAAGGCCCCCTTTGTGCAAGCCATTCTACAGTCCAAACGACATCTCCCATCTGTAAGTCACTCCGCCCTTGAGAGGGTGTCAGGTTAGTCCAACTCACACCACATCTGTTTCAGAGGGTTAGGTTCTGCCCAGTTGTCGGATGCAACTGCTTACCTAACTTAGGTAAGCAATTACCTAACTTCAGAGCTAACTTAGGGTGCAATCCTCTGCATGTTTAGGCAGAAAAAAAATCTTAAATTTCCTGGGGCATGCTGGGAGGTGTAGGACTTTGTTTCTGTCTAAACATGCATAGGATTGCACCCTTATCCTCTCTGTAGGCTTGTGTATGTATCTATAACACAGAGAATTACATAGGTTCCCCCTAAAATAAGCAAGCTTTATAATGGATCAGCACTCCCAGGGAAAATCCTTCCAAATATCAGTTTAAAGTAAGTCCCCCTTCTTCCTCAATTGGTCGGTTGCAACTGACTACCTAATTCAGGGTGCAATCCTATGCAAGTTCTGACAGAAAAAAAAAAGTCCTACAGTTCCCAGCATGCACAAAGCCACAAGCTATTTCTGTAAGCGTGGCATATACAGTACCCAGGAAGTCCCTGTTTGAGGAATTTCTGTATACACTGCAGATGGAGGGCATGAAGAGGCTAACGTGCATCTTAGGAAAAGGACTGTGTCCAGAACAGCTTCTGCCAGAACAAATTTGTCCGTCTTTAAGGTGCCACAAAACTCCTTGTTGTTTTTGCTGCAACAGACTATCACGTCTCCCCTTCGGGAAAGCCCTAAGAAGAACTCACACATCCATATTAGCCAGAAAACTATGCCTTCATTACAGCCCCCAGTTTTTCCCCCTTGGTTCCCCTTCTGTGCCTTTCAAAGCCAGCGAAAGTGCCAAAAATTAGCCAGTGACACCGTTCCTGGTACAGGGTTAAAAAGATGGGGGGAATGTCATATCTGGTGTTAATGTCACAGGTCCAGGAACAAGGCCAGTAAAAAGAAAATCAAAAGAGGTTGGCAACCCTAGAAGGCACTGCTTCTTCCATCACTGCAGCTTTGTGATGGGAAAAGAAGAAGCTACAGGTGGTTCCTTCTTTACTACAGATGGTGTGGCCACAGCTCAGTGGTAGAGCACATGCTCTGCGCATGCAGAAGTTCTGCGGATCAGTTTCTGGCTTGAAGGATTATGCATGGTATGGAGAATGTGAATAGGGAGACATTCCCCCCCCCCCCGTAATACTAGAATCCAGGGCTCCTTCACACGGAGCTTTTATCCTGCGATTGAGATTGCGCCTTCACGGAAGTTTGTGGGCTCTTTACATGACGCCGTGATCCTCCAGGGCGTCTCCTGCACTAAATGCCCTTTGTTCCGTTTTTAAATAGATCACAGCTCATGAGCTATCAAGCTACCCCGTTGTGTTCCGCTTGAGTTCCCTCCGTGAAAAGAGTTAAAGTGGTAAGAAGAGGAGCGAGATCAATGAAAGATAACGGAAGACTGGGAGCATCTCTACACCAGCCTAAAATCCTGCATTTAAAATGGGGCTTCCTGCTTCTGTGTTAAATGCAGGATTACGACGACTCCCTTTTTCATCCACTTCCTACCCCCGCTCCCCTTCCCCCCTCCTTCTCCCCATCTCTGAGTCTTCCATTATCTTTCATTGATCTCGCTCCTCTTCTTGCCGCTTTAACTCTTTTCACGGAGGAAACTGAAGCGGAACACACCGGGGTAATTTGATAGCTTATGATCTATGATCTATTTAAAAACGGAACAAAGGGCATTAAGTGCAGGACATGCCTGGGAGGGTGACGGCAGGGTGACGGAGTCATGTAAAGAGCCCTCAAACTTCCGTGAAGGAGCAATCTCAGTCGCAGGATAAAAGCTCCGTGTGAAGGAGCCCTCAGATACGGGGAGAAGGAGTGGGAAAGGGGAATGGGGAAAGAAAGCGTGTGTAAAGGGAGTCAGTGGTGAACCTGCATTTAACACAGAAGCAGAAAGCCCCATTTTAAATGCAGGATTTTGTTGTTGTTGTTGTTGTTGTTGTTGTTCAGTCGTTCAGTCGTGTCCGACTCTTCGTGACCCCATGGACCATAGCACGCCAGGCCTTCCTGTCCTGCGCTCTCTCCCAGAGCGTGCTCAAGTTCATATTCATTGCATCCGTGATGCTATCTAGCCATCTCATCCTCTGCCGTCCCCTTCTCCTTTTGCCTTCAGTCTTTCCCAGCATCAGGGTCTTTTCCAGGGAGTTTTCTCTTCGCATTAGGTGGCCAAAATATTGGAGCTTCAGCTTCAGTATCTGTCCTTCCAATGAGCACTCAGGGTTGATTTCCTTTAGGATGGACTGATTTGACCTCCTTGCAGTCCAGGGGACTCGTAAGAGTCTTCTCCAGCACCACAGTTCGAAAGCATCCATTCTTTGGCGCTCAGCCTTCCTTATAGTCCAGCTCTCACAGCCATACATTACTACTGGGAAAACCATAGCTTTGATTAGACGGACCTTTGTCGGCAAGGTGATGTCTCTGCTTCTTACTATGCTGTCTAGGTTTGCCATAGCTTTCCTCCCAAGGAGCAAGCGTCTTTTAATTTCATGGCTACAGTCACCGTCTGCGGTGATCTTGGAGCCCAAGAAAGTAAAATCTGTCACTGCTTCCATTTCTTCCCCTTCTATATGCCAGGAAGTGATGGGGCCAGATGCCATGATCTTCATTTTTTTAATGTTGAGTTTCAAACCAGCTTTTGCACTCTCCTCTTTCACCCTCAACAAGAGGCTCTTGAGATCCTCTTCGCTTTCTGCCATTAGGGTGGTATCGTCTGCATATCGGAGGTTGTTGATAATTCTCCCGGCAATGTTAATTCCGACCTCTGATTCATCCAACCCGGCATTTCTCATGATGTACTCTGCATATAAGTTAAATAAGCAGGGTGACAATATGCAGCCTTGTCGTACTCCTTTCCCAATTTTGAACCAATCGGTTGTTCCATGTCTGGTTCCTACTGTTGCTTCTTGACCCTCGTACAGGTTTCTCAGGAGACAGGTAAGGTGGTCTGGTACTCCCATCTCTTTCAGAATTTGCCACAGTTTGTTGTGATCCACACAATCAAAGGCTTTAGCGTAGTCAATGAAGCAGAAATAGACGTTTTTCTGGAATTCTCTTTCTTTCTCCATGATGCAGCCAATGTTGGCGATTTGATCTCTAGTTCCTCTGCCTCTTCTAAACCCAGCTTGTACTTCTGGTAGTTCTCGGTTCGCATACTGCTGAAGCCTAGCTTGTAGGATTTTGAGCATCACCTTGCTGGCATGTGAAATGAGCAGGATTTTAGGCTGGTGTAAAGATGCCCCCAGTGGGGTCGACCCATGAGGCTGACTGGTTGGAGATTCAGGACAGATGAACAGAAAGGCTTCTTCACACAGCTCATAGGTGAACTATGGAATTCACTTCCACAAGGCGTAGTCGTGGCCACCAATTTGGATGGCTTTAAAAAGCCATCATAACGCCCCAGAACCAAAATAACCTCAGAAAATAATCAAGTGCGTAATTGATAGTCCCATTGATTATGATTTGCCCTGACAATTAAACATTGCAGTCCTACAGCCCATAGATGCTCTGGTACTCAAGCAGCCTCCCGCAACTGGGTGCCCTCCTGATGTGTTGGACTACAACTCCCATCACCCTGCCATCATGATGGGAGTTGTAGTTCAACACATTGGGAGGGTATCGGGATGGGACAGCTGTACTGAAGCATTAAAAACACACACACATTTCCAGCCTGTCTTTTAAGTCCCTCATAAACAAGGAGAAATGAAAAGTACAAAGTCATTTCCCTCCACTTTAGAGGTTACTTTTTAAGATGATTCATTTTGATGCAGACAGGCTGTGCTTTATAATAATACTTAAAATCTTATATTTGATTTAATGCCAAGCACAGAGCCTTATGACAATCTGGTGGAGAAATGATGTTTGGTAAAAAGATTTCCTTCCTGCATTCTTCATTGTTGGGTGGGGAGTGATTGAGCAGTGATGTCACAAAATCTAATGCATTAATGGATTGGATTAATTGATTTAAAAAGTACTTGATTCCCTAGGCATCATTTTTAAGAAATGTTAATTATTTTTTAATGTAAGTGCTTACAAATCCATGTCTGGCTGGCACCTTCTGAGAAGAGGCCTTCTACTTACGCTCTCGCACAAGAGGGAATGCCTCTTCTGTGCTGACTTACATAACTCCATGTTGACAGTGAAACACAGGAAACTGCCTTATGCCTGGTCATACCAGTACCTGAAGGAATGCCTTGCCCTTTATCAGCCTGCCTGCACCTTTAGATCTGGAGAGGCCTGTCTCACCCCACCACTAGGGGAGGTCAGGGTGGCTACTTACGCACTTTCCAAACAAGAGAACCAAAGAGGACAGAGATTTGCATTAAATCTGCATATACTAAGTAGGGGTGCAAATTTGGAAATGAATACTAGAATCTAAATAGAAATGCAACCATTGGGAAAATGGTGACCAGGTGACTTCTGTGCCTGCTCAGTCTGCTCTCCCAGCTCCGCTAACTGTTGATGGGTGACTCCGTGGCCTCTGGTTTGCTCTTCCTTCTGAGGGTTCTTTCTCTTCAAACCAGACTTGGACCGCACAACCCTTCAAATACAGCGCTGTCCCTGCAAACGAGAACACGTGGCCACCCTTGGGGAAATCACATTGGGTGTAGACATGAGACAGGGCCTTCTCTGTGGTGGCACCCCAACTCTGGAAACTGGCTCTCAGGAGGTATGCCTGGTCCAACTTTACTGGTATTTCAGCACAAGGTTAACACCTCTCTCTTTACCCAGGCATTTATATGTGTTCATCAACTATGGCTGGACATTGATGTATTTGTTTCTCTCTGCTGATAGTTGTTGGTTTCATTAGAGGTGTTGAATTTTATTGTTTTAATATCAAAACAATAAAATACAACACCACTAATGGTGTCCCGCCCTGAGATTTTTATGAAGGGTAGGATCTAAGTAGAATAACTCTTTAACATCCCCACAATTGGTCCATCTAGCCCAGGCCTGGGGAACCAGCTGCCCGAGGGTGCCCACCCAGCTTGCCATCTTCTTCCTGTTTCCACCACCTCTTTCCTGGCCCCACCCCCTACCTCCAAGCCCTGCCCCCACTGTCCCCCCCAGACCAAAATCTCTTATCTCCAATTTCTGCAGAGACTGGAGATAACACTTTCCCCCTGCTTTCACTCCTGCTGCACTGCGTTTCAGCTTGAAAAAAGTAACCACGGGTACCATTGGGGGCCTTACAAAAAAATCTAATTGCAGTATGGGGGGACATTTCTGGAGGGGGGTAGCTGCTAAGGAGGGGAAAGCCCCCCCCCCAGCTGCAAACCTCCCCCGCTGCCGGTCTCTTCTGGGGTTTATGATTACTTAGCTGTTTGGGGCATCTCCATTTCGGCAGGAGAAAGTGGTATACACATCCCCAAAGGAAGAAGTAATGGCCAGAGCCCCTGTACGGGTTCAGTTTGGGTGGCTTTCGGCAAGCAGCAGCACACTTGTATGGTCAGGGATCTGAAGAGCTGCCCCTGGTGATTTGCTGGCTGTTGAGTCAGGCCAACATTACAGGCACAGGAGCAGTCAAAAAGGTGGTGGTGCTTCCTATTGCAAGGACATCCGAGGCCGACGTATGGGTGTGGAGCCTCAGGCTGTGGCCCCAATCTGGCCCTCTGAGTTTCCCCAGAGGGCCACTCACCGTCCCCTCACCCCATTCCCTTTCCCCTGACTACCAATCGTTTGGTGGTTTCCCAGGTTCTCCCCCCCCCCTTCTAAAAGGCTGAAATACTTCTCCTAAGGCTCAGTTACTGGCAGTGAGAGCTGTAAGCTACAGCATGCTGGTATTTTGGGTTTTTGCCCCGCCCCTTTTGCCTTTGGCTCCACCCACCACTGCTCTGTGGCCAGAGAGCTTCTCTGACATGGAATTCGGGCCTCGGGCTGAAAGAGGCTGCTCACCCCTGGCTTATAGGGCAGAATCCACGAATCCCTGTGTCTGGAAATTCATCACCGGTCATTAGGATGCTACAAATGGTTAGGCGAGGCTTCGATCTGTACCTTCAACACTTCACCGGCCAAGCTGAGGAAGTGAATGATGAAAGCCTTTAATACCTTGGATGCCCTTGGAGTTTATTACTGGCTCACAACGTCAATCCAAAGGATACGGTGCTACTTTGGAGGCTTAATGTGTGCGTGGAGGGGAAGTGGATGTCTCTGGGTTTCAGTAAAGGGCTCCATTTGCAAATGATAGATGGAGGAGCAATAGGCCAGAAATAATGGTCCAGTCTCCTTGAGCCAGGCTTAGAGAATGGCTGGTCTGAGAGTCCACCCTGTAGTGGCAGAAAATCTCATCTCAGAGATTCTCCCCATGGCACTTATGCAAAACGTTCTGGTATAAGTGTGTATGGTTAATAAGATTGGGGTGTGTGTGTGTGTGGGGGGGGTACTGCTTACGTTGTTAAAAACAAAAGAGCCATCAGCAGGTATCAACACTGCTGGAAACTAAGTGTCCTTAGCTGGAAGTCCTGACCTCTAACCCCTGAAACACTGGGATTTGTGAAGTAAGAATGGCCTTCTGCACATGCACAGAGGCACTTTCTCTTCCAAGTTGGCTACCAGGTTGTAGTAACATAGGATGTGTCACAGATATACATATGTTCAGGGCACCATGTAGTCTTCAAGGTGCTGTGAGACTCTTTGGGGGTTAACAAGGAGGTCCTCCAGGAACTATCTGCTGTATATTTTTCTAAACCTTAAAAAAAAAAGGAAAAAGAGGCAGCAATTTAAGCCAGGATTAGCGATCACCGGAAGTCTCATAACAAAACAGGCCCACTGAAAGCTCCTGCATTTGAACAGCGCAATCCTACACATTTCTATTCAGAAGTAAGCCCCATTGTTCCATAGGACTTACTCCCAGGTAAACAAGCACAGGACAGCAGCCTAAGGTGCTGCTTTTATTCTGCAATTTTGATGTGTTTTCATGTGTATTTTAATTCATTTGGTTTATGGTTGTTTTTAACGACTTTAAAAAATGTTGTTATGATGGCTGAGAGTTGTAGGGCTTTCTTCTGTCTAAACATGCATGGATTGCACCCTAAGGTGTTATCTCCCTCCAGTTTGTCCTTTTCACCAGTTCTGACTTTTTTTTCACACAAACTATATAGAAGTTTTATTTTTTTCTCTTCTCCCTCTTTCCTTCCCCCTTTCTTTTTTCTCTCTTTTTCTTCTTTCCCCCTCTTTTCTTTTCCCTTTCTTACTTTCTTTCCGTTTCCTTCTCTTCTCTTCTCTTCTCTTCTCTTCTCTTCTCTTCTCTTCTCTCTTTGTTCTTTCTTTCCTCCCTCTTACTTTCGTTCACGAGAGGGCGCTCAAGGGCACCTCATTCCCAGCCTGGCCTCTCTTTCCCGTCAACTCGCTTTTTCCAGAGCGAAGCGAAGGCGGGAGCCGCTCTGCCTCGTGTCTATGATCTCCACGGGGGCGAGGGGGCGGGGAGTCATCGGGGCCGAATGGCGGCGCAACGACCAATCCGAGGCTTCCCCGCCCCCTTCCCAGCCGGCGGTCAAAGCCACAACGAACGTAGGCCGCCATTTCCGGTTCTTTTGGAAAGCAACTAACCCAACGACATCACAAGACCAAGAAAAGAAAAAAAGAAAGAAAGAAAGAAAAGCGAACTGTAACTTTTCCCGTTTCTGTGGAAGGAACAGGGCAAGCTACAGCGCAGATTCTGAACGAGTGTTGTGCAGCGGGCCCTCTTTCCACTCTCTAGCGCCCCTCCTGCCCCGCAAAGGGCGGCCGTTCGCATGGAAACCGGAACTGTACCGCTGGCCTTGCCCCTTCCAAAGCCCTATGCCTCGAAGGGCGGTCAGAAGACTGGACGCCCCGCCTCCGAGTGGGCGGGGCGCTCTCGCGCTCTCGGCCAATGGGAGGAGAGGGGCAAGGAGTGGCAGGTTAGGCTGTGATGGCTGAGGTGAGGGGCAGTTTTTCTATGAGGCAGGGCGGCGGGGGGCGAGTCGAGAGCGCCGGTCGCCCCTGAGGCGAGTCCTCCCCGCCGCCGCGAGGGCAAAGGAGCCCCCCCTTCCTGGGAGGGCGGCCCCCAAAGCCCCCCCGCTCTCCAGTCCTCACGCAGAAGGACCCCTCCCCCAAGAGTAGGGCCCCCGACCCCCCCATTCGAGCCCCCTCCCCAAAACACACGTTACGTTCTCTCATATCGGGCTCCTTCCTTCCCTTGCCCCCCCTCCTCCCAGATATCCCCCCTCCAGCCCTGGGTTCAATATTTCACCACTCCCTGAACCCCCCCCCCCAAGTTTGCATTAGGGATTCTAACCCCCCCTCCCCAAATACTTACTATATTGGCTCCTATCAGGCATCTTCCTTCCCTTAAAACTCCCCCCCCCCGCTCAATATCACCGCCCTGCCCCCGGCCCTGGGTTCAAGATCCTTCCTCACTTTCCCACAAAGTGAAAAAAAGCCCCTTCCCCTGTTTCTCATTCCTTCCCCTATACTGAGTTTGTGGGTTGTGCCCATAATTCATCATCATAATAATAACAACAACAACAACTTATTGCTAATCCTACTTTTTCTCCCTAGCTCTTCCCTCCAGGGTGTTTCAAAGGATGCCTCCTTACTCCCCAAATCATATAGAGTAACGCCTCCTTTCGTGGCTGAATCCCCCCTCCAAAACAGGCTCCTCTTAAAAGCTAAAACTATAAAACGCTGAGACAAAAGCTGTCCCCGTCAACGGCTGAGGCAACTTGAGAGGGCCCTTTCATATCCTTCCCCAAATAAATTGGGAATCCTTACCTGGCCCGTTCTCCCCTAAGCCTGGTTACAGCCTAGGGACCCTTGGCAGGCTGTGCCTCCCGTCCTGTCCCCACACCACTTCTGTTCTCCAGGACTTCTGCCTCTCAAAGCTTTTGAAGGCCAAGCAGAAGTTCACCTTGGTGCAAAGGCTTCTTCGTCCCCATAAAAATCTTCAGATCACCTGGCCCCCCAGGGGGCCAAGCAATTTTGTGCAACTTTTGAAAGGGGAAGTGTCCTTTTTCCCGTTTTTTTTTTGTTTTTTTTTACAACCCCCCCCCCCTTTCTCCATCTCAACACTTTCCCATCGCCAAGGACAAAAACACTGGGGAGCTAGAGACAAGACTTGGAGACATGTTAAGGGTGGTGACCCATAGCCTTTTCCCCCAAGGAAAGGCCTAAGAGGGGCTAAATGGTTCTTTTAGGTTTCTCTCATTGGATCCCTCATTGTTGCCTCTGAATAGTGTCATACCTCTGCTCACCTAGCACTCCCATTAGGGACTTTTCCCTGGAGTAGAAGGAGGTCCAAGTGCGCCCTCGGTAGTCAGGTTGGTTCTCCTGGGTTTTCGCCATGGCTGGTGCCATTGCATCTCGCATGAGTTTCAGCTCTCTAAAGAGGAAGCAGCCCAAAACGTTCACGGTGCGGATTGTTACCATGGAGGCGGAGATGGAGTTCAACTGCGAGGTAATGTTATGGCTGTACTCTCTGAGGTTAAATGCTGCTTTGTGGGGTATTCTTACGCAGCCGGGGTGGCTATTGTAGCTTCATAGTGCAGTATGCAGCCTTCAGAATTCCTTTATTAATCTTAGCTAGTTACTTGTGATGGTAAAGAGCCTAATGGAAACATGTGTAACTACTGAACCCTGATGGCCTTCCCTTTTTTCCCCCAGAAGAAGCCACTCTGGGAGTTGAGAAATGGCAGTGTGTGAGTGTGTATGCTTAACCCAGCCTCTGCCTGCTGCTTCTCCACTCCAAATCATCCCCTCCCAACCTCTCTCCCACAGGGTTCCAATGAATGTTTATGAGAAGCAATATAGATTAAAGATGGTTTTGGGTATAACAACTAATGTGTACAAATTGGCCACTAACCATTTTTAGCTGGAATTCAGAAGATTAATAACTAATTTAGAAGTTATCTCCTTGGATTAATTATGAGAATAAAGAATGTTCCTGGACAGATTTATGGAGAACCTCTTAAAACATTTATTTGTGAGGGTTTAGATATTCAAGGCCTGGGCACGTTTTCAGCCTTTCTGTCCAACCCACAGCATTGATGTTCCTTTTGGGGCTGGTAGTGCCAACTGGTCTGATTGTTGCACAGTTCAGTTAATTGTGAAAATTAAGAGTAAACTAAATAAGCTTACATTTGCATTAATAGAAAATAAAATTCTATGAAAAGCTGTGCAATGAATCTGTGGTGAAGTATAAGTGAAGTGAGTTTTCAGTTGGTGTTCTTAGTAAGTTTGAATGTTGTAGTTGTTTCTAAGGAATTAACTTTTTAAATCCCATCATCAATGAAAACAAAAAAGTATTTTGGCACTTTAAAGAGTGAGACTAGTCCATTATGTATGCTTACCTGGAAATAAACCCCATTGAACTGAATGGGACTTACTTCTGGATAGGCGTGTATGGGGTTGCGTTGTGAGACATTTATTGTGACAAAAGCTTTTTCTTATAAGCTTTGTCAGATGAGCAGAGCGGTCATCTAAGCATGTAAGGTATATATACCCATGTATAGAGAGAAGGGGAAAAATTACACAGTGAGTTTACAATGCCAAGTAATGCAAGAAATAATTGTAGATGCGTCATTGTACTATATAGTGTATGAATACAGAATCTAATCAAACCAGGACTCAGTCAGTTTGGGCATGACCTACTTCTGACTAGCATCCATTGGTGATTAATAGGCATAGCAAGATCGACAGTGCAAACAAAGACTGGAAGAGGGACAATTTTTATGGGGAGCTAGAAATTCTCAGGATTTGTTGAGGCCAAATTCCAGTGTCAAATTTGCTACTGAATTTCCAGTTCAGCAGCTTTGCACTGGAGTCCTTGTCAATGAGCTGTAGACCAGCAGAGGGAGTTTGGTACTCTTCATTTTACAAGTACTCTGGGGAGACTTTGGGCCAAGACAAATGAACATCAGAAAGAGGCTCGAAGCATGGTGAGCACAGTTTGAGATACTTTGAAAAAATATATGTAGGTGTCTGTAGCACAGCAGTGAACTGAAAGCCGCCATGTAACTCCTGCTTGGCTGGCTTCTCTGTTGATGTCACCCCCTCCTCTAAGGGGAGGAAACACCCAGCAGCACCTTGCCCAAGACAGGAGGAACTGTGGTTCCAGGTACCTCTCTTATTTATTTGGGGTGCAATCCTATGCATGTTTAGACAGAAAAGGTCCTATAACTCCCAGCATTCAAATGCTTCATTTCTGTAGTGCCCATTAGCTGAAGCTCGCTGGGCGGTTCACAAAACAAAACTTAAAACCATAGAATACAATAACATAGTAAAACATAATATAAAAACCAGAATAAAACCAAGATAAAAGCCAGCAGCAGTGCAAAGATTAAAAAAAAACATTACTGTAATTTTTAAAACGGAAGGACTGAAAGGCTGGGAAAGTAAAAAGGTCTTCACTTGGTGCTGAAAAGACCACAATGTAGGTGCCAGGTGAGCAGCTCTGGGGAGAGCATTCCACAGCTGGGGTGCCACCACTGAAAAGGCCTTCTTCTTAGTAGCTACCTACCTCATTCAGCGGGGACACCTGGAGAAGTGTCTCTGAGGATTATCACAGGGTCTGGGCAGGTATATATTTTTCCAATCGGGGGAAATGGCATTGGCAGCAGCACTGTCGAGGGGGCAGGCGGACAAGCTGCTTTCTCACGGGACCCTCCTCTCCCTCACCTTGTGCACAGGGAACTCACTGCTGTCAAGGCCACCTTCTCATGCTGCTGGGAAAGGAAGTGCCCACACTGGGAGAAGTGCTCCTCTCTCAGTCTCAGGCAAGCGGCTGCGGGATGCTTCCTTCTCCCGGAGTGGGAGGAGGAGGCAGTTGATAGGCAAGCCAGGAAAACGTCTAGCATGGCAGCATTTGATCTGCTGCTATGTTACAGGCCCCACATAAACACTGCAGTGTGATTTAAAGCATGTTCACAGTGCTTTGAGCTTCTTCTTGAGGTGCAGGCAATTATTAAGGTAATCATCACCAGCTGTACTGTTTTGCATTTCAGTTCCCTCTGACAACCTGGTAACATCTTCCCTCCATCTGCCCCCCACGCCCGCCTCCCCGCCCGCCTCCAGCACGTGTATATAGATCTGCCAATTTGCAGATAACTCTTCATGCATCTGATGAAGTATATAGTGCTCACGAAAGTTAATGCCAAGGTAAATGTGTTAGTCTTCAAGGTGCCACAAGAATTTTTGTTGTTCTTAAGGGACTTCTGTTTTGATCTCTGTTAACACTGTCACTTTTTGCTCTTGCCAACTTTGGTAGCTGCTGGCATTTTACCCGTTTCTTTACACTCAGAAATGTAGGGGCCCTGATTGGCAGTAATTCATCAACTGCAAGTAGTCCAACTACTTTTCATGTAGTTGCATGATAATTGTAGCTACTTCATGATAAGTAGTTCAGACTACTTAAACTACTTCTGCAGGTAGTTAACTAGAGATGTAAAATTTCCAGAAATTTTGAGGCCATGGAAAAAACTGGTTTTTGGGGGTGGGGAAATGCTATAAGGAAGGCTGAGCGCCAAGGGCTGAGCGCCGAAGATTTGATGCTTTCGAACTATGGTGCTGGAGAAGACTCTTTTCTTTCTGGGCCTTCACATCTCTGTAGTTAACTGCTGTAGTTTGTTCAGTCGTTCAGTCATGTCCGACTCTTCGTGACCCCATGGACCATAGCACGCCAGGCCTTCCTGTCCTGCGCTCTCTCCCGGAGTGTGCTCAAGTTCATATTCATTGCATCGGTGATGCTATCTACCCATCCCATCCTCTGCCGTCCCCTTCTCCTTTTGCCTTCAGTCTTTCCCAGCATCAGGGTCTTTTCCAGAGAGTTTTCTCTTCGCATTAGGTGGCCAAAATATTTGAGCTTCAGCTTCGGTATCTGTCCTTCCAATGAGCACTCAGGGTTGATTTCCTTTAGGATGGACTGATTTGACCTCCTTGCAGTCCAGGGGACTCGTAAGAGTCTTCTCCAGCACCACAGTTAGAAGGCATCAATTCTTCGGCGGCGCTCAGCCTTCCTTATAGTCCAGCTCTCACAGCCATACATTACTACTGGGAAAACCATAGCTTTGATTAGATGGACCTTTGTCGGCAAGGTGATGTCTCTGCTTCTTACTATGCTGTCTAGGTTTGCCATAGCTTTCCTCCCAAGGAGCAAGCGTCTTTTAATTTCATGGCTACAGTCACCGTCTGCGGTGATCTTGGAGCCCAAGAAAGTAAAATCTGTCACTGCTTCCATTTCTTCCCCTTCTATATGCCAGGAAGTGATGGGGCCAGATGCCATGATCTTAGTTTTTTTAATGTTGAGTTTCAAACCAGCTTTTGCACTCTCCTCTTTCACCCTCAACAAGAGGCTCTTGAGATCCTCTTCGCTTTCTGCCATTAGGGTGGTATCGTCTGCATATCAGAGGTTGTTGATAATTCTCCCGGCAATGTTAATTCCGACCTGTGATTCATCCAACCCGGCGTTTCTCATGATGTACTCTGCATATAAGTTCAATAAGCAGGGTGACAATATGCAACCTTGTCGTACTCCTTTCCCAATTTTGAACCACTCGGTTGTTCCATGTCTGGTTCTTACTGTTGCTTCTTGACCCTCGTACAGGTTTCTCAGGAGACAGGTAAGGTGGTCTGGTACTCCCATCACTTTAAGGATTTGCCACAGTTTGTAGTGATCCACACAATCAAAGGCTTTAGCGTAGTCAATGAAGCAGAAATAGACGTTTTTCTAGAATTCTCTTGCTTTCTCCATGATCCAGCGAAAGTTGGCGATTTGATCTCTAGTTCCTCTGCCTCTTCGAAACCCAGCTTGTATTTCCGGTAGTTCTCAGTTCACATGCTGCTGAAGCCTAGCTAGTAGGATTTTGAGCATCACCTCATTTCATTGTGAAATGAGCGCAATTGTGTGGTAGTTTGAACACTCTTTGGCGTTGCCCTTCTTTGGAATTGGAATGTAAACTGACCTTTTCCAGTCTTGTGGCCACTGTTGAGTGTTCCAAATTTGTTGGCATATTGAATGCAGCACTTTAACAGCATCATCTTTTAGGCTTTTAAATAGCTCAGCTGGAAGACTGTCATCTCCGCTAGCTTTGTTGTTACTAATGCTTCCTAAGGCCCACTGGACTTCACTCTCTAGGATGTCCGGCTCAAGTTCAGTGACTGCACTATCATGGCTATCAGGGACATTCAGATCTTTCCGTCCCCCCCCCCACCCCGGAATCCTCTGTGGCCAGCTGTGCTCTGCGGCAGCTCCGCGGAGCAGCTGCCCAGGCCAGGCCAGAGCCATCCGCAGCCGGATTTCTGGCCGCGGAGGGCCCTGGGTAAAAACAACAACTGTGTACGCAAATGGCAGCGGCTACGGCCGCCACCATTTGCGTTCCTTATTTTTGGCCGTCTTAGTCTACGTAATTATTTACGTAGACTATGACAGCGAAAATAAAGGGGAATGCAAATGGCGTAGCGGGCACTATTTGCGTCCCTTTTTGATTCTCCGTTTTAGCCTACGTAAATATTTACGTAGGCTAAAATGTGGAATCAAAAAGGGACGCAAATAGCGCCTGCTACGCTATTTGCTTTCCCCTTTATTTTCGCTGTCATAGTCTACGTAAATATTTATGTAGACTAAGACGGCCAAAAATAAGGAACGCAAATGGCGGCGGCTGTAGCCACCGCCATTTGCGTACACGGTTGTTGTTTTTTTTTCCCAGGGCCCTCCGCGGCCGTTTTTTTTAATGCGGTTTTTTTTTAACCCACCCAGCCGTGATAGGTTACGTACAGATTTACGTAGCCTATCATGTCGTGGTGTTTTTTTTTTTTAAACCTAGCCATGATAGGCTTCGTAAATCTTTATGTAGCCTATCACATCTTTTTTTTTTTTTTTTTATAAGCGTGGAAATGGCGGCGGTGGCAACCGGTCGGAAGACCAGCCACCGCCAGAGCTGCCGCTGCCCAGAAGATCCGCCCCAGGTGAGTCTCGTCCTGGGGGGGATCCGTGGGGGGGCGGGCGGGGCAGGCCGTTCCGCCACAGATTTCAGGGGGCCGAATGCACTGGCATTCGGCCTCACCGAGATCCGTGGCAGAATTCTCTGCCATCCCTAGTTGAAACTACGTAATTAGTTCAAAGTAGTTCTGATCATTTTTACTAATATGTAGTTAACAAGTAGTTGTAGTATAAGAGCTTTTAAAGTAGTTCCTGCCCATGAATGGGTCAGGATCCTGAGGATGCACAAATGTGTTTAGTTCTATGCACACCTTCCTTATCGCAGACAGATTTCTTGCTTTCTATCTTGTTTCTGTATTATATCAATTATAATATGGTTTAAGAATTCTGTGAAGGGTTTGTGATTTGGGGAGAATGGGGCATAGGGCAAAATATGGTTATTCAGAAAATAGAACAAAATGTTAGGTGTATCAGAAATAAAACCTCATTTTAACTAATACTCTGACAACATTGCTTGTGAAATTCCACTAGGTCATTCTTAGAGAGCAAAGTCAAGCCTGGCTCTCACTTGGAAAGGCTTGTCTCTGGATATGTGCATGAAGATGGGTCAGTCCAGTTGACAGTGGTGCTAACAGTATAATCCTCTGTATTTCTTCTCAGAAGTAAGGCTGACTGAATTCAGTGGGACTTACTCCTTGGTATGTGTATACAGGATTGTAGCTTCAATTAAGGGAATTATTTCCATTATCTTATTTATTAACATTTAACCCTATTTTTCTCTGCAGAATAGGAGTCCTAAAGCATATTATGACAAAAAGAAAATAACCACCCTTAAAAATTGTCAATAGGGTCTGCTTTCACAACAAAACACTTTACCCAAAAGCTTCCTTTGAAGATGGAATTATCATAATCCCTTAGGTTGAGGTCCTAATGAACAGCAGGTTTAATACCCAAGGAAATTAGGTTCTTGTTATATCCACTATTGCCAACTAGATGGATTTGATATGGAAAGATCAAACAGAGTACAAATTTATTTTTTCTGCATACATAAAGGAACAAAGGGCAGGATGTATATAGAAGGCAAGGACGTTTGATCTGTCATAGCTGTCTTCTATTTGCTATCTTTTTAAAGCAAGTATTTTCACTCTCTCCTCAAGGCAAAGTTTTCCATGCCCTTCATCTACTCAGTTGCCCTTCTAAGTCTCAGCAATATCACATTTGGCATGAATTGACCACTTTGGTATGTGGCATTCCTGATGAAGGCATTCAGTTGACTAGTGTAATGGTGTTTTAAGAATTTCTGCCTTTTCTACGATTTTCTAGTTCCAAATTTGTATTCTGTGGAGGTGCCACTATTGTCCCAGCTGATTTCCTGCCCTTAATACTCTTGGCAATGAGTGTTTTTTTAGGTCTTGAGTTAAAAGTAGACTGAAAAGCTTTACAAGCAGCAGTAACAGGGGACCGTTTCAACTGGCAAATTCATCAGGACTAACCTTGTGTCTTATTACCAATTTGGGAGGTTAGTGCCTGTTACTACTGAAATTAGTTATCTACCTTAGCAGTCCGTAGATGACTGCTCATCAGTGTATTACCTGACCCAGGAGTTAATCAAAGGTATTCATTTTCACATGATTTGGAGGGTCAGGTGACCTTCTTTGGGGTCACACATGAAGAGGAATAAAAGTGTGTGTGTGTTCTGTATCATAGGACAAAGAGCTGAATGAATGAGGTGTTGCAAAGGAGTTTCCTGTGCAAGTCTTTGAAAGTTCACAGTAATTATTTCCTTCTCTCTAGGTTCATATTGTAAAAGACAGTGAAGCAACGTAGGGCAAAGATAGGCAACTTTTGTCCCACCCTTCACTTCCCTGGACTATTGCCAAGTGAACACAAGGCCCCAAACAAAACAGGAGTGTACTTTGCCACACAACCAGGTGTTGTTTCCACGTGGCTAGGCTTCATAATAAAGCTGGTAAGGATTTCACAGTTAAGGAGTTCATGCATTCAGGCATAGCTTGGACTTTCCATTGCAATAGCTGAAGAGCAATGCAACATTATACCAGAGGTGTCAAATATAAATGAGATGGAGGGTCAAATCACCCCCCAGCGGATGCTCTGAGGCCTTGCTCATACTCACTCACAGGAAAAGAAAGATCAGTTCCTTCTGAATTGAACACCAAGCCATAATTTTTACCCCTGCTGGACAATGTGGAAAAAATTAAAAATCGTTCTCATGGTTCTGGCAGATTACTTGTTACTGAACATCTATAGAATGATTCAGAAGGAGTTATGCATACACTCACTTGCATCGCTGTGTTCTAGAGACACTGGGAACAAGCATGCACTAGTGGTTTGTGGTCAGCTAGGCTCTTTGCCTTAGACCCGAAATTGGTTCTACAGTTTGTATAGTCTGTGGCTGAGGTACCCCGGGGGCACTGGGCAATCTGCACCACTGAGACCCACCTGAAAGTTGGCTGAGACAGTGGGTCCTGACCCACAATTTGAGAATCACTGAGTTAGAGCAAAGGACCAGAAAGGGCAGCTATAAATGCCTTTTGGATATGTTTTGGCAGGGGGAGGGAGGGTTGGGGAATGTTCACAGGCTGTTGAAAAAAGAATACCTTAAATTCAGACTCAACCTGAAATGACAACTCTTAAATAGCTGACAGAATACCCCAGTTTCGTAAAAGGTTCCCGGATTCTGTTGCTCCTGGCTTTCTTAAATGGTCATAGTTGAATTTTTAAAATATGCAATACACGCCCTATCATATTTTTTTGAGTCTTGCCTCATAATATATTGAAGAGCTTTCACAGTTCAGGAAACACAACTCTCAAATTCAGACATTATATACAGTTTGGGAATTACTTTGCCTGGAAACACCTTGGCTTTGCATCCTTTTTTTGAGTAATGATTTTTGCACATTGCTCACATGGCACTTACTTTGATACGCCTTTTTAGTTCTCTTAGAACACCTTATCTCAGGTTTTTTCCTTATACCCATTCAGACCTACAATTGAAATCAGGGCTTAGGCATGCGCTCTCCTCTATGTAATGACTACCCCGCCCCCGAAACACACACACACACACACACACACCCCTTGGTTTCACTGTTACGTATGAGTGTTTGTCACTAACCCAGGTTAAAATGAAATTGGGTACACAATTAAATTCACTTTGAGAATCCATTGTTCTTCAAGTGAATTTGAAGTGAACCCTGTTTCATTTTAACCTGTGTTGGCAATGATAGCACCTAGGGCTGCAGTTGGGCAATGGTGGAGACTTGTGCATGAGAGGGGAAAGGCAGGAATGGGTTTGTGCCAACCTGCTTCCAATGCTTAAACTATTTTTTAAAATATTTTAAAAACTGATTTTAATTGTATTTCTATGATGTTTACTTTTAATTATTTAAACATTTGTAATCCACTTTGGGGGCCTTCACAGTGGGAAAGCAGCCTTAAAAAATAATTATAAATACAATCAACCCCAGTTTCTGGTGTGGATCTGAACAAGGGATTAGACTTGCTTTTCTATCACAGTAATTCTCTTCCCTCTCAATAAAAGGTAGCGACCAAATTAGTTTGATTCACAGCACTGTCAAGATGCCTGAACCCAGTTCAATCATTGGAAAAACATCTGGTGATCTGGCAAGATTCCCATGATGCAAACTTAAGTTTTGATGTTGGATAAATACTCTAGGTTAAAAATATTTATCTTCTCCTAGCTGCTTTCTGCAGTACAACCTCCATTCTATGCTGTTACCAGGATTCTACTTTGACTGTCTTAGCCTTACTTGTCTGTCTCTCTTAGTCACCACTAGACACAGAGGCCAGCCAAATGTCTCAGTAGCTGTACCTTGCCATGTTTACTGTCTCCTTGGAGGTTTAACAGAAATAGCTTTTAATTAAAAACTCATTATCAAGTTGTCGTGCATCATAAGTAAATAAAAATAGCTTTTCACAGCTTCTGTGTCTGGCATAGTTAAGTAGCTCTTTAAATTTGTTGACATCTGTTTGCTGAAGAAAGAAATTAAAGGGAATCTCGTGATTCCCTCTGTTAGCTCTCAGCGTCTCTAAAATATTGTGGCTTTTCTGTTGCTGCTTATCTACCTCCTGCTGCTATTTTTCAGCACAGTTATTGGGGTCTTAGTATGCCCCATCATATATGTTGCTTTGGATGTGCTTCCTTTGGAATTGTAAGCTGTTTTGTTGTGAAATGCTCCAGTATCTTCCTAGGCAGTGGAAAATAGAACAGAAGTTGCCTTCTGTTCCTTGTTCAACTGAAACATTAATTTTAACCAAAGAAAAAAAAGCAAATATTTTACTAGTTTCATTTCTTTGAAATTTTGACCTGCTTTCATGTTGCAAAGGAGACTGGCCTTACAGGGACTTTTTCCTGTGCCTTTCTGTTCATTTATATGTTGCTCCTACCTTGTCCCCTCTACACTTCCTTGATAGGATGTTCAGTTGAAGTCTGTAGGATGTAGCACTTAGACTGGGTTCAGACAACATGATAACCCACAGTGGATTAAATCAGTCACTATGGCTTATTTAACCCATCATTTGGTTATTGTGTCGTCTGTCGAAAAATTTTAAATTCACGATGGCTTATTTAGCCAAAATAAGCCACTCTGATCACCTGCAGTAAGGGTTATTTAACCCACTGTGGGTTATTGTGTCATCTGGCGCGCAGCATGGCTTATTCTGATAGCCGACAGAGTCGTCTGGCAAGAGCAGTCAAAACCATTATGGCCACTCTGCTCCAGCCTGCAGAGCTCTTTTTCTGAGATCTGTCAAGCAGCCGAAGGACAGCCACAACCAAACAAGCACAGCCTTCCCTGATACTGTGCCTCACTTACAAAATGTCCCTGAATACAGTGACAACCTTCTGCTATTGCTCTACCCTGCTACAGCGAAGTTACACAATGACAGGCTTCTCTGATCACTGCTTTGAAACTGCACAACTGGGGAAATAGGGGAAAAGGGAAAGAACTGCTCACTTTTCCATGAAGAAGCACAGTTCCACAATAATCCACTACAGCATCTGGAGGCTCCCCATGAAGGCACCCCACCTGTGCAATTTTGCCTCATTCCAGCACACTGTCAGGGAGTTATAGCTCCCACCCCCTTTTTCTTCTCTGGTCACTTCTCCATGAAGAAGCAAAATGGCTGGGGGGGATGCGCAATTGTGCTTTTGTACAATTTCACTTTAGAGTTAAAGCGCTATAGTGAACAGAAGCGGCTCTGTCAGCAGAGTGTGTGTGTGTGTGTGTGTGTGTGAAATGTGCGACTCCACATTATTGTCGATTTTGGGCAATAAAGGCGTCTATGCCAGCAATGGCTATGGGGGGAAATGCGCAATTGAGGGTTTTGTCCCAAACCTGCAAACCTCCAAGTGCAGGATGAGGAGAGGGATATACAGTTAATAATGTATAGCGTATAAACAAAGAATAAATATAGTTGCTCCCTTGAGGCTCACTCAAGGCCTGATTGGTTACTGCAGCCTTCCCCAACCTGGTGCCCTCCAGATGCTTTGGATTTCAACTCCCATCAGCCCCAGCCAGCATGGCCAATGATCAGGAATTCTGGGAGTTGTAGTTGAAAACATCTGGAGGGCACCAAGTTGGAGAAGGCTGGGTTACCAGGTTTGAAGTGGAGAAGGACTTTTCTGCATGGTCAGATTGGATCTAGCCAGGGTAGGGAACTAGGGCCCTGATGCAGACTCCTCCTTAGTTTCACCCCCCCCCCCCGGGGGGAGCATTTCCAGGAACTCTTCAGCACTGTCTGAGGTGGAAGATGAAGTGGTTGCTGAGGGCCAAGGCCCAGCAGTGTCTAGAAGGAAGCCTGCCTGAGGAAGGCAAGCAGGAGGATGCTATTGCATTCATGTCCTGCTTGAGGGCTTCCCATAGGGGCATCTGGTCTGCCACTCTGTGAACAGAATGCTGGACTAGATAGAACTTCGGTCTGATCCAGCATGGCTCTTCTTATGTCGTTTTCCAATTTACAAAGATTGCATGATGCATTTCTGAGAGCGCTTCCCTATGACCCCCTCTCATCTTTCTTGAGATCTGCAGGGGAGGGTCTTTTGTGTGTCCCATCTTTTTGGGATGTCAGATTAACATTGATGAGATCTAGAGTCCTATATTTTGTGGCACCTTTTTTCTGGAGTTCTCAAAGGTGAGGCCCAGCTGAGTTCATCTGTCTTACTTTCCGGAGCGTGGAGTGAAATCTTTTTCTATAAGATGGCATTTGAGGTGTGAGCAGATTTTTGTGTATCTTTGTGCTCCGTTGTGGGGAATTGTTGTTTAATCATATTTTATTTTATATATTTTATTGTATCATTTGTTCCCCTAGGAAAGGTGGCTTCCTGTGCAACAGAAAGGGCCTTTTCTGTGGCAGTATGCCCACTTGGAACATTCTCTCCAAGGAAGTTTGAAAGGCACCAACATTTACAATCTTTTTTTGGTGTCAGGGCAAGACTTATGTATTTGCCCAGGCATTTTAAACTGAGGGTTTTTTTGCCCTTGTCTGCAGTTTGTTTTGTTGCCTCTCAGTTTTATGTTATATAAAACATATTTTTTTATTATATTGTACTTTTATTATTGTACACTGCTGTGGAGTCTGCTAGAATGGAAAGCAGTCTAGCAGCTTTAAAAATAAATTAAAAATAAAATAAAACTCTTTAAAATAATTGCTGCCGTGAGGGGGTAGCATGCGGTAGTGCAGCCTTCCCCAACCTGGTGCCTTCCAGATGTGTTGGACTACAACTTCCAGAATCCCCCAGCCAGTTATGTTGATGTCTAACACATCTGGACAGCACCAGGCTGGGGGTGGCTGGGGTAGGGGATAGAACATCTGACTTGCACAAGGGAGACCTAAGTTTGAATCCCCATTCAGCCATGAAGCAAACTGGCTGACTTTGGGCCAGTCACGATCTCTTACCTCACCAGGATGTTCCAAAGGTTATGCGTTCCTGAGCTCTTCTGATTTGTTTATTTATCATGGACCCAAGGTGGCATCCAGGAGTCTGCTCTTTCTCCTCTCCATTCTATCCTCACAACAACTCTGCGAGGTAGGTTAGGCTGAGAGTTGGTGACTGGCCCAGAATGTGCTTCATGGCCGAGTGGTAGAACCCAGATCTCCCCATTCCAACATTCTAACCACTATACCACACTGGCTCTCTTCTAAAGAATTTACGGCTGATTCAATACCAGATCCCTTTCCAGCAAGCTTCTGTGTTCACCCTCCTTCATCTACTTCCATACAAATGTGAGCAACTTCTCTATTCTCCACAACTTTATAGCTGTAATTGCCTGAGAAGTGGTTGTGTGACACTTGCAGGGAGGACACTGCACCCACATAAATTGTATTATCAGATTGACACTTCGGCTGCCTGCCAATTGCAGATGACTCCTGTTGCAGGTTAATAAATAATGTACACCCTCTTAATAGATTCTCCCCACCTGACACCTCGGCTGGAGAAGGAGGCCGCACCAGTAACCTGAGTTGGAAGCACCCCTATTCTGCTGGGTGGCTGCTTAGTTTTTAGTGCTTCCTCCTATTTCCTTAAAACCCTCTGTGCTGATAAATTACAAGTGCTCCGCACTTAGTAAAGATCATAAATCCCAACCCCGCAAAATAACTGCCTTGCAGCACTTAGCCCTGTTTATAAGGGAGTTCATCCACGTATTCCTCCAAGACTTGCAAATATATCTAACAAACCACGTTAAGATAAAGCTAATGGAATATGACAGGGCCACCTAGGAGAGAACATTCATTCTCCTGCCACTGGCTCAATCAGGGCATCGAAAGGAAGAGGGTGTGTGGGTGCGCCAAGCGCCATTACACCCAGACAGTAGCAGAGCCGTTGCAGTCTTGCGTTTTAAATTATGGCTGTGCCTCTAATGCAGTTCATATTCTGAGGATTTAGCTTTATTATATCGTTCTTGCCACAACTCTAGATTATGGTGGGGGAAGAACTCTGATTATAAGCCTTGCTTTTAGATAGCAGTGACCTTCATCAAATGCCTTTTTGTGTTAAATCTTGTCAGGGCCACTGCAAGAAGTGTGGATTTTAGTTCTTGTTCTCCTGGAAGCTGTTGATTCGACTTGGGGGCCTTTGCTTTACTTGTGACCCTCCACTTTTGAAGAATTGTGATAACCATACTTGTTTTCAGAGGGCTGCTTCACACGTTACTCACAGGCAAATCTGTTGAGTACAAATGGCAGGGAGCTGTAGCCTTTATTAATTAAAGCAGTTGTACCCACCTGTCCTCGGTAAGCTCAAGGCAGCTAACAACAGTAAGATAAAACAATGACCTGGTTTGGACATAATGACAACCAAGAGTATGGGTCGAGTATGGGTTGTCATTGAATTGTGGGTTTTTGTTGAATTGTGGAGTTGTAATTATGTGTGAACCCTGTACTATGGTTTAACCATGGGTTGTTAACCACGAAACTTTCCGGTAGACTTGATTTCTGCTCTGTTTGTTGTGTTTCCACTTTCCATTTTTACATCTGAAATGTACACCTAAGTGTAATGTGTAAAGTGGCCCAGGGCAGATTAGTAGTATTCAGGCAGGTAGGTCCTCGGGGCCCGTCTTTCTGCATTGCATGGGGGAGGCTTTTAACTGTGAGAACTGACTCACAGAATGTGACTCAACCTAATTACTGAACTGGATGGATCCGTCAAAGAATGTTGACTAGAGGGCAAGAAGTCACCCTGGCCCCTTAAGAAGTGGAAGGAACCAGGAATGCTTTGAGCCAAACCCTACACAAAGGTTATGGTCTAGAGAGATCATTGTTGGTAAGGGGTGTGGAGTGGCAAAGAAAGGTGTATCTTGCTCAGCGATGAAGACTATCCAGCTAGAGTTTTGGTTGCAGGCTTCCATGTATAGAATGGATCACCTATACCGTATCTTCTACCTCTGTGGATCCAGATGTCTTTCACAGCTAGATTGTGCATTTTGGTGCCCTTCAGGTCAGTTTCTGCAGTGATCATTTGCCGTATGATTCCTGAAATGGCTCCAAGCTAACCCTGCTTGATGCATGCTAGGTGTATAGCACTGTGTAGGTTCTACAGGTTGGATTATGCGCACCAGACTTATAAAATGGAGATGTGGCTTCAGAAGCTAAAGTTAGACACTAGGCCCCGTGTTGTTTAATTGAGACACTAGCTGGAATTATGCTCCTGCAGTATGGGTTAGTGAGGAAATAGCTTCTGATCAGGTGCAGAGAATAACCACAGCCAGTGTACACTTGGGATTACAGTTAAGGGATTTTGTACTCTATTTAAAATTATTTCTAGGTCTTTGTTAAGAGTGGAACTCTCTAAAGGCGATTTATAAGATAAAAACCACACACAGTGGTTTTTTAATTGTGTGTGTCCTGCCCCACTCCTCTGGGTTGTTTTTGTAAGCCAAGCATTCTGTCATCAACATTTCGGAGGTTTACTTTGTATGAAAGGCACATTGGAATTTCAGAGTAGTGTTGTAAAGCTTGTTTTCACATGCCCACATTTATTTTTAATGTCATAAAGTCAGTTTGAATGTCCTCTTCCAGTTGATTTTTGATGCGCCGAACCCATTTTGTGAACAGTTTTGGCACAGTGTGAACGTATGTTGTGGTTCAGGCTGCTTTGGGAATTTTCCAGGATGCGTTCAAGTGTGGTCTGAGCATTGCAGCAGTTCAGAGAATCTTGTGCTAAAAGGTTGACTTTGCCATATTAAAAAGACATTGTTTGAATCTCCTCTTAGTATCAAAAATATGGGATTCTAACAATTATGCTGAAATTAACAAACAAATGCCACTAAAGCTTGATCTTAATTAAGCTAGTTAAATTGTGGGGGGAATAAGAAAGTTAATGTGCTTTTGTAGCTGAGCCTATTGACATGCACAAGTCCAACTTGGAGTATGCGGCTCTCCCAGCAGCCATTAAATTGGTGTTATTGCACTTGTGAGTCAAGGCATAAAACTTAATAGCGTAAATAAACAGTCATAGAAACACTAGTTTATGTGCATAGGACCAAATTGCAGCTGTGGGGGAACACGCATCTCCGTAAAACGTTGACAATCAATATTTTAAACGGATCTTAGAAATCATCCTGTGGTGCAAAAGGCTGTGTGTGTCTTCACACCCCCTCCCAACCTCAGCACCCCAATCCTATGAGTGAACACAGTCTTTTAATGTTTTGAGAACTTCGTCACAGGTTTTGCACTTTTTTGTATAACACTGAAAATCATTTGCAGTCTGCGGACGGATTTCAACTCCAGTGAGGGAGGGCCTCTGTGTCATTTGTCGTCTAAAGCGCAGCTGGAGTTTGAAAACACTGATTCCACAGGGTACCGATCTGCATCTGTGGATGAAAGCCGTTCTTTGGCAGAGTGCGGTGGCCTGCATTTGCAAGTGCCTTCTTTACCGCCTCTTTAGTAAATGGATGAATCTCTTCAACCCTTTGAAACAATAGCAGTAAAGTGGCCTTCCAAAGGAGAGAGAGAAAAAAAGAACCCACTTCCAAAATGCGGATGCTCTGTATGTGGTGCAATTTAGCCTCCATAGGAAATGGCCTCTTTCTAAAAATATTAACCCAGATTTGCTGTCTGAATGACTGAGGCATCAAAATGGTTTCTTGGATACCTGACTGCCCATACTTGTGCATGCTTTTGAGCAGAAGCGTACCTACCAGCAAAAGAACAGCAAGGCAACCTGTTTATAATAATGTAATACATTAGGATAATGTAAGCCGCCTTGAGTTCCTTGCGAGAGGGAGAAAGGCGGGGTATAAATGCAATAAATAAATAAATAAATAAATAAATTTATGAGCTGTATTCTACCTGGCATAGGCGACCCTGCTGCAAGGCAGTTGCTTCATGGGGTGATACTGGATGCCATGCAAGGTGAAAGAGCGGGAGACAGGGCTAATTCATGGAGTCCTGGGAAGTTTTCGTGCGCAAGCCCAAGTGAAATGAGCACAGCAGTACACCTACTGGTAATGAGGGTTTTCCAGAAAATTTTGAATTGGAATTAGGGTAATTTGCATTGGAAAGTTTTCTGATGTCCTAGAGAGTGGTCCAGTTTAGCATTTTTATTTTACTATTTCTATTAAGTAAACAACTAAAGTTTTTTTTAAAACCATGTTATCTTCTTTTGTCCCAATACACCACAAGCATTTGACCTGAAATATTTGAGGGAAAAAATTAATCACGTTAATCCCTTAACGTGATTTAAATGGTACATGATGAAGAATTTTTTATTGGAATGCTTGTAAAAATTTAAAGACAATAGCTTGTACTTCCCTTACATTATTTAAATTTAAGAACCCCCCCCCCCCCAGGTACCAAAACTATTGACACTAATACATTTGTACAACCCAAAGAACTGAGCATGATACACTGACAACCACTCACCTACACTTTTAAAACTGCCAACCTTGCCTAATATTGTATTTGCAATTGGCATCCATTAATTGTTACTAACAATTTTATGAAATGGAAAATGTTCTGCAGAAAAATAAATACACTGGAAAATGCTCTGTTTTGGAAAATGTTCAGCCCCACGTTGCTGACTCTTGCATACCTCTCTTATTTGTCTTATTTGCTTGCACAGGATAATTTCTCAGTAATTTATGCTCCAAAATCTGTGTCGGGGATGCCAGTTGGATATTCTGCCTCAGGCACCAAAATGTCTTTGGCTTGCCTTGGGTAGAGGGGGATTTTTTGAATCCCTGAACTTAAAAGTCCAAGTAACTGCAATACTTTTTAAATTTTTGGTAGTGGTGGAATGTGATACTGCCATAGCGTCCCTACTGTCTGTTGTCTTTGCTCCCTAAAATGGGTTTGGAAGCTTTTTGGGACAGGGACCATATTGCTCTATGAAGCACTGTGGAATGGGGACCAGCACATCTTTCATGTCATAAAAGCATTTGCTGCTGCTTCTCCCTCTCCTCAAGTGACTGCTGGAACTGCAGTAGTCACTTTTTCATAATACTGCTCAAATAAGAGACTGCTGAAAAGAGCGGTGGGAGCTGAAATCTGTTCTTCGTGATGCAGGTAGTAGTGGCCACAAGGGGGCAATATACGATAACAGCTGGAGGATAGTGCGGTTGAAGCAGAGCAGGCCCATGCCATGTGTGAAGACTAATATTGATGCTGTGCAGGTGATCCTAAGACTGAGCGATACTGACAGGATGGGAGGCGGCCCTTCTACCTTAAGGCTTTAGATGAGTGACCGTATGTCTCCACTTGCTTTTTTGTTGATTCATGAAGGTAGAAGAACACTAGAAAATCCCTTGCTTTAAACAGGCTTGTCTCTTGCATTTGCCTCCTTCCCCCTGAATTACCTAATTTTTAAACCAAACATTTATTTGAATAATGTTGGTGGTGATATGCAGCCATTTAGATGGTCACATCTTTTTGGACTGCACCAATTTCCCAAGCTCCAGATTAGTTTCTCTGCTCAGTAGTCATGCCAAATCCTTGTGTGGTTTTACTTTTTGCAATAACGCCCCTTGTTAACTCCACAGCTGGGTTGCTTGAGAGTCCGCATTGTGGACTTTGTGTAATGAGCGTTGCAAATGAATGGTATCTTTCTTGAAACAACTTGACTGTCACCCTGTAAAGCCCATATGGACAATCCCTGGCCCACATGTAGCCTCTGTACAGCCTGCGGAGCCCTGGAATGCCATAACCACTTTCTCCTGCTGCTCAGCCATTAGCTGTTGCTTTCCTGATGCTTTTAACAGTGATGAAACATCAATCGGGATCATGGTCTTGTGTTTGTCTGTGTGGGAGTGGCTTTAACCTCATCCCCTTCCTGGTGATCTTGATGCAAAGATCTTTTTTGGGCTGGGAAGACTGGGGTGGGGGGACAATCTTGATAATGATTGTTGTCTGTGTTGGGGAGAGGCTTTACCTTTGTTCTTCTCCCAGCGGTCTTGATGCAGAGATACCTGTTTCCTGACTGCTATTAACAATGTGGAAACGGCAAACTGGATTAGGATTGTTGTAGGTGAATATAGATATGTGGGCATGCATATGTATGTCTGTGCATATCTGCACAAATCTGTGTATGTGATCCCCAGACCACCACCCAGTGCTACATGTGGCCCTCAAGGCCAAAAAAGTTGCCCACCCCTGCTGTAAAGGTAGCATGGCTCTGGGAAGGTGGATGTGATCCCACCCAGATTTGTGAAGACTTAATACGTTTCAAATAAGACCAGTATCATCCCTTTCAAGTTGTTGGAAACTGTGTTAAGGGGTCCATGAGAATTTGGGGCAGAATTTTAGCTTGTTTCCCTTTCGGCTAGTGGAAGCGGTTTTAATGGGGAATAGGATAAACTGGGGAGAGTTAGGGTTGTTTGGGTGGCATTTCAACATATTGCAAAGTATATTAAATCTTGGACCTTGTTTAAATGATCAGTAATTCAAGGCAAAGTACTTCAGTTTTGTAAATGGTTATCCTGTAAATGCAGTGTTAATTTTTTAATGAAAACCTAATCCCCCATGTAACCCCCTGGTCATGCTGCCCTGGTCTTCTTCATATTTCCATGAGCTCCGTTCCCCTTCAGTTACTCCTCCCCATCTGTCTTGCTGCCCCTTATGCTTGGAATATCTTCCCAAACACAAGTGGTATGATGCTTCCATACAGTGGAAGATGAGCCAAGTTTACCTGGTGGAAAGTAAACAAGAATTCAAAGAGTAGATCATTATACCTGGGTACACAAAACTACAGTATTTAATCCAGCCTTGTTACTTAGTCTCTCCCGCTGCTTTTTTTTTTTTTTTACTTGCCTGCTTTTTGTTCATGAGAGTCCCTCTGAAAGCAGACTAGTAAAATATTTTGCAGGCTAGAAGTGCAGCGAGTTGGTGATGGTGAAGCAGAGCACTCTGTCCCTCCTTTGCAAGTTGGCATTTTCATGCTGGCCGCAGAGGAAGGGACTTCACTGACTCTGTGGCTAGCATAGAAGCCAAGTGGGCTGGTGGAGAAGGGAGAGTGCACTCTGTCTCTTCTTCACCAGCCTATGCACTCACCTGTATGGAATTTCTGGTTGCCAGTGGTGACTAGGGAAGTGGTCAAACATGAGATTGATTTTATCTAAACTTTCTAGTACTGAAAGCATGAATGCTAACTAATTTCTCCAAAACAGAATGGGAGGCAGTTTTTGGAATGGGATATTCTGATGAATATTTTCTACTTAAAAGGGATTACTTTGTTAATGGATTGCATAGTTCTTCAGGCTCTCATTCCAGCTGTCTTTTGAAGCATAGTGGTGTGAGTGTAACCCAAAAGATTGTTGGCTGAAACATCCTGGAATTCTTTGTAGGTGGGAGCAATTACCCCAGGACAGGAATCCTGAAATGACAGTCTCTAAACTTTATAGCAGAGATGTGGAACCTCTGGTCTGCAAGCCTAGTCCATCCCTTGGGGTCTTTAAGGGGGTTCCATCTCCTGGTGGAATCCATGGTGTTATCTCTGATCTGAGTTGGGAGATAACAGCGGGGATGTGGGTGACGGGACTCTGCGTGCCGCTTGAAGCCATGTACTTGGTCGTGCTGGGAGGAGCGGCCACTCTTCCCAGTGCTAGTTGAGTGGCTTTGTGCAAAGCAAGACACCCCTGTGGGGACAGTGCAGTCTGTGCCACTCCCAACACAGATAAATGTGTGTGGGGGAGTGTGCCATCAGTGGGCATGGCCATGTCCACTGGTGTCATACAGCCTGCGGAGGGACCACTGGGGGACAATTCTCACTTCCCCACGCTGAAAAGCAATTCTGTATCCCTGCCTTATACTGTAAGCAAGCCATGTGTTGCTCTGCTTCCACCATAGGCATGTTATTTCTGCTTGTTCCATCCTAATAGTGGTGATAAGCAAGGCCACATGCAAACTGAAGTGCATTGGATATGAGAACAGGAGTTCCTAACTTCTCTCCCCCTGTTGCAGGTAAAGTGGAAGGGGAAGGACCTGTTTGACCTGGTATGTAGAACGGTGGGACTCCGTGAGACGTGGTTCTTTGGACTGCAGTACATGATCAAGGACACTATAGCCTGGCTCAAAATGGACAAGAAGGTAAGAATGTCTTTCCTTTGAGGAAATGTGAACACATGGAAGGAAAATGCAAGGACTCAATTGATCCAGTGGATGGTTTCAGAGCATCTGATGATTGTTGGTGGGTGCGGACTCAGTGGGTGTGGACCTGATCAGTTCCTGGCTAGGAGCTCCTCCTAAGCTGTGCTGAGTGTTTCCACTGAAGAGCTGAATTTAAAAATTGATCATCATAAAGCTGAGCCAGCATTTTTTTGGAGGTAGATTACTCTGGAGACCTCCTTTCACTGACATCAGCAACATGGCATGTATGTCATGTATGGCTTATTCTTCTTTGGTTCCAGAACCTCAAACTAATTGTGTAAGACCTTTTCTGCACTGCGGAGGCAATGCTGTTCCAGCTTTAGTGTAATAAATAATACTGCATCACTAGGACCCCCACCGTGTGTGTTCCTATATAGGAACATGAGTGCACCCTTCCCATGTTTCCCTGGTTTCGATACTCCATCTTTCACTTTGTGCCCTCATCTATATTAATAGGGGTTTTAATTTGTGTACCTCTCATTGACCCAGTTCCCATGTAATGGCAAATCTTGGGTTAATTAACCCACAGTTTGCCATGCATGAGGGGAGTGAGCGAGCTGTGTTGTTTAGCCCCTAAATAACCCAGTGTTCCACATTCGCATGTCACATTCGCAACCTGCGACCTGGTTGATGGTAGGTTGTCAAATAAAAGCAGAAGTGAGGAGCATGAGGGAGGCAGTCACTTGCTCAATCCCATTTATGCATAGCAAATTGTAGGTTAATTAATATTCTGCTCATATTAATCATGCTTTTATCAGACACAAACATTGGCCTTGGAGTTCAAACTGCCCGAACCAAAGCTAATGTATTTATTTGTGTTATTCTGTGTAACTGTGTACATGAACTCAACATCTTAAACAGTTGTTTATTTTTACTTCTCAGTGTGAGACAAAACTGCACAGCTTTTTGGGCAACAATGCTCAAATAAATCTAATCAGTTGATGGGAAATGAAGCCCTCTTGAATAATCCACTCCTAAAAGAATATAACATGAATGACCATGTTTCTTCACCTCCCCCAACAACGCATGTTTGTGGTAGCTTTTGAATAAATGGTAGTCATTGAACTTGTTTGATAGAACAAGAAAAATACTCATAAACAGCTTTCTCTAATCTGGTGCCTCTGGATGTGTTGGACCACAATGTCCAAATCTCTTGCCAGCATGGCACATGGTCAGGGATGATGGGAGTTGTAGTCCAGCACTTTTGGAGGCCACCAGGTTGGGGAATGCTTTATGAATACATGTAAGAGAGCAGGACTCTCACTTCATATTTCAGATGTTTAAACTTGTGTAACCTTATCTGTAACACTTCCAGTTTCAAAATGTATATACTTGAGTTACAAGAAGAATACCGCACTGATGTTAGATGGTTATTAGAATATGAGGTCCTTTTAAAGATTTATACTAGAATGTTTTATTATACTTTTATTATAACGAGTTCCCACAGAATGGCATACTTTCAATTCCTTTCAATGGGAAATGTTTCTTCATTGTCTAATTGTTGCTCAGCCTGATCCTGAGTGGGTTGACTCAAGAGCAAGTCCTGCTGTATTCAAAGGGGACTTGCTTAGGATCCCTGCCTCTTACTCTTGTAGCTCAAGTGTAACTTTTGCAAAGTAAGTCTGCAGTATCAAGTAGTCAACTTTAGCTTATCTGAGTTGCATGTACCACTGGCTAATTCTCACAGTGACAAGCTTACTCTGAGACAGGTTTCCTGCTCTTAATCGGGTTTCAGGCAGCTGAAATTCAATGACATTTAGGTTCCAGACAGATCATATATTAGAGTATTCACTCAGTGTGCAGTTCCCTCTGGCCTGATGTGTTTGCATTGACTGATGAGACTCTCCAATGCCTGTTAACAAAATCCATTGAAGACAGCAGAGCAGTGCCAAGTCAATGCATCTGTTTTACTGGTGACCCAGGGCTCTAGTCCACCCTGCAATTTCCTAACGAGGCAGACTTCATGTATTTGAAGCATCAGGGAATAAAGAGCAAGACTACATTGACATAAGAGTAAGGAGAATTTTATAGTGATTGTCGGGAACAGTTCATCATGCTGTGGATTTCCAGGCTGTTCAGCCGTTTCTCTAGAGAAATATTAAAAGTATAATGCCTTTCTCTTAAGGGCCTTGGAATGTGAGCTGAATAAAGTGGGAGGGGCATGGAATGGAGAGAGGGGAGAGGTTGGCTGGAAGAAGGCAGTTGGTGGCCAGGAGGAAGAAGCAGCAGAAGGAGAGTGAAGTTTACTTTCTTAAGTAAATATTGTTAAATATTGATTTGTTTGCCTCTGCAGTGATTGCTATCTGCACCTCCTTATCCTAGTTATTAAAAAACCCCTGAAACATCACAAAAGGGCATACTTATTAAACATTTAGAAAGTACTAGAGCACATATAATGGAGAGTAAGGTTATGCTTGCACCACAGGAGTGAAGGGAACCTAGCATCTGTTGCTGAGATTTTATTAAATATCTCTTGAAGTGGGTTAAATCATAGAGTGAAGTAAAACTTGACTTCCAAATCTTGGCTTCAGTTCAGTGATCTGTACTTCTGGACAGTTGCTAGATAAGGGTTAGATCTTCTGTGCTGCATATGGGACTAGACATCATGGTGGCAGATCTGTGGGGTCTGCTGCACAGCTGTAAAGCTAAGGTAAGTTGGAAGGGCAATTTAAAATGGCAGAGTGGTGGCTGGGAAAGGGGTGTTGAATCCTCCCCCCGCTACATACTTTTTTTGGCTGGGATCCGAGTTTGAAACTAAGTCCAGCTGGGAGAAATGCAACTTAGGGGAAACAATCTGGTTTGTGGGACAAAAGTGGCAGGTGAAGGAATGGGTATAGCACCTCCTCACCTTCCAATCACCTTCCTAATTTGTACTGCAGTTTTCTCCAGGCCAAGTCAGAGAGATGAGAAACATGTAAGCTATAAAGAGACTGAACCTATGGAGTTTGGAGAGATTAATTGGGGATCTACTTCTGCAGGTCCTAGACCATGATGTCCCAAAGGAAGAGCCAGTCACTTTTCATTTCCTGGCCAAATTTTACCCAGAAAATGCTGAAGAGGAACTTGTTCAGGAAACAACTCAGCGCTTATTCTTTCTTCAGGTATGCATTTTATGGGGGAGCCTGATGCTTGTTCAGCCCAGAGGAGAAGTATTTTCAGGCTGGAATTGAAGTTTTGCATTTTCTTTTTAGTATCGAGGAGCTTTCTGTTGTATCTGAATGTGTCAAGTGACTTTGAAAACTCGGTATGCGAAAAGAGGCAGTTAAGTGTTGAATTCAGATGCCTCAAGCTTTTATCAAAACTATCTCCTGAAGCATTCATGGCATGCACACATGAGCATGCAAATCCCCACAGAGCCTGTGTGAAACCAGTTCTTAGATTACTGGACTCGGACCAGGGAGGTAGGACTGGTCTATTTCTGTTTCAGTCAGAAATTACTGTGTGATGTTGGGGAAGCTGCTGTCTCTCAGCCACAGTTTCTCTACCAGTAAAATAGGAGTTAGTGACAAAACGTGGTGAGCATTTGAGGATATGTCTTGCCCTGAGGGGATGGGAGAAGAAACAGATTAAGCTTGAACTCAAAAGAAGAGAAACTGCAGGAGAGAAGAAATAAAAGAGGAACAGGCCAACAAATAACAGGCCAGCCTTGTAGATGCAGCGCAAACCTGAGTACGATTGGATCCTGAGTAGGCATATTCCCATCCATCTGGGCACAAGTGTCACCCTTGTGCCTTTTCCCTCCTCTCTTCCAGTCCTTTTTCCTTGTGTCCCATGTCTTTTTAGATTATAAGTCTGAGAGCAGGGACTGCCCACTGCTTCTTGTAAGCTGCTCCGGGAGCCTTTTGACTGAAGGGTGGGATAAAAATGCTTTGAATAAATACATAAATGGTGATCTACCTCATTATGTATTTGTGAAAAGAAGCAAAAGACTTTGTGTAGATATCACTGTGTTGTACTTATGTAAGATGCGTGGCCCTGACTAACTGACTTGCTAACGGGTATCAACATTATTAGAGTACTTCAGCTTGAGTACATAATGTAGTCCGAGGCACCTGTTTACTAGAAAAAAGTGTGGTGGCCCCCTTTCTTTGGAACTCCCTGCCCCTGGAGGTCAGTCAGGCACCAACACTGCGCTGCTTCCGGCGCCTCCTGAAAACAGCTCTTTTCCAGGAAGCTCTTTTCCAAGAAGCATTCCTTAACTGACCAGCCGTGGTTTTTATTGGTATTTTGTTGTTAAAAGAACAATTTTAATATGGTGGTTTAATTCTTCTTATCTTTTTATTATTCTACTGTTTATGTTCACTGCTCTGGAATCTGTTTTAGATGTGGAGTGATATACAAATGTTGTAGATAGATAAAGACCCAGAAACGAGCCATTTGTACATCTCTCCCTCAAAACAGGGCTCACAGGGCTTTTCCCAGACAGTTAAACTACTTTCAAGCCACTGAGAGCACTCACATTTGCCTTGCATAACAACCCAAGACATGCTCATGACTACAGAAGTGTTGGAATGAGACACGCTTGCACAGAAGAGTAAAACAAGCAAACTCACAACGGGAGGCCATCCATCTAGTCCAGTGCAAGCCAAGCTAATGCATGTGGGGCTCAGTGTTGTGGGAGTTTCATTGCCTCTTCAGCCTTGGATTTGAGAGGCAGAAGATGAGGCTTCCAGGGGCAGCCAGGAACAAAAATCTGTTTTCTAGAACTCACGCCTCATTGTTAGGCAAGAAAAATGCTATCTGGGAGGTATTGTATCAGTAAGATTTGTTTCTGTAATTCAGAACTCTAGAGCAGCATTCTTTGCTGCAAGGCCTGAGGGCCTCTGGTGGCTCCCACTTACCTCAAGTGCAGCTCTCTGCCAGTCTCTCATTTTGGAGTAGCTTCTCCCTCTTTTCAGGGGCTCTCTAGCTTTGCCTAGCTGTTTAGCTGCTGTGATTGGAACACCGAGCAGAGCACTCTCACAGTGACGAGAAAAGATCCGTTCCAATCCAAGGACCAAGCAAGCCTACGGATGGAAGAATCAGGGATGTGCGAGCTCGCTGAAATTCTCCAAACTTTACTTCAAAGCTCGGCTTGGCTCGCGTCTGTTCTCGTTTGCGACCTGTTCTTTGGTTTCTTCGAACAGGAAAAGTGCATTTTTCAAATGTTGTGCATTTTGTGAATGCGAAGGCAACTTCAGGAATGCAAACGTTTTCAGAGAATCTGTGTTCCTGTTTGCCTTCATGTTCAGGGTTGTGAACAGAGCATTTTCAAGTGAATTGCGAACTGAAATGAACTTCTCACACATCTCTAGGTGAACCTTCCTGGAATTTGCCTGCCTGGTGACTGACTGAGGCCTTGCTTGGATGAGGTGGAGGGGTTGGGGAGGAGAGGCCCGAAACGGCCTCCAAAGAAGTCTGGTGCACAGCTTCAGTGTTTGACTGGGGTGTGTGGAGAGGAGAGGCCCCCCAAACCTGGGAAAGGCCCCCAAGTGGCCTTGGTGATGGTGCCTGGAGCCAAAGTGGCTCCTGCTTGAAAACTAAATACTGACGATCACAGCTCTAGAGAATCCCTACGCACTTCAAAAGGACTTTACGACTATCCTGAGTCTTTGGATTGCAGACTCATTACAGAAGGGAGTAGATCACCCTTCAAGCTGTTTGAGTTGCAGGAACAGAGGTAGTTATGAGATTGCCTAAAATGAGATCTAAGTGCACATTCATGGCTACATGTGGCTGAGTACAACCAGCTCAAATTGTTAAAGAAAAAGTAAAACTTGGGAAATTCAGCATAAAGTGTCAGTTACAGATTGCCTTAAAACACACACACACACGCACGCACGCGTAAAGACAAATTGGTTGTCCCAGCACCCCTTAAAATGCTGTTTTTGTGCTTCTCGGGTAGGATTTTTGGATTTGACTTTGCCTGTAGCGTTTGCTTATGTTTTACTTGGTTTTCATATAGCAATCAAGTCCTCTTTGTAATTTACTTTTATGGGTGCTGCTGGGAGCCTGTATGTATAACAGTGCAGTACTATGCATTTTTACTCCAAGGTTACTCCCACAGTCTTCACGGTGTCCACAGTTACTTCCTAGCAGGTGTTTTAGGATTGTAGCCCAAGAATTGTAATTGAAAATTAGCAGGCTGGTAGGCAGCCACGGTTGCAGTTGGCGCAAACCGCGGCCATCTGCTGGAGTTGCCATTCTTAGCAGTGTTGTTTCTTCCTTGTTGTTTTGTTCAGGTAAAGAAGCAGATCTTGGATGAGAAGATCTACTGTCCCCCTGAGGCATCTGTTCTCCTTGCCTCTTATGCAGTCCAAGCCAAGGTAAGGTCAAGTACAGAACTGGGTTTCTCTCCCTCCTGGTCTATGTTGGATGTTAGCCTGGCTTTGTTTCTTTTAACTTTCAAGTGCTGTACCTGGTGCAATTATTTCTTCCTCTTCCTCTTATTCTTATTCGTTTATTCTTATTAATCATTTATAAAGCTCCTAAAATGTATTAACTGCTGTATGCAGATTTTGTCCCCACAGAAAATATCACTTATTTATTTAAAGATATTTATATCTCACCCTTGAAGTTCTTAAGGCAGCTAACAATTAAATGCAAAAGTGAAAAACAGAAAGTCCAGAACATCTAAAATACAAATCCATAAAATGATGATAGCAGCCTCAGGTCTCATGGTACAGGTAAGACCACGAAGTAGGCATCAGGCTGAGCTTGTTTGGGGAGGGTATTCCAAAGCTAGGGTGCCAGCACTGAAATGGCTCTGTCTCCTACAGCCACTCGCCACAATGTATTTGGTGGGCATGCAGAGAAGGGACTTCAATATGATTTCTAGAGTCTGGATAAGTACATATGGAGATGCACAACCCTTAAGGGAACCAGATCACAAGTATCAAGGACTTTAAAAGTGAAAACTAACACTTTGAATTCAGCCCAGAAACAGACGGGGAGCCAGTGCACAAAACAAATGATGCACCCAGTCCCAGTTAGCAGTCCTGCAGCTGTATTCCGAAGTAAGAGATGTTTCCACACCGTTTTCACTGGCAGCTCCTCTGATATACAGCTCTCAGAACCAAAAGAGGATGTGGCTGTGGAGGCACCCGTTGATACCTCTCTCACCTCAAGGGCCTCAAACCCAGCAGAACCCCAGGGGAACCTCCCCCCCCCCCCAAGTCTGTAGAAGGTTGCACTGACATCCTCAGATTCTGAGGACTCCATCTGGAGCTACCACCATGCCGCAGTTGCCTCCATGCTGTCACAGCCAAAGGCTTCAAAAGCAAGCAAGGCCCCTTTAAAGGAGAAGGCTTTAGGGAGTCTATGGGAAGATCTAACACAGCCTTCCCCAACTTCGTGCCCTCAAGATGTGTTAGAACGTAAGAAGAGCCATGCTGGATCTGGTCCATCTAGTCCAGCATTCTGTTCACACAGTGGCCATTCAGCTGTTGGCCAGGAACCCACAAGCAGGGCATGAGCGCAACAGCATCCTGGGACTGCAACTGGTATTTGCAGTTATAGGACTGGAGCTATAATTATAGGACTGCAGCTCCCATAATTCCCATAATTATGGGAATTACGGTCCCAATACATCTGGAAGGCGTCAGGCTGGGGAAGGCTGGTCTTGCAGCTTCTAGGAAGCCCAAGTCTTTCTAAGGCTCAGTCTGAGTCTGCCTGTTGGAGCAGCGTACAGACGAGCTTGTCTGGCTTCCAGACCCAGCACAGCTTGGAGCTCTCCCTGGTCCTGTCCTTATCCTGTACCTCCCTCCCTGGGAAACCTGACTTGCCCCAAACTCTGGTAAAGACCTGACCCATAGTGGAATCCTGTAACCCAGACCTCACCAGCACCACAATGCTGAGCCCTTCCCATGGCAGAAGAAGAACAGAACATCAACAGGAGCCACAGCCTGAAACAATACATAGTCCAGCCTGGAGATTATCAGAGCACAGATAAGTAAGCATGCATAACTGGACTATCTCTGCCCAGGTGGCCTACCAGCCAAAATTGGTGAAAGGCACTCTGTGCTACAGAGACCACCTGTGCTTCTTGTGACAATAATGGGTCCAAGAGCACCCCTCAAACTGCAAACCTAATCCATTAAGGGGAGCGCTACCCTATCCAGAACAGGAGAAGCATCACTTGTCTGGACAGATAAACCATCCTCCAACAGTACCCCAAATGGTATAGGAAGCAGCAGTATGACATTGCCACTTTCCATCAGTTTGGATATCCCCATATTCTTTTTCTTTTGAGCTTCAGATGAAGTAATACATGGTTCCCTTCCCCCAGAATGTGTTGAATGTCAAGTTATGTATGGCTTGTGTGACACGCAAGTTGTATGCATTAAGATTTTTCAAGGATAAGGTTTCTAATATGAACTTCTAACAATTTCCGAATAAGACCACAGTGGAAGCAGCGTGGTGGGCCCTTAGATTGTCATTCAGCATATGCCTTGCAAGCTGTTTTAGGTTAATTCTCTGCCTCTCAAAATATATTTCCAGTGACACTCCTGATGGAACAGCAGGTGGCTCACCTATAGCGTACATGACAGTCCTGCTTCTCACACCATCTTGTGATAAAGCTTTGTCATAGAAGACGTGCATGGGACCCTGTGTTTTCACTCTAGTCTCCTTCGATGACCTGCTTTTCTTCAGTTGCAGTTGTAGGGGGAGTAGGGATGTACAGACTGTGTAAAATCCACTCTGTGTTTCGTGGATCGTCAGGTGCCTTTTGTTCTGTCGTCCGCTCACAGATGGATGCTAATTTTTTTCATCATGCGGATTGATACGCAAATAATTACGTAAGAAGTTAAGTAATAATTTACATAGTTTGCTTTAGTGTGTAACCTTTAGTGTATTGTCTCCCATTCCATTCAACTTTTCCTCAGCAGAAACTTGCATATTTTCCTATGAATAAATAGGTGTACATTTTGGGAAAGTAAAAAAAAAAATCTGGAAGTCTGCGGACTCCACGCAGCTGGAGGGGGTGCTCTGCAGCGGATTCCACAGGTCAGATCCTTAGAAATCCAAGCTCATTTTAGTCCGTCTCGAATTTATCCAGCATCCCTAAGGGAGAGTGGTGGTGAATTTGTTCATTGCCTCGCTCTAGCAAATGTTCACAGCTTCTTTGTTCACTGAATTTGTTGCTTCCCTTACCTTCTGCGTCATCTCATCTTTGTTCAAACAAACAAACAAAACACCACTTGTGGTGGTTGAGTTACATGGAAAGATGGTTCTTGGGACATAAATATTGATAAATGATTATTTTTAATGAGCTGTATTTGTTCTGTTTCTTGTGAGCGGTGACTAATGCATTTTATCTTTACCTTAAAATTACGGCATTCCGTATAATGAACTGACTAGCTGACTCTCTTAGCGAGTGTTTACAAAGGGAGTGTATTGTATTGAGCCACCATGTGCTGTCCTGCTATTAGACTGCATGGGTGAGAGCATTCATCTTGTGCTTTTGCAGCCTGAGCATTATGTTCTCAAGCAGGAGATGTGTAGAACGACTTTAATTGGCAAAAAGTCACTTTGCAGAGCAGACGTCACCTGCGCCTACCTGTTGAGCTCAGAAACCATTATTTCTGTGTGCACAGCAGCATACGATTAGATAAGTTTTTTTTTTTCTTGCAAGGGAGCTCTTGCTTGTTCATTTCATCTACTGGCCATATGGTTGGCAATATAATCTTGTCACACACATCCTTGAGAAATTGTAGGCAGGGTTGTTTTATAAATCTGCTCTCCAAGAGTGACTATGCCTCCTTTCTCTGGCAAACACCCGTGCTTCACGTGCCCAGCGCAAAGCATCCCTTTGCTTGTGCCTCTTGCAAAAGCCTAGCACAAAAGGGAGAACCTCCCTTGAGGTGAGACATCAGCGGCGACTACAAATAATAGTTGGCTAGTTTAAGCCAAACCCAAATTAAAGTCACGTTGACTTTAATTGCCAAAAGGTAGCTTTTCCAGAGCAAAATTTGCCCGCTCCTATCAGTTGAGCTCAGAAACTGGGTGTTGAGCAGAGTTTCCTGTGTGAATTGTGGCTTGGAGGTGCTGCAGCTGGAGACCTTACCTTGACTGTCGGATGTGTTCTTCCCTTGGATGCCCTCCATCTTCTGCTTAAGGGCCACAGTCCTGCTTGTGAAGGCTGGTTCACACAGCCCCTGAACCCACTTCGACTCTGACATGTTTATACATCCCAGGTTTGAGATGGAGGCAGACCTGAGTTGGAAGAGTGTCATCAGCCCCTGACTGGCTGAGAATTACTCGGCTGACCTCTTTTTTTCCACATCTGGAAAGAGGTGGCGTAGCCATGAGGGAGCCACTTTCCTGTGTGTGGCTCACTCGGCTGGGCATCTCTTACAAGATCCAGCCATGTGGGGAGGAGCTGATCATGTGCCGAACCTGCCAGGGTGGAAAATGGATGGTTGGGACCTGGGATTGGCCTCTGCCCATGACGCTGAGTCACTTAAATGTTACCGCAGCCACAGATATGAGCAGTTCATGAAAATGTAGCTCCCATGTAGTGAAGAACCCCTACCTTTGTATAAAGGAATGGGCAGGATGGGGGCAGCTTTTGGAGATTGGTCCGAGGAGGAAATATGGCTACCTGGTCTCACTCAGGAGTGTTCATGCTTCCTCAGTACAGTTCTGAGCGTGGGAAGTAGTCATCTCTGGGAACCGCAGAAGATCTGTGAGCAGCATCCCATATACCAGACTGTCTGTGGAGGAGCTGTCTGCGTAATAGCAAAGCTGTTATCCCATCATCCCCTTAAAACTGCAGAATCCATGCACTCCTGTTGTGCTAGTCATGACAGTGCTTACTCTGAGGCTGTCGCAAATGCCAGGGCTCAGCCATGGAACAAGAGGTGGTAACCAAATGCCTCTGAATGCGCACAAGGGCAGATTTATTTCTCCACATATGTATTTATTTGTTACATCCATATGCTGCCTTTCCTCCAGGGAGCCGTACATGATCCTCCTCTTCCTCTCTATCTCATCCTTACAACAACTCTCTGAGGTAGTTTAGGCTGAGAATTAGTGACTGCCCCAAAGTGACCCAGTGAGCGTCATGCCTGGGTGCGGATTTGAACCCAGGTCTCCCGAGTCCCAGTCTAGTACTCTAACCACTACACCATATCTGGGATTAAGGGGCTTGGATACTGGCAAGCCACCCTAGGAATGGATTAACTTGTTTCAGTGCTTAGAATTGTGATCTGGAGCCTGCAGCTCATCCAGCTATCATGAGAGTAAAATATATATCTTTGTTAGCAATAAGAATAATAAATATAGTATCATCAGAGTACATGGCACAGAGTAACATAAGCAAAAGACAGTTCCCTGCCCCGAGGAACTTAAAACCTAAATGTAGAGAGAGGAGAGGGAGAAAACAGAGGGAGGGAGAAGCAAGAGTAACAAAGGTAAAGGCAATCAAATGTTGTTTGGTGTACTTAGATTTTGATACAGTAGTGGATTCACACTAAAGGGTTAAGACTGTTGCACTTGTGTCCTGCTTGTGGTTTCCTGGTTGACAGCTGGTTGGCCACTGTGTGAACAGAACGCTGGACTAGATGGACCCTTGGTCTGATCGAGCAGGGCTCTTCTGATGTTCTTAAGACAAAGACTTCCCCAGAAAGATAGCCCTTCGGCTGTTATAGACAGTACTACCTGTTCTGCAGATTATTATTTAACCTTCCTGCATTGCATTCATGCTACCTTGACTTTTTCCCAGCATTGGATATGTGTTAAAAAGTGCAGCAGATATTAAAAATAATAAGTGCCCTTTCTCAAAGCAATAAGCACACAATTTTGTTCCTTTAAATGTGTGAGTCATCATTGTAAGTGCCTCTGCCTCTTATGGCCCCTTGGATTCTGTGGTATCCTTGCTCCCGCCAGTGTTTTTCTCTCCTCCATCCATTTGTTATTTCTAAAACTAATAAAGCTTTGGTATCTTGAATATAAATGTGAACAAATTTATTTGGTACAAGGAAAACCAGATGTCTGAGTGATCGAAAGACAATCTACAAGTATAAACATAAACATGAATCAGTGTTCGTTCAAGAAGAACCGTTTTCCTGACACTTTTAAAGATGTAATTTAATTGAAAAGCTTTGTGTGTGTTTTTGTCCTAAGAGTTTGCTATATTACTCAAACCAACATTTCTTGAAATATTTATGCTATATTTGCTCCCCCAAATATATAAATATTTGCTCCCCCAAATTTGGAACCCAGTTCCTCATCCAGCCATGTTCTTGGTACATCACTTCTGTGATATTTGTTAAGTATACTCTGAACTCAAAAGTAAGGCTGTCAGTTGATTTAAGGATTATTTTTTAAAAAATGGTTTCCTCTCTGTTTCAGTCAGTCAAGCTTGAATTATTGCAAAAGCTCAGTGAAGGTGCCTTTTTGTGATTCCTGAAGGAAAGTCATCATTTGTCTTTAAGTATGTGATAACTAAACGAAGTTACCACTCATTGTAAGATGGAAAGGTCCCCTCTTAGAAACGTCCCTTTTTGTTGAATCTAGGAACATAAAAGCACAGAATATTCCCCATTGCACTAACATACCAAAGACAAAAATGGCCTCAACGAAAACAAGGCCTTCTAGAGCTGTGGAAAATCTAGCTTGAAAGCTACACTAGCCTGTGTTGGCTGAGTACTGTCAGCTGCAGTTGCCTGTGGCTTTAATCTTTAGAAGAAAAGCCATAGGAGTGTGTGTTGCCCCGGCCGTGGGCTGCTAAAATTTGGAAGTGCTGAGATAATGATAAGCCAGACCCAGGTTTGCTTGCAAGGAGACTTTATTGAGTACTTGCAGCACACAGGCGTACCCAGTGGTGGGGTCAGACAGCTTCTCTGAACCCAAAGCCGTGGGGTAAAATGGGTTTTATACCATACATGTCAGCAGTGAGGCAGCACGACAGCAGCAAGTGTTAATTAGCTTTCATTTGCAACTTTCCCAGCATAGACTAACTGTGCTTGTTCAAAAGGAAAACAACCAGAACTTTCCCAGCACAGACATGTGTAGCTTGGCATAAATAGAGCCTAGGCCCTGATAAGAGACTAGCCTTCATTAGCATGGAACGTGCTGAGGCCGCGCTATTGACCTTTGACTAATCTCACATGCTCGGAAGCCCACTAGCAAGGAAATTGCACTTATAATGAACCTAAGCCAAGCATTATCTCTAGGCCCCTCTAAAACTACAGGTGACTTGGTTACAGGCCTGGGGCCAAAGAGAGTGTCATCCTGAAAATTAAATGGTGTGTTCAGTTTGGATATAAGCAGGTAGGAGAAGCTGTCTTTCATAGTTTGTATTGATCAAATATGGCACAAGGGAGGAGCGTGCCATGAAGTCTATGTGGGAGGAGTCTTCTTCATGAGTCCTGACTTGCTGATCCTTCTTGGGGCTGGTTCATGCTCCAGGCAGCCCCCATCAAGTGGCTTGAGAGTGAGTGGGAGCAGCTACCAGATTCGTGTTGGTGAAAACCAACTCCTCCCTGTGAGGGCTGTGCGTGTGACCACTGCTGTTGGGGCCTCCGCTGCTGCCCCACAACGGTGGTTGTGGCTCGCTTTCACAAATGCCATCTCCCCGCGAGGCTGCCTTCTGGTATCCCTTGCGTACTTTCAAAGCATTTGTGTGAATTCAGCTGTGCTTGCTTCCACTGGAACTCCCCGTCCTTCATCTGGAGTCTTTCTTTAGGTATCCCTGCAATCCAAAGTGAGTGGATGGTGACCAGAGAGAGGGCGCCATTTTGAATCTGTGGCATGCCCACTCTGGGGGAGCTCATCTGGCAGTGGCGGCTGCTTCTGTTAACATCTGCAGCCTGCTTTCCCCACAAGGAGTTCAAGGCGGTATCTGTTTCTCCCTCCCCTCCCCAATTTTATCCTCGCAACTACCTCCTCAGGTGGGCTAGGCTGGGAGGCAGTGACTGGGCTGAGGTCACCCAGTCAGCTTCATTGTTATGTGGGTTTTTGAATCTCAATCTCCCCAGACCAACACTCTAGCCACTACACTACCCTGCACTGTCTCTTGTTGCCAAATGAAGACTTTTTTTTTTAATTTGCCCATGCATTTCAGCATGTTTTCAAACTGATTTTCGTTCTGAATTTAATTCTGATATATGCTGCTCTTTCTATGCTTTTATTTTTGTTTTTGCTGTAATTGTATTATCAAGTATGCTCCCCTGGGAGTTTTATACTGAAAGGCAGCCCAGAGCTTATATGAATACTAAGACATATACCTATTAAAATCCCTCCCCACCCCCACCCACATATCTATGACTGACTCTTGAATTATTCTGATTCATATGTTTAAAATACACAGCCTTACCCATAACTCCTACTTTACCCTTGAATTCTGTATAAGATGGGTGCCAGGAACCATCAATTGATCTTGCTTAGAGTGAAATGAGATGACTCTGGCCATCCTTTGCTTCAGCCATACACTTTTGACGGTGGTTGGGTTCTCCCCAAATGTCTAGTCTCCTACCAAAACCAGCAGAGAGCTGCCGGGTGCTCAGCACCTCCCCAGCTTAGCTTTTGCAGTGTTTCTTGCATGAATTGGAGTCTGAGTCAGATGCTGATTGGGCACTTCCTGTTACATCTGTTCTGGTTCCAGATTTGGCACTTCTGTCTTGAAGACCCCCTCCCACAATCTTGTGTGAGCCACAGAGTGGCTTTGCTGCCAAGAGGATGTGTGTGTGTGCTGCTTGTGGGTGCCAATTGTGAGCTCTGGCATTTTTGCACAAACTTTTAAATAGAGGCTGATTGAGAGTGACTCCTGGCCTCCCATCTTTGCTCTATTCTTATCATTTGCTAACCACCCCCATTGCAGGCTTTTAAGAGCAAACTGGATTTCTCCGGTGGCGGTCTGAACGCGGCCGACTTTAATTGGATGTGCGGCGGCAGCTGGAGGAGAGATGTGGGTCAGCCCCAGGGTCTGGTGGAAACTCCCCAATTTGTGAGCTTGCGCCTGAAGCTGTCGGGAGCCGTCCCACTCTCTGGCTGGCAGATGCGACGCAAATAGAGCCTGGCGCAGCTCTGCGGGCTCCCTGCTGGATCTCCTTGGACGGAATTCTACCTTTCTAAACTCCCTGGAAATAGGCACCCCTGTGATGTGTCATTTAAAGCCTTCTTCTTGATACTTTGTTGTTTATTCACTCAGTCGCTTCCGACTCTTCGTGACTTCATGGACCAGCCCACGCCAGAGCTTCCTGTCAGCCGTCGCCACCCCCAGCTCCCCCAAGGTCGAGTCCATCACCTCCAGAATATCATCCATCCATCTTACCCTTGGTCGGCCCCTCTTCCTTTTGCCTTCCACTTTCCCTAGTATCAGCATCTTCTCCAGGGTATCCTGTCTTCTCATGATGTGGCCAGAGTACTTCAGTTTTGCCTTTCACATCCTTCCCTCAAGTGAGCAGTCTGGCTTTACTTCCTGGAGTATGGACTGGTTTGGTCTTCTTGCAGTCCAAGGCGCTCTCAGAATTTTCCTCCAGCACCACAGTTCAAAAGCATCTCTTCCTTCGCTCAGCCTTCCTTATGGTCCAGCTCTCGCAGCCATAGGTTACTACGGGGAATACCATTGCTTTAACTATGCGGACCTTTGTGGAATTGCTTTTCCTTTACTCAGGCACAAGCAAGAGGGTGGGAAGGATGTGTTGTTGTCGCCTTCCCTCCTTCCTGGATCCACATTCATTTTGTTGTTTAGGATGATGGTGATGATTACATGTATATCCCACCTTTTTCCACTTCAAGGGAACCCAAGGGAAGCTCACATGGTCCTTCTCCTCTCCATGTTATCCTCACAACAACCCTGTGAAGTAGGTTATTCTGATAGTCTTTGGCCCAAAGTTACCCAGTGAGTTCCATGGTTGTGTGGTCTCCCCAGTCCAGCACTGTGGAACATGGGCTTCCTCTGGGAGCCTGGTAGCACAGACCCACATGCTTTATTTGCCAGGGGCCAGTGCAGGCATGAGGCATCATTGTGTCCAGAGGGGCAGGTTCCTCAATACCTGATCTTCCACGGGGGACAAAAGTCTCTGACCCAGTTGTAGCATGGCTAAGCAGTTCTGTGGAAGTCCAGGAGAAAAAGTCACCCCTGTGATTTGTCATTTAAAACCTTCCTGTTCTTGATACAAGCTTAATGGAATTGCTTTTCCTTTCCTTGGGCACAAGCAAGAGGGTGGGAAGGACGTGTCTCCCCCCACATCCCCATTCTCAGTTGTTTGGGATAATGATAATGATTACATTTATATCCTGCCTTTTTTCCGCTTGCAAGGAACCCAAGGCAGCTTTCATGACCCTCCTCCTCCCCATGGTATCCTTAACAACAACCCTGTGAGGTAGCTTAGGCTGAGAGTCAAGTCACTGGCCCAAAGTCACCCAGTGAGCATCATGGCCAGGCAGGGACTAGAATCCAAATCTCCCGATTCCCGGTACAACATTCTAACCACTATGCCACACTAGCTTTCCATCTGAGTCAAGTCCACATGAGGAACATGGAGATGGAGGACATCTTGCATCCTGGGGCTAATTACTGAAGGAAATCACGTCTTGGCTTCATAAATGGCTGATGGCAGGACGTTGCGGTTCTTGCATCGATAGCCAAAATGAAATCAAAATGTTTCCGGTATATATCGCTTATAAATAATTCTCCCTTATATCACCTGCTTGGAGGGGCCTGTTACGTGCCCCTTTGTATAGTGCCCCTTTGGCAATGTGTTACAGGAGGAGCTGCCCCGAATTCTCAATACCTAAAGTGATTGTTTCACTGGGTTTCTCGTTATTTGAAGGGTATCGGCACAAAATGATGATCATATGAACTAATGTGCATAATGATTCAGTGCTATTTAGTGACCCAATTTAGGTAAAAGATCTTTTGGCAGCCAGACAGATTGCTGTCTGAACTTTTTCCCACTGCCCATCTAAATCTTGCTTGCAAGGAAAGTCTTTCATGTCAATGGCCAAAATGCATTAACTGGAATCCACATGAGAGGGACTGGAACTGTTGCCATCTGTCTGCTGCATACAGTAAGGTGCCTCTTTTGCGTATTTCTTAACCAGCAGGTCAGGGCCAGCATTAAAGGTCAGCATGGTTGGGCACCTGCCAAAGTCCGACACCCCAGCAGGGGCCCACTGACAAGAGCCCCCTGGAGCTGAGCCTCCTCTTCCCCAGTGCAGCTTGCTTTGTTCACCTGCCTCTCGCTCTGGCCCAGACAACGGTGGTGGTGAGAAGGAGCAGCAGTAGATGCTGCGGCCTCCTTGCTCACTGGATCTCTGCCTGTCAAGCAAGCAAGTGGTGGCAATGATGAGAAAGAGGAGAGGTGCAATTGCAGCAGGTGACATAAGAACATAAGAAGAGCCCTGCTGGATCAGACCAAGGGTCCATCTAGTCCAGCATTCTGTTCACACAGTGGCCAACCAGCTGCCCACAGGAAGCCCACAAGCAGGACATGAGTGCAACAGCACCCTCCCGCCCATGTTCCCCAGCAACTGGTGTACATAGGCAGTGGGTGGCGAGAAGGTAGGCTCACTGAGGGAGGGGGCCAATTGAAGGTGATTTGCCCAAGGGCCCTCAAAAACTGAGAGCTGGCACTGCAACAGGTTTTGGTCTCATGAAACTTTTATTTGAACCGCTTTCTTTGTCGGGGTCAAACAAGTGTCAGAATCTAAACTGGGAAGCTCTCTAGCTCCAGGATTCCTGGAACTGGAATCTGGAGACTCAAGTACAGCAGGAAGAAGGCAGACCGTTCCACTGGCCAGGTAAAGGAGGAAGGCCAGGCTCCCAATTTTGATATTAGGACTGGCCAATCCAGCGGCCTCACACTTTGGGCCGTTGGCAGGGGCTTCTGTTGCACTTCTCTGTTCACTTTGGAACCTTAAGGAGCTCTGAGGCTTCAGCCCAGACGAGCTCGAGCCCTGAAGCTTCCAGTTTGTTCATTTGTTTGTTTAAAATATTTTTACCATGCCAGGTCAACATCCGCAAGGAGCTTTAACTGAGAAGTGAAAGGGCAGCTTCTTGGGCTGGTCCCCACTTTTGATGTCTTCCAGTCCTCCCCCTGCACTCTTCAAAGTCAGTCTAGATTCAGCGCAGTTACCTCCCTTTCGTTAATTCTCGGGGTTCCTGGTTCTATGTAGTCCTGCAGGGCTTACATGTTCCATCTCCCACAGATTCCATTAATTTTCCAAAGATCCACTGAAAAACCTATCGTTGCCAGCTCATTTTCTCAGACTCCAGGTTTCACAACCATACCATAAATACTGGCGTGACACGAACTGCCCAGCTTTTATTTCATAGGCATAAAAGTGTGTAAGTGGTAGCCTGTGAAACCTGCAAAGCTCAGTAGGATTTCAAGGCAACAGGGTTTCAGTGCCTAGCCGAGTGCCTGCCCTCTCCCCATAATTAACAGAAACAGAATACATTATACAATAGAATGTATGTATCGTTAATTTGTGTAACCTATATGAGTTGCAGAACACAGCTTTTCTTATTCCAGGATTCTGGTTAGCTGGGGAAGACAGTGGATGGGTTTTGGGGCCATCACTGTTGTTTTATATTTTGTTCTTAAAACCAGTACAGATCTTAATAATAAATATTAGGACGATGGTTATCTTGGAACTGAATTTCAGGTTGTTTAAGGGCAGAGTACATGCAATGAATATGAACTTGAGCACGCTCCGGGAGAGAGCGCAGGACAGGAAGGCCTGGCGTGCTATGGTCCATGGGGTCACGAAGAGTCAGACACGACTGAACAACAACAACAACAACAGCAGGTTCTAGTCTTAAGGGTTCTTTGAGGGGCGAGAGAAGACGCAGAAAGCTTTCAGAAAAAGAAGATGACTGCATTGACCTTGCCACAGACAAAGAGAAGGGTTAAACCACCCTGTGCTGCCCAGAACAGAGGAGAGAACTGTCAGAGGCATGATGCAGATGGGTCAGCAAGGAGCTTGCACTTCACCTAACAGCCGTCTATGGCTCTGTGAACTGGTGCCGAGTCATATGACGCTAGTTCTAACTCTACAAATCCCCGTGTCTTTGCAGTTTGGAGATTACGACCCCACTGTTCACAAGCGTGGCTTCTTGGCCCAAGAGGAGTTGCTTCCGAAACGGGTAAGGATCTTGCTTGCTCAGCTGGATGTGAAGGGGTTGGAGCTCAGTGGGGTTGGTCCCTACCATCACCAGGTGGAGGCGGGAGAGACTCCTGTCTGAAAGTCTGGAGAGCTGCTGCTAGATAGTGCAGATCAGCCTTCCAAAACCTGGGCCCCTCCAAATGCGCTGGATCACAACATCCATCAACCCCAGCCAACAGGGCCAATGATCAGGGATGATGGGAGTTGTAGTCCAAAACATCAGGAGGAACCCTTCTTGGGGAAGACAGTTAGCCAGACGGACCAATGGTCCGACTGTATAAGGCAGTTTCCTAGGTTCCTCGTGTGTAGGATGACCATTAAATAAATATTAGAACTTTTGAATTGCCTTTCTCCAGAAATGGTGCTTTCCAGACTGGTGTCCCCAGCTCTGCTAATATAACAACCATGATTTGGCTCATCCTTTGTCTGCTTCACAAAGGTTCTTGAATGGCAACAGAAATGGGGAGATACTTCCTCCACTCTTGGAGCATCTTTTTCTTTGTTTCTTTAGCACAGGGAGTGCAAATGGTGCAACCCGCCAAGCCATTTCTGGTGGGTCACCAGACACCTTCGGCAGCAGGGCCTGGGGTTTCCCATGATAGTGCTAGCAAGTGAACCCCTTCCTTATCTCTCATCCCTCATCAGAGATAAGGGATTCCCTTGCTTATCTCAGATTTCAGTGGGAGAGCAGAGGGAAGGGAAGGGTTTTTCTGGCTAGCACTAGCCAGGCTTGTGTGTATGCTCATTGGGGGCGGTGGGGCAGTGGTGCATGTGTGAGTGTGTGTGTGGTTCCCTGGCCCTACCCAGTGCAGGCTTTGGAACCAAAAAGGTAGTGCATCCCTGCTCTTTTAGGGCCTAAAGAATCCCAAGATTCTGTCTGTCTGGGCAAATAATGTAATGATCTGTAAGTCAATAAACAGGTAGAGGCTTCTCTCATTACTTTTTTTGATGCAAAGGTTAACACTTGTGTTGGGAAAGGTTGCTATGTCCAAATGCTCATGCAGCCATCTTTCTGATTCAGTTACATGGATTGGGAAGCTAGGCAGCTGCGGCCAAGAGAGAATAACAGCACACAGGGGGCAGTCCTAGTCCTACAACTCCCAGCATGCCCCAGGGAATTGTAGGACTTCTTTCTGTCTAAACAGGCATAGCATTGCTCCCTGGGCGAGTGTAACATATGCACGATAATGTAAATGTTTGTGTTTGACTTGTAAAATGTTACCCAGCTAAGTTAGAGTTGATGGAATGTGAGTGTGTGAGTGAAGGGGGGGGGGGGGCTTGTGAGTGAGAGAATTCTAAGGAGTTTAAAATGGAGAGAACAGAAGGTTTAACAGTCGGAGAGGGTAGAGGGAATCAGGAAATGTACATCTAGTGAGGAGGGTGGGTGGGAGAAGGGTTTGAAGGGGTAGATAGGTTAGGACTAAGTATAGGATGATTAAATGATAACCTATATAACTCTTCTTGCATTTAATAACATTTTAGTTGTTGTATATACAACCCCATGTGCTGGTTTAATTTATTAACACTACCAAATAGAAAAGTCTATTTTTCCTGTTACTGCTCCTGTATTGGTGAAAGGAAACCAGTGAACCTATTGGGTGTCTCCTTGACACAAAGTAAAAGGGCTGAAGCTTTGAGATGCAGTGAGGACAACTGGCCAAAGCAGAGGCAGACGTCCAGGAATGTCACAGTGAGATTCATGCTTGAGGAGGAATTTCTAACCTGGTCTAACTCTGACCAATAGATTGCACTGGTCCTTTTTGAAGGAAGACAAGGTTGGGCTGAGCGGCGCTTCCTCCATTATGTCTCACTTCCAGGTGATCAACCTGTACCAGATGACCCCAGAAATGTGGGAAGAAAGAATCACTGCCTGGTATGGCCAACATCGAGGCAGAGCCAGGTGAGTCCCTTAAGGAAAGCCACCGTGTTGGTGGTGGCTGATGTATCTCAGTGGACTGGCTTTAGCCCCATTCATACAATGCACAGCTATGTGGAAGCCGCTTCCCTTTGGCACGATCCCACATAACTGTGGTATGTGTGTGAGCTGCACAACAGCATGGGCAGGTCAGATCATGTAGATCTCACCTGAGCACCGCCCCACAAGGAAGGAGGGAGACCATCTGGTAGAAAAGGCCCATGTAGTCAGCCTGTCTTTACAGTAGCCCTGTCCTCACACCATCTGGGATTGCATCATAGGTAAATTGCTCTCATGCAGAGGTAGGTGTGTATGTGTGTGTGTGTGTGTGTGTGTGTGAGGGAGGGAGGAGCTTTGGTGATGCATGATGGGGGGAAGGGGTGTCTTCTTGGCAGTACGTATGTCCACAGGGATCCTAGAGCTTTTCTAAAAAAACAAGGAGGATCTAAAAGACAGCTGTAAAAGCCAAACAAAAGAAAACCAACAGCTGCAAGGTTTAATACCCAATATATTTGTGTGCTGATATGTTCTGAGAGATTACTCTTTGTCATGGGCAGATGAAACATGTGATGCAAGGAATTCTTTAAAAGCTAATCCGCATCTCTGTAACTTCTCTGTGATTACAAAGACTTCTCTGTGTGACGGAACAGACAACATCACATGGATCACCCCCTCATTACAAGAGTATTTCACCAGCTCCAGGCTCTGCAAACTAGATGGGTAAAGTAAGCAGCCTGCTTACTAGGTTCTGTGTATGCCATACAGTGTTGGCTATATATATTTCACATCTTCTACAATGCCATATGACTTTTGAACCTGTGGCGTTGCACCTTTTTATGTGGTGTAAATCATCATTTGAGAGTGTGAGTTTGTTTTGTCCTCTGTTTGCCATCTTGTTTCTGATCTTTTATTTATTACATTTATATCTTGCCTTTCCCCCCTCCTTAAGGAACCTAAGGCGGCGTACATAGCCCTCCTCCTCTCCATTTTATCCTCACAACAACAACCCTGTGAGGTAGGTTAGGCTGAGAGTTTGTGACTGGCCCAAAGTCACCCAGTGAGCTTCTATGGCTGAGTGGAGACTAGAACCCGGATCTCCCGGCTCCCAGTCCAGCACTCTCGCCACCACACCACACTGGCTGATTCCACTGATTAGGGAATGATGTAAAAGTCAGTTATGTTGATGAACTAGAGAAGGATTCGTGCAGGAGTCCTGTAGAGCTGGAAGTCTCTAGGACAGCCTTCCCCAACCTAGTGCCCTCCAGATCCTTTGGACTATAGTACCCATCAGCCCCAGCCAGCATGACCAATGGTCTGGGCTGATGGGAGTTATAGTCTAAAACGTCAAGTGGGCACCAGATTGGAGAAGGCTGCTCTAGGATAAGGCATTTCTTGTACTGGAGGCAAACATAGAAGATGTCTAACTTCTCAGTTCCCCTTATTTCACTCCACTTCCATTCCTCCTTGTGATACAACAGTGGCTAACTCTTCCTTTTCACTAAGCGTGTTCTCCTGCAGATCTGAACTTTAGGGTGTTTGAGAAGGGGTTTTGTTCTCTTTCTCTAGCTGTGTTTCCGTTTTAGTAGACATTCTGATGCAGTAAACCTGCCAGATGAGATTTGCTGTAGATCTGTGTTGATCTTGCTTGTAAACAAAGTTTTAATGCCTTGGAATGATCCTGGCTCTGGAATGTAATACACCTGTGAAGCTGCGAACCTGTTTTACTGTGGTCCTCCCTCCCTCCATCTTACAGCGATGAAGCTGAAATGGAGTACCTGAAGATAGCCCAGGACCTAGAGATGTATGGTGTGAACTACTTCACCATTCGGGTAAGGTCTCAGGTTTGTTCTTTTGAAGGGAAAAGTGAGGACGGATTCTGTGCTTTAGGCCGTTTTGCTAAAAGTTGTTCCAATATTGCAGAGGAGAGTTTTATGCAGAGCCTTTGCTGTACTGGCAGCTTTCCTGTTGTAGCTTCACCTGCAACCAGAAAGGGCCATTGAGAGGTTTCCCAAGGGGGATGAATGAGTCATTGCCACTGCAGTTCATGCTGCCTGGGAATGCTTGAATGCTCTCCTCTCTGCTCCCCCCCCCCACACCCCCTTTGGCCGGGTTGATGCAGCAGAACCGTTGGGCCGATGATAGAATTAGGTGAATAGAATCTTTGCATCAGATCTGCGGTGCAGATTCCAATGGAAATGACATGTTCTTTTGTTTTTGTGTTCTTTCCTTTTAGAATAAGAAGGGAACTGAGCTATTGCTTGGGGTTGATGCCTTGGGTCTCCACATATATGATCCAGAAAACAAGCTGACCCCCAAAATTTCCTTCCCATGGAACGAGATTCGGAATGTTTCTTACAGTGATAAGGAGGTGGGCATGCTCCCTCTTCCCTCTGGTGCCTCTGGACAGAAGCTGAATAAGCAGTAATGGGTTAGGGTCTTTCTTTCATTCCTGCTTGGCTAGGATTATTCTGGCCAACGTTTCATCGGGTCTAGTGAAGAGTTCTCAACTCTAGGCCAGCGTTCCCCAATGTTTATCTTTCACCCTCACTAGATAATGTTTACACATTATCTAATGAGGTTAAAGGGCTTAAAATGTTCCACCATTTACTTTTATTCCTGAATCCTTAAGTAATTAGCTCTTGATGGTCTCTTTAAAAAACATTCATTTGGCCATGGTGGCTGGGCTGGGAACTCTAGTCTAATACATCTGGAGGGCAGCGGGTTGGGGAAGGCAGCTCTAGGGCTTGCGCACGCATGCACGTATTTGTTAAAAGCAAGAAAGAATAGAAGTGAAATTCCTGCCTCTGAGGGCCTTGGACTGTGGTTTGTGTAAAGTGGGTGGGGCATGGAATGGACGGAGCAAAATGCCTGATGGAAAGGGATGGCGGTTGGTGCTAGAGAAGAGGATGGGAAGGAGGAGAGCTGCGAAGGAAATTCAGGGAAACCAGCAGTGTCGTGAAGAAGAGAAAGGAACAGACAAAGCCACGTTCAGCTAGAAGAAGAGCGAACATCCACAACAGACTGGCAACGAAAGACTAAAGGAGCTGGGGCAAGCCACTCTTGTTGGCCTAGCAAATGTAGCGCTGAACTTTGCAGCGAACTGCGGCCTAAAGTTCAGAGCTGTTGGCTTATAGTTCTATTAAGCATTTTCTTAATATCCTTATTTACCAAACTTTTCTAAAGTTCAGTAACTACTGTTAAATACCTATTTTGTTTGGCTCTGGAGTGATTGCAATCTGCCCCTCCTCATCCTATTTATAGAAACCTGAAACATTACAGAAGCTGTCAGCCCTGGAGCTATTTCTTATGTGCTTTTTACAGAACCCTTTGACACACAGTTTTGAAATGAAAATTGCCCTGGTGTGTTTGGCCCAGCAGACTGAGAGTTTATCGATTGCGAAAGCCTGCCCTGCCAGGTCTCTGCACTGGCCTTTAATTGCCCTTCTCACTGTGCTTATGCGTAATGAGAGCCTTTGGATCCGATCTATCCAGCTGCACTGCACAGAATTCCTGCATTTCCTGGGCTTTGCAGTTAGTAAAAAAACAGGGACCAGATTTTACTATGAATAGAGAATCCTTCCTACCTCAGTGTATTGGAAAATATTGACCAAATTTTTTTTTCTTTAAGACTGGTACAAATAGTGGTTTGCAGAATAAATTAGCATTTTGGGGGGTGGAGTGAATAATATTTAGGCATTATCTGCTGAGGGCAAAGGGCGTAAAATGTTCCACTTCAGTTACTTTTATTCCTGAAGCCTTAAGTAATTAGCTCTTGATAGTTTCTTTACATTTTTTAAAAAATTTGGATAAATAATCCTATTACTTTTTTTTGAACCACAAGACATTTTGCTGCCTACGCACAGCTCTTCTGAGTTTAAGTTTTCCAACTGCGCCATTCCTTCAGGAATTGAGAGCCCAAGCTCTTGTCTGCCAGGCCTCAAACATAATAGACTGTAATAGACCTGCCCTTTGAGGGAAAGATCTGTCATCTTTTATTGTGTCAATAATCCTTGTAATAAGGTGGCCACAAGTGAGATCTGACATGATAGTAAGCAGGCTTAATGGTGGCATGGGACAGTGCTGACACATCAGAGGTGTTTAATCTAGTGCAGTACTTATCAAGTGTTCGCCTGGACCTGGGATGATCCTCGCTCACCCCATTGCTGGCAGCAAGCTCAGGGACTTTTTGCAAGAGCTGGAATCTAAGCTGGCATGTCACACTCTCTCTCTAGGCTGCCAGCTCAGCCGACAAAACAAAACAACAGCCCTTTGCTAATGTGAGCTGTGCTGACCCTCCCTCCAGGCCTTGATAAATACACCCCCACCCCCCAAGTGTAGTTTTTGGGCAGGAAATTGCTGGTTGTAGCTTTCTCTGTGTATTCCTGGGGAGGAAAGGATGAAGGAGTGAATCTCCCAACTGGCCACCTCACAGAACAATTTAATTTCACTGCAGCTGTGGTGGCTACCAGTTTGGTTCCAGGCTTGTTCACACCCGTCCCGCAACGGCCTTCCCCTTTGCGCTTACTGATGTTGCAAATTGGCTTTGCTTTGGGATCTAGTTTGTTGGCACCTGAAAGTATACAAAGACCTGCAAGGCACTGAACTTCCCCAACCCTCAGGGGACTGGTTGTCCCTTGATTTGATTCTGCTTTGGCAGTCAGCCAGAAAATAAACCTCAGATGCGCTCCTCATTTAGGGGAAGGAACGTAGCTCGGTCACAAAGCATGTGCTTTGCATGCCAAAGGTCCTAGGTTCAACACCTGGCACCAGCATCTCCAAATAGGGCCGGGAAAGACACTTGTCTGGAGCTACAGAGAGCCGCTACCAGTCAGTGTAGAAAAGTACTGGGCTACATGCACCGATGGTCTGACATAGCACAAGGTAGCTTCCCATATTCCTCTCTAACGCTCCCATTATTTTTTAGCTATCATGCAGTATCCTCTTCTGCTGTTAGCATTGTTAGTTAGCATTGTTAGTTAGCATTGTTAGTTAGCATTGTTACTACTGTCAGTATTTTAAATCAGTCTGAACTTCTGCCTCCCTTACAGTTTACAATAAAGCCTCTGGACAAAAAAATTGACGTCTTCAAATTCAACTCCTCCAAGCTGCGTGTGAATAAACTGGTAGGTGCAGAGATGGAGTGGCATTAGTGATGCTGTCTGCTGAGCAATGAGGCAGGCATTCTCCCAAGGCAGCCATTCACAAACTCTGTGGTAGGAAATGCTACTGTGCTGCAAAAGACAAATAGCTGAAAGCTCCGGAGAGCCCCCAAAACTTGCGGGTTCCTACAGACCTGGAGAGCTGCTGCCAAGCCTGTATGATGATACTGAACTACATGAACCAAAGGTAGCTTCATATGCTCCCAGCTGAAATGAAGCTCCAGTATGTGTAACTTTATGAATCATGCTCATCTCTTGTCTCTTCCCCCACCCCCCAGATTATTATCCTTGCCTTGACTTCCCTCCTGTGCTGTTTTCCACCCACAGTCTAACTGTAAACTCCACCCAGCAGAATCCTGTTTTCTGTTGGTTACTTTATAAAACACCACATATGACTGTGGCTCAGTGGTAGAGCCCCCACTTTGCATGCAGTAGGTTTCAGGTTTGATCCCCAGCATCTCCAGGTAGAGCTGGAAAAACTCCTGCCTGAAACCCTGGAGAGCCGCTGCCAATCAGTGTCCACAGTAGTGGGCTAGGTGAACCAAGGGCCTGACTCAGTATAAGGTCGCTTTCTGTGTTCCCACTGGCTCATACAAGAAATGGACTGCAGGAACAGTCTAATATGGAGTAGGCATGAGTCTAATAAGGAGTAGGTACTGCCCAACTGTGGCCACACACCTCCCTTTCAAGGAATATTCTGAGGGATTTGATGGTGGTTCTCTAAATATTTGTGAGTGGCTCTTTATCTTGCATGAAAGGCCAGCATGACAGGGAACAAGCCACAGTTTCAGCAACCGCAGCAGCAGGGCTTTGTTTGATTAGCTGGTAGATCCCACTGAGAAATTGGTCTCTTGGAGAGTGTGGAAAGCAACAAGGTCTTTGGGAAAACATTTCCTCCAGGGCCTCCATTGTTTTCCTTACTCAGAACTGTGATTGCACCTGCTTATCAGCATTCAAAAGCCTCATTGGTGGGACTTCTTCTCATTTCTCCTGTTTTACCCAGAGTTTTCATGAGCTCACCCATGAATGAGTTTAACATTTTATGTAAAGCAGGAGTCCCCAACCTTTTTGGACCCGTGGGCACATTGGGAATTTGAGAAACAGTTGTGGGCACCGCCATAAAATGGCTCCCACAGAGGATGTGGCTAGTCACATAATGGTGGCCATGGGGGCCTGGCTAGTCAAAAGTGAGCTAAAGGGGTGGGAGGAGAGAGAAATCGCAAAGCTAGAGGCTGGGAGGGTGGGGAAAACAGCATGGTAGAGGGGCGAGAAAGAGCAAGGCTAGAGGCTAGAAAGGGAGAGAAAGACAGCGGCTAGGGATGGAGAAGGGAGAGAAATAGCGAGGCTAGAGCCAGAGAGTGGGGAGAGAGAGACCAAAGGGAAAAGGGATGTATGGGAGGGAAAAGACTGGGCAGGGCCAGGGAGCAACTCTTCTCTGCTTGCCCACCAACAGCTGATCTGCAGCAGGTGCAGGAACAGGAAGGAGAGCCTGGCACCTTAATGTTTTTCAAGGTTTTTCTTTACAATAATTTTTTGAAGGAGGCAGGAGTGGAGAGCTTCATGGGCACTGTTGGAGGGCCCCGTGGGCGCCGTGGCACCCGTGGGCGCCGCTTTGGGGACCCCTGAGGTAAAGTATTGACCCATGCCACTGGAGATGGCTAATTTGCCCACTCTTCCAGACACCTTGGGTGGCAGTAGTATAGAACTCTGGAGAACGTTCAACTGGAGGATTATCCTGAGCCAGAGCCTTAATTGCTCCTGCTGTCTGTTATTGCCAAGGGAACTGACTGTCTGAACTAAGTCATTCCCTTGAGCTGCCAGTGGGTTGTTGATTTTTGCCTGCCAAGGGGCATCTGAAAACCCTGCAAGCAAGCTAGGGCCTAATTTTCAAGAGTTTTCTTTAAAGGCATCTGAATAAGTGAAAAGAATTATGGGATTACCAGGAATGGGTGCTTCCTTCCCCCTTCAGTGGAAAAGGCTATGTTGCTCAGTGGTAGAATGCACGCTTTGCAGGCAAAAGGTCCCAGATTCAATCCCCAGCATCTCCAGAAAGGACTGGGGAAAAAGACCCCTGACTGAAACCCTGGAGAACTTCTGGCAGTCAGTATAGACAGTACTGAACTAGAGGGGCCAATGGGTTGACTTGGTATGAGGCAGCCTCCTGTGTTCCTACGATAAAATCTATGTGGGAATGTGAGACTGGTCTAGCCATCACAGGTGCCATGTGGAGGCCCCCTTAAACTGTTCTCCATGCCACCACTTATTGGAGGACAATTTCTGTGGTGTAGTGGTTAGAATGTTGGATCGAGACTTGGGAGATCCGGGTTCTAGTCTCCACTCGGCCATGAAGCTCACTGGATGACTTTGGGGCAGTCACTGACTCTCAGCCAAACTTATCTCATAGGGTTGTTGTGAGGATAAAATGGAGAGGAGGAGGAAGATCTTGTACACCAGCCTTCCTCCCCCTAGTACCCTCCAGATGTTTTGGACTTCAACTCCCATCAACCCTAGCCACCATGGGCAATGGTCAAGAATTCTGGGAGTCATAGTCCAAAACATCTCTAGGGCAGCATGTTGGGGAAGGCTAATGTAGACTGCCTTGGGCTCCTTGGTGGAAAGGCGGGATATAAATGAAACACAAAAATAATGGAAACTCTCCGCTTGCCATGCAGTTCTATGAGATAGATGGGAGAAAAGTACTATTCAAATGCTGTGTGGTGTTAAAGACGTCATCCAACCTCCTCTTCTTTTTGGCTGGAACAGATCCTTCAGCTGTGCATTGGGAACCATGACCTGTTCATGAGGAGGAGAAAAGCTGATTCCCTTGAAGTCCAGCAGATGAAAGCCCAGGCCAGGGAAGAGAAGGCCAGGAAACAGGTGAGAGAAGATTTGATTTTTATAAGCATCCAGTTGAATTACCCAGAAACTGCTCGCACAGAAGTGTTACAGAGAATGTCTGAACTTTGGTGAATGTTGGCATTCCCATGCGGGAGATGGCTATCAGAGACAAATTTTGCAAATATCCCAAACTGAGAAACACTGCAGAATGTTGACAGTCACTTAGAAGTGATTGTGTTTGAGAAATCTGTCTTTTAAGACATTCATAAAATTCATTTGGGATTGTTGGAATGTATTGAGTAAATGTCAGCATTGACCATATTTTGGAGAATTTCAGTCACGTGCATGTGAACTGTTCAGAATTGCTATGCTGTTGCATGGTTGGGTTAGTAGCAGACCAGCTATGCTCCCTTCGATTTTCCAAGGAAAATGTTGATTTAAGATACGTCTTGACACAAGCCAACATGTATTTAGTTTTGAATCTTTTCGAGAACTGGAACCTTACTTCCCTCCCCAACCCCACACCTATTACTGTGCATATGGTATTTTTCTCCTGGATTTGTTTTTGTACTGGACAAATTGGATTTAACCTATTTACTCCAATATATTACAGTTTATCACTAGTAAATCGTAATATTCAAGAGGCCTCACTTTAGATGCTGCATAACAGTATTTTGTGTTTTTCCACCTGACACTTGCCAAATAGGGCGAGCTAATCTTCAGACTGACAACTGAGTCATAAATGTACATTTATGATACGTTTACCGTTTCCCAGTGCTCCAGAGAGATGCCACATCACTATGCATGCTGGCCTTTCCTCTCCCCTTCAAAAACAAATGCAGGGGTTTGAGCCGGGTTTCAAACCTGAAACACAGAATTGTGTCCTGAACTTGTGTACCAAAATTCATTCTGTTATTGTAAAATAAGGGAGCCAGTGTGGTGTAGTGGCAAGAGTGTTGGACTAGGAGCCGGGAGATCCGGGTTCTAGCCCCCACTCGGCCATGGAAGCTCACTGGGTGATTTTGGGCCAGTCACAGACTCTCAGCCCAACCCACCTCACAGGGTTGTTGTTGTGAGGATAAAATGGAGAGGGGGAGGAGAATGTAAGCCGCCTTGGGTTCCTTGCAAGAGGGAAAAAGGCGGGGTATAAATGCAATAAATAAATAAAATGCAAGGAAAAGGCTGCGCAGCTGCCAAATACATAAACCAAGAGGCAAGTTAAACAAAAGGCCTTGCTTCACCGTCAGTGACAGTCCTTTATGGTCTTATGTATGCTGTTTTCATTTTCTTCTTCATTGACATACTGCTTCTTGGTCCCCAAAATAATTCCAGTTGTTTGACAGACTCCTGCTTTTCTCTTTCTTGGTAGTTTGGGAGCACCGCTTCCTTCTCCTCTTTCCTTTTCCGTATGCAATTTGGCAAAAAATAAAAATGTAGAGTGAATGCGTGTTCACACGTGCAAGCACATGCAGATCCTTAACCATTTCCCCCATCTGTTATCCTCTTTCTGGGCTGTGGTGTTACTAAGTTTGCTCTGTCTTGGGGAGGCTCCTTGCAGCTAAGACAGGACCTGGGAGGGGGAGCAGGGCATGCTTGTGTCCTAATTAGAAGGTGATGGAATGCGCGGCGGCAGTCTGCTGCATGCTGCCTGCATGCTAATTTTGGGCCTGGCTTGCTTTATCCGCTGCGGGTCAGCCCCAGCTAGCAGACACAGCACATTGCAGGCAGCAGCATGGAGCCAATGAGCACATATCAGCAAATTGGATTGTATGAATCATTGTTTTCTGCTTGTAGACCTTTTCTACTTGCTGAAACCCACACAGCTAATCTGTACGGTGCTGCTCAGAATATAGATTGCCACTTCTGGGTAAGCTGCTAGGTAGTAGCGGCAGCAGGGGAGTGCGTTCCTGTGCCAAGAGATGCTAAGCTTAGAGGAGTGTTAGGTTAAAGTACTGTTCTTGGATTTGCTCGTGTCAGGGATGTTACAACTCTGGGCTTAGAGCTTAGTGCTGGGGCAGCCAGCTCAGTGATAGTCTCTCTGGGTTTGCAGAGGAGAAGGACTTGTGTTCAGTTCTACTTGAATAGTAAAAATCAAAGTGGTCCCGAGGAACATGAAAGCAGTCCCCTGAGCTCTGCAGGGGTGGTGGGTGGGGAGGATGGTTTCTTGGGCTGTGTCACCAAGCCAATAAAAACATTATCTTGACTAGCTGCAAAGATCATTCTGAACTCCATTTCAACTCAGATAATGACGGCTCAAGGTTGGTTTGGTGAAGAATAAATAATTGTATAGAACTTGGCAGATGCTTTTAAGAAGAGGGAGGCCTGTCTGAGTTAATAGCAGGCAGAACTGAAGCCCGTTGGAACAAATTAATAGACAACAGGACAATCAATAGCTATTCCGTAAGAGACTTTGAGCTTCTGCTTTTCAACCACTGCTGGTTTGGAATGGTTAATAAGGAATGAGGTGCTCTATTAGACTCTTGACTAATTCTCCTTGGTCTCTCTCTTTCTCCTTTTTTGTTCTTATGAACTCTACTACTCCTAATCTCCTTTTATTTGGTGCTGTGTGCAGGGTACAGAGCCTCAATTTCATGGCTCAGATTCAGCATTTAGCATCCTGTGATTCTCAGTGCTCAGTTCAAAAAAGAAACAGAAGTATCCAGCTCTTATGGAAAGAAGCTTGTGTGTGTGTGTGTGAGAGAGAGAGAGAGAGAGAGAGAGAGAGAGAGAATGTTGCATGGAATCGAGGAAGCTAGAGAGTGCTGGCTGGCTGGAACTTCCAGTTGTCAGTATGTGTGAGGCTTCGGATCCCCAGCCTGCTCACTGGTCCCTTCCTGATCACACTATGTACCCTTTCTGCACTCATGCACAACTTGGCGTAGTATCTAATGTTTTTTAGACATCTTACTAAAGGCCCATTCCAGTTATGGCTGGTAGAAGTTCAAAGTCTATTTTGCTTATCCAGGGGGATAATGTAAGGATCATATCATGTAAACAGTTTAATTATTGAGTGAAAACTCAGAAATCTTAGGGTGTACCAAGTTGGGCTTCCCCAACTCTGTCTCAGTCTGGCAGCAAACTCCGTACCTTTAATCACCCCATTTCTTAACAAAAATGATACATTCTCTTATAAATCTGAATCATGGAAGCAGAACTGATTGTGCCAAGTAAATATATGAATTCTGTCACTTGCATGGTCCTAATAAATTGGATTTCTTTTGAGTGCAGAATATATACGATCTGCACACATCGGTTGCTCTTAATATCTATGACTTTTCTGCTTCCCTCTCTTCTCCTTCTAGCTGGAACGCCAACGTTTAGCCCGAGAGAAACAGATGAGAGAAGAGGCAGAGCGAACGAGGGATGAGTTAGAGAGGAGACTGTTGCAGTTAAAAGAAGAGGCAACGATGGCGAACGAAGCCCTGGTAGGTCTCTTCAGACTGATTTGCAGGCTAGGGCAGTGACATCGTCCCATTAACACCAAATAAGTAAGAACATAAGAGCCATGCTGGATCAGACCAAGCGTCCATCTAGTGCAGCATTCTGTTCACATAGTAGCCAACCAACTGCCCACGGGAAGCCCATGAGTAGAACATGAGTGCAGTAGCACCCTCATGCTCATGTCCCCTGGCAACTGGTCTGCATAAATATACTGCCTCTGACCCTGATGTTAACATATAGCCATCAGGACCAGTAGCCATCAATAGTCTTCTCCTCCAGGAATTTGTCTGATCCTCTTTTAAAGCTATCCAGGTTGGTGGTCATCACTGCATCTTGTGGTAGAAAATTCCATAGTTTGGCTCTGCGCTGTGTGAAGAAGTCCTTCCTTTTATCTGATCTGAATCTCCCAGCATCCCGCTTATGGGATGACCCTTTGGGGTTCCAGTATTCTGAGAGATGTAGGATATATTCAGAAGACTGGATTTCCTGCTGTGTGGCCCAGTCTGAATGGACTTCAGTGATGGTGTCCTGCACAACATTTTAAATTGACATAGATACCCCTGCATTGTGAGTGCAATGGACCACAGTGGTTTAGGAAAACGAATAGTCTGCATCTGCTCATAGCATTATGAATTGTAGGGTTGGAAGATTTTTTTTTTTTTGTCTTGCTCCCTCACTTAGACAAGATCTTTCTCCAGTGGTTGTGGGATGGGGCAGTCATAAGAGCCCTGCTGGATCAGACCCAAGGCCTATCTAGTCCAGCATTCTGTTTCCACAATGGCCAAAAGGATGCCTATGGGAAGCCCACAAGCAGGACATGCGCATAAGAGCACTGTCCTGCCTGTGTTCCCTAGCAACTCATGTTCAGAGGCATAGAGTCTTTAATTCTGGGATGTATCTCCTCTTGGTGGACAAGCAGATTCCTTTAGCAAGAATGACATGAAAGGCTGGAGGGCTTCCCTTCAGCTTCCAGGCCAGCTCTGCCTGGGTACCAAACAGAAGAGTTTGGGTGCCGCTTGTACCTGATCTGGCGCAACACCATTTGAATTTTACTTCAGCAGCTTTATTTTTGCAGGAGACAGCCACCATTTTAGGCAGGGACTCTGGCCATAGTGTTAAGCCCCCACCCCAACAGCTGTGGAAAAGAGTGTTCATGAGAAGGTGGCATTTCCTCTTCTGATGTAGCTTCATGTGCTCAACTTCTTTCCTTCCCTCACTCAGGAAAGCAGCTGACACTGGTGTGAAGGAGGCTGCTGAATGCCTCTCTCTATATATATCTATATATCTTCTCCCCTCCTTTGGGCAGGTAAAGAGGCAAAGTGGCAACCCTTCCTCTGCATCTCTCTTGGCCAGACCTCATGCCCTTCTGTGGTGCCTCACAACAGGCAGACACCGTTTTGAATGTTATGGAGGAGGCAAGTGACGGCTATTGCTTTCCTCGATCACGGTTTGGGGCAAGCGTGCTGACCCTGGTTTGTCAGCTTTGTATCTCTTCAGCATCTGCAAAATGGCAGGAACTAGTCCACAGGTCAGAAGAGAGCAGTGCATGTGCTGTAAGTAATCCCCCCTCCCCAGAAGAGGTTTGTTGAGGCTTCTCCTGCTTCCTGCCTTTCCCCGGTCCTGTTTCAGGCTCTGTGATGAAGCTTGGGTTGCAGGGTTCTGCTACAGTCATGAGCAGGAATTAGGTTGGGTCAAGTTTGTCAGGAAGCAAGGCAGAAAGAGATCAGCACCACGGAAAGCTCCGAGTGGTGCTGGGGCTGGAAGCCTGGCAGAGTTGTCTGTATGTTGTTCCACTGGAGATCTGAGCAAGCCTGAGGATTAAATAGGAAGTTACGGGCATTGAGGCTAGTTAGCTTCACCTCTACATTGATGGAGACTTGGATCTACTTCAGCAACCTCAGACTGCGACAAGATGGGAGTGGCTGTGGCATGCTAGTGTCTTCATGGCCGAAGTCCTCAGACTCTGAGGACAGCAACAAAGCGTTCTCTGGATGAAGGGAAGCTGCACCCTGGGGTTCCTCTGGGTCCTGGGGATATGGAAGCTGCATGATGCCTTTCCATGGCTGAGTCTTCTCCTACTGACTCTGGAGCCTCCTCTGAGGATGATGGTTCGGGGTGCTGATCCATCACACCCCCTTAGCGTTGTTACCAGCAATGCGGTTGTTTCCACTTGCTTCCCCCCCTCAGTCCTCACAGAGGCAGAGCAGGCACCTTGGAGATGGATGACAACTCTCCATTTCTCCTCTCCAGAGCAAGCAGCTCCTCCTTCCCTTGATGGGGTGCCGAGTTGGCGTGTGACATGAGACAGATAACAGCACTGAAACCTGACAGTTCGTGTAAGAACCAAATGGAGAGGGATGGCAGCTCCCAGGCTCCCCACCTCTTCTGAGCAGACCTGAGCCCACTCTCCCCTGTCTCAATGATGAGCAGTAGCTTCACTGCCCAGGGACTAAGGCTCACATTGCAGACAGACCCAACAGATTTAGTGGCATCTGCAGAGGTTTCCAACCAGGCTAAAATCCATCCTGGATTTTAGGAGATGCTTCTGTCTCTATTTTTCCTAGACCCAGGGTTCGAGAAATCTTGTTCATGTCTGTTAGGCAATCTTCTTTGGGTTTTACTTCGAGGGTGGCTAAATGGAGAAGCAATTGCATTTGTCTGTCTTATCAGACCTGGGATCATTCCCCACCAAAAGGCATTACAGTTCATTCCTTGAGAGGTTCTGTTACTACTTCAGCTTACAGGTGTGGCATTTAACCAAGTTAACTGGGTAGGACAGCAGCCTGAAAACCTGTCCACGTATTCCCTAGGTACTACCGCATCAATACATTTGTCTCTTCTGATGCAGCTCTTGGGTAATATCTCCTCCAAAAAGTTGTTTCTAGCAAATGAGAGAATATACTCCCACCCTGGGGATGAACTGCTTTCCTACATCCCAGAACTGTCCTGCCGTGGAACCACTGGAATTTTTTTTTAACTTTCTGTAAATTTCCAGTATCAGGGGTTCCAGAGTAAGGCAGTCTTCCTATCTATATTGGAAGGAACGGGAAAGAAGAGAGAAACCTATCTAGTTTTCACGTGAGGGCCAAGGGCCTTTGTTCCAGGTTTCGGGCTTGGTCTGGGAGTTGAGGGGATGCTGCAGCCCTCCTTGGTGCCATCCTTACTAGAGGGCATTCCTTGCCAAAGAAGAGGGGAGGTACTTCCCAACACTTAAAGACTGACTCACCCTGGAACCCCTGAGAATTGAAACTTAGAGGAAGTTCAAATGTTCCTTTTGTACCTAACCCTGTCCAGCTGATTAGCCCACGTTATCCAGATTTCAGGGTATTGGAAGCCAAGGATGCGATTGCTGGTCAAAGCTACCTATGGGGCTGTTTGGTAAAACAGACTTATGCTCAAGTAATTATGCTACCTGGAAGTTACTGTTGTGGTCACCAGGCCATCTGAATTGCCTTTCCTTTTTTGGAAAGAAAAATAAAATCATTATTAAGTGATTAAAATTCCATTAAGTGTTGTGCCAAGAATAAGAGATTCACATCCTGCCAGCATGGCTGACAGTAGACGTATCATGAAAGAAAGAAGGAAAGAAGAAAACAAACATATCCAGAATTCTGGTCTTGTCACTTTCCAGGTGTGAAAGCCATGAACATTGCCTTTATTGGGGAGTAGATGGGCGAAGGAGCCAAGTAGTAGTTGGTTCCAGTCTCTTTCCGACACCTGCTAGGTGGAATGGTTGCCGATAGAGACCTTGCACTCATGGAGGAGATCAACCTGCATCTGGCCTGTACCACTTCATGCCACAGATAGTGGTTCACCAGACTGAATGCGCCTCCATAAAAAATTAATTCCCTGAACATAGAAAGTTAGCATGTCAAGGAGAACTGTTCTAACCAGGCTTCTTCCTGCTGGGCTAATTTTCTGTTTGCATGGATTTCCCCCCTCATGGTGGTACATTCAGTCCTGTGAGCCCCAGTCTGAAGTGGTTCAGCTGCAGGTTTACCACTTCTTTGAGAAGAAGGCCGGAGTCCTTTTTAGGAAGGGAATCATAACTCCCAGATGCAGCGATCCACTGGACTGATGGTAAGTGCGGTTGTGTCAGACGTGGCGGATGTAATTTTCCATCCCTCTTGCCCAGATGAGATCTGAAGAAACAGCAGACCTGCTGGCTGAAAAAGCCCAGATCACAGAAGAGGAAGCGAAGCTCCTGGCTCAGAAAGCAGCTGAGGCAGAGCAGGAGATGCAGCGGATCAAGGCCACGGCCATCCGGACAGAGGAAGAAAAGCGGCTGATGGAGCAAAAAGTGCTGGAGGCGGAGATGCTGGCATTGAAGATGGCGGAGGAATCTGAGCGAAGGTAAGGTGGGGAAGGAGATGCTCCTCCTTGCCTGCTTTGTCCTCTCAGACAGGTGTGCTCATCTTTTTGTTCCGGAATAGTTCCGTCACTAGATGGAATGCCGCTTTGAACTTAGGAAGCTGGGTCAGACCAGCATTCCGTCTAGGCTGGTATTGACCGTTCTGGCAGCAGCTCTCCAGGGTCCCTAGCAGAGGCCTTCCCCAGCCCTGCTACTGCGATTCTTCTTACCTGGAGACAACAGGAGTTTGAACCTGGGACTTCTGCCCGCAAAGCACGTACTCTGCTATCGACCTGTGTCACCTCTCCTCTGTTTTGGTTCTGTCGACACACTGGCTCTTTTTATAGCACTCCCAAAATATTTACTCTGGTTTTGGGGGGAAGAGAGAAAGATCTTTCAGAGCATGATGACAAAACCACAAAGTCTTAAGAATGGAGGTGCAAGGAAGCGTTACGTAGACTTAATTAGGTTGGATCTTGCTAGATGCAAAACAGATTTCGGGTTGCACCCAGGGATGTTCTCCTCTTTGAAATTATAAAAGTCATCTGCCTCTGGCGACAATCGGAACGCATGGGTCTTTTGCAATACAGAGAGTAGAAGTAAATAAAATCACACAGTACTCCTCATATTATCAAAGCTGGAGACTGAGTAATGCTAAAGTTGTTTAATTTTTATTGTTTAGAAAGGAAAAAGATTGCAAAGTTGTGTTCTTTAAGCTTTTATTCAAAAAGTTATAAAAGCACAGTAGTAAAGTATACATTAAAACAGCAACACTGGCCTACCTTACAGGGTTGTTGCAAGCATGATAGAAATGATGTGTGTGGTGTGCTTTGAACCCTTGAAAGCACTATTCATAGTGCAAGAATAGGTCTTGTTTTAGCCAGTTCTTCACAGGTGGCACAGTCCAGCAGAGAGACCATTTGATGGGGTTCTCAGATGCTTCGGACAACTTGTTGTCATCTCCCCCCCACCCCTTGCCCCCTACCCCACACTTTGGCTGAGTGCTCCAGTGGAAAGAAGTGCCATCTAGTCTAGCCTTTAAGTCTGGGCACTGACTGATTCTTCAGCTGCTCAAGAAACACTCACTGTATTCTTCAAAGCATTGCGATGCCATTAATTAAGTTTTTTGCCTCTAGATATTAAACTGAATTCATTACTCTCCCCCTTGTTTCCAATATCTTGCTGCAGATCTCTCCCTCCCCTCCCAACTAATCACGAGGCTCCTGCTATATGCCAGGCCTTCGCTTTGCTGATCCTCTGGGCATAAGAGGGCTGCTGCCAAGGGCTCTTGTCATAATTTGCATTCATTAGTGAGCAAATTAACAATAGTGCTAATTTCATTCTGAACTCCTTCTCTTCCCCCGCCCCCCTTTCCATCCTGTGTTTGGGCTTCTGTTTTCTCATGTTTGTAACTTCCCCCTTATTTGTTGTTTCTGTGCTTCACTTTCCAAGCTCCTCAATGCGAGATATTGTTCAGAAAAAGGTGATTTACACACTACTTCTTTCCTCTTTCTCCACCGCACAGCCCCCCCCCCCACAACTTTCTACTCAGAAAGCTTCAGAAGGACCTGTCAATTCTGAGGGGTATGCAGTAGTTCTTGAAACCTTGAGCACCCTAATTAAGTACTGCTTGTGCTTTCCTTGCATGGGTGGACCAAACTGTCCTTAATAGCTTTAGACTAGCATTTAGAAGAAAGAAGCTTCAGATCCTGGAGACAAAATATTCTTAGAACTTGCCCCAGACAAAAACAGCCCCCCCCCCCCCCCCCGGTCCTTCCCTGGACAAGCATCAGCCAATTCCTGCTTTTGGGGAAAGAGGAGTAACGGTAGCATAGTGAGTAGAGTGCTGGATTTGTCCTGTCTTGGCCCAGCGATTGCCCTTGACTCCTGTTTTGTGTTGGTGCTTATAGGGCAAAGGAGGCTGATCAGCTCAAACAGGACCTGCAGGAAGCCCGTGACTCTGAGCGGAGAGCCAAACAGAAACTCTTGGAAATTACCAGCAAGTCGTCATACACAGTAAGAACAACTCTGCACCATTCTCCCCCCCCCCCCGCCCCTTAGTGACTCCGTACTGCTTGCCCCTGGCAGTCTGCGCCAAAGCCTCCAAGCTCTGCAATCCCAAGTTCTGAGTGTTGCATTTGGAGGTTATGAAAATTTGCCAGAACTGTATCAATTTCCACAGTTGGGGAGCTTTTTTAAGAGTCTTGGGAGAAATACACGTTCAAAGCCAGGGAGGTAGAGACACAGGGAGTATCTGATCTCCATGCTAAGTTAAGAAGTCCTAAGAATGCCAACAGTTTCTAAGACTTTTAGCAGAAAATGCCAGCACTACTTGCTCCTGCCACGAGGTCTAGAAACTCTCCCCCTGCCACCCTTCAAAATGAAACCCTTGATTTTCAGCGATTCTTCTTCAGCTTCTGATTGTCCAGGTTACGCAGTAAAAGTTGTGAAAATGTTCCTTAAAAAAAGACAAGAGGATCACCAGTGCTTCTTCCTAATCTTTGAGGTTTTTACAGGACTATCCTGCTGTGTGCTTTGTGAGAGCAATCAGTGTGTTTTGAGTTAGTGAAATTTAGGCATCTGTTCCTGGAGTTTTTAGCAGGCGGTTGACTCCTTAAATCCCTTTATCATCCTCTTAGTACTAGAAAAATTACAAGACTTCTACTTAAACTGGAATGAAATGGATTTTTAAGTGGAGTGAGATGCTGTGGCTTGTTAAATGGCTGCACTTATTAACTAATAGAACTTCTTATCATGGAACAGTGATGAGGTTTCATATTGCCCTCCACAGTTCTATTGTCCACTTTTGTTCTGCTTGCTGTGAGCACCATTCCAGGTTTGGACTGGATAGCAAAAGTGCGGCAGCATAGACAACCATCCCCGTCCTAAAAGGCTCATAGTTGAAGTTGGGAAAGGGGTGGGGAGTGGGGCAATAAAGTTAGGAACATAGGAAGCGGCCTTATACTGAGTCAGACCATTGGCCCATTGAAGTCTAGTATTGTTGAGACTGACTGGCTCTCCAGGGTTTCAGGCAGGATTCTTTCCTAGCCCTAGCTGGAGATTGAACCTGGGACCTTTTGCATGCCAAACATATGCTCTATCACGGAGCTATGGCTCCTCCCGAGGAGGTTTTACTTGTGTATTAATGTGGTTTCTGACAAGAAAGATAACGAGCCTATCAAGATGGAAGAGTTGGAACTGGGAAAACCTAAGTGGAGAAGTAGATTTGGAGAAGCAGATTACCCTAATGGCAGAAAGCGAAGAGGATCTCAAGAGCCTCTTGTTGAGGGTGAAAGAGGAGAGTGCAAAAGCTGGTTTGAAACTCAACATTAAAAAAACTAAGATCATGGCATCTGGCCCCATCACTTCCTGGCATATAGAAGGGGAAGAAATGGAAGCAGTGACAGATTTTACTTTCTTGGGCTCCAAGATCACCGCAGACGGTGACTGTAGCCATGAAATTAAAAGACGCTTGCTCCTTGGGAGGAAAGCTATGGCCAACCTAGACAGCATAGTAAGAAGCAGAGACATCACCTTGCCGACAAAGGTCCGTCTAATCAAAGCTATGGTTTTCCCAGTAGTAATGTATGGCTGTGAGAGCTGGACTATAAGGAAGGCTGAGCGCCGAAGAATGGATGCTTTCGAACTGTGGTGCTGGAGAAGACTCTTACGAGTCCCCTGGACTGCAAGGAGGTCAAATCAGTCCATCCTAAAGGAAATCAACCCTGAGTGCTCATTGGAAGGACAGATACTGAAGCTGAAGCTCCAATATTTTGGCCACCTAATGCGAAGAGAAAACTCTCTGGAAAAGACCCTGATGCTGGGAAAGACTGAAGGCAAAAGAAGAAGGGGACGGCAGAGGATGAGATGGCTAGATAGCATCACGGATGCAATGAATATGAACTTGAGCACGCTCCGGGAGAGAGCGCAGGACAGGAAGGCCTGGCGTACTATGGTCCATGGGGTCACGAAGAGTCGGACACGACTGAACGACTGAACAACAACAACAATGGAGTGTGTGTTGTGAATGTGTGAGGGAGGAGAGAGTAGGCCAGGGATGTGGAGGGGCTGTAGCTCAGTGGTAGAGCACCTGATTTGCATGCGGAAGGGTCCAGGTTCGATCCCCGGCATCTCCAGTTAAGGCTGGAAAAATTCCTGCCTGCAACTCTGGAGAGCTATTGCTCCTGGGCAGCCTTGACACTATTGGGCTAGATTGACCACGGGTCTGACTCAGTATATGGCAGCTTCCTAGGTTCCTGTGATACAGAGTAAGATGTATTAGGACTGAGTAGATAAGGTCAAGGGGTGTTTTGCTTTGGCCCACTGCTCCATAATTACTGTATGCTGGCTATTGCACAGTTCTGCAACGTCCAGAAAGTTGCTGTGCTGTGACCCAGTTGTTGCCTTCTTCTTTTGAACATGGAAATGTAGCAGGGGTGAGGGACAGCAAGATGTGGTCCAGCCTTCCCCAACCCAGCACCCTCCGGATGGGTTGGACTACACCTCCCACCATCCCCAGACAGCATGGCTAGGGATGATGGGAGATGTAGTCCAACACATCAGGAGGGTGCCAGGTTGGGGACGCCCCCTGTCCTCCTATCTTTACAGCTGGCCATGCTGGTGTTCTGGATCCAAGGGAGCTTACTCATTTCCTAGTAAGCACGTATGCCTATTTTCTCTTCTCCTTTTGCTATTGGCAGGCCATAAACAGTACAGCGCAGTGCCTCTGCCACCCCCTTCCGGTAACCACTTATCCCATCTCTGTCCCTGGGGTGGGCAGGTTTGTGGTGGAGCTGATCCATTGCCCAGGACAACTTGTGCCAGAGGCCCCACTGATCCCGGCAGGGAGGCTCTGCCAGTCTTTATGATACCAAGAACAGTGTGTGATATGGAAACGCTGATTTGATCATAATTGGGGGCACTCAGATGATTTATCTCCCCCCAGCACTGCATTTAGTCAAGGCTTTGGGAAGGGTCATATGCTTGTTTTGTCTGACCTGGTTTGCTCAGTCACCGTAGCCCACGAAGGTGGCTTGCTGGGGTAGTTCACATATCACCCTGCAACCTTACAACAGGGCATGGATTCTGGGTGTTGGTTAACCATCCCAACACGTCACCCTCGCCAAGTTCAGACTGCACAAGAAGCAGCACCCAGTGAGGGGAATTATGCAAACCACCCAGCATGCAACTGGGATGTGCAGGGTGGTTAACAAGCCGCCATGGCTTATTAACCACTCTGTGATTGTAGGAACTGGGCATGAGTGTGCGTGTGTGTTTTCCTTAAGATTAAATGGTTAGCGCCTTTTTCAGGGAGAGGGCTGTGTGAGCCAAGTTGTGCTGTCACAAATAAGCCCTATAAACAGGTTGGTTTTTACAGCCATTTCCAAGCCTCTCTCACCATCACAATTTGTCTTCAATACTGCATCGCCCTGAGTGAGCGTTTAAACAAGCAGAACAAAGGTGGCTTGAATTTAATGGCTTTTCCTCTAGATTCTCTGAGGCTCTCTCTGCAAATGTTCAGAAGCTTTTAAGAGCATTGACTTGTGGTGCTGAAACGAGACTGCCATTTCTAGCCAGAGGCCCCTGGAGCTGAGCACTAGTTGCTGGTGTGCTTTGTCAGGGACGCCTTTGGAACAAATACTCTCCGCTTGTCTTTTCCCTGTGCTAACCGCCAGAGTTGAAACAGGTTTGGTGCCAGCAATTGGGTTTCCTGACCAGCTCGCTTGGGCCCCTGAGGGGTTCTTCTGCCACTTCACAGAAATGGTTGTTGAGGCACTAAAGCTCCAGTCTGAAGTGAGGCGACGGCACTAGGAGGGAGGAAAAGCCAGGAGAATGGGTGGATGTCCCTCAAATATGGTGTAGGGCTGGTCTCCAAACTTTAGGGTCCAAAGACTGTTTTAGGATGATAGCAATAATAATATTTTGATTGTTTATCTCCAAAATCCTTGCAACAACTTGGTAGGGTAGTGTTGCCACGCCATGAGAGCTAGGGCAATATTATGGCTAAAGGATGGTGTGAGCCAGGGAGCCGCTGGATAAAATCTCACTTGTGCCATTATTATGGTTATGGGGTTTTTATCTCATGTGAGGTGCACTGACCTCCCAAGGCAGTCTACAATACTACAAAAACATGAACATACAATTGAAATAAAACAGACACACAGACAGACAGACAGACAGACACACACACACACACACACACACACAATATAGATATAGATACATACAGAGAGAGAGAGAGAGAGAGAGAGACTTACACATACACAGAGTGACAGAAAGACGGGTGTGTGCGCGCATGCGCGCACACACAGATATTGGCGCACACAGAGAGATGCAGAGACAGACAGACGCCCGCGCACACACAGATATAGACACACACAGAGATGCAGAGACAGACAGACACACACACACACACACACACACGAAACATCTAATGATTTTTAAGCACCAAATGCAGACTGGAACAAAGGCATTTTCAGGTTGCTTTTTTAAAAGCCAGCTGTGATGAAGCCATACGTATCTCCCTGGGGAGAGCATTCCAAAGGTGTTGGGTCACCACTGAGAAAGACCCATCCCTAGTATCCACCAGCCTAAGCTGAACGTGGGTATGTGGCCTTTGGCAAGCCACGTATATCTCAGCCTCTCCCTCATCTGTAATATGGGGATAATAGTAACCTACTTTACAGGCTTGCTGTAAAGTTGACTGACATAAGGTAAGTGAAACACTTTGTACCCTTGACGTGCAGTACAGAAATGCTATTGTATTAAAATAGGGAGAGGGCATGAGTGGGAACTGTTTGGCCTTCGGTGAGACTTGTTCACTGCCAAGGTGAGATTTGAAGCAGGGAACTCCAGCTCACCCTGCTATGCTTAATGTCCTGGTGTTGGATTCCTCCAACATCAGGACATTAAGGAATGTTGGAGGAATGTTTGGAAGGTTGCTAGCCATATGAGTTTAGCCGCATGTTCTTGGCGAAACTCTACTAAACAAAACAGGGGTTTCTGATCATGCATGCATTCTGTGTTGTCATTGGAAGCTAATCAGCAGGCGCTGCAAGTATATTTTTGCCCCTGGAACTGAAGTATAATTAAGAGGAAGACTGTAGGATGGCAGTTTGGTTCCACCCCTCCAGCTGCAATAATCCCAGAAATGTTCCAGAAGAGAACGGCTTCTCCTTGTTATACAGCTCACTGCTACCATCTCCCCAGGATCTTTTTCTATGCCCTGTTTAAATTTTCAGAAATGTCTCTCTACAGCATTTGCACTCACTCTGAAAGGGCTCAGCTTTCTGCAGCAATTGTCACTACTCTTTTTGTTCAGCATACCCATTCTGGAGTAAATTTACTTATTAACAGGTGAGCCACCCTCCTGCTTGGAACAGGAGGTTGGGGAGCATATTGGCAAACAAAACTGCACAGTCTTCCCTTTGTGCTTCCATCAGAGAGACGCTAATATACTTCAACCTTCTTTGCACTTTACTTCCAATAAAATGGGTTTTTTTAAGGCTGCCATTGTGATCCTTGCTCAGTGTGGATAGGCATGCTAGGCAACAAGGACGTGTGATGTTTGGGAAGACCCCACATGGAACACTGTCCGCTTCATATTTGCCAGTTGAAATACCAGGCTTGCATACATGTGGATGTATTTATAACAGGCCCCCCCTTAGCCAACAAGCCTCCTAGAGTGACTTACAGAGATACGAAGTATGACAGTCCCTGCCCTCATGCTTGCAATCCAAATTTAAGACATTTAAATTTGTCTCTCCCAGTTGTGCCCACCAGGGTACTTGGTTTAGCATGAGGGTGGATGTGAGGGGAGAGACATTGCCTCGGTCTATAGGAATTCCCTCTCCTCCTCTCCCTCTCCCTCTCCCTCTCCCTCTCCCTCTCCCTCTCTCTCTCCCTCTCTCTCTCCCTCTCTCTCCAGGTTCCCTGTCCATCTGACTACTAGTCTAGAGTGTTTGGATCTTGTGCTGTGCTAGCAGGACAGGTTGGGGATTCTGCTGGTGTACTGCCCACCCTGCTACCCAGCAGCCTCCAAGTTAGATTACTATAGTGCACTCTGTGTGGCTACCCTTGAAGACTGTTCAGAAGCTGCAGCTTCTGTAAAATGCAGCAGCCAGATTAATAACTAGGACCAGAAGGTGTGAGCATGTAACACCAATTCTGGCCTGCTTGCATTGGCTGCCTGTATGTTTCTGAGCTCAATTCAAGGTGCTGGTTTTAACTTTACACTTGGGACCACAATACCTGATGGAGCACCTCTCCTGACATGAACCTACCCTGACACTACGATCAACATTAGTGGCCTTCCTCCGAGTGCCTCCTTTGAGAGAGGCTTGGAAGGTGGCAACAAGGGAGAGGGCCTTCTCAGTGGTGGCCCCCAATTATGGAATGCTCTCCCCACTGAGGCCCACCTGGCACCTGCACTGTTATCGTTTTGGCTCCAGGTTAAGACTGTCCTCTACTCCCAGGCATTTAATGGCATATGATGGGGCATTTATCTCAGCTGTCTTTAACAGGTCTAGTATTTTACTGAAATTGTTTAGCTGTCTGAATTGTTCTAAATTGTGTATGTTAAAATGTTATATGGCATTTTATTATCTTGTATTTTATGGTTTGTAATGTTTGTGAACTGCCCAGAGAGCTTCGGCTATTGGGTGGTAGAGAAATGAAAATAATAATAATAATAATAATACGCTTCCCACTTAAAAAGTCCTGAAGCAGTTTACAACAAATGATAAAACAATACATCATTATAAAAGCACAACAACATTTAGACAAGGGGAAAGCCAGGGTAAGCATGTACGTTTTTAATAAATGTCAAAAGCCCGTGATCGTCGGCGCCCGACATATCGCAGAGGGGAGGTCATTCAGAGGGAGGGCACCACCACAGGGAAGGCTTGTTGCTGAGTTGCTGCCCGATGGGATGAGGCACGGAAAGCAAGCCTTCCCTGAGGAATGTAGTGGTCTAGCGGGGCTACGTAGCCTTTCAGTAGTTCAGTCTTGAGGTTACTAATGCATGGATCTCAGAGGTTCAGCTCTCCCTGTCCAGGAATGGGCACAGTTGACATACCAGCCAAAGCTTCCTCTTCCTCTCTAGCTTTCACATGGCAGCTGGCTGCAATGGCCTCAGTGAAGGGAGGGAGCCCAGTCACTACTTAATGAAGCAGCAGCGGGCAGGGAAGGTGCATTTCCCAGTGTTGAAAGGCATGAGGCAGCTTCTGCTATCATGGATCATTGTTAGCATGTGTGTATGAATTCTAGAGCATCCATATGTGCACCACAGCCACTGGATTGTGGAAAGTCTGTGTGCACCCACTTAGATATAATTTCCTATGTGCTAAAACTGTAGCACATAGCAACTGTAGATCAAGCAAGGGAAACCCAGTGACCGAGTGGACCGTATTTTGTATTGGTCGGACACGACTTAACGACTGAACAACAACAACTGGTCTTACTAGTAGCTTTGGTACACTGCTTTTCGTTTTGTGTTCTGAAAGATAGTGCTTGATGGTGATTTTTGAGGCTTTTCAAGTGAGTTGTAAAATCCATTCAGTCTGAAGCACTTTCACCTCGACATCAGCTGTCCAGAAGAGTTAACAATTATCAGCATGGCTGCTCTGACCAGTCTCTAGTGTAGGATTCCACTGCACCTTCCTGCTTCTGATAAATCCCAGATTCATGGACTTGTGGAACTGGAAGGGACAAAATGCCATCTAGTCCAAGTCCGGCTGCGAGGCAGAATCACCCATCCACCAGTCTTCTTCTCCCACTCCATCTGCCTACGCAACTCATACTATTGTATGCCTTGCCAAAGGCATTGGCAGAGCAAAATAGCTCCAGGCAATTGAAGCAAGTGAGCGAAGCCACAAGCTACACATGAAGGCACCCCTGCCCCCTAAAATATCACTAGCTAGTCTTGGGATTCCTTCCCAACCTCAAACATGGCAGTTGGAATCTCAGGACAAACAAAATCAATCCAGACTTGTGCTACCAGAAATTATGTGGGTGAAACATCTATGCTACGCAACATCCTGTTTTGGGTTGTGGCAGTCCCCAATGTTCCAGCAGGAAACCCTGATTACTCTTACTTCCTACACTTAGGAAGGATAGGAAACCATATCATTTCCTACACTCAGCTGTTCATCAGATGTCCTTAGATCTATAATACTCAGCCAGTGAAGTAAAGAAACAGATTGACAAAGCTGGACTAGTATCCAGGTGTTACCAGCAACATGTCAGGAAGGAAACATGACCACAACACCACTTGTTGTCACCTGCAGCTTCCAGCTAAAACAATTCCAGTGGGTCATCATTGGTCTACAACCCATCTTTAAATCTCTCCCAGGCCAGGTGTGAGAGGCCTTTCCTGACTTACACACAGACCCCAACCTAAACTGGTCGCTCATCAGCAACAACTGACGATCTAACACGGGGGTGGGGAACCTTAGGTCCAGGGGCCAAATCTGGCCCTCCAGGGCTCCCCAGATGGCCATGCCCTCTTTTCCTTGGCCTCCATCCGCTTGGCCTCCATCCTCAACCACCAATTTTCCAGGGCTCCATCCTCTTGGCCTCCATCCTCAACCACCAATTGTTTGGTGGGTTCCTGGCTTTTGTGCAGTTCCTCCCCTCACCCCCACCCCTTTCTAAAAGCTTGAGATGCCTCCCCTAAGGCTAAATGGTTAAATGCGCACATACGCACACCCAGAGTAAACATTTACACTCGTTTAGGCGCTTTGAGAAATAAGTGCATTTTCCATAGTGAGGCCAACCATGTTTTCTTAGCAGCATCAAATGAGATGCAAGACCGTAGCCAGTTTCCGATGGTGCTGGGGCATTCGTAAAGCCTGCAAGCATCTGCCAGTAGTCGATCTTGTTAAGCCAGAGCCAACTGCTGCCTCCTTACTCTTGTCTCATCAGCTAGGAACCATTTTGAGCAGGCAGCTGTTGTTAACCTGTCCTGGTGATTAATCTCTGCTTTGTCTTTAGCAGCCTATGAATTCAAGCACAGCCACTTTGCCTGCTGATTTGCCAACCTTCAGCCTCATCAGCGAAAGCCTGTCCTTTGATTTCAAGGATACCGACATGAAGAGGTTGTCCATGGAGATAGAGAAGGAGAAGTGCGTTGTGCTATATCTATGTAGTGGTAACCCTTTGGCTGGTGGCACTGCTTGGAAGCAATGCAGAAAGCCTTCTCTCTTTCAGTGTGACATTTAGCCTAATAGCAAAGGCCCTGCCAGAAATGGCTTTTAACAGCTAAGGAACTGACTTCCTGATCCGAAGCCCTATGGCAGGAGTGGGCAGCCTCAAGCCTGGGGACCAAATCTGGTCCTCCTGGGGTCCTAATCCAGCCCTCCGGGGCGCTCTAGACAGCCATGCCCCCTTCCCCTGGCCCCAGCCCATTTCCCCCAACCTCTGGGGCTGGTCACACAACACATTAACCCACACTCAGTGGTTGAGTGTGGGTTGTTTTGAACTGTGTGTTGTTCATTGAACCATGGGTTAGTGTTGTGTTGTCTGAACACAGCCAGGGTGGCTTGTTAACCATGCAATGTCTCTTATTTTCTCTAACAAGCCACCTACAGAACCCATGGTTTGTTGTTGGGTTGTTCAGGGTGGTTAACAAGCCACTGCTTGGTTAACAAGCCACCCTGGCTGTGTTCAGACAACACGATAGCCCACCCTGTGGGAACTGTGCTGCATTTAGACAAAATGCTGCCACCCACACTTCAGCAAATAACCCACACTTCAAAACAACCCACACTCAACCACTGAGTGTGAGTTAGCATGTTCTGTGAATGGCCTCATTGATTGTTTGGTGGTTTCCCATCTTTTATACAGTTTCACCCCCTGCCCACTTCTAGAAGATTGAAATTCCTCACCTGAGGTTTAGCGACCGGCAGTAAGAGCTTTAAGCTACAATATGCTGGTATTTTTAGCCCCGCCCACCCCTGGAATGCAGCCCCTGAGAGCTTCTCTGCAATGGAATTCAGCCCGCGGGCTGAAAGAGGATCCTCGCCCCTACCTCATGGCTTGGATGTAAGTAGCATTGATTGCCATGGGAATCTCAAATGTTGCCCGTGCAGTGGGTTGTCCTGCCATGCTGTGTTGCCTGGTATAAAATAAATAAATAGTAGAGCTGAGGTGATGACTGAAGCCTGCTTGGCGATGTCAGACTGCAGGCATGTTTGTGCAGCTCCCTTGTACATGCTGGACTTCTGATTTGTAGATCTGATAATCTGTCATCTTGGTGGGTGGGAAGGCTACACTAGCTGACATTCAACCTGCTGCAGTCAGGACAATATTGCAAACTGTGGGAGGAAAAGATGCTTAACTGAATCTTCCTGGCACAGTTCAAAGCAATGCCATCAGTTTCATTCTCCAGGCTGTGCTTCGGGGGTAATTAAATAAGAAGCCAATCAGCTGTTCTAGCTGCGTCTGCAAAATCGTTTGGTTTCACGAGCTAACGGCAGACTTCTTTTGGTGTCGTGTGTGTTCTCAGGGTAGAGTACATGGAAAAGAGCAAGCATCTTCAGGAGCAGCTGAATGAGCTGAAGACCGAAATCGAGGCTCTGAAGCTGAAGGAGAGGGAGACGGCGATGGATATATTGCACAATGAGAACAGCGACCGAGGCAATAGCAAGCACAACACCATTAAGAAGGTACCAGGGACCTTTGCCATAACACAGTGCTTTACAAAATGGAGTTGGCTTGGCTTGTGAAATTGCCACTGTAGTCTGATTAGGCTGTCTTGTGCAGGGAGATCTCCTGCAGTGGCACATGCCAATTGCTTTAAAAACCTTGAGAGTGAGAAATCTCCGCTAGCATGGCTTGCCTTTAAACAGTTATCAGCATAGAGCATTGTACAGATGTCCCATGGCCTCCCTCCTCCACCTTCTTCCTCAGAATTCACTATTCTCTTGAGCTGTCCTGATCCTCACTTCCCTGTCCTTCCTATGCTGTTTTTAGGGCAGTTCCCACATTCTTATTCCTAATGGAGATTGGAAACTGTTGGGGGTAGAGGCAGCGTCTCTTCAGTGGTTCTGTTCAGCATAAAGCACGCTTGTGTGCAGCGAACATTCAACAGCAGCAGTCGTAGTCCTTGCCCCGACAACATGGTCTGGTAGTCTTGAAAAATAATCTTACCCCCAAAGATCTCTGGCTTCTTCTCTGAGGTTTCCTGGACGATATGAGGCCCAGTCTAGCTTCTCCACAAAATAAAACTGTTCTGGACTGGACACTTTAGATTGCAGATGAGCGACTGCATGAATGAATGCTCCACCATGGGGAGAAGAATCCTTACACACAGAAAAGCTGGCATGTCAGAAAGCTAGACTTGACCCTCTCTCCTTGATATTTGGCTTTTGATGTGCAGGAGCATTTAACCAGGCAGTTCCTTGTCTGCAGTGCGGACCGCCATGGCTTAATCCAGGAGCAGTTTTGCCCTGCGACGAGCAGTTTGATCTAAAACAGGCCTTACGTGCGGCGGTTTCTAGGGGCTGTAACCGAACGTATTGGTAAGTGGGTCAGCTGTCCTAAATTGGTCCACAAGCAGAAGGATGCAAGCTAGGAAGCCAGAGGGATACCCTCCGCAACCACAAAATAGAAACATTTAAAAAAGCGTAGTTGTTGCTACGAGCAGTAAATGGAAGGGATTTTCCCCAGATTGATTGATTCATTGATCGATCGATTGATTGCATTTATACCCTGCCTTTTTTCCTCTTGCAAGGAACCCAAGGTAGCTTACATTATCCTCCTCTCCATTTTATACTCACAACAACAACCCTGTGAGGTGGGTTGGGCTGAGAGTCTGTGACTGGCCCAAAGTCACCCAGTGAGCTTCCATGGCTGAGTTGGGGCTAGAACCTGGATCTCCCAGCTCCTAGCCCAACACTCTTGCCACTACACCACACTGGCTCTCAAGTGTTATTATTATCCCAAGGAGAGGATGATTTGTCTCTCATCCATGTTGAATCCTTTGTTGACCGCAGTGGGGTGGAAAGGGATAGGGGGAACCTTTTCATCCACCTTGGCGTTGAACATCTACACCAGCAAAAAGCCTCCCATTGTGTCAGGAGTGGGTATGTGTGCAGAGAGGGCTCTGGTCTTGCAAGTCTCCCTAGGTGGGATACAGCTCATTGCAGGGGCCCTGTTGGAGAGGGAATGGGCCACCTGCTGTTAGTGGGGCAGATTTTGCTCTCCCTGCAGCAGCGACCACAAAGTACAGCAGTTTTTTTTCCCTCCCAGGACAGGAGGACATCTGTGTAGTCTCACAAAGTAGAGCATTGGGGACATCAGTGAGATAAACTGTTCCCTGCCCCGGTGGCCCCAGCCTCCAAGCCTGCTCCTATCTGTGCAGCTGGGTTCTGTTGCCTGGTCACTTGAGTGTGTGAATGGGACTGGGTGGAATGTTAGCAACACGCCCTCACCTCAGTAGTGAATTCTGTGCCTCTGTGTTGATGGAAATGGAGCCAAAGTGGGGCCACTGAGAAGAAGGGAAGTATCACCACGCTCAGGAGGACCTTGAGCGCTGTAGAAGCACAAAAAATATATTTTAAAAAACCGCCAAAAGGGATAGCTTACACACACACACATACACACACACACACACTCACGTCTGCAAATCCAGCTGAGTGAGGACTGACCATAGTCAGTGGACCCAGGAGCCAGGGAATCTTGTCAGTTGCAGGGAAAACTGAAATCGTGAATTGGCTTGCTAGAGCCCTAAACAGCTTATAGCAGCTTTCCAAAACCTGGTGCCCTCCAGGTGTTTTCGACTTCCAACACCCATATGCCCCAGCCAGCATGGGCAGTGGTCAGGAATGTTGGGAAGTTATAGTCCGAAGCATCTGGAGGGCGCTCTGTTGAGGGATGGCTGGCATATTGTATGCTGGAGGAAAGCACTGCTGCCTGGAAGCTCATCACGGTGTGGTGCTGTGCTCAATTTTGCTTGCGCGGCAAGAGCAATCTCTCTCAGGCTTCCCTGCTTTTCGTAGCTGTGGCGCCATGTGACCCTAACTGATATATCACCTTTTAAATGAAAGGGAATGTGTATGGTTTGTGAGTGGAGATCTCCTTTTGTAAATGCAAGGAGTTGTGGCAGAAAAGCACATCAGGACGGGGGGAACGCAGAGCCTTTCTTACGAACATAAGAAGAAGCCCGCTGGATCACAGCAAAGGTCCATTTAGTCCAGCATCCAGCTTCCTTTGGGAGCTGACTGGATACCTCCAGATAAGCCCGCAAACAGGACATGAAAGCAAAATCCTTCACCTATTATTTTTCTCCAGCAGCTGCTATCCTGAATATGGAGGTTCCGTTTAGACATCATCTCAAAGCCTCCTTTCCCATATTACTGATCCTCTTTGAGGCTGCTGAAACTAAAAAAAAGTTGAAACACACGTTTATTTTAAACCTCTCATGCTGAAAGTGTCCTTGCTTTGCCTTTGTGTGCCTCTCTGCTTGATTGAGCTGCTATTTAGAATCATTCTTTTTGTTTGGCGCTCCATTCTTGTAAATTAAGTGATGTCTGCATTTGTAAAAAAATTATTTGCTGGGTGTAGAGAAATCCTTGGATTGCCTTTAATATCTCTCTAAAATCTCTAGGGTTTTGTTTTCCCTTTAAGCTAGAGATAACAGCCTTCTATTAAAAGAAATCCTGTAAGATGCTGGTAGACCAGCCTTCCCAAGCTGGTGCCCTCCAGATGTTTTGGACTGCAACTTCCATCATCCCCAGCCAGCATGGCCATTGGAAGGCACCAGTTTGGGGAAGGCACTGCAGTAGACAGAGATTATTATATGCAAGGAATGTGAGCTGTGGGCTTTGCTTCATCTCATCTCTGGTTTATTTTGATCTCTTTCCTGTCTCGAGAGCTCTTTCTCTCATGTTACTTCCACAGGAGCCCTGAGAGGTAGGCCAGTAGTTTCAAACTTTTCAGACACGAGAGCTGCTTTAAATCCCAATCTGGAACATAAGATCCCCATCTGATTTTTTTTTTTAAAGTTATGTGTCCTGATGAAAAGTAGGTGCTTGTATCATTAATATGTGTGTAGAAGGGGGAATTTAGGCAGGTGCAGCTTGATATGCAGGAGTGGAAAAAGCTAGATTTGCCAAAATTCCCCTCCTCTGTACACGTATTAAAGGAGTTCTGCATCAGATCATGGTGGGGTGTGTGAGGATGGAGGTGGGAATGCCTGTTTCCTATTTAAAGAAAATAGTGGTGCCACTGACACAACCCACCTCTGGTTGGGGCAAGATCCACCAGCTGAGAAAGACCAGGTCATTAAACTAAGAGACAGTTACTTGACCAATATCTCCCATGTCCAAACTCAGCACATAAGAATGTAGGATTAGGCCAGCATCCCATCTAGTCTAGCCGCCCATTTCTTCCAGCGGTCAGCCAGATGCTACCCAGAAGCCCATGTGCAGGGCCTGAATGAGGTTTACCCCTCCAGCGACTGGTGTTTGGAGGCACATTACTGGAAAACATGGAGGCTCCATTTAGCTATTGTGTCCAGTAGGGTCTAGAGACGTAAACTTTCCAGAAATTTTGAAGCCATGGAAAAACACCTGGGTTTTTTCCTGTTTTTTTCTGGAAAAAAAACACGGAAATTTTGGGAAAAAATGAAAAATAAGCAATACTTACATTTTAAGCACTCTTGACAGATCTAAAGTCACTTTGTTGCTTTAGGTCACTCTTTCCCAACCTGATGCCCTCCAGATATTTTGGACTTCAGCCCCTATCAGCTCAGGCAGGATGGCCAATGGTCAGGAATGCTGGACATTGTAGTCCAAAACATCTGTAGAGCACGAGGTTGAGGAAGACAACCTTTATGTTTCTAAAGTTATATTATGTATAACATCATTTGCTCATAAAATTAGCATTGTGTCTGAAAACTTTAAAAAGTGAACTCAATAAATTGGTAATTATTGTCTGAATAAACTATAGTTTTAAAATTTAATATACCAAACATGATTAATTTTATGAGCAAACCAAGTTATAGATAGCATATTTTAGATTCTTAGTTTATGCCTGATTAGAGGGAACTTCAGCAAGTAGTCCCTGAAACATCTGAATCATCCTATTAGCCAGAAGAAGCAGGAAGAACTGGAGGCAGTGGAAGATGGGTCCAGAAACACAGAACAAAACCCAAACTGTCAAGAATGTACATTTTCTTCCATATTATGATATTGTGACTCTATTCACATGTTGGGAAATGAGCAGGACTTGGAACATCCCAAAATGTCTATCAGTGAAAGATACAGTGGATCAATAATTTTAATAAGAAATGGAAGAAATAATTATGCGGAGAATCTTTCATAGAGGATTAAAAAACGTTTTCCCCCATGGCTTCATTATTTCCAGACATTTTTCATCTCTAGTCTTTCTGTAAGTCTTCTTATTACATACTTTTTAGAAATCATTTGGGGGGCAGTAAAGGCTTGATAACAATACGTAAACACATTGTCTTAAATTTTAAAAGAATGTATTTCATAATACTTTAATTCTGTAAACCACCCAGAGAGCTTTGGCTATGGGGCGGTATAGAAATGAGGATGAGGATGAGGATTTTGTACACTTTTTTAATTGGAGAACTCTGTTACAAAATTTGGAAAAGTGCAAATGTTAAAGGATAACAGGTTCAGTTCGCATCATGGTTCGAAAGAGTGAAATTATGTAAGTTCACATTAATATGGGAACTGAATGAATTTCTCCCCCATCCCTAGTGGCAGCAAAAGTTGGTTATGCATTGTGTGACAGCACTGACTGCTGTACCACTCTGGGGCTTCTCTTTTTGTCTGTCAATACTAGGATTTGCCCTTACCAGCCTTGCCTAGTGAAAGCTTAACTCGCATCTTCCCCCTTCACTTCCTGCAGGGACAGCCATCAAAACAGATCTCATATCAGCCTGCATAGCAAATCTTTTCTTTTAATCAAATAATGAGTGATGTCTACTGCTGTGACAAGAAAATAATCTCCTGCACATACAAGTTAAGGAGACCAGCCCTTAGTAACTGTCGGGTCTGGCTTAGTGCCCGAGAAAGAACATCCAGTTAGCATCTCAGTTACCTGCAATTAATATAGCTCACAAGCCCACCCCCCCCCCGTGGAAAGTTCTCTTGTGCAAGTCCCGTTGCACAAGAGCACGACAGAGAATGTTCTGAGGGTTTATGCCCCCTGGGTTAGAACTGTCAGCCTGAATTTCACAGTGTTGTAAGGAATCCACGACTGGGACATTGGTACTCCAGATTTCACAGAGGACCTCTTTGTGTTTGTTTTTTATTTTGCTGGTTTAGCCTCAAGCCCAGAGCAGAAGACCTATCTGCATTTGAGACTTCCAAGTAGGTTCTTTCCAGGTACTTTGTGTGTGGTGATGGGATGGTCGTCTCTAATACTAATGTCTGCATGAGCTTGCCTGTGCAAACCTGCTGCTGCAGCTGCCTTTCAGCACCACAAAACCCAGCCAACGTGATGCTGGTGGGAACCTCTCCTCTTTCTTGGAGTATTTGGGTGCATCTGCTATGGGTGCATCTGCTATGCAATTGATACCTTGACAAGGGTTGACAGAAGCAGACTTGGCATTGAGAATGGAGGCAGAGGCTGAACAGTTTTAATATTACTCCGCCTTCTGTGCTTCGACACGACTCACAGTTAAATAATACAGGCATTGGGGAGACGCTTCCAGTCTTACCATACACCCAATGGTAGAGGGTGCGCATACACCAGTGGAGGGTATTTGCGCATCTTCCATTGTTGCAGAGCAGCACATGAAAGGGGTGCTCCGCATGAAGATCTCTGTGGGCAGACTTGATTATCATAACTCTGCCACTTCAAAAAGCCTATTTAGGGGACGACTGCACGAATTGGATTTGCACACCATTGCAAATCACGCTTACACATCTCGGCCTTATTCTATGTGTTTGATCAGGAAGGGAGGGGATGGGTGAGGAGAATCACCACCCTGTATCAGTAGCCACAAGCTGAGGCTGCTTTGCATCTCTTCTCCCATCCGTCGCACCCCCCCGTTTTGCACTTGGTGCAAAATGGTGAAAAATTAATCGTTTGAAACCCTCTGAGGCTGCCACTTGACTCCCTAGTCAAGCACTTCAAAGCAGCTACATTGTCTTTCGAAGCATTCAGAAAGGTGTCCCTGCTTGCTGCTCTGCACCTCTGCTTCCCCTTCCGCAGTTTGCTCAATAGACTCAGCCGGCTCTTGATGAAGTGGGAGAAGGGGGAGCAAATGACAGCCAGCATCACGTAGGCAGGAAGGCCACTAAGAGCCTCCCTGTGGGACCTGAATTGGAGCCATTTGCCATCGTTGGCACATCCAAAGTGCTTTTTTTAGGGCTGTGTGCTGGAGCAAGTGACTTACAGATTGCCCTCAACGTGCTTGCATCATACAAGAGCATCCATCACTGGATAACGGCAGCTGTCATGTTTCACACAGCCATGCTGTTGCATGTCACATTGAGCTTGGCAGTATGAAATGGCTACCTTGGGTCAGACACCTGCCAGTGAAAGCATGTGACAGCCTTCTGTTTGCCAGATTCAGATCACATGGATTTCTTTGGATCACCTCTCCAGTTTTGGCCTTGTTGTGTTCATTTCTCTTGAAGCCTGCCTGCCTTTGTCAGAATCATTCATATTTCAGGAGTTGCTTCTGTCTTCATGCTGCTGACCGGCAGCCCTTTCTCGTTGGATGCCCCAAACCCCAAGTCTTAGCATTGAGAGATTTGAACAAACAACCTTGATGGCCACCAGAGGCACCACTTGCTTAGATGTAGGTTTGCGATTCTTGTGGAAGACACACTTTTTTTTAGAAACACGTGCCAGCACTTCCACACTTTTGCCTAAATTACGAAAGGCTGCCAAGTAGAAACTCCATTTATCTTGAACGATGCTGTGATTCAGTTGTAGGAGGTCTTGAGTGCACTTTGTGCTATAAATGCATCCAGCTATTGTACCAAGATAAGCTGCATTCTGCAACGGGTGTAAATGTTCTTTATGCGTAGCTTATTCTGCGCTTTTCTCTGTTGAACATAATTCGTTCTCTTTCTGCTTACCATAGAGACAAACAGGATAGTAAAGTCTCATCCCCTGTGAGAAATCTTATTTCACAACCCCTCTGGATGTAGAAGCTTTTCCAGGCATTGCCTACCCAGCTTCAGGCATAATCATCAGGACTTGATTTTAAAATCATCAGAAACTTGATTTTAAAATTCTCAAGAGGCTGGATTCTGTACAGGGGTGAGCAACTTGTGGCTGTCCAGATGTTGCTGGACTCTAGCACTCATCAGTCCCAGCCAACTTGGCCAATGGTCAGGGATGATGGGAGTTGTAGTCCAACAACATCTTGAGGGGCACAGGCATCCCACGCCTCTATACACCTTGTCACATTCTATGGTTTTCTGGAATTGTGGCATTCCCTCTTTCTTGTTGCAGAGCCCTAATCTGAAAGGCAGTTCAAGTTGACTTCCTTGTCCAGGTTTTGATGTTAGCTACGTTGTGGTCATGCTTCTACTTTGCTATCGGTGTATTGGGAATGATGAATCTATTTGACTTGGCAACACGTCTGTGTGTGTATGTAAACAGTTATGAGCCATTTCTTTATAGTTTGATACTTGAGATTATCATTTTCCAGCCCCACAGCTAAAGAACCTTACATTATTCAATTCCTGCCCTCGCTAAACATTGTGTTGATTCTTTTTGCACCTCCCCGCAGGATTTTAATTTCTCTCTGATCAGTGGTTTTCTTGCATAATCTATACACTACTCTGACTAAACCACAATTAACCAGGCCTGCATTTTTTTTAAAAAATCCATATATGTCTTGAGAGGAGGCATCACTATAGAAGAGAGATGCAAGCCTCTTGTGTTAGCCATAAAGATTTTCTACTCTCCTCCTTGATGCTAGAATTGGCAGTGGTAATGAGTTTTTGTTCCTTTGTATGAACTGCACAGACCTGTTGGGTTTACCCTCTTGACTAGCATTAAGTGGTACAAATTGTATGTTGTCTGAAGCCTTCTCTGTTCATGGAGACTGCAAAGAAACCTCTCATGCTAATCTTTCTAGGAAAAACAAACCCAGAAAATGAGGAAGAATTCAGGTCGTATGTTATATAATGCCATCAGTGTACAGTTGCATGAGCAAACCAACAGGTCTCTGCCACATGGGGCTTACAATCTACATTTTATGCAGCCTTTGGGACGAGAAAGGCATGGTGCAATAAAGGATGAATGTGAGCAAATTCATTCATTTCTTTTATTTCATTTCTATACTGTCCGATAGCCAAAGCTCTCTGGGCGGTTCACAAAAATTACAATACAAAATACATACTAAAATTTTAAAAACAGTGAAAAAGCAAACAAAACAAACCCCAGTTACAATATAATATTGGGACCTGATAAAACACAGACATCAAAACTATCAACATATTCCATCAAATGCCTGGGAATAGAGAAAAGTCATGTTAAATAGCATGGGGGACAGAACTGACCCCTGCGGAACCCCGTGCTGGAGAATCCACAGGGCCGAGGAATATCCCCCAAGCACCACCTTCTGGAGCTGGCCATCCAAGTAGGAGCGAAACCACTGCAATGCAGTACCCCTCACTCCCAGCTCAGACAGCCACCCTGGAAGGATACCGTGGACGATGGTATTGAAAACCGCCGAGAGATCAAGGAGAATCAACAGGTTTGCACTCCTCCTGTCTCTCTCCCAACATCATTCATCATACAGGGCAACCAAATGCATTTACACAGACTTGGATTTCATTCAGGCGGGTATACAGATGAAGGGCGTTAAATCAAGGACTTTCTGGAGGAGGTGGGTTTTGAAAAGGGATTTTGTCAGTGGGACCCTGTCTTGGTTTTGGGAGGGGGTTTGCTTATATCCCACCTTTCCCCTCTAAAATAGCACTGAAGGTGGCAAAGAGCCCTCAAAATAGCGCTCAAGGCATTGCAGGTCTAGGGGAAAGGAATGTGATAAGGCTTGTTGTTTGGCTCCCAGGTTTGATCTCCGAATTATTTTGAGAACCTCTGCATCATCTGCAGTTTGGCCAAAATCCAGCGGCAAACATGGCCCAATGGAAATGAGGAGGTTTAAGGAGTCTCTAGTCCGGATAGAGGCCTCTCTATAATTAAGCCCTGATGCAGGAACAAGTGCTGTTTTTGTGACCTCTGAGTTTTCTTATCCACCTTGGATAAGTTTTTCATGTTTAATTATGTGGTTAACATGCTAATCCCTTTTTATGAGCTCTGTGGACACAGCGCAGGCATCTCTTCTGGAAACTGATTTCCTCCTTGTGTAGCATGCTGGCTGCACTAATTCCGGCTGGCTGAGCTTCAGGGAGGCTTGTTACTTTAGACTTCAGAAGAATATAAGAGACAAGACTTTCTCTTGAGGGCTGTGTGTGCCCTCTTTCTCTCCCCTTGACTTCTAGGGTTTCTCTTAGACCAGCCTGATGAATCAGCAAAGAATGCTCAGCAAGAGCAAGCAGAACTTGGGGCTGCTTCAAGCTTTACTTTTTCAAACAGAAAAGGCATCTGTTTTGCCTCTGAAGCAAGAAAAGAGGAGGGCCAGCCATCCTTGCATGCTCCTTCTTGCTTGTTTTCGTTACAATTCTTGACCCTTTCAGAATCTAGTTATTCTCATCCAGGAACCCAGCCCTTAAGAAAGGTTCTGGTGTCATGCCACCAGGGTTCTGGAGTTTTAGCGGGGCCAGCCTCATCATGGAGCGTAGACAGTTCTGGGCAGATGGCAGGGCTCATGCCTTTTAAAGGGCTCAGTGCCCACCTGTGGTGTAATCTGGCCTTTCACCTGGGATGGCATGACAAGGACAAAAGCAGCAAAAGGAGGCCACCAGTTGTACCGTTTCAGGCTGTGGGTTCTGTCAGTACTCTTTAGGGTTCTGCTATGGGTCAGGTTAGGTCCGGTTTGTCGGGAAGCAAGATTGGAAGAGATCAGCACCACGGAAAGCTCCCAGTGTTGGGAGGGTTGTCTGTTTTAACTAGGGATGGACGGACTCACCTCCACCCATCCTCACAGGGCACTCGCTGAACTGCAGCTCACCCCTACTTGCCGTGCGAGCTGCTGGATGGCCCAGTAGCCACCTGTCCCCATTATAGCTGCCATTTACGCAACATTATATTTTTGGAAAGCCTCGAACCACCATTTTTGTGCAAAATGGCAGCTTACCAAGGGAAAGGGCAGCTGTCAGGTGCTCGCAGACTGTGTGGTGTTCGGTGAATGGGCCTGGTAAGTGCATGGCAACTCAGCGAGCGGGGTCCAGGAGGCAGCAGCTGTGGCACGCAAGGGTTCTCAGGGCCAGAGTCTGAAGATGGCAAGGCAACCACCCCTGGAAGCAGGGGAGTCAACCCCCAGGATCTTTCTGGGGAACTAGGCTCTGGGGAGGTGGAAGCCTTGTGATACCTTTCCATGACCAAACCCTCTTCCTGAACCGTTAACTTGGGAGCCTCCACTGAGGACAAGGGGTTGAGATCCTCTGAGGCCGAGGATTTGGGGTCCTGGTTCATGGCAACAGTGGTCCATGATGAGCACTGTCCCACATTTTGCATTGCTGCAGAACCTTGAGATCCAAGATTCAGTGGTAGCAAGGTTAGTGAGAAACGTGATGTCAGAAAAGCACTTTCAAAAGTAGAGCATCTTCAGGTATTTGGTTCCAATGAAGGGTTATGCTTCATTGCATATTGCTCCTGTAGCTTGGTGGCAAGCCTTCAGACAACAGAGCCTTTGACTCGTTTTCTCACCTGCCTCAAATTCCTCCATCATCTGCAACAAGTAAAACACTGATGAATGTTTGAAAATAGACCCATGCAATCAAGGAATAACCTAACGTATGAAATAAGTTTCTCAAACTTCTTTCAATTCATATAAACCTTCTGTTTTCTGAAGTCCATGAAACTTGGTAGAAGTTTACAATCAGAAGCTTTGTATCTTTCAGATACTGATTAGAGAACCAAACTTGAGTTTTACTAGTATTTTCAAGGTGCAGTATTGTATGAATAATATGGAACCATGAAAGCCTACTTTCTGCAGAGTTACTATGATAGCTGCAGCCTGTTCCTCTGCATGTTTACTCAGAAGCAAACCCCACTCAGTTCAGTGGGGCTCACTCCCAATTAAATGTGCATAGAATCTTTTTTTGGGTATAATTATGTTCTGTTATAAAATTCATTGCCACCCCTTCATTGCATTTTAGGAACATTTATTTTCTGAGCTTTTATGGGTTTCTACAACTTTTGATCATAATGCTGAGACCTACATGCTGTTTCTAAGCTCAGATAATAAAAAAATTCCTTTCTTTACTGCAATGCTGATGGTCTTAATTTTCAGCCGTCATTTAATTCCCCCCCGCGGCAATTTTCCCAGCTGGCAAAAACTAAAGATATATTTAGGTACCATTTCTAACCTGGGTCTGTTTGCAATTATTGTTTGAATAAAACTTAGGCATTTATACTTTTATATTTCATAAATATACAAGGTGGCACCATTTTATGTGTCAGTCGCATGATACATTTCATGTTCCTTTTGTTAAGAAAGTGAATATTGCATAGTTCAGTTTTCCCCCCTCCCCACTCCCCCAATTTGTTTTTCCAAAAATTGGGAAACAGCTTTATTCCATAGCTTCAAAGAATCCTAAGCACGTGCAGTCCATTTTGCATATCCTGCAGCAGGGCCATCCCTACCATTAGGCAAAGTGAGACGGTTGCCTCAAGTGGTAAATGCTGGAGGGTGGGCGGTAGCAGCAAGGTGTCGGAGCACACAGTTGTGCTTCTCCTAAACTAGCCTGCTGCCCTCTGTTGCCCCGAAGGCGGATGTCCCATTGTCCCTTATTAGATTGTAAACCTGAGGGCAGGGGCCATCAAGCTACTTACCTTTGTAAACCACTCTGGGAGGCTTTTGGGCAGGCTATAAATACTACAAGTAGATGAAGTAAATAAATTGCCAGAGTTGAAGTAAGATTAAACTACTGGTCTGGCCAGCTTATGAAGATAGAATTGGGGGTGACCGCAAAGTGTCTTGGGCCATCTGTGCCCTCTGTTGTCCCTTATAATAGCCTTGCACATTCCAGCATTTACTGAAAAAGCAGAGGACAAGTGGGAACCACTGGTTATCCTCTGGTTTACATTGGTACTTCTAAGATTGCCATTGATATTGGGCTAGATGGCCCATGGTCTGACTCTGTATAGGGCAGCCTCCTGTGTTCCACCACTGCCCATAACCGTAGCTAATGCTAGTATATCGATTAACATTAGATCATGTCTTGAAGGTGGCAGGGAAGGGGGGCAACTGAAGGGGGGCAACTCTCATTACACATAATGAGAGACAAGGTGGGGGGAGGCATAGCCTGATCCCACAGCCTGCTGTTGTTTCTTAACCACAGTTGAAAGAAGGGGTGCCATTTTGTTTGTGGTTTGAATGATGTATGTCAACAGCCCCATAGGATTTACTGCTGGTTATGTTGCTGGCCTGAATGTCAGGGTTTAATTACTCCAGGAATATTCAGAATAAGCAAATAGATGTGGGTGTTGGAAACCAACATGTGTGCAGTCCCAGCTGTGCTGCTCCAGTTCTCCTTTTGCTTGTCCTTCTGACAACTTGCTTTGAAACCCTGGTTCAAGGCCTGTCACTAGAGGAAGCTTTCCGAGTGCTGAATTTCAGATATGTGCTGCACAGAGTTATTTGACTTTCCTCCCAATTATAGTGCGGAAGCACACCCATGAAAGCTTCATTTGCAGGGGGAACCCTGGGAAGATAAAAGTGGTATTAAAAGGAGGTGGCAGAGACATCAGGGTGACCTTCTCTACAAAAGATGGTTTCTGTATAGTTTGCCAGCGACAGGTAAATGAGATGCCGTAAACTTTTTATGCTGCTGAAATCGAAGGCGCAGCTACTGGCACAGATAAAGGAAAGGTGGATGGTTTAATATTCATATTTTGTAAGGGCCTAAGTAAATGTTGCGTGCAAATTTATGCAACGACAGCTTGATGTCATCGTCTTTTTTTAGTTTTTGTTTTGAGAAAAGCTGCTTCAGACAAACTATTTGGAGTAGAAAGCATTGATGGGGTACTTAAACCACGACTTCAGATGAACCCCTTCCAGATTGTTTTCTCTCCCCCTGCTTCTGTTTTTAAGCCCATCAGGGTTAGTTAGATCCTAAGGCTCTGGTTCCTCTTTTCCTGTTCTAGATCAAAGGAAGCCCCCTCTGAGGTTCTTGACTCAAGCTCCAGATTAAGAGTTGGCTTTGTAGCCCCTTCCTCCTGTTTTTTTCCTCCCACTCAACCATAATCTCCAGCTTTATTGGGAAAGGAGTCTAAATGGATTTGGTGGTCTCATTTCAATTCTGTGCAATTTTTCAAGGCCCGCAAAACTTCTGTGCCCGTAGTTATTGAGATAGCTGCTGTAAAACTGGTTTGACTGCAATGGAGTTATTGGTTAGTTAAAATCAAATAAAAAACTAGGACATCTTGAGAAGAATGCAGGAGCCCCAGCCAAGAGGATCAAAGAATGTCCCTCTCTTTCCTTAGATCTTGATCCCTTTTGAGTCCTCTCTGCTCAACTGCCTTCCTCTCCCTCCTGACATCTCTTTTTATTTATATTTTCTTTGATTTTTCTGGTGATGCATTGTACAGTCCATTTTCTATCCTCCCTCCCTCCCTGCAGGAAGGAGATGATCACACAATACTGCCTTGCAAAATCAATTTTCTCTCTGTGACAAAAATGTAATTTGCTCTTAATCACTCCAACTTGCTTGCACAATTTTGCTGCATGTACATGCAGATACACACACACACACACACACATCCATATTGAAGGAAATAGCACACATCTCTTTTCTCATGTCGTGTGTGCCCCCCCCCCCCCCCCAGCCCTAGCCTGTAGCTGCAGAGAAGGAACAGCTTGTGTCTGCCCAAGTGTTTGGCTGCGTGTGCAAAGAACCGACAGGCGCAGAAGTGGTTGGGACAAGTATCTGCTTAATTTGAACTGCCAAGTTATTTGGATAAGAACTGCTGAGTGAGAATGTGGGAAGCAGGTAGCATTTGCAGAAGCAGCGTCCCTCTGCAGACAGCAGCGTAGGAGGGGCTGGCCACCGAAGTGTGTTAGCTGCTACCAGTGATTAGCCGCATGCAGGGAAGAGTGAAATTGGTAGTTTCCAGAAAGCCAGACAAGATGCCTTGCCGTAGGAATGCCTTGGGACAAAATTCTCTGCTTTTAAAACCCACCTGCCCCAGCGACCAGTGCCCTAGGTTATTAGGAAAGAGAGTTCTTCCTTCCCATCTCCCACTGATGTACACCCATTGCCGGTTTTGAATCCCCTGGGCGTCCTCTCCACAAAGGCCAGGCGAGGCTCCGGTCTTCTTTTTCCTGCTGGACTAGACATGTCAGCCTCCGTTCTATCCTGCACTGTCTGGATGCAGCTGGTACGTGGCGGATCCCAGCGCAGCTCTGAGCCGCCTGCCACAGCAGGGTGACTGTCAAAAGCGCAAGAGGAAGGCTGACGGGTGAAGCGCCAGGCAGGCTTGAAGCAGATGCACCAGAGCAGGGGAAAGCCAAACGCAGTGCATGCCTGGAACTCCTTTGCCACCGAGAGACCCCTTTGCGTTTCCTCTCTTGAAGAGCCGCTGTGCTGAGAGCAGCACTCCCTGCAGGGTCAGAGATGGAAAGCGTCCGCCTGCTCAGCCAAGAGCAAACTGCACGCGGCCAACTTTAATTGGATGCGCAGCAGCAGCTAGAGGAGAGATGTGGGTCAGCCCCAGGGTCTGTTGGAAACTCCCCAATTTGTGAGCTCGCGCCTGAAGCTGTCGGGAGCCGTCCCACTCTCTGGTTGGCAGACACGACGCAAATACAGCCTGGCGCAGCTCCGCGGGCTTCCTGCTGGAACTCCTTGGGCGGAATTCTACCTTTCTAAACTCCCTGGAAACAGGCACCCCTGCGATGTGTCATTTAAAGCCTTCCTCTTCTTGATTTTCCTTTCCTCGGGCACAAGCAAGAGGGTGGGAAGGATGTTTCTCCCCCCCTCCACCACCCAGTCCAGATTCATTTTGTTTGGGATGATGATTACATGTAAATCCCACCTTTGTCCATCTTGCAAGGAACCCAAGGCAACCCCCGTGGTCCTCCTCCTCTCCACGTTAGCCTCACAACAACCGTGTGAGGTAGGTTAGGGTGAGAGTCTTTGGCCTCAAGTTACCCAGTGAGCTCCATGGCCGCATGGCCTTCCCCGTCCAGCACTGTGGAACATGGGCTTCCTCTGGCGTCCTGGTAGTGCAGACCCACATGCTTTATTTGCCAGGGGCTGGTGTGGGCTTGAGGCATCATCATGTCCAGAGGGGCAGCTTCTGCAATACCTGATGGTCCACGGGGGACAGAAGTCCCAGGCCCAGTTGTAGCATGGCTAAGCAGTTCTATAGAAGTCCAGGAGATCCTAAGACAAGAGTGGGCAACTTGTGGCCCTCTAGATGATTTGGCCTACAACACCCATGGTCCCTCATCATTGGCTATGCTGGCTAAGGCTGTAGCCTACACAACTTGTAGCTGTGGGAACTGTATGCCACAAGTTGCCCACCCCATCCGAAGGGGTAAGAGGGCTACAAGTTGCCCACCCCTGTCTTAAGGGGTAAGCTGTGGAAACCTCCAAGCAGGGTCTCTCTTTTTTCCCCTTTATAGCTGCCAATTCCTGCTTCGAAAGGTTGATTGGAGAGCAGCATTTGGGCCTGTAGCCAGGAATGTTGTGGTGTGGGGACCCGAGAGGGGGAGGAAATCATTATAGAACTGCCAATAAATGTTAGTTCTTTTTAAAATAGGCCCAGGCGCCTTTCAGCTATCCCAGTGTCTTTGTAACATGGGAAACAGCTTCCCGGTTGTGGGGTGACTCTTTAGCTTGCCAGGTTGGGTTGCAGTACGCTGGGTCTTTAATAGGTACAGTCAATTTCTGTGTGTTTGGTCAGGTTGGACTTTCCTCATGTCATGTTCCATTGCATTTATATCCTGGTTTTCCCCCAAATCGGTCGGTGCCCTTCGGCAAGCCTTTCGCTTAGTTCCCATCGGTTGTATTATTTATTATTTATTTCTAAAATTTTATCCTGTCCTTTAGCCAGAAAGGTTCCCAAGGCAGCTTACAAAGATAAGAAATAACACAGTCCCTGAAATAACACAGATTTTATAATCTAAAAGCCATGACACAAAAGGAAAGGGGGACTTGGTTCTTAGTTGCAAAGTTCAGCACGTCAGAGACACAGTGGAAAGGCTGCTGCTTCCTCTCCCTCTGATGGCCTCAGCAGTGACAGTTGGTAGCAGAAGTGGGGGGGCTCTCAGTTGGCACTGTATCCTGAGGTTAACACTGCCCTACCTCACAGGGTTGTTGTAAAGTGGCAGAATTGGCTGCAGAATTCAGCTTCTGGAGAAATAGAGCTTTTTTCTTTATTTCATTTAACGGGAGCAAGGTTCTCACCCTTATCGCTGCAAATATGTGCTTGAACGTGTGTTGACAACGCCTCCTGGAATCCCCAAAGGGAGAGGGGTGGTGAAATAAAAGCTCCTGGTGGGCAGAGGTGGGGATTCCATTCCCCTGTGTACTTCTTGGTCCCTCCCTCCATCTAGCAAAATAGCATTGTGAATGCTTATTGCAGCCTTCCCCAACCTGGTGCCCCCCAGATGTGTTGGACTGCAACTCCCATCATTCTCCTGTTGGCTGGGGATGTTGGGAGTTGCAGTCCAGCACATATGGAGGGCACCAGTTTGGTAAGGCTGGCTTACTGCTTTATCATAAACTAGTAAGGATTGCAGACTAAATTATGCAGAACAAGGGAAACGATGGAGGTTTTCTTAATGTATAGAGACCAAAGAATGCACCCTTTTTTGCTGCAGAATCTGGATTACCTTGCTGCAGAATTATTTTAGTTAGATGCAGAGTATGCACAGTGCTAATGGAAGCGGGGGGTAGTTCTAGTGGAAAGCCAGCAACAGATTTCTATTGTAAATAGTTTACTGGACTAAGGGTGCAATCCTGTGCATGTTTAGACAGAAAAAAGTCCTACAACTCCCAGCATGCCCCAGCCAGCTCTAAACATGCATAGGATTGTGCCTCAAGTCTCTCTTCTTCCGTGTGTAAAAAACAGGCTGTAGTTTATGCTAGGCTTTGGTAAGCCAGTGTCTCTCCCCACCCCATCTCCCCAGGGAGCTGCCTGCTTCTGGTGATTGTGCCAGCCTGCAGTTGGTCTTGATGTTATACTTGGTCCTGGAATCCAGCAGCCACTTGCAGGGAGAGGCAGGAGTGAGTTGCCACCCAATGGAGGCAGGTTCCATTCCCGTTCTTTCCTTCCTCCGTGCCTGACCGGTGTCAGAAGTGGCAGGGATTGCAGGCACTTGCTACCCAAGGAAATTTGCAACGCACAGCAGAGCAAGAACCAGGCAGCTGCTAGCTGGGCCGGCTGAGGCAGCAATAGGATAGATTCCAGCAGAGGGCATTACGCCTCTGCGGTAATTTCCTCTGTGAATCAGGTTTTCCCAACCAAACGGGTGCATGGGAGCCTGCTTTTTACCAGGTCAGATTGCGGGTCCATCCCTGCATTGTCTCCTCGGCCTGGCAGTGCCTCTCCAGGGTCTCGGCCAGAGGAAGGGTTTTTCCCATTGCCTATGACTTGACCCTTTAGAGTTGTCAGGAGATTGAACCTGGACCTTCTGCATGCAAAGGAGGGGCTCTGCCATCACGCTGTAGTACTGTGAGGAATAACTCACCACTGCAAGACAGGCAGGTGGAAGAGCAGGGAGGCCAGCAGCATGACTTACGGGCCTCCCGTGTTTCCCGTAAGACTGCGTTTTTCAGCAAAATGTCAGCACCTTGACCGAAGTCGCTCACCGTGTAGTCTGCCTGTGCCAAAATGTTCCCAATTAATGAAACTCCTTTCAGATGTGCCCCTCCTCGTTTGCTAATCCGGAAAGCATCATGTGTCCCAGGATGCCTATTACAGAGACTGTAATCAAATACGATAATTATCTCATAAGGTCTATAATTGTTTCCTTTCACATCCACATTCCTGCAGTAGCACAAGAACATTCCATGTATGTCTCCTTTTAGGGGCTGCCTTTTTCTTTTAGCATCCTCTGTGCCACTCATAAATTGCTTCATTCACTGGTGGGGTGTCCTGTCTGCCCTGAAGGAATCTAGTGTAGGTTTACATGAGAAAAAGCCAGACCGGTTTCAGTTGTCACAGCTTCTTCCTAAGCATCTTGGAATTGTAGCTCTGAGAAGAGGAAGCTGGGAATCTCATAAGAGAAGTCTATAACAGGGGCCGGCAGGTGGTAGATGGGATCTGCTGGTAGATCTTTGGGTCATTTGTAGCTCAGAATCATAGAATCATAGAATAGTAGGGTTAGAAGGGGCCTATAAGACCATCGAGTCCAACCCCCTGCTCAATGCAGGAATCCAAGTCAGAGCATCCCTGACAGATGGTTTGTGACTCCCAAGTGCTTAACAACAGCATGAATACAAAAAATCCATGAAGACGTTCATCCTACCTGTGAATGAAGCAATTTATTGGTGGCACAGAGGATGCTAATAGAAAAACAGCCAGCCCGTCAAAGGAGTCACACAATGGATGAGGTATGACGTAATTGTTATACTTCGCTGTTCCATGGACAAGTTCAATATCTTTGACCCTCAGTGTTCCCCATCTATAAAATGGGACATTATGCTTATTAAGACTAGTGCTGCCATAGGTGCCCTTGTGCTAAAACATGTTTATTCCATCTACAGAAGCCAACCAGATTGGCAGTTTGCTCTTATTTCAACACTACCAGCAGGGCAACATTCTGTGCCAGAGGACAGCAGGCTAGCTTAGAGGGTGTGGGGCAGGCCACCTGGCACACCAAACTCTGCGCTGCAACATGTCAATGTTGCCCCCCGCCCACCCACTGCCTGAGGCAGGCGCCTCACTCTGCCTAATGATAGGGCTAGTCCTACCCTGTCTGTCAGTCTGTTTCCCGCCTCCCAGCTGAGCAGAGCAGACCAGAGCAAGCTGGTCCAAGGACTACAGAAGCAAGCAAGCTCCTAGAGAGAGAGCGACCAGAGCGAGCGAACAGAGGGAGCAAATAGGAGTTGGCCAGGGGAGTTGCAGTGGTTCAAGAGACAAAGGAGACATAGGCAAAGAGGTAAGTGGGCTGCAGGAAGCCCAGGGGGCTGTCCTTTATCCTTCTGAGTGGCTATGAGCTCACCAGGTGCTTCTGAGAGCTCCAACTGAATTGGGGGTGTGTGGCCTGAGTACTTCCAGCAGCTGAGTGGGCGGGAAGCTTCAGTCTGTTTCCCACCTCCCAGCAGAGCAGAGCAGAGCAAGCTCCAGCTGGTCCAGGGACTACAGAAGCAAGCAAGCTCCCAGAGAGCGAGCAACCAGAGCGAGCACACGGGGGGAGCAAACAGGAGTTGGCCAGGGGAGGTCAAGGGGGAGGCCCCTAACATTTTTTTTTTCATTTTTTCATTTTATATTATTTTTTAACTAACTTTTTTCATTTATTTGTCTTGTAACACATACTTCCACACCAGTGAGACTCTGCTTTTAACCTCTGCTGAGTAGAGGAGCAGGCACAGGCTAGTCTAGAACAATCACAAAGCTAGACACAAAAAGGGAAAAGAGGCAGTGGAAGGACAGGACTCTCCAGTGGTGGTGACCTGCAAGGTGTGTGCAATGTTTGTTTTCTTGCCTGAGAACAACATGGCCTACACCTGCAACAAGTGCAAGTTGATCACGCTGCTGGAAGAAAAAGTAAGTGGACTGGAGCGGCGACTGTCGACCCTCCGGGGAATAAGAGAACATGAAGAGTTCTTGGACAGAATGGGGGAACTACAGCACCAAAGGGAAGACCAGAAGCTTGAAGAGCAACAGCAAGATGAGGCAGTGGGAAATGCTGAGGTGAAGAAAAATGGAGTAGAGGATACTCCTTGGAAAAGGGTGACAGTTAGGAGAAGAAGAACTAGACGCCACTCTGCACCAGTGGAAGCAGTGGAGCTGTGGAACCGATTCCAGGTACTTGTGGATGAGACTGGAGGACAGCCTTCAGAGGAAGGATTACAGGGGAACCTGCATGAAAGTGAGCAAAAGGCTGAAGGTCAGTCAAACAGAGGTGATGAAACCCAGGCCTACAACAAGAAGAAGAGAAGAGTGGTAGTAGTGGGAGACTCCTTGCTGCGTGAGATCAAGACCCAAGTATGTCGCAAAGACCCGTGGACTCGCCAGGTATGTTGTCTCCCAGGAGGACGGATTAGAGATGTGACTGAAAGGTTGCCTGCACTCATAAAGCCCACTGACAGGTATCCCTTTCTTCTCATCCATGTGGGAACAAATGATACCGCCAAGCGGAGCTACGAAGAAATCACGTCAGACTTTGAAGCTTTGGGAAGGAAACTCAAGAACTTTGGGGCCCAGATAGTTTTCTCATCCATCCTTCCAGTAGTTAGAAGAGGGATAGAAAGGGAATGAAAAATACTCCGAGTGAATGACTGGCTATGAAGGTGGTGCCGACGAGAGAAATTTGGATTCTGGAACCACGGGCTATACTTCCTGGAAGATGGCCTGTTGGCAAGGGATGGGTTGCACCTCACAAAGGCTGGGAAGAATGTGTTTGGCCACAGCATGAAGAACTTCATCAGGAGGGCTTTAAACTGAATCCTATGAGGAAGGGAGATATAATGTTGGGGGTAACAATGGACGTAGGCGCATGCACTGTAACGGGGAGAACAGCTCTGATAGCGCCCAATAATAGTCTTCAGACACATGTAGGAAGAAAGCCAGACTATGAAGCACATGGTCTTGATGTCTATATACTAATGCCCAGAGTATGGGAAACAAACAGAATGAACTTGAACTCTTAATACAGGAGGGAAATTATGACCTGATAGGTATAACTGAGACTTGGTGGGATGACTCTCATGACTGGAATACAGCAATGGAAGGATATAACTTGTTCAAAAAGAACAGGAGGAACAGAAAGGGAGGTGGGGTTGCACTGTATGTGAAAAATACATAACTCTGCACAGAAATACAGGAGGAGGAGCTTGGTAGCCCCATCGAGAGCATCTGGATCAAAATAAATGGAGCAAAGAATAAAAGGAACCTGGTGGTCGGAGTCTACTACCGGCCACCCAACCAAGGAGAAGACGAGGATGAAACGTTTGAAAAGCAAATAGTCAATGTTTTAAGGAAGCATGATGTAGTAGTAATGGGGGACTTCAATTTCCCCGATATTTGTTGGGAGACAAATTCTGCAAAACATGGCCCCTCCAGGAAATTTCTGACTTGTGTGGCGAATAACTTCCTCCTACAGAAAGTAGAGGAAGGAACTAGAGGATCGGCTATCCTTGACTTGATCCTAACCAACAGAGATGACTTAGTGGATACAGTAGCAGTTACAGGAACTCTGGGGGAAAGCGACCATGTTGTACTTGAGTTCTTGGTTCTAAGGGAAGCAAAAGCCGAGTGTAGTCAAACGTGTACCCTGGATTTTAGGAAAGCTGATTTTAATAAACTCAGAGCAATGATCAGTAAGGTCCTATGGCAAGCGACGCGAATGAGAAAAGGAGTCCAAGATGGGTGGGAGCTTTTAAAAAAGGAAATTCTCAAGGCACAATCACAAACAATTCCAACAAGAAGAAAAGGTGGAAGACAACAGAAGAAGCCAATGTGGCTTCACAGGATGACCTGAAAACAAAAAAGGACACATATAGGAAGTGGAAGGAAGGCCAAGCAACAAAGGAAGAGTACAGACAGGTAGCACAGAATTGCAGGGATGGCGTCAGGAAGGCTAAAGCTGAGAACGAGCTGGGGTTAGCGAGGGATGCTAAAAACAACAAAAAGGCTTTCTTCAGCTACATGCATAGTAAAAGGCAGAGGAAAGAAATGGTTGTTCAGCTATTAAATAAGGATGGCAAAATGATAACAGATGACCAAGAAAAGGCAGAGGTGCTCAATTCCGACTTTGGCTCAGTCTTCTCCCAAAAGAGGGTCTATGACCCCCCCCCCCCCGGCAAAGGCGAAGTACAGGCTGAAGGGGCAGGCTTGCAGCTGGAGATTGATAGGCATATGGGCAAGGAACACCTAATGACTTTGAATGAGTTCAAATCGCCAGGGCCAGATGAACTGCATCCTAGAGTAATAAAGGAACTGGCAGAAGAACTCTCAGAACCGCTGTCTATTCTCTTTGAGAAATCATGGAGGATGGGTAAAGTGCCAGATGACTGGAGGAGGGCTAATGTTGTCCCTATCTTCAAAAAGGGTAAAAAGGAGGAACCTGGGAACTACAGACCTATTATTTAAATAGTTTTGCCTGTGCAAAAATATTGGCTGATATATTTAGTGCCCACGGTGGGTGACCTTTCAGGGAGGAACCATAACCCTGAGGTAGAACACATCTGCATTGTATGTAAAACATCCCAGGTTCCATCCCCAGCATCTCCAGTTAAAAAAAGATCATCATCATTCTATTATTATTGTTACTGTTATTATTATTAATTACATTTATGTACTGTCCAATAGGTGAGGCTCTCTGGGCAGTTCACAACAATTACAACACGATACAATGTAATATAAGACTTCAAAAGTTTAAAAGTAGCATATAAAACCAAAGTAAAACCCAACAGCAGTTACAACCTAGATCAGGCTGGTGATGGGAACAACTTTGGAGAGCTGCCGCTAGACAGAGCAGGCAATACTGGGCAAGCAGTTTTGACCTGGTTTAAGGCGGCTTCCTGCTTATTTATTTATTTACAGTATTTTTATCCTGCTCTCCAGCCAAAAAAGGGTTTCTGGAATGGCTGACCATCATTCGGCAAAAAAGGCAGTCCCTGGCCATAGGCTTACAGTCTAAAAAGACACACACAAGGACAAAAGACACACACAAAGTGGTGGGGAGGGAAGAGGCAAAAAATTATGTAGAGTGTGAGCTGGGCTGATGGAATGGCCTTGCTTCCCTCTCATCTCGCGTGAGAGGAGCCAGTCCAACTGGAGCAGGTCCTGATGTTTCCTTTGCCTGCTACTGTCTCCCTCACTCCTCCTTCTCCTTTCCCATAGGGTAGTTAGTGTCAGTTAGTCTTGGGGATGATCCAACTGGAGCAGGCCCCAATGTTTCTTTCGCTTGCTCCCGCTCCCCTCACTCCTCCTCCTTTCCCGTGCTTGGCTTGACTGAGTAGGGACAAGTTATTCTTGGTGTGCCCAGCTTCTCTAACATTTGCCGTGGTCTTTGTGACCGACTGGCAGGCGCTCTCTTAGGTACTCGGTCTGAGGATGAGGTTCCTGGAGCAGGGTTGTGGAAGAGGCAGCTGTTTTGAGAGCTGGCCCGCAGTTGCGGAATTCCCTCCTTTAGACATACAGGGTGTTTCAAAATGATGGACCCAATTTCAAAGCAGTATATTTTACGATGGCAACATGTTACAATTACAACAAAAGTTACAAACAGTTTAATGAGTTACCAAGTTTTACTAACCATTTTATAAATGCTCTGTGTGCCCTCCACCTGCTGTACGGACAATATCGAGACAATAGTTGAATTCGCGGGCTACGCTGAAAACTCTCTTGAATTCTTCTCACGTTTTCCTCTGAAGTGCGTGGTCGCCCTGTGCTCTTCCCCTTGCATAAACAGCCTGTTTCCTCAAATCGTCGGCACCAATGACGAATACTCTCTGGCATTGGTGGATCAATGCCAAAACGCCGTTGAAACGCACGCTGCACCGCGATTGCGGATTCAGTCTTGCTGAACTGCAGAATGCAAAACGCCTTGTGTTGCGGGTTCGCCTTCTTGCCAATGAGTGAGGCTAGGGGCTGTTTGTGTGCTGAGAGAGGCATCTAGTGGTAATCATTTGAAACTCTATGCCCCACCCTTTCAAGTGGTAAGAGTTTCATTCATGGGTGGTTCGTGGTTGCAGAGATATAGCGATTTCAAATCAGGTTCATCTTTTTGAAACACTCTGTATTTGCGGTTGAGCTTGGATGCTTTCTGTACACACTGGGGGAGAGAGCTTTCAGCAGCTGGGGTTAACCAGGCATGGCGGCGTTTCGGTAAGCTGCATCTGAGTCAGTATTTTATTCTGAAGGCTTTATTAGAGTTTTAAGCGTTGCCACTTGCCCTGGGGCTTTTGGGGTGGCATAAAAAGCACTATTAATTAATAATGGGGTAGGAAAAGCCGAGAAGCAGTGGCCAAGGGCGGCCCAAGCAAACGGCCCCCAAGCGAATCCTCACTGTTGAACTTGCCAGGACAGTCTTGCTTTGCTGTGCCTGTCTCTGCGATGTGACCAATTGGCAACGGCTCTTTTAAAGCACATACACCTCAAGCAAAAGGTGCACACATGCACGGCAGACTCTCTACAGGTGTCTCAGTAGTTGATTGTGGAGCCAAAATCCTTCCGGCCCCTTATGGTGTTTTATTTGGCTGCAAATACAGTTCTGTGAGCCTGCTCCCAAGAGCTGCTCTTGTATTGACAACACGGAAGACGCTTTTTGAAAATGCGAAATAGCGTTCTTGGAGTGCGAGGCATGTCTTCTAAGAAAACATGGGCATGTGTGTGTGTGTGGTGGGGGAGGCATGATCTTGTCTCTGCCTCTCCTCAGTGCAAGACTTAATGGGGCTACCCTCTGTTGTGGAGCAAAGACATTTTCGCAGTCTGAGGCCTCCACCCCTGTGCTCTTTTGCACAATGCAGACATCATTGGGGGCAGGGGAAGCAAGTTCCTGCAGTTCATACTGGACTGGGAGGCATATTCAACACAAAGGTTCTGAGATCCCCGTTACTGCTGAGCCCTCTGTGCTTCTCTGATGACCAGGGGAACAGGGGAGCAGCGATCTCCCAACTTTTCAGCTTGTGGTTGGTGAGAGCACAAGCAACCCACGTCTGCCTCCAAACGTCTTGGTCATCTGCTGCACATGGAAAGATTTGGGAGCAAAGTGATCTTGCAGCGAGAGGGTGTTGTCTGTCCTGACAGTGACTCCCCCTCCCCACCCTTTTGCAATCGAACGTTCCTGCTGGAAGAGCAGTTGGAACAGTGGATTAGAGCACCTTTCCCCAACCTGGTGCCCTGCATGTGTGTTGGACAGCAACTCCCAGCATATAGCATGGTTGGCTGGAACTTGCTGGGAGTTGTCATTCAGCACATCTGGAGGGCACCACATTGGGGAAAGCTGGATTAGAGGTTGCGAGTTCTGGACTCAGCTCAGTGGGCTCCCAAAATGCCCAGGAGCCCCACCACTGCTGCTGAGCTGGTATGACTTTGGAGCAGCATCTCTTCTCCAGAAGGTTACGATAGTGGCAGAAAGAGCAGTCTTTGCTGACTTGGGCCCTGAGACGTGGCTTGGAAGCTGACCCCAGCAGCAGGAAGCAAAGCAGAGCTGGATCCAAAGCACAGCTGGGGAATTCAGACAGAGAGAATATAGTGGAAATTCCCCACCTGCCGGTTTAAATGATGCATTGGTGGGTGGTCAGACTTCCAGGGGAAAAGTTGTTCATGTGCGGTGCAGTCACACAGTCTCAGAATTGATGGGTGACCAGTCTGACAGCTGCAGCTCCCAGCTTCCTTTGGGGTCTGACTGAGCCTGCTGGTAACTTAAGGCCAGGAAAAGCAGGTTGTACTAGGGATGCCCATCTCTGGGAAATCCAGTTCTTATTTGGCTCGACAGAGTTCTGCAGAGTGCATGGCTTGCTTTTTGTCAGCGAGCTGAACTGCAGGCTGTTCCCTGAACGCCAGGAACTTTTTTGCGCAATTTTTGTTTTCTGAGCAATTTGTGCAGTTATGGCCAAATGTACGTAATTTGTGCAAATTCAGCCATAATTTGCACACTGTTCTGAAATTTGCACAAATTGCTTAGACATTTGTGCAAATTACAGAACCTCCCCCCACACACAAATGTGCAAAATTCCCAGAAAATCCACAAACTGGCCCGACTCACTGCAGATTGAGTCGGGCATCGCAATGGGAATCAAAATGAAGTCCTGGGGGCTGAGCCTAGGAAAACCCGTCGAACTCCATTCCCCCAAATGGATTTCTCTGACATCCCTAAATTGTACCTGTGGGTTGTTTGGACTGCCTTTATTCCAGATGGGCAAGGCAAGGCTGAGGGCATATCATGCTAGGGTAGCAGGTTCAGCCCCTCTCTTGAGAAATGGGAAGAATTGTAGTTCATGGTAGACCACACGTTCTGCATGCAGAGGTCCCACGTCCAATCCTGAGCATCTCCAGTTTAAAAAAGGACAGGTAGCATGCGATGGTGATAGGAAAGACCACTCTCTTTCCCTGCCAGAGACTCTGGAGAACCGCTGCCAGTTAAGAGCAGACAGTGCTAGGCTGGATGGACCACATAGCAGGCTAGCGGAGGGCAGCTCCCTGCGTTCCGCACTGGAGTTTTGCTATTCAGAATTTCTGGCATTCATGTAAAGTCCCTCCAGCCCCTGTTGAAATGTGTCATGTCATCCCCTCTCCATTGTCATACATATTTCAGTGCTTTCCCCCGCCCCTATCCATAGGTGAGTCATTTTCCTTTAGACAGTGAGTTGAGCCAGGCACAAAAAGAAAAAGAAAGGGAGGGGTTAAATGCTTTTTGAAAGGCCGAAGCTCACTAGATGGTACTTGAGGCTCTGCAGAGATAGACCGCTCGACATGTCCCTTTGGTCCTTCTGATTACGGAAGCACAGGGGAGGCGAGTGCCTCTGATTGCTTGCCTGGTGGGGAAGCAAGAGGGGCTTCTGCGCTGACTCCACCCTTTTTACAGGACCGTTCCCCCTTCTCTCCCCCTGCAATGCATTGGCCATCTGTTTGGGTGAGGGCATAGAGACATTTCACATGCATCCCCTGCCCCCCCCCCCATTGCAAACAAGAGTCTATGAGTTGGGGTGAATAGGTACGTTAGCAAAAGAGCTTCCCCCTCCCTGGGTTCCAGAGGGGGGGGGGCTGCAGCTGCAGTTTGCCTTCGGGTGCTCCCAGAGCCCCCAGCTTTCACAGGGCCCCTGCAGGCATTTCATCACCTCTCCTAAGCCCCGACACTACACTTTGAGAGACTAGGCCAGCCTTCCTCAACCTGGTACACTGCAGATGGGTTGACTACAGCTCCTATCATCCCTGGCCAGCATGGTCAATGGGAGTCATAATTCCCAGGTTGGGGAAGGCTGGTTTAGGAGGTGTCCTGGAACAAGGGGAAGCATGTTGATAGGGCTCCCAGGTGGTGAACACAGAAAGCTGCCTCATACCAGGTCAGGCGATTGAGCCGTCTCGCCCAGAATTGTCTGTCCTGCGTGGCAACGGAGCTTTCCAGGGTCTCGGGCAAAGGAGCCTTTACTGGCATCTGCTGTCCACATGCCTGGGGTTGAACCTGGGACGGTCTGCCTGCAAAGCATGTACTCTGGCGCTGAGCGATCGTCCCTCCCCAGTTGTCAGTAACATACTTCACCCCTGTGAAAAGAACGGACCACCTGCAGCTTCTGCACAACAACATTCCAGGTCCTGTAAGTGGATTGGGGGGGGGGGATGTTCTGCCCAAATAAGATCAGGGATGCACATCTGCCTGATCTGTAGAATTCAGACTGTAGACAAACCAAACACGTTTCGACGTAACATTTGTTCACTCTTTGGCATCCCTTTTATACACGAGACCATGTTCTAATTGTACTAGACTACTGACTGTATGCTGAAACTTGTTTGGACCATTTGGTACTGCTTATTTTTTTGGTATGGTTCAGTTTTTCCAGCTCAATAATATTGTATTCTCTTTTAATGTTTAGATGTATGATTTAAACCACACAGAAAAAAACACTGTATCATTAGATTTTATCATTCATTCATTCATTCATTCATTCATTCATTATCACCGGTAAGCCCAGCCCAGCCCAGTTGTTCTGCTGTTATATTGCTTAGGGTTGTGGGACACTCCCTGTTGTGTTTTGCTGTGCATCCTAGAGTTCTGGATTCCTCCGAAAAGCAGCTTTTCTAGCATCCACCATTTCACCTGGGAGCAAGGCCGAGTGCACAGACGCCACCAGCTCAGATGACTGTAAAAAGAGGGGCCAGTTGCATTCATGGAGGAGGAGCAGTCTGTTGATGGCTGTAGCCACGACGGATCAGTTCAGCCTCCATGTCAAGAGACAGCATATCTGAATACCAGTTGGTGAGGGTGGTCAGCAGCAGGGGAGAGCCAAGCAGCTTTCATGCCTTAGTTGTGGGCTTTCCAGAGGCAACCGGTTCCCCACTGTGGAGAAAGAGGATACTGGACCAGTTGGACTTTATGGTTCTGGTCCGACCGGCTCAAAGCACATTCCATTCCATGCAAACTGTACCTGACCAAAAGGCCTGCTTGCTGCTGCTGCTGCATTACAGGCCTTGTTCTCCCAAGATTCACTGGGGCAATGAATTTGCACAGCAGGAAATCAACAGCCTGTGTATTATATTGTCTGTCTGTTTTTCTCTTTTCTCTCCATACCATCTCTCCCCCCCCCCCCCGGCCTCTTCAGCTCACCTTGCAGAGCACAAAGTCCCGTGTGGCCTTCTTTGAGGAGCTCTAGCAAGCGAGCCAGCTCTGCCTGAGCCAGCTCCCACCCAACGGAACCTCCTTTTGAGGACTCAGCCATGACCGGTCAGGACTCTCTCTTCTGAGCCACCATCTGCACTGCGGCCCTCTCTGCGTGTGTGGTGAGCCCCGGCGTTGCGCTGTTGGAAGAGTTCGACTTGATCCTCTCTAGCTTCGTACTTTGTAGTTTTTAATAACGTTTGTATGGCACATAGCTGTGATATACTCTGTAGCTTTTTTTTTTTTTTAGTGTATTGATTGCGACTTGTATTATCCTCCTATGACAGGTGGACATCAGCATTACTCCTTCCCGACCTGCCCCTCTTTAGGGGCACTGTGAATTATGCTTCCTCCTGCAGGCAAAGAGGTGCAACTCCTTTCTGAAGCCCCCATCTGTGGATTTTAACCCCTCTCTTCCCCCTGCCCCCACATCACCCTCTGAAAACACCCGTGCTGTGTGGTCAACAAAGTGAAACCCTTACCTTGCTAGAGTATTACATTTCAGTGAACACTCTGTCTCTCGTTTTGAGCCAATCTGAGGAGAGTGGTTGGATGGGCTTGGAAGGAGCGCCCCTCTTGATCTGTGTTGCATACAGAGAAAGTCAGGTTCTGCTCCAGGCTCAGCATATAAAAAGCCCTTACAACAACAACAACAACAACAACCAGTAACAAGCCGATTTGCTTTAAGGCACATCATCGTTCTAATTTCAGGAACTGAGATTTTGCAAAATTGGTTTTAGCAAGAACTGGGATAGTGGAAGACAAGGAAGCAGAAAGGCAGGGCATTTGAGTGCCCGGAAGCTGCAACCATGGTGCTGTAGAAGATGCAGACTCTTCATATGCATGCGTGCGTGCGCACGCGTGCGCACACACACACACACACACTTCATCATTTCACATTTGGATCATCTGTGAATTCTGAATTTCTAATGGACAATGCTATCATGTCTTTATAAACATTTTCTGTGCAACCATGAGGGCTGGAAACTTATTTTTAAAACTAAACTGAGCACTATATTATGGCTTCATGATGCCTGAAAAATGTATAACTTGTGCAGGAACACACAGCCTTAACTACTGTGGGACGCCTGCCAAGAGATCAAAATGGGCACTCCCCACCCCATTTCTCAAGTTCTAGTATTTTGATCTTTGGCCATTTAAAAACAAAAGTATATTGCAATACCTCAGTGAAGCATGCCTCTCTTTAAAATGCTTCAAATAATGTTCTCACTTTCAGGCCTTAGTACTGCCTGTGCTCCTTTTTTAGTCTCTTTGTGCAATTAGCAAAGGATATAAGAAAGTAGCACTTTTAAAGGTAGATTTAGCAGACCCAGGTGAACTTTCAAAGCTGTATTAGTGCCCAAACTCCCAGCAGCTACAGTTTTCTACCATCACCACCATTGCTGGCCCTCCTGGTTTGTCCCCCATAATTCTATAATCTATTTATCAAACTTATGGAGTGAAACAGTAGTGAACAAGATGAGGGGAGGGACCAGAGGGGAGCTGCAATTATAACTCAGTGAGGGTGGAGAGTTTCTGGGACTGCAGGGCGCCAGCACTGCTCTCGGTGACAAAAGTCCAAGTCAGTCTGAATTGGGCAGCCCTGTTTAACAGATCCCTGTTTAAAGAAGGTACATCAGGTAAGATCTTATCCAAGGTCTCTTAGACTCCTGCCAGATTCAAACACTGGCTTGACCTCTGTTTTGCATCCCCAGTAACTAAAAAATGGGTTTGGATGCAACAAGCTGACTTGTCTAGATAGCTGGAAAGAGAAAGCTGCTGTCTTTTTGAGGTGAGGAAGGAAAATAAAACTCTGAGAGCTTTTGCCAGTAAAGGCAAGGCATATTTTGGGTTAGTTCAGGGATGGAGAACACTATGCCTCTCTAGATGATGATGGACTGCAACTCCCATCATCCCTGGCCATGCTGGCTTGGGCTCAACAGGGCCACAGATTCCCCATCCCTGAGTAAGAGTGTCAAAACCATTTTGAGGTATTGGAAGGCTTCTAGGTGCTGGCATTCACCACGCACTGAGGCCAGATCCTGCACATTGGTAAATGCATATGAGGTTTCAGCTGACTTGGGTGTCTGGCCACTACAAAGCCCCCTTACAAGGTAAGCAGTGATCAGAACTGCCCCAGCTTTTCAGACATGACACGTGATCTGCCTTGATGCTTTGACACAAAATATTGAACTTGCTGCTTTAGTATTTCTCAACTGCAATTTAATTGGAGCCAGATGACCCTGGTGAGCACTTAATTCGGTCACAATAACCCTGGTAGGCAGCACTTAATTCTAAGCCAGCTCACCTCAGCATCATGCCTTTGAAAACAGTTTTCAGAAGTGAGGAGCCAGGTCGTGGAAGTCTGCATGGGTTATGCTGCCTCATCCATAGCAGTTGGGCTTGCATTTTCCCCATGGTCTGCAGTCTGGCTGTAGGAACATGCCTCTGAGCATGCATAGAAAGCATTTCCCTTGCCATTGAGGGAAGCTTCAGATTTTATGCTAATGTTCTGGAAGGGGGCTCATCATGTCAGTAAATGGGAAACTGGATCCCTGGAAAGGCGCTGGGATTGGCCTCGGCTGGCATGTCATTGGTTTCCGCTGACACAGCTTCCCTTTGAATGGGCACGCCATCAGACTAGTCCAAAGAGCGATTGTGCACCATTCCTGTGCACACTGTAGTACAGGCACAGCCCCTGCCCCACCCCGTGCCGTGCTTTGGTTTTGCCTCTAGGCCAGGGGTGGGCAACCATTTTGGGCCCATGGGTACAATTGGCAATTTGAGAAACTGTCCCGGGCACCACCACAAAATGGCTGCCACAGGAGGCATGGCAGAAGGCAAGGAACCTGTCCCAAAGACTGAGTACAAGGGAGAGAAAGGTCTGAGCCCTCGTACGCTAAACTCCTTTGAACCCACATTTTTCAGCGCCAGCAGAAACCTCTTTCACCGACGGCAACCCCCCACCCCCTGCCAGTCAACTCATTCCCCCATCGCTTTTTCTTTCTCTCTTGCTCTGGATTACCACTGAACATGGGAAGGGAAGGGTGCTAAGAAAGGCATCCGGCGCGGGGGGGGGGGGCAGTGCAAGCGCATTGGAGCGTATAGCCTCTGTGTTGCCTCCCCCTGCTCTAGGCTGTTGAGCCTGGGAGCAAGCAGCCACGCAGGCCTGACTTTCTGCCCCGGGTCCTTCTGCTCGCCTACCCATGCCTATCCCATAGTACTTGCGTCTCCTGCGCTGTAGACTGGCACCCCTACTGCAGTGGTGCTGCCACAAGACACATGGAGGAGATGCTTGAAAAATGTTCGGTGCCTCAAATATGAAGGAGCCCGGAGCTGGTGTAGCTGGCCCTTGCTTACGGGGCAGGGCCTCTGGCTTGCTTGGGTTGTTCCTGGCTTTAGGCACATTTGAGCCCCAGGCTTGCTGCTGAATTCCAGGCATGCATCTGTCCCAAACGTTCAAGCCAGAATTTAGTGCAGCGCGCCCGTTTTTCTTCATTTGTTTTACCAGTTGTATTCTCATGTCACTTTTATTTTTTAAAAAATAAATCCCTGTCTGTCTGTACTTAACCTTTTTTTTTTAAATGTACGTCTGAAAATCAGATAACTGAAGCATCCTACTGCCCCCCCCCCCTTTGTTCCCTTATGCAGGGTCTTGGTACGGATGAGACCCTTTTTTCTATTTCTGTGGATTGCGCTACAGAACTGGTTGTTTCTCATTTTAGTTTTAATAAAAATTCCAAGCACTTGGGAGAGAACGGTTGCAGGTGGTTGTTTTTGTTGTCTTTTTGTTTGCTCCAAAAGGACACACAAGTGCTTTAATTAGCCTCCTATTGTGCAACATTGCGAGGTGCTTCTAATTGCGTGATCAGCTCCTGAGCACCAAAGCGGATATCCATAAATTATTGACACACAGATCAACGCTGTCTTGCTGCTCCTGTCATCTGTGTACTTCATCAGGCACAACTGTTTCCCAGTTGCTAGGCTTCCTGCATTGTCTCTCCGAAAGCACTTGAGGAATTTCAAACACGTGTGAGGTGGGTGGCAGGGTGTGTGTGCGCCAATTTGTCGGACCCCTTTTGGAATCAATCTTGTATTGGAGGAGGTTGTTCCAGGCCGCCTACCTTCATGTAGCTGAGGGATCAGAGCTATAAATAGGGGCGGTATAGGCTGTGACGGGGGCAGTTTTATGAAAAGCTAAAAGAAAAACCTTCCCTGTGTTAGTCCCTTCTCTGTTCCCCCACAGAAAGTAGGATGGGGACTCAGATCCACCTCTGTTGGGCCCCCAAAGGCTAAGGGCTCAGTTCCGGGCCTCCCTTCGTGAGAGAAGCCCTCACACTGCATTTATCTCTAGCTGTAGAAATGCAGGCTCTGATCCAGCTTTTCATTTGGACCTTGTGATCTGTCTTCCTCGAAAAGTACTGCATTGGAGTCAACTGCCCTCTTCAGCCTTTTTTCCTGCCCCAGACCCCACTGTTCATAACCTGCAACATGGGATCGGCTTTTAATTTGCTAACTCATGCATGGGCCCCTTCCTGCTTTTCTTTCTCCAGGGCGACCAGATGAGGGATTCTCTATTTGTAATAGTTGCATAGAAAAGGGAATTTTGGAAGATGCAACATGACAGGGCTGAGAGAATAAAGATGCAATCCTATGCATGTTTAGACAGGAAAAAAGGCCTACAACTCCCAGCATGCCCCTGACAGCATGGCTGGCTGGGGCATGCTGGGAGTTGTAGGTCTTTTTTCCTGTCCTAACATGCATAGGATTGCACCCTAAGTTATGTGTGTGCCTGATGCAATTCATGTTTATTTTTTTGTTACATTTATATCCCGCCTTTCCTCCAAGTTGCTCAAGGTAACGTATATGATCCTCCTCCTCCTCTCCATTTTTATCCTCACAACAACCCTGTGAGGTAGGTTAAGCTGAGAGTCAGTGACTGGCCCAAAGTTACCTACTGAGCTTCATGGCCAAGTGGGGCTAGAACCCGGCTCTCCCCAGTCCCAGTCCAACACTCTAACCACTGCACCACACTGGCTCTCTTCTACCCTACTATTAAAGGAGGCCTCTTTCTGCTTTGCCTCGGGCCACCTTTGTTGTTGTTGTTGTTGTTCAGTCGTTCAGTCGTGTCCGACTCTTCGTGACCCCATGGACCATAGCACGCCAGGCCTTCCTGTCCTGCGCTCTCTCCCGGAGCGTGCTCAAGTTCATATTCATTGCATCCGTGATGCTATCTAGCCATCTCATCCTCTGCCGTCCCCTTCTCCTTTGGCCTTCAGTCTTTCCCAGCATCAGGGTCTTTTCCAGGGAGTTTTCTCTTCGCATTAGGTGGCCAAAATATTGGAGCTTCAGCTTCATTATCTGTCCTTCCAATGAGCAGTCAGGGTTGATTTCCTTTAGGATGGACTGATTTGACCTCCTTGCAGTCCAGGGGACTCGTAAGAGTCTTCTCCAGCACCACAGTTCGAAAGCATCAATTCTTCAGCGCTCAGCCTTCCTTATAGTCCAGCTCTCACAGCCATACATTACTACTGGGAAAACCATAGCTTTGATTAGATGGACCTTTGTCGGCAAGGTGATGTCTCTGCTTCTTACTATGCTGTCTAGGTTGGCCATAGCTTTCCTCCCCAGGAGCAAGCGTCTTTTAATTTCATGGCTACAGTCACCGTCTGCGGTGATCTTGGAGCCCAAGAAAGTAAAATCTGTCACTGCTTCCATTTCTTCCCCTTCTATATGCCAGGAAGTGATAGGGCCAGATGCCATGATCTTAGTTTTTTTAATGTTGAGTTTCAAACCAGCTTTTGCACTCTCCTCTTTCACCCTCAACAAGAGGCTCTTGAGATCCTCTTCGCTTTCTGCCATTAGGGTGGTATCGTCTGCATATTGGAGGTTGTTGATAATTCTCCCGGCAATCTTAATTCCGACCTCTGATTCATCCAACCCGGCGTTTCTCATGATGTACTCTGCATATAAGTTAAATAAGCAGGGTGACAATATGCAGCCTTGTCGTACTCCTTTCCCAATTTTGAACCAATCGGTTGTTCCATGTCTGGTTCTTACTGTTGCTTCTTGACCCTCGTACAGGTTTCTCAGGAGACAGGTAAGGTGGTCTGGTACTCCCATCACTTTAAGAATTTGCCACAGTTTGTTGTGATCCACACAAAGGCTTTAGCGTAGTCAATGAAGCAGAAATAGACATTTTTCTGGAATTCTCTTGCTTTCTCCATGATGCAGCGAATGTTGGCAATTTGATCTCTAGTTCCTCTGCCTCTTCTAAACCCAGCTTGTACTTCCGGTAGTTCTCGGTTCGCATACTGCTGAAGCCTAGCTTGTAGGATTTTGAGCATCACCTTGCTGGCATGTGAAATGAGCGCAATTGTGCGGTAGTTTGAACACTCTTTGGCGTTGCCCTTCTTTGGAATTGGAATGTAAACTGACCTTTTCCAGTCTTGTGGCCACTGTTGAGTGTTCCAGATTTGTTGGCATATTGAATGCAGCACTTTAACAGCATCATCTTTTAGGATTTTAAATAGCTCGGCTGGAATACTGTCATCTCCGCTAGCTTTGTTGTTACTAATGCTTCCTAAGGCCCACTTGACTTCACTCTCGAGGATGTCCGGCTCAAGTTCAGTGACCGCACTATCATGGCTATCAGGGACATTCAAATCTTTCCTGTATAGTTCTTCTGTGTATTCTTGCCACCTCTTCTTAATCTCATCTGCTTCTGTTAGGTCCCTGCCTTCTTTGTCCTTTATCATGCCCGTCTTTGCACAAAACATTCCCTTGAGATCTCCAATTTTCTTGAAGAGATCTCTAGTCTTTCCCATTCTGTTGTTTTCCTCGATTTCTTTGCATTGTTCATTTAAGAAGGCCTTCTTGTCTCTCCTTGCTATTCTCTGGAACTCTGCATTCAGTTGGGTATATCTTCCCCTTTCTCCCTTGCTTTTCGCTTCCCTTCTTTCGTGAGCTACTTGTAAAGCCTCATCAGACAGCCACTTGGCTTTCTTGCATTTCTTTTTCTTTGGGACGGATTTCGTTGCTGCCTCCTGAACAATGTTACGGACCTCCGTCCATAGTTCCTCAGGCACTCTGTCTATCAGGTCTAATCCCTGAAATCTATTCCTCACCTCCACTGTATATTCATCAGGGATATGATTTAGGTCATACCTGAACAGTTTAGTGGTTTTCCCGATGTTCTTCAATTTAAGCTGAAATTTTGCAAGAAGCAGCTCATGATCTGAGCCACAGTCAGCTCCAGGTCTTGTTTTTACTGACTGTATGGAGCTTCTCCATCTTTGGCTGCAAAGGACATAATCAATCTGATTTCGATATTGACCATCTGGTGACGTCCATGTGTAGAGTCGCCTCTTGTGTTGTTGGAAAAGAGTGTTTGCTATGATCAGTGTGTTCTCTTGGCAAAACTCTATTAGCTTTTGTCCTGCTTCATTTTGTACACCAAGGCCATGCCTGCCTGTTATCCCGGTGATTTCTTGACTTCCTACTTTAGCATTCCAATCCCCTATGATGAAGAGGACATCTTTTTTTGGTGTTAGTTCTAGAAGGTGTTGTAGGTCTTCATAGAACCGATCAACCTCAGCTTCTTCGGCCTCAGTGGTTGGGGCATAGACTTGAATTACTGTGATGTTGAATGGTTTGCCTTGGATTCATACTGAGATCATTCTATCATTTTTAAGATTGTACCCCAGTACTGCTTTTCCCACCCTTTTGTTGACTATGAGTGCTACTCCATTTCTTCTAAGGGATTCTTGCCCACAATAGTAGATATGATGGTCACCTGAATTAAATTCGCCCATGCCTGTCCATTTTAGTTCGCTGATTCCCAAGATGTCGATGTTCAATCTTGCCATCTCATGTTTGACCACCTCCAGCTTACCTTGATTCATTGATCTGACATTCCAGGTTCCTAAACAATATTGTTCTTTACAGCATCGGATTTTCTTTTCACCGCCAGACACATCCACAGCTGAGTGTCCTTTCGGCTTTGGCCCAGCCGCTTCACTCTTTCTGGCGCTACTTGGAAATACCCTCTGCTCTTCCCCAGTAGCATATTGGACACCTTCCGACCTGAGGGGCTCATCTTCCGGCGTCATCTCTTTTAGCCTTGTGATACGTTCCATGGGGTTTTCTTGGCAAGAATACTGGAGTGGGTTGCCATTTCCTTCTCCAGTGGACCACATTTTGTCAGAACTCTCTGCCATGACCTGTCCGTCTTGGGTGGCCCTGCACGGCATAGCTTATGGCTTCACTGAGTTACGCAAGCCCCTTCGCCACAACAAGGCAGTGATCCATGAAGGGGAGGCCACCTTATTTCTTCTCAAACCCAAAACAAAGAGAGAAGATGGAGGTGATGCCACTGCTGCTTTTTGCTTTAGGTTCAGCGATGATCTCGGGGGTGGGGAGAGGGCAGCCCCAACCTTCAGAATGATGGCAGTTCTGCCTGTAGTGAAAAATTGGTGGGGGGCTTGTTCACACATGCAACATGCTACCGTTCTTAAGGTGTGTGAGTGTGAACAGTCTGACTCTCTGTTGAATGTGTGGATGGCATCAATGGGAAAGCCTTGTGCAGGGTGGCCAGTGAAACCTGTAACATAATTTTGCCTCCTACTCAGGGAAGGCCCTTTTCCAGGAGACTCCATTACAAGCCCTCATTTCCTATTTCCCCATCTCCCAGTCAATCAGCATTCTGTGCCTACTGAGCCTGCTTGGTTCTTTTTGGGCTGTTTGTGGATCCCTCTACTTATTCCTTCCGCCCCCGGGAAGTATTTCTTTGTACTTCTGCAAACTGTGCGGCTCTCATAGAATCATAGAATAGTAGGGTTGGAAGGGGCCTATAAGACCGTCGAGTCCAACCCCCTGCTCAGTGCAGGAATCCAAGTCAGAGCATCCCTGACACATGGCTGTCCAGCCTCATCTTGAATGCCTCCAGCGTGGGAGAGCCCACCGCCTCCCTCAGGAAGTGGTTCCATTGTCTTATCACTCTAACAGTAAGGATGTTTTTCCTGATGTTCAGCCGGAATCTGGCTTCCTGTCACTTGATTCTGTGTCCTGCACTCTGATATGATGGAGAAGAGATCCTGGCCTTCCTCTCTGTGACAACCTTTCAAGGACTTCAAGAGCGCTATCCTATCTCCCCTCAGTCTTCTCTTCTCAAGGCTAAACATGCCCAGTTCTTTCAGTCTCTCCTCATAGGGCTTTGTTTCCAGTCCCCTGATCATCTTTGTTGCCCTCCTCTGAACCCTCTCCAACTTGTCTGCATCCTTCTTAAAGTGTAGCGCTCAGAACTGGACACAGCACTCCAGATGAGGCCTAACCAGTGCTGAGTAGAGGGGAACTAGTACTTCCCGGGATTTGGAAGCTATGCTTCTGTTCATGCAGCCCAAAATAGCATTTGCCTTTTTTGCAGCCACATCCCATTGTAGGCTCATCTTCAGCTTGTGATCGACAACAATTCCAAGATCCTTCTCGCTTGTAGTGTTGTTGAGCCACGTATCCCCCATCTTGTAACTGTGCATTTGGTTTCTTTTTCCTAGATGCAGGGTGGTTTGCACCTTGGATAGCTACGTTAGAGTTCTGATTGGTTCTGACTGCAACCCAGAGTGGATTCACTGCCCCACTGACATCGGAGCCACCAGCTTCCACAGGGAATTCCTCTCTCTGTCTCTCTCTGTGTCTGTCTGTCTGTCTGTCTGTCTCTCTCACTCACACACACACACACACACTCCTTTGAAGGCCATGGCACAACCCTTCTTGGACCTCAGAGGCGCCACGAGCCTGCTCCTCTCTTTCTCTGTTCTCTCCCTCCAAGCCCTGCTCTCGGTTCATTATCTCCCTTGTCTCCAAACCCTTCCTCAAATGCTCGTGTGCCTCGTTCCTTGCCCCGAATACTTATGTAATCTTGTTTTTCCTGTCAGACGCCTGCCCCTTTGCACACTGAAGGCAGCTGCGTCTCTCTGCCAGATAATATGATCTCTGGATATTCCCCGTTGAGTTGCAAAGGGCCAGGGCTCCTCCGGGAGGCAAGGCAGTGCCAGTCAAAAGCTCTGTGTGTTCAGAGGAAGGGGGAGAAAGCGGGTCGCGTCAATCCTGCCTGTCTGGGCTGCCCGTCTCCATCTCCTCCATGGCACGGGGAGGTCAGGCAGAAGCGGCCTGTTATATTTCCCCAGGAATGCTTTGGTGCCAGTGGCTTTTGAGCCAAGATGCAAAAGAAGCCAAAGCCACGGGTCAGTGCTGGCTCTGGGTGTTTGAGGCCCCTCAGTGGGCCCCGTCCTTCAGTGAGGCTCCCCTCTCACTGCCATTGTCGCCAGCTGCTCCCTTGTTCCTCTCCTCTTCCTCATCGTTGCTTGTTTGCTTGGCATCTCCCGCGCCTCCTCACCACCACTGCTGTCTGGGCCAGAGCGAGAGGCAGGTGAACAAGCAGGTCGCAAGGGGGAAGAGGCAGAGCAACGCCGGGGGGCTCTTGTCAGCAGGCCCCTGCAGGAGTGTGGGCCCTCGGCAGGTGCCCGACCAGGCCTACCCTGGACGCCGGCCCTGTACAGCAGATATTGGGTGGAGCATTCTTGTGCCTCAGGGAAGGCTTAAGGCTCTTTCCACACATTCCATGGAAACAGATTCAGGCTGGCCTACAACAGTACACCCAGCGTGGCCTACCTCAGAGGCCTGGTGTGCGGATAAGATTGTGAGGTGGGGTGGAGGGAAGCGATGCACGAGCAACTTGGGAGGAAGGGTGTGGACACCCAAACGAAGCCAGTTGGGTGGGTGGGCTTTGACAATGAATGCAGAGACAGAAGTGCAAAGTTAGAGGGGTCCCTTGTGGGCATCTAGGCCAACCCCCTGCTGCCACAGGAAATCCAACACTGGAGCATCCCAGATAGATGGCTGTCCTGCTTCTGCTTGAACACCCAGCAAGAGGCAAACCAGGTGGTTTACACATCTACTTGGGAATAAGCATCATTTTGCTATAGAAAAGGACAACAGATTGTTAAAGTCCAAAGGACAAAATGACATTCTGTACCCATGTAGCTGCCCGGCTGCCCTGCCCGTGACTGTAAAATGTATTTTTAAAGAGGAAGGATACTGAAGTGAACCCCAGCATCAACCCCAGTGTCTCCGCTGGTCTTGTGCTGAATTTGCCATCTCTCAGAGATCAGTGGGGGTGGGGGTGGGGTTGCAAGGCCCTGGACTTTGGCCCAGAAGTCCAGCCCTAGCTGCATCACTGTAGAGCAAGTTTAAAAAATGGCTCTAAAAGCTTTTTAAAATGTTTTTTTGCAACCCTATTAGTAGTCATATTATTGGCATTTATACAGTCAGGGCCAGAAATATTGGAACAAGGATAACTGTTTTGGCAGTTGGCCTTTGTACACCACCACATTGAAGTTGAAAGGAAACACACCCAGATGGGAGCGAAGTCAGGACTTTCAGCTGTAATTCAAGGGGCTTGACAAAAGTGGGGCACTAACCATTCAGGAAGGACAGCCAGTGGCATACACATACACCCATCGTTGGGGGCTCATAAGTAATGGAACGAATGGCTGACAAGCAGCTGCATGGCCAGGTGTGGCCTGTTCCCTGGGTACCCCATGACCCATCAAGCAGACAAAAGGCCTGGAGGTGGTTCTGAGTGTTACATTTGCATTTGGTAGCTGTTCACTGGAACTCCCAACATGAGGTCCAAAGAGGTGTCCCTGCGAGTGAAGGAGGCCATCATTAGGCTGAGGAAACAAAATAAACCCATCAGAGAAATCGCAAAAACAGTGGGAGTGGCCAATACAACAGTCTGGAACATCCTGAAAAAGAAGGAATTAACTGGCAAGCTCAGCAACAGCAAAAAGCCTGGTAAGACCATGGAAGACAACTAAAGTGGATGACCGCAGAATGCTGCTCATGGTGAAGAGGAACCCTTTCACAACATCTAGCCAGGTCAAGAACGCTCTTGCGGAGGTAGGCATGTCATTGTCAACAACTACAGTCAAGAGACAGCTTTATGAATGTAAATACAGAGGCTTCACAACAAGGTGCAAAACGCTGAAAAGTAACGCTCAAGAACAGACAGGCCAGATTAGCTTTCACCAGCAAACACCTAAAGAAGCCTGCCCAGTTCTGGCATAAGATTCTTTGGACTCATGAAACCAAGATTAACTTGTACCAGAATGATGGGAAGAGAAAAGTATGGAGAAGGAAAGGAACAGCTCATGATCCAAAGCAGACCACATCATCTGTCAAACATGGTGGAGGCAGTGTTATGGCCTGGGCATGTATGGCTGCCAATGGAACCGGGTCACTGGTGTTTATGGATGACCTGACTGCTGATAAAAGCAGCAGGATGAATTCTGAAGTGTATAGAGCTATACTTTCTGCTCAGATTCAGCCGAATGCTGCCAAACTGATAGGACGCTGCATCATGTTGCAGGTGGATAATGACCCAAAACATACAGCAAAAGCTACCCAAGAGTTTCTGAAGGCAAAGAAGTGGGATGTTCTTCAATGGCCAAGTCAGTCACCGGATCTCAACCCAACAGAGCATGCTTTTCATTTACTGAAGACAAGACTGAAGGCAGAAGGACCCACAAACAAACAGCAGCTGAAGGCAGCTGCAGTAAAGGCCTGACAAAGCATCTCGAGGGAGGAAACTCAGCATTTGGTCATGTCCATGGGTTCCAGGCTGCAGGCAGTCCTTGACTGCAAAGGATTTTCATCCAGGTATTGAAGGCGATCCTTAAGTTTGAAATGATGTTGGTTTGTTCCATTACTTATGAGCCCCCAACGATGGGTGTGTGTGTATGCCACTGGCTGTCCTTCCTGAATGGTTAGTGCCCCATTTTTGTCAACCCCTTGAATTACAGCTGAAAGTCCTGACTTCGCTCCTATCTGGGTGTGTTTCCTTTCAACTTCAATGTGGTGGTGTACAGAGGCCAACTGCCAAAACAGTTATCCTTGTTCCAATATTTCTGGCCCTGACTGTATACTGCTGAATATAATAAAATCTCTCAGTATGCAAACAATATTTGAAGACTGCCTTTCAACAATCCTCTTTTATTTATTGCTGTAAGCTGGCTTGGGAGGGCTTCTGCCCTGAAAGGTGGCCAAGAAATATTATTAATAAACAAACAAACCCAATGAAATCAGAATTTACAGGCAGGTGGTAGAGCAGCCTTCGTCAATCTGGTACCCTCCACGTGGGTTGGATTACAGTTCCCAGCGTTCCCAGCCAGGCTGGGTACCAGGTTGGGGAAGGCTGATCTCGCTTGTAAGGTGTCTGCTCCTGTTGGCTGAGGTTCCCCCAGGTCTCCAGCAGAAAGAGGTCTTTCCCAGCAATGCCTGCTCCCGGTTTTGGAGGGCTCTTTGGCAAGATCCCCTCCGTGAGCCCCCTCCCTCCGTGAGTCAAGCTTCTCACTCCCAGGTGAAGAGGAAGAGCAACTCCAGGGGCTCTTGTCAGTGGGGCCCTGCTGGGGTGTGGGCCCCCAGCAAGTGCCCGACCATGCCTACCCCTTGATGCTGGCCACCCTGCTGAGATTCTCTTAACCAAAGATGCCACTTTCCCAACTCAGTCATCTCCTTCCCAGATCTGTTGTATGTCTATAATATATATATATAAAGCGTGACCCAAGGGTCTTGCAAGCCAGTCTGAAAATGACCCTTTTCGTATTTGCATTTCACTGGCAAGCTTGTCGTGGGCCATTAAGGAAGGTGCGGGGCCTCTCATTGGCAAACACGCTCTGGTGCGGTTTCCCAGCCTTGTCACGCTCGGAGTTCCAGATTTGCTTGTGTCACTTAATAAATGCACCAGCAGAGTTGTTTATCTTCTCTGTGTTTGCACAGTCCCAGCTACCCAGAAAAAACATGTCCCCTGGAGATTAAATTTAACTTTTGATGAGGAAGATGGTTTTGTTTGTCATATTTTGTGCACGCTCCCCACCACAGCCCAAATTCAGTAATTGGCTCAGGAACAGTAGATGAGTTGATGTGGCTTATTCTCTTTCTTTCTTTCTTTCTTTCTTTCTTTCTTTCTTTCTTTCTTTCTTTCTTTCCAAACCAGACAGGAGGTACAGTTGAGCGGAGGCGAAGAGGGAATTTACTCCTTTTTGATGACGGGAGGGAGAGCGGGGAGGGAGATGCCTGTTCTCGATTGAGAACAAGCAAGGAAAAATAAAAAAAGTTAAAACAAGAAATGCTGACCTAATTTCAGCATCAAGCATAGAGAGGGAGCCTCCTTGTTATAAATAATGCAGTTTTCTGCATTTGTGTCTGTGTGATGGAAAACACACAGGGAAGTTGAGCTCTGGTTCTTGGAGAATTAAGCTAAATGCAGGCAGAGGCTGGTGCAGTTGATTCCCCTGCCCACCTGGCATCTCCTTTGCAAAATGCCACGAACCTTCCTGGTGTTTACAGAGGTGCTCCTTTGCCCCTGTGTTTTTAGGAAGGGTCGTAGCTCAGTGGTAGAACACCTGCTTTGCATGCAGAAGGTCATGGGTTCAATTCCTGGCATCTCCAGGTAGGGCAGGAAAAAGTCCTGCCTGAAACTGTGGAGAGCCATTGCTGCCAGTCAGTGTCGACAATGCTGGGCTAGATGGACCCAGGGTCTGACTCAGGATAAAGAAGCAAAATAGGTGTAAGGAAGCTTTTAAGAATGCAAATTGCAACCTATTTTGCTTCTTTGTTAAATTTGGTTAAGGACAGAACCATTATTGGTAATCGTTGTTTCTGATTCAGGATAAGGCAGCTTCCTATGTTCCTAGTTCTTATTATTTTAAATCCAGCGGCCAGCAAAATGAGGATGTGGCTGACCTCTCTCTGGATATATGTGGAGGTTATTATTTAAATAGCACTGGAAATGGGGAAATGGCTTTGATGGGGCTTCCAAGCGCCTTGGTTCTACTGTGGACAGTGGCGTTAAATAATCCTATACGGCGGGGCTGTTGAACCTCTCTCCGCCCGAGTGCCGAATTCCATTTCGGAGAAATTCTCGGGGGCTGCATTCCAGGGGTGGGTGGGACGAAAGGCAAAAGGAGTGGAGACAAACATACCGGCGTATTTTAGCTTAAAGCTCTTACTGGCAGTAACTGGCAGTAACTAAGCCTCAGGAGAGACTTCTGTGGTTCTGCACCACTGCTATACAGGTCTGAGCTGCTCACTGACTCATGGGGTCATGAAGGCTCAGGGCCAGCCCTACCATTAGGCAAAATGAGACAGCTGCCTCCACCGCACCAGAGGGCAGCAGGAAGACGCTGGCATGTCAAAGTAAGCTTCAACTCCCAGTACAATTGGCCTTGGTATGCGGAATGTGGGGAGTTGTTTACTGTCATGTCCTTTGCATCAGGCAGCGAAATGTCTTGAATCAGCCCTGTGAAAATGGTTAGAGTCCTTCCGCATGACTTGGGAAGCTGAAATACGATTCATACAGTGGGCCTCTTTCCTAAAAGAAGCAGAAATCTTTGAGTTATGTGGACATCTCTCCCTCAAACTGAGAGGTCACTGTACTCAAAAATGGTTCAGGTACCACCCAGCAAGCAGGAATTTGGAATACATCTCGCCCAGGACCTAGGGGGGGAATGGTCAGTCCATGTCTGGTCAGTTTTCATTAATCAGTCTGTTCTTTCCCATTTCTGTATCAATCTGCCCCCGCCAGTTAAAAAGGCAGAAAAATTCACATTATTTTTGTATGCGTTTCCCCTTAAAATTAGCATTTTTGTACACATTTTAACCTACAATGCACACCGTGCTATGCTTTTCGAGATGAGAGCTGTATCGAAAAATTTGGTGAAGGACAAAAACAGAAGGATAACCGCACTCCGATTATTAGTATTAATAACCTTAGCCCAGAAAGTGCAAGTCAAATCAGATAGGTTAAAAATGTGGACTGAACAAAAATCTCAAGCTGCCCTACCCAAGATCCTAGTTCATGCTTGTTATTTATTTATTTGTTACATTTATGTCCTGCCTTTCCTCCAAATCACCCAAGGCAAGTTACGCAACCCTCTTCCTCTGCAGTTTATCCTCACAACAACCCTGTGAGGTAGGTTAGGCTGAGAGTCAGTGACTGGCCTCAAGTCTCCCAGTTAGCTTCATGGCTGAGTGGGGACCAGAACCCGGATTTCCTGAGTCCCAGTCCAACACTCTAACCACTACGCCATGCTGGTTCTCAATTACTAGAGAAGTCTGAAAGGGAGATACATGTTCACCTCTCTTGCAAAAGGAGCAGGGGGAGGGGAGGGGAGAGGAAATATATCCCATAGTGGACGGCAGGAAGTTGAAAATGCCCTAGTTATTTGCACATTTTAATATCTAACAGTCAAAATTCAGGACACAAATTACACCTCATAATAGAAGCCAACGCTCCATCAAACTGGAAGCATTATTTATTTATTTATTTATTTACGTACGTATGAATGTACGTACATACTTAAAGTATTTTTATACTGCTCCTCAGCCAGAAAAGGCTCCCGAGGGGGCTTACAATCGATCAGTAAACAGCACGGTCCCTATCTGCAGGCCTACAATCTAAAAAAGCCATGGCACACAAGGAAAAGGATGGGGAGGGAAGAGGAAAAACAGAAGGAGGCAGTCTAATTGGAACAGGCCCTGCTGTTCCCTTTGCCTGCTCCTGTCTCCCTTGCTCCATCTTCTTTCCCACAGGGCAGATGATGTCAGTTGGCCTGGGGCAGGGTGGCGGGTTGGGGAGGACAGTCCAAATGGAGCAGGCCCTGAGGTTCTCTATGCATGCTTCTGTGTAGGAACATTGCCTCTTCCCAAACTTAAATCAACCCTGCTTCGGTCATCCATCCTCTGGTGACATCCAGGCTGGACTACTGTAATGCGCTCTACGTGGGGCTGCCTTTGAAGACAGTTTGGAAACTTCAACTGTGCACAATACAGCCACCTGAATATTGGTGGGTGCTGAGGGGTCTGTTCATCTGACCCCGATACGACACCAGCCACATTGATTGCCAGTGTGTTTCTGAGCCCAATTTAAAGTGCTGTTTTTAACCTTTAAAGCTTTAAATGGTTTGGTTACTCGAAGGATCTCCAGTACCAGCCTGCCTGCACTCCGAGGTCATCAACAGAAGCCCTTCTCACTTGCTCATGGCCAAATGTGCCTGAGCTGGCGAATACAAGACAGGGGGCCTTTTCAGTGGTGGCGCCATCCCTCTGGGATCAGCTTCCATCAGGATTTCGCCAGGTTTCTTCTTTGTAGGTCTTCAGGCAGGCTCTGAAGGCCTAGGTGTTTTCGCGGGCTTTTGTACCATCTGTTGGGCTGCAGGTTTTATTGGTGTTATCTGTTTTTATAGTATTTTTATAATATCTCATTGTATATTTATTTATTGCCTATCTGTATATTTATGTATTGTCCCCCAATGCAAGCTTCTACACCACCCGGAGAGGGTTCTACCCTTAAAGGTGGCCTAAAAGAAATAATTTAAAATAAATAAATGAAATAAAATAAAAACTTGGCAGAGCCAAAGAACGGGGCCAAAGGTAAAACGGGGTGGGTGGGTGGGAATATTGTAGCTTTAAGGTGCAATCCTATGCATGTTTGGACAGAAAAAATGCCTAGCAGGCAGGAAGGAATGGATCTCTCTGCTTGCCTGGTACCAGCTGTGCTTGCTAATATAATACCATTCCTCCCCTACCAATCTTCAAGACTTGCTGTGCACATGCTGGGGTGAGGCGGGGGGGGGGGGGAGAAGCAACAGGAGGAGAGGAAGCGTGGGTAGAGAAAAGGCCTCCTGCCGGACTCCAGCAAAAGCTTTCACATCTGGATAAAACAGCTGCGGCGGCAAATGACGCACGTCCAGCAGCTGAAAGCGGGAGTAATAAACACCGGCCCACCAAAGGAGACCATCTCTTCCGGGAATATGCTGAGAAGACCGGCCAGGGTTGATCTCGGGCCTTCTGCTATGACAGCTCCCCAGCAAGCCGCGTGTTACTTTTAAACGGCCAGGAAGCAATCCGTCCGTAGGGGACCAACGGAAGGGGAGAGCAATCCCCGGTTGGGGAAGCCTGGAGTAAGGTCTCCGGTCAGCTCCGGACAGAACGGTGGCAAAACAGGAGCTGGAGCGTTAGCAGCAGCCCTGGACTGGCTGCACTGAGAGGAGCGGACACAGATACGCGGCATGGAAACGTTTCCCAACCGCTCAGTCCTGCCAATGAAGGCGGTGGCTTGTGCTGTGACTTCCAGAAATGGGCAGGCATCCTAGAGAGGACAGGGCTGGTAAATTCCAGATGTTGGACTCCAGATCCCATTAGCCCCAGACAGTAGGGTCAGTGGTAAGGGAAAGGGAGCTGTATTCCGGCATCTGAAAAGTAGCATATTCTCTACTGCTGCTATAGGACTGGGGGGTGGGGGGCTTAAGCCAGGGTCCAAATCCAGCCAGCTATGCCCCCTTCCCCTGAACACCTATCACTTGATGGCTTTCTGGCTTTTGCGGCCTCCTTCCCCTTCTTAATGGTTGAAATGCCTCTCCTAAGGCTTAGCTACTGGCAGGAAGAGCTTTAGGGTGCAATCCTATGGCGCAGACAGAAAAAAGACCCACAACTCCCAGCATGCCCCACCATAGGATTGCCCCTTAAGAGCCTTTATAATGTGCGTAGAAACCATACTCCCTATTGAGTTCCTGATGAACAAAACCAAATTTCCATGCGTAGGATTGTGCTTTTAAGCTGTTTTGGCCACACCCCTTTTGCCCTTCTTGCTGGTCCCAGTCGGTGGTGGCTCCAGGTTTTGGAGGGCTCTTGGGCAGAACATCCTCCATGGGCCCCCTGTCTCAGTGAGTCTACCTCCTCACCACCATTACCACCAGCTGCTGCTGCTGCTGCTCCTCCTCTTCGCTACCACTTGCTCACTTGACTGTCAGAGAGCCAGGGAGCAAGCTGGCTGTGGCGTCTTATGCGCCTCCTCACGGCCACCGTTGCCTGGGCCAGAGCGAGAGGCCAGTGGAAGAGGAAGAGGAGGAGCAGCTCCAGGGGGCTGTTGTCGGTGGGTCCCTGCGGGGGTGTGGGCCCTTGGCAGGTGCCCGACCATGCCGACCCTTGACGCCAGTCCCAGTCCCCGTTGCTGTCCCTAAAGGAAACCTAGGTTGTTGCCTAGGACAGCGTTTTCAAAAGAGGAGGCGTTTTTGACGGCAGTAGCGAAGGGCCTTGCAGACATCCGGGGGCTTGTTCCCGGCAGGCTGCACCTCGAACGAGTGAGTGAAGAATCGCCACTGCTTTTGCATAGAATCGGGCTGACTCGGAGAGAAACGACGACGCACAACTCAAGAGCATCCAGCAGCTCTGGCTGTTTGAGGGGCACGCTCAGCGCGTGGGACTGAGGAGTAGGAAGGGGCCGTTGGACTGAAACAGTTGTTTCTCAGACGAGAGCTCGATTTGACGGAGTCGCCTCAAGGCCATCCATCCATCCATCGGCGGGCGGGGCGGGGCGGTGGGATGTTCTAACGAACGCGTGAAATAGAGAAATTAATCCCCCATGAATTGGGTGAGAATAAATCCACAGGTATTCCCTCGGAGGAACGCTTTGTCTTTACGGCGGCCCAGCAGCAGACGCAATGAGGACCTGATGAGGCCTACCTGAGCAAAGCCCCACACCTGAGACATTCCAGAGACATTGAGGGATGCAAAAAGATCCACTGCAAAATTGACAGGGCCACCTCCCCCTTCCAAAAGTAGCTCAGTGATGACTGAGCATGCTCAGTAGCTGGCTGGGGGATGCTGGGGTTTGTAGTCCAGCACATCTGGAGGGAACTAGGTTGTAGACGACTGCGTAAGACTATTATGTCCTGGGTCTAAAATTTCCTTACAGCACCTCTGATTGGTCACGCCTTGTATAGATGCCAGGAAGCTGGCCTCCTGAAATTGCCAGTTGAACAGACCCATCCGTGTGGTGTAGTGGTTAGAGTGTTGGACTGGGACTCGGGAGACCTGGGTTCTAGTCTCCACTCGGTCATAAAGCTCACTGGGTGACTTTGGGCCAGTCACTGACTCTCTGCCTAACCTACCTCAGAGGGTTGTTGTGGGGATAATGGTGGGGGGAGGACCGTGTAAGCCCCCCTGGGTTCCTTGCAAGAGGAAGAAAGGTGGGATAGAAATATAAATGCAATAAATAACTATCTTTTCCTTGCTGCAGCTCTGGCTCAAGTCCTCGGTTCTGGTTCCAGCGATGGGCAGCAGGGGCCCTGGGAGTGGGGAAACCTCCATCCCGAGCCTGGGTCTGGCTGGCTGCAGCCATGCACGGGCCTGGCTCGACCCATGACAGTTCCCTGGCTCAGCAGCAGCCAAAGGGAGGGGGCCGGCATCCCCAGCTCAGCGAGGGAGCGCAAGCTTTGAGTGCGCAAAGCCTGTTGCGCGGGAGGAGCTGGCGAGCATCGGTGAACACAGAGAATTCTAATTCACACCGAGCCGTTCATTGATCTAGCAATTTGCATGCAGGGATTAAGCAAAATCCGTTGCTCAGGGAGAGCTCGGATCCCGAGTGAAGCGACGACCGATATCCCACAGGGCCAGAGATAAGAGATGTGGAGCGGGGCGCAGGGGGGGCGGTGGCGGGGAGAGTGTGTCACTTGAGTGGGGCTTGTTGCCGGAGAACCTCCCAGGGGACTTTGCCTCAAGGGACGCCTCTGCCTCTCTTCTGCTCTGCACCCTCTGGTTGCCACCTCATGTTCGCTCGTGGCAAGCCCACCCTGGACGCTGCTTGGCCACGTCAGGCCTGCTACATGCTGTGCTGGATCCAGGTTTCGGGGGCCCTTGGGCAAGCCACCTCCCATGGCCACCTCCCTCAGCGGGTCTGCCTTCTCCGTGCCATGGTCACCAGCTGCTCCTCTTCCTCGTCATTGCCATCACTTGCTTACTTGGCAGGCAGAGAGCCAGGGAGCAAGCGGGCCGCGGCATCTCCTCCTCCTCCTCCTCACCACAGCCACTGTCTGGGCCAGAGCGAGAGGCAGGGGAACAAGCAGGTCGCAACAGGGAAGAGGAGGAGCAACTCCGGGGAGCTCTTGCCAGTGGGCCCCTGCTGTGATGTGGGCCCTTGGCAGGTGCCCAGCCATGCCCTCCCTTGAAGCCAGCCCCCCTCTTTATTACTTACCTCCTGCCCTTCTCAGCTTACCTCTGAGCTTACCTCTTGCTTCTCTGAGCTTACCTCTTACCTCTCTGAGCTTACCTTTTACCTGTTACCTCTGAGCTTACCTCTACCTCTGAGCTTACCTCTTACCTCTCTGAGCCTACCTCTTACCTCTGAGCCTACCTCTTACCTCTGAGCTTACCTCTTACCTCTGAGCTTACCTTTTACCTGTTACCTCTGAGCTTACCTCTTACCTCTGAGCTTACCTCTTACCTCTCTGAGCCTACCTCTTACCTCTGAGCTTATCTCTTGCCTTTCTGAGCTTACCTCTTACCTCTGCGCTTACCTGTTACCTCTGAGCCTACCTCTTACCTCTGAAGTAAGCTCTTACCTCTCAGCTTACCTCTTACCTCTCAGCTTACCTCCTGCCGTTCTCAAATGAAATACAACCCTACAGTTCAGTCCGTCTCCATCTCTAGCAGCCAGGCTAGCATTCGTGCTGTGTTTTATTATGCAGTCTGCTATTTATTGTTTCGCCAGGAAGCCTGTTGAATGTCTCAGACACCATGGACACCCTCCCCCCCGACATCCAACAGCATTATCGTTTCTGTTCAGTGTTCTCCAGCACTTTCTCCTGGCCTCTGTGCCCCTCTGTTGTGATTGTAATTATTTTAATTGTGAACGATTTCAGTGTACATTTATTGTGAACTGCTGTTATGGCTGAATGTTCGTATGAGCACACAGGTCCAGTCAGGGAAAAATGTGTTCTGAAAAGAGGGTCAGTAATCAACAACTTAAAACGTTATTACTGACATTTACATTTATGCTTTCAGAGTTTCCAAAGCCAGTTTACGAGTAAGGAAGGACTTATCGTGCTGCCTTATAACAGCTCAGCTCCTCTATTAGGTCCGAATGCAGGACCACGCCAGCAGTGAAGAGACAGGGCAAGAGATTAGATTAGCCCTCCCCAACTTGGCACCCTCTGCATATGTTGCACTGCTCCCATCATCCCCACCCAGTAAGGTCAGCAGGGATCATGGGAGCTGTCTTCCAACACAACCGGAGAAAGCTAGACTGGATGCTGGAGAAGCTCGGTCTCTGTACACGGTGCTGCGATCTCCCGGCCCCGGCTGTGTTTGGGTTCCCAGCTTGAGGCCTGTGGGGGTTTGACCATCTGCATTCGTCTCACATCGCCCTGCTTCTTATTCTCCACCGCTACCGCTGGCAGTAATTTCAGGCCGGAGAAACAGCGAGAGGGCAGAGAGAAATATAGATGGTGTGGGTACAAGGGACAATGCAGGAGCTGTCTGATTGGTGATAGAGTGTTTATCTCCACTGCGGCTGGGAGATGGAAAATCCCCGCACTCGCAGCCCCAGTGGCTCAGCTCCCTGGCTGCCTCTCGCTTGGAATGCAGGTGTCATGGCAAAGACCAGACACTTACGCAGCCATCTATCGGTATGGAAAGACGATCGGGACTACCGAGGGCTGTCCGGTTGTCTCTCGCACGGCTAGCGAGATGGCAGTCAACTCCCAGCGCAGCTGTCAAGCCAGGTTCCAGGCTCCAATCTCTTAGCAATGGAGCCACTCGCTATTTTATTTTATTCTGTTCTATTTTACTATTTTGTCATTTGAAGTCTTTTTATATTGCTCCTGGGCCAAAAAAGCCTTCTGGGATGGCTTGCAATCAGTCAGTAAACAAGGCAGCCCCCAACTGCGGGCTTACCATCGAAAAAGGCACGAAGAAAAGGGGGTGGGGAAACTAGACTTTCAGCAGGGCTGGTGGAATAGCCCTGATGATCCTCTCATCTCCCGACACGGGGAGGGCGGTCTAACTGGAGTAGGCCCTGCTATTCCCTATGAGTGCTCCTGAATCCATCACTCCTTTTTTCTTAGCCTAACTTGTTTCAGTGTGTGTGTCTTTGTCTCAACAACGGGGGAGATCAGTGTGATAATGTGTACAAACCTTTCTTGCAGGAACAATACATTAAGAAAGATATTATGAAAGTTTTATGAAGTTAGGAGGTGAATTTCTCCCATATACTCGCATTAGGTGGCGGGTACCGATGACTAAAAAGTCCTTGCTCGCATGGGTATGCGAATGGCCTTTGATGGCTGGTGGCTGTTAGCTATTGCATGTATCACAGCTGCTTGAGCAGGGGGCTGGAAAGGAAGATGTCATTTGGCTGCAGGATTGTATCCAGCAAAGAAGACAGAATTCTGAGCTTTTGTGGCTGGTTGAAAAGAAGGTTCTTTATGGGGGAGGTTGTGTTGTTGTCTTTACAGGAACTGATGCTCTTTTAAAGATTGGCACCTATTTCAACCATGCTCTGCTTGTACATTTGCAAAGATATGGATATTAAAAATGCACACGTCCTCTGTTTTTTCTCCATGAAATTGGCCCTTTAGAAAGATTGCCCCTTAAGCTGATGGCCTGGATGACTTGGAAACAAGGTATTTGAAGGACCACCTTTTCCTGTATGCCTTTCATCAGCTGAAATCCTTCTACAGGCACCCCCCACCCACCCATCCTCTAACACTCCTGGGAGGTTACAAGTGGCAGGGACTTCTCACCTTGACTGAGGAATGACCTCCTGATAGTTTGTTTGTTTGTTTGTTTATTTATAATATTTCTTGGCTGCCTTTCAGGGCAGAAGCCCTCCCAAGATGGCTTTCAGCAATAAAATACATAAAAACAGTTAAAATATTAAAAGTGATAAAACAATAAATATAAAATATATAAACAATAAAAACAGCAATAAAAGCCAACAATAAAGCCAGCAACAGTGTTAACAGCAGTAACAGCAACAACAGCAATCATATCAAGAGAAGACCATGGTAAAATGATATGTTTCCAAGGCCGCCTTAAAAGTCTGCAATGACGGAGCATGGCGGACGGCCGATGGCAGCTTGTTCCAAAGGTGTGGGACCACTGCAGAGAAGGCCCTATTCACCTGGCGATAGTCACCTGGCGTGATGTTGCTATCTTCCGGTGTCAGGTGAAGGATGTTTTTATTTTCCTTGGTCTTGAATTCCCAGATGCCAAGCCCTGGGATACTAGCTTCTAAAACCCAGTGAGCAGAGGATCTTCGATCCTAGTGTTACGCAACCAGACATAGTTAGATGTTGAGCTCATTTGAATCTTTTTTTCCTCGTTGTTGACAGCTGTCACACAGTTGCTTGTAGTACTTTCCCCTGCCATCCTGTGGTCCCGGGAGGGTGTCTGAGGGGCCATAGGATGGTGTGGATCTCTCCCTCTCTCCATCCGTTGAGAGGGTGGTCCGCAGGTAGAGGGAGGCCAGCTCTTGCAAGCCTCCTCCCAGTGTGCATGGCACCTCTCCCGCCTTTGCCATTCCGCCATCGGGGATCCGACGCTGAGGACAGCAAAACAGGAGCGTTCCAGGCAGCAGTGTAGTGGTCGGAGTTGAAGTGCAGGCACTCTTCATGACAATCCCCAAAGCCACACCCCCAAGGAGAGTCCAAAAATGAAGACCTTCTTATTCTCCCAGTATTTTAGCATTTTAGCTTCGTCTTTTAGCTTTGGCGTTTTAAATCTGTATTTGAAATCTCGGCATTGCTGCTAGGTTTTATTCTGCTTGTACTATTATATTGTGGTTTTAAGCTTTCATACTTATATTGTTTTATGCTGTGCTTTGTGGTTTTAATTTTTGTGAACCACCCAGAGAGCGTCGGCTATTGAGCAATATAGAAATAAATAAATAAATAAATAAATAAATAAATGGCCAGTGCCATGAGGAAGCCCTGCCTCCACGACACCACTGTCCAGGGGCAGATCCATCGTGGCTTTGGATCCAAAGCCCTTCCATTTTTCCAGTGTGCCCCAAGAATGAGGGGGAAAGAGCGCCAGCCCTGAAGTTGGCATACCTGTTTTCCCTCCAGCCTCCCCACCTTGCACCTTGCTGCAGCAACCCCAGCAGGAGGCTGGATCTGGCTGCTCCCTGGTTCTGGTCAGATTGCTCCCTGCCCACTCTTATTATAAAGAAATTATCATTATATGCTGCCAGTTTTAACCTGGTGCTGAAAAAATGACAGTGTTGGCGCCAGGGGAGCCTTGTCAGGAAGATCATTTCGTAACTGCGGGGCCACCACCGAGAAGGCCTCTCCCTTGCTGCCACCCTCTGAGCCTCCCTTGGAGGAGGTACCTGGAGGGGGCCTTAGATGCTGAACATAGTGTACAGGTCAGTCCATGGTGGGAGAGGTGCTCCTTCGGGTACTGTGGTCCCAATCTGCATAAGGCTGTACAGGTCAAAACCAGCACCTTGAATCGGGCTCAGCAATATACAGGCACGTTGATCCAACCTGGACAACTTTGCATATGAATAAAACAACACTTCTAAAGCGTAAAGGCGCAATCTGTTTTTTACACGAGGCACGCAGATGTGGCAGCAGGGGCCATCTTAGAAGAGGCATTCCATCTCATGTGCAGCAGGCCGGGTTCTTGAATTAAATTTGCATTAACAGTATAAAAAACCAAACTGCTGCCTAATTCATCAGAGGCACCGTTTTTGCCAATCAAAAGGTTTAAACTCAATGCATTTAGTCAATTCGATTAATTTGTTGCAGCCCTGAGAAACAGCATTTAAGTGTCCATCCGCCCAGGGATCGATTACCGGTCTGCCTTTCCTCATATTTTTAAGTGAAAGATGTGTGTGTGTGTGTGTGTGTGTGTGTGTGATACCTGCATAGGCAAAATGTCTGAAGCACGGGAGGCTGGTGGCTCTGTGAAGGTTTGAGGCCTACAGAGGCAAAGGGAAAAAAGGTCAGGCTTAGAGGCCTTGGTTTCTTTGTTGGGAGGGGGTATCCCCGAGATGAAGAGTTTCATTTCTCCCTTAAGTTTCATTTTCATTTCCCCAGTAAAGTTTCATTTCATCAAGTTTGAAGCAGTGCTTTCGGTTTTGAGTGAGGAGGGTATATAAAGAGAGCAAGAGAGCAGGTGAGAGCAGAGTCTGGGAGACCAGATCCTGAAGAGGGAGCAGGAAGCAGCAGCCTGGAGAAGTCTAAGTACAGCTAAGGTAAAGGAACTTGCATTTTGCAGCTTTTATTTTCTCTTAAGGGCTTTTGTATCCCTCAGCTGTATTGTGTAAATACCTTCAGTTATGATTTGCCTGCTTTAATTTACCAGTAACCTGTTGTGGTTAAACCCTGTGCCTAGAGTGTCAGTCACCCCACGCCTGCAGCCTAAACCCCACATTACTGGGAAGGGGAAGGTAAAAGAAGGATGGTGGACTCTTCAGGAGGCAAGAGATCCTTAAGGAGTTGCTCAGGGGTCTAGGTCATACGGGGAACCCTGACAGGCTCCAATGTCAGTGGGACAGTGAATCCACTTTGGGTTTCAGTCAGAACTCTACAGGAGCTATCCAAGGTGCTGAACCCTATCCCCAAAATAGGTCCAGCACCTTGGATAGCTCCTTTAGAGTTCTGATTGGTTCTGACTGAAACCAAGAGTAGATTCACCACCCCACGGACTTCGGGGCCACCAGCCTCCACTGGTCAGAAGCACCCTTCCCCAATCTGATGCCCTCCAAATGTTTTGTACTTTCATACCCATCAGCCCCAGTCAGCATGGTGAATAGCCATGAATCCCGGGAGTTGTAGTTCAAATCATCTGGAGGGAAGCCTGATCTGAGGAATATCGAGGGAAGCCTAAAGCTATGCGATACGATTAGTGAAATGTGTCTGGGGCAGCGGCGGTGGGGGGCAGCAGGAAGGGATTTGGGGCTTATAAATATAATGAATGGATGCAGCCTTTAGAACAGGGTGTGGAAGCTCTGCCAACCCAAGGGCCAAGTTCAATTTTGGAGAAGCTCTTGGGGGCCTCATTCTGGTGGTGGGTGGGGCCAAAGGCGAAAGAGGCGGAGTCAATATACCAAACGCAGCCTCTTGTAGTTTAAAGCAATTCCTGCCAATAACTGAGCCTGCCAATAACGAAGGCATTTCTACCTTGTATTGTTATATTGTGGTTTTAATGTTCTATATATTTTAAATTGTTTTATTGTGTGTTGTTTGGTTTTAATTTTTGTGAACCGCCCAGAGAGCTTCGGCTATTGGGCGGTATAGAAATGAAATAAATAAACAAATAAAATAAATACCTTTCAGAATGGGCAAAAACTGAGCAAAAGCCAAGAAATCACCAGATAATTGGTGGTTGGGGAAAAGGGGGGTGGGCCCAGGGGAAGGGGTGTGGCTGCCTGGGGCACTACAGAGGGCCAGACTGAGACTCCAGGAGGGCTGGATTTGGCCCCCAGGCCTAAGGTTCCCCGGCCCTGTTCTGTTAGCACGCCGTGTTCTTTATGCACTTGCAGCTTTCGGCCTCAAGACGAAGTAGTGGTGTGCTTTGCCATCATTCTGAGCCTTGTATCTGCTGCGGTCTCATCCTGTCAATGTGCGGGAGGGAGGGGAGGTGTCACATCCCAATAAAGGATGCCGCATCCCATTTAGAGCTGGTAAGTCAGCGCGAGGCAATCTCACCCGAGCAGCTTTCGACAAATTGAATCAACTCCGTCAGCACTTTGCTGGCTGTTACTCCGATTGTCGGCTCACTTTTTCTCCCCCGCCAAGTGTTCTCTGCTTCCTTGCCTAATAAGGGAATCTCATCTGCCCTCAGTTTGCAGTTGCCTCTCAATTTTCTCCTTCCCCAGCTGGAGGAATAAAAACGGGCCCTGGCACATTTTGCGTCAAAGAGGGACGTGGATTCTGTGCCGGGGAAATCCAAAATCCTCGCAAACTGTATACATAATGTTCAGAAGGGTAATTCTTTATACGGTTTGAGAGGATTTGGGGGTGGTGTGGGATGGCTCTGTTAGTCTGCCTTGCAGCAGGAACAACAAAGAGTCTCGCGGCAGCTTAAAGTCTAACCAACTTATGATGGCACTCGCTTTTGTGGACTGTGGTCCCCAAATATTCTGGTCAGGGCTGGCTTCAGGTTTTGGAGGGTCCTTGGGCAAGGCACTGTCAGTGGGCCCCCTCCCTTGGTGAATTGACCTTCTCACCGACACTGACTGGCTTCATGTGACATGCCAACCCATCGTGGGTCGTTGTCTGGAGCAACCCGTGGTGGGTCAGCGTGTCGTCCAAACCAGGACAGCTTTCCACAGGGTGCATTGTTTTTCAGAAACAACCTGCCCTGATAACCCTTGGGCTGTTCCAGGGGTTGTTTTACCCAGGATGGGTTGGCGTGTTGTCCAAACGCAGACCTGCCAACACATTGTAGGTAAAGGGCATTGGTCAGTGAGCCACTCGGCAACTGTAGAAGAAACCCCTGGCGCTCTTCCTCAGCGATTGTGGCCAAGCTGCTGAAACTGCCCCTTTCCCATTGCCACTAACAGCCCCTCCAACTATGCCCAAGTGGCATTCTGGAGGGGCTGTCACTGACCCCCTTCTTCCTGCCAATCCTCCCATCCCTGCTACAATCACAATCCTGGTCGGAGCAGGAATGGGGGACTTGGCAGCAGACAAGATGGGCTCTCCTGCCAAGTCCCCTGGGATGCCAGGAGGAGCTGGCTGGAGGACTGAGGGGGAAAGAAGGGGGGAAAGAAGACTCCCCACGACAACCCCAGCAGTCTTTTGGGTGCACAAACCACGCACTGTGGGTTGTTCGCAAAACAGCCCACAGTGCATAGCTTGTCACCCACGAATGGTTGCCATGTTGTGCAAATGCACTGATTGTCAGGAGGTGCTGTGGCTCCTCCCCTTTCTCATCCTTGCTACCACTTTCTGGCTTGTCAGGCAGGGAGCCAGGGGGCAAGCGGGCCGCGGCATCTCCTGCTCCTCCTCCTCACCGCCACTGTTGTCTAGGCCAGAGCGAGAGGCAGGTGAACAAGCAGGTTGCAGTGGTGGAGAGGAGCAGCAACTCCAGGGGGCTTTTGTCACTGGGCCCCTGCTGGGCGGTGGGCACTTGGCAGATGCCCAGCCATGCCTACCCTTGATGCTGGCCCTGATTTTATCCACGGAAGGTTATGCCATAATACGTCCGTTAATCTTTAAAGTGCGACAACATTCTTTATTGTGAAAATTATGCAAACAACCCCGCTTTGCATATCTTTGCTTATTTGGTTTCTGCTTGTCCTGAGGAGACTGAAGGCACCCCCCCCCCCCAATCCTGAAAATCTATCTCACCTCCTCCTGCGGCTTGCGAGGTTTCTTCAGGAAATGCCAACATACCTTAGTGGTAGAACAGATCAAATGCTTTGCATGGAGGAGGTTGCAAGTTCAATCTACATAGGGATGGGGAAGACATTCATTCAGTTCACATTTCGCTCTTGTGAACCAAAATGCAGCTATCCTTTGAAATTCGCACTTCTCCCAATTCCGCAATCAAGTTCTGCAATCCAAAAATACAAAATGCATGTGTATGTTAGGGGAAACAATGTTCAAAAATCCATTATATTAGGAAAATTGCTTGCCCCAAATGTGTGCGTTAGGCAAAAATGCATACAAATGGTGCCTTGAGCACAATGTTTATTTGTTTTTGGTGGAAAGGTGGAGTATAAATCATTTAATAAATAAAATTTATTATAAAATAAATATAATAAAGTTAATAAAATAAAATAAAGAAAAATGCATGTATTGTGAAAAATGTGCAGAATAAATGCTTATGATTTTTCACGTATTTAAAAAAAAAAATGCTCAAAGTTCAGGACAAGCCAAACTTAAGTTGAGAAATTCTCAAAGTTTGAGATGAACTGAACTCAAGACTGGGAAAATGAGAAACTGAGAAAAATCAAAATTGACAGGTTCTCCATCCCTAAGTCTACAGCAGCTCTAATTAAAATCTGTTTTAGATATGGAGCAGTATACAAATATTGTAAACAAACAAATAAGTAAAAAGAATCACCTGTCACAGAGCTAGAGAAGACCTCTGCCTGAATCCTTACGTTAGTGGTGATTGTAAAAGGCTGTATTTAAAATGCTTTGGATATTTCAGAACTGCAATATAGTTGGTGTGTGCGCATATGTCTTTAAGAAACAGTGTCAAACAGAGTTTTGCTATTTGAGAACGAACATTCCAACGTAATACTGTTTTTCACGGAAATCTTATCTTTTGTCTCGAAATCTGAACTGAATGAAATTTCATTACTGCTGCAATGGAAATCATTTTCTGCGAGCCATCTTCCTCACCCCTCCCTTTGAATTTTCTTCTGCAGAGCTTCATTAATCACTAAATAATTCCCTGTCTTCAAATCCTGGATCTCCTAATTTCATAAAACTGGTAAGTTCATGCAGCAATGGAGATAATAAATAGTGTCTCTAACCAAGCTGCAGAAATCTCCTAAGCATTGATTTTGTTAAAGCTGAGCTTCACATTATGTTATTCTGGTGAATAGTTTTGTGAATTAATTGGGTGGCGGGGAGAATGATAAAAAGGACCGAGATGAATTTAAATGGATAATAAGTGTATTACACGTTCAGTTGAAGTGGGTGATAATTGTATCAGATCTCTCGACAGGTACAGGGGAGAGAGAGAAATCATGATTTGCTGGGCACAGTGGAGTGTTCTGAATTGTCCTTTAAACCAGGAATCGGCATCCTTTGGCCTGTAAGCCTAAACCAGCCCAGAGAGATTACCCATCTGGCCAATTAGCCTCCTTGGATTCCTCCGGGGAGGGGCTTTGCCTCCAAGTCCCACCTCCTAGAGCAGGGCTCCCCAACCTTTTTGGAAGTGTGAGCACATTTGGGAGTTTGAGAAACGGTTGTGGGCACCACCACAAAATGCCTAGTCAGTGGATCTCCACTTTGGCGTCTACCTGTCACGTTTATGGATCTTAGACTGCATCTGGTTCGGCAAAAATGTTTGTTTCATTTCTGTTGGACACCGCAGTGTCTCTTTAATAAGGGATTATCTAACTCAGCTAATTGCTGGCGGTGCAATACAGCTAAGGCTTCTTTTAAACATATATTCTGGCAATGTCCAGTAGTTGCTTCTTTTTGCAGGGAGGTTATTACACAGAAAATGTTTGTACTGGAACAGTCTTTAATATTCACAGCTCTTTTAAATTATTTATCTGCTTCATGAAAATTAACAATGGGTCGCTGTAAATGGATTCTCTCAACCCTTTTGACAACTAAAAGATTAATATTACAACATTGGAAGGATAAACACTCACCTCCCACAATGCAATGGATTGAGGACCTTACAATGCTTTCAATATTTGAAAGCGTGGCATATAGACGTCACCTTCAAATGGATACTTATTTCGATATTTGGTCCACTTTTGTTGCAGCCCATGTAGAATTTCTAAAAAGCTTTATGCACTTCATACAAATCCATGTATGTATATTTTAAAAAATGTGGAAAAAACAATTTTTTCAGGTGCCCACTGGCACCACGCGGGGACCCCTGTCCTAGAGAAAACTCCCTGTTGCTATCTCTGGGTATTTAATAACAAATTGGATTCCCCTGTGCATTACTTTCCCTCCCAATTGGTATAGTGAGCACTGTGCAGGGGGGTCCCTCTTGTTATTTCCGATCAGAGATTGGAGATAACAGTGGGAATGTGTGTGTGGGGGGAGGTGAAGGGGTTCCTCCCAGGGCCAGCAGAGGCTGTTTGCATGCCGTGCTCTGCCCCTATCAAGATGCCAAGTGGTGCGCGAGTCATATTTCATCCTTCTGAGCTAAAACAAAATACTGAATGCATATGTATTGCTGATCCTCAAGATGGAAATTGCCTCCCTTGACATTTAATTTTGCTTAACATTAAAGAGTTGGTGCTGACCTTATAAGAGTCTGATACATCTGTGTGGGCGTTTTTTATTTTTATTCTGAAAAAAATGCATTATAACCTTATAACAAATCTCAATTGGTATGTTGGTTACAGTTCTGGATCAATAAAAGAAAATGTTGAGATCTGGGGGACGGTGGATGGGAATACTGTGCCAGTTCTGAGACACGCAAGGCTCGCTGAAAGAAAACTAACTCTTGGTTCACAGAGACAGACGTAGGACAGATGTAACACCTTTGCACGTGTTTCGGTGTTTGGCACAGGGGCTTTCTTTTCTAGTCATTGTTCACTTTTCTCAAAACCTCCTGTTTTATCTAAGAAACAGAGTACCAAGTATTAATAAGGCTCAATGGATGGCCAGTACTTCAGAATAATTCCGGGCAAAATGAGTACTTTTAATTAAAGGAAAGGTTTAATTAGGCAGCAATCCTAAACATACTAAGGAGAAGGTAGTGGGACTAACTTCTTAGTAAACAGGCATAGGACGGTGCTGTTAAGGAAGGGCGAACATCTTTTTTCCTTCTGAGGTCTGCATTAGCTCTGCCGAAACTTGCCAGGCCTGGTCTCCAGTGTGGTCCCATGGCCCCTTCTCTTGGTGCCCACCAGACCCCCTGCCCCTCCTGGCTTTTATGTCATCCAGCACCATCTTTATTTGGGTTCAAAAGAGTGGTTTTGTGTTTTGGAGCTCACACCCCACCTCTGCCTTGTTATTAGGTAATTCGGTTCTTGGGCAAGTTATTTTTCTTTGAGTCTCACCAGTTTGCTTTCTGAGAAATTAGAGTTTTGTGAGCAGCTGTTTTTTTGGTTAGTGCATATCCATCGCAATGAATACATATGAAATGCATATATATGAAAATACAGCTTAGTAGCTGTTATACATAGGCTTCAACAAAAATGGAACAAATAGCCAAATAAGTATCCATTTGCAGGTGGCGTCTGCATGTCACTGTTCAAATTCTGAAAGCGTTGTAAGGTCCTCAATCCAATGCATTATAGGAGATGAGCGTTTATACTTCCAGGGTTGTAATATCAGTCTTTCAGCTGTCAAGAGGGCATGGAGAATCCATTTATGGTGACTATTCGTTAAACTCCATGAAGCGGGTAAATAATTAAAACAGGGTGTACGTCAGCAAATATTAAAGACTGTTCCAGTACAACATTTATCCATATAATAACCTCCTCCCAAACAGAAGCAACTACTGGACATTGCCAAAACACATGTGTAAAAGAAACATTAGCTGCATTGCACCATCAGCATTTAGATAAATTAGACAAACCCTTATTAAAGAGTTTTGTGACCAGCTATGCCCACCATGGCAGCTATTTTTATTAATGGGCAAGCTCCCCATGGCAGCCATTTTGTGAGAGTGCCCACAACATTCTTTCAAAATTCCAAATGTGCCCACTGACCCAAAAAAGGTTGTGGGCCCTGCTGCATTCCAGCAGTGGGTGTGGCCAGAGCCAAAAGTGGGTGGAGTTATAGATGTCACTCTTCCCCATATACAATGAAAAATAAAGACATTTGCATCCAGGCATTCTCCTTCCTCAACGTGTGCAAGGTTTCCTCCATCAGCTTTGTAGTTGGGGCACAGAGCAGGAAGGAATACATAATAGCAATAACTTGGAGCAGGGCAAGCGAGGGGGCATGGCCTGTGTAATTGGGGTGTGGCCTGGGGAGAGGCCAGAGTGAGAGGCGTGAAGGTCCACATTTGGCCCAAGGGCTGGATATTCTCCACCCCAGTTTAATGAAACCAAAATAGTACATCAACTTAGACAGAGAAGAAACATGCACACACGGAACTGGGAAAAGTAGAGGAGGGAGGGGAGAATGAAGTGGTGAGTTGTAAACAGAGTTGTATACAAACAATTCCAACAAGAAGAAAAGGTGGAAGACAACAGAAGAAGCCAATGTGGCTTCACAAAATGCTTAGAGATGACCTGAAAACAAAAAAGGACACATATAGGAAGTGGAAGGAAGGCCAAGCAACAAAGGAAGAGTACAGACAGGTAGCACAGAATTGCAGGGATGGCGTCAGGAAGGCTAAAGCTGAGAACGAGCCGAGGTTAGCGAGGGATGCTAAAAACAACAAAAAGGCTTTCTTCAGCTACGTGCATACTAAAAGACAGAGGAAAGAAATGGTGGTCCAGCTATTAAATAAGGATGGCAAAATGATAACAGATGACCAAGAAAAGGCAGAGGTGCTCAATTCATACTTTGGCTCAGTCTTCTCCCAAAAGAGGGTCTATGACCCCCCTAGCAAAGGCGAAGTACAGGCTGAAGGGGCAGGATTGCAGCTGGAGGTCAATAGGCATATGGTCAAGGAACACCGAATTACTTTGAATGAGTTCAAATCTCCAGGGCCAGATGAATTGCATCCTAGAGTAATAAAGGAACTGGCAGAAGAACTCTCAGAACCGCTGTCTATTCTCTTTGAGAAATCACAGAGGACGGGGGAAGTGCCAGATGACTGGAGGAGGGCTAATGTGGTCCCTATCTTCAAAAAGGGTAAAAAGGAGGAACCTGGGAACTACAGACCAGTCAGTCTGACATCAATGTCTGGGAAAATTCTAGACCAGATGATAAAGCAATCCATCTGGAAGCACCTTGAAAACAATGCCGTGATTACTCGAAGCCAACATGGATTTGTCAAAAACTAGTCCTGCCAGACGAATCTGATTTCATTTTTTGATCAAGTAACCTCCCTTGTGGACTGTGGGAATGCTGTAGACATCATATCCCTCGACTTCAGCAAAGCTTTCGACAAAGTGCCCCATGATCTCCTGATGAGCAAACTAGCTCAAAGTGGGCTAGATGAAACAACCATCTGGTGGATCCACAGTTGGCTGCAGAATCGGACTCAAAGAGTGCTTATCAATGGGACCTTCTCAAACTGGGGAGAGGTAACGAGTGGGGTACCACAGGGCTCAGTCCTGGGCCCAGTGCTCTTCCACATTTGTATTAATGACTTGGAGGAGGAGGTGCAGGGAATGCTGATCAGATTTGCAGATGACACAAAATTGGGCGGGATAGCTAATACTTTGGAAGACAAACAGAATCCAAAGTGATCTGGATAGACTGGAGTGCTGGGCAGAAAACAACAGAATGACATTTACTCAGCACTGGTTAGGCCTCATCTGGAGTATGGTGTCCAGTTCTGGGCACCACACTTTAAGAAGGATGCATTGCAGACAAACTGGAGAGGGTTCAGAGGAGGGCAACAAAGATGATCAGGGGACTGGAAACAAAGCCCCATGAGGAGAGACTGAAGGAACTGGGCATGTTTAGCCTTGAGAAGAGAAGACTGAGGGGAAGTAGGATAGTGCTCTTCAAGTCCTTGAAGGGTTGTCACAGGGAGGAAGGCCAGGGTCTCTTCTCGATCATCCCAGAGTGCAGGACACGGAATCATGGGCTCAAGTTACAGGAAGCCAGATTCTGGCTGAACATCAGGAAAAACTTCCTGACTGTTAGAGCAATACGACAATGGAACCAATTCCCTAGGGAGGTGGTGGGCTCTCCCACCCTGGAGCACTCGAGACTGGACAGCCACCTGTCAGGGATGCTCTGACTTGGATTCCTGCATTGAGCAGGGGTTGGACTTGATGGCCTTGTAGGCCCCTCCCAACCCTACTGTTCTATGATTCTATGATTAGTATCCAGCTGGCTGATCTAGACAGAAGAGCAGCTACTGGTGATCCTTGTTCCTCTGGTTGGTGGCAGAGGCTAGAGAATCTGTCGTCTTACTTCTAAAGTCCCAGAGCAAGTGGCGGTTGGGTCCAAGTGTTCTTTCTGGCAGGGAAGAAAAGAATCAAGCTCCTTCTCTGTCTGATGGCCGGGGATAAATAATGGGGCTGTTCACACAACACGCTAACCCACACTCAGTGGTTGAGTGTGGGTTGCTGCTGAACTCTGGGTTAGCACGTTGTTTGAACCCCGGACATTTTCTGCAAGGTGGCTTGTTAGCCACCCTGAACAACCCAGCTACAAACCACGGCTTCTCACGGTGGCTTGTTCGAGAAAATAAGCCACACTGCACGGTTAACAAGCCACCCTGTGGAAAATGTCCTGGGTTTAGACAACATGCTAATTCACAGTTCAACAAACAACCCACACTCAACCACGGAGTGTGGCTTAGCATGTTGTGTGAACCAGGCCAATGGGGCTGTTTGGACAATCACAGGGGGAAAAGAAGCCACCGTGGCTTCTCCCTGTGCCCCTGTACATGCTGCGCATGCGCCCATTGTTTACATAATTAACCTGTGCTGCAGCGCGAGTTGGCGTGTTGTGCGCATCTGGTGTGTGGTGTGGCAGGGGTGGCTTTGTACACACTCCACAACCCCTACTGCATGTTGTAGGCTGTAGGGTGGGTAGGAATCCACCCCCGCCGTGTCATGTGCCAGGTTCGCATGACACGCCAACCCAGGCTGCAGTGCAGGTAATTATGTAAACAGTGGGTGTGCGCACACCATGCATGGGAGGAGGGAGAGAAGCTATGATGGCTTATCCCCCCCACCCCTGCTGTGATCATCCGAACCTGGTCAATGAGTCCCAGTGAGGTGAGATTTAAACCCAGGGCTTCTTGGTTGATTGCTCAGCCCCCGTAGCTTCTCCACTACAGCATTTCTTTAAAAAAAAAAAACCCTCACATCACCCAACCAGCCTTTGTATAAAAAGGTGTCCCCAACCAGTCGTGTCCGACTCTAGGGTGCGGTGCTCATCCCCGTTTCTAAGCCGAAGAGCCAGCGCTGTCCGAAGACGCTTCCGTGGTCATGTGGCCGGCATGACTGAACACCGAGGTGCACGGAACACTGCTACCTTTCCCGCCGAGGCGGTACCTATTTATCTACTTGCAATTTCTTGCTTTCGAACTGCTAGGTTGGCAGGAGCTGGGACTGAAGGCGGGAGCTCACTCCGTCACGCGGCACTCGGGTCTCGAACTGCTGTCCTGCCGACCTTCCAGTCTGCAGTTCAGCGTCTTAACCACTAAGCCACCGCGGCCCCCACAGCCTTTGTATAGTCCCATCTTATTAGTCCTTTTCCAGGGCTCGATGCCAGACTGGGACTGGTGTTTCCCTCTGATCTTGCAATCTCTGCAGAATCGTCTCTTGTGTGCAGTGGCCAGTGTACGCTTGACATACAAGCCACCGTCTGCATGGGGCTTTGCTTTGTGGCTGTCTTCTTGGAAGACACTTCCAGACCCTGGACACACACGTCATGCTCCCAGCCTCTCGGCCACTTAAGACTAATGAAGGAAATGAGGCCGGACCAGATGGCTTCATTAAAGAGCTGCTGACCTTAGGTTATGGCTAATAGGGTCTCTGCCTTTCCTTCAGACAGAAGCTCATAATCTCTGCTCAGCAAGCAGAAACTGACATGGGAAACTTTTCCCAATATCTCTGCTTCTCCATATGTGGGCTGGGACAAGCTACACCTACTTTTCAGGATACAAATCCTACCCAAGGTGGCTTAAAGGTAACATAAAAAGAACACGGTCACAATATGCAGTGTTAAGGAGATATCCAAGGCAGGTAGGTTGAACAGTCAGAAATGTATTAAAGCACATCACGGTTGTGGGAGAGACAGACGAAACTGTGTCTCTCACCCCCCCGAAAGAAAATGGGATGCATTTATACATTTATAAATACCAAGTTCTGCACCTAGGAAAAAGAAACCAAATGTACAGTTACAAGATGAGGGATACGTGGCTCAACAACACGACAAGCGAGAAGGATCTTGGAATTGTTGTCGATCACAAGCTGAATATGAGCCAACAATGTGATGTGGCTGCAAAAGAGGCAAATGCTATTTTGGGCTACATTAATAGAAGCATAGCTTCCAAATCCCGGGAAGTCCTAGTTCCCCTCTACTCAGCACTGGATAGGCCTCATCTGGAGTACTGTGTCCAGTTCTGGGCACCGCACTTTAAGAAAGATGCAGACAAACTGGAGAGGGTTCAGAGGAGGGCAACAAAGGTGATCAGGGGACTGGAAACAAAGCCCTATGAGGAGAGACTGAAGGAACTGGGCATGTTTAGCCTTGAGAAGAGAAGACTGAGGGGAGATAGGATAGCGCTCTTGAAGTCCTTGAAAGGTTGTCACAGAGAGGAAGGCCAGGATCCTTTCTCAATTATTCCAGAGTGCAGGACACGGAATCATGTGCTCAAGTGACAGGAAGCCAGATTCTGGCTGAACATCAGGAAAAACTTCCTGTTAGAGCAATACAACAATAGAACCAATTCCCTAGGGAGGCGGTGGGCTCTCCCACAATGGAAGCATTCGAGATGAGGCCGGACAGCCATCTGTCAAGGATGCTCTGACCTGGATTCCTGCATTGAGCAGGGGGTTGGACTCGATGGCCTTGTAGGCCCCTTCCAACCCAGCTATTGTATGATTCTGTGATTCTATACAGACTGAAAGTTGTAGAACAAAGAAAAACACACTACGCATGCTCAGAAACCAATTAGTACTCATCACAGTCTTATCAGCACAGCGGCCTTCTTATCCTTAGGGAAGAGTTACTTTGGTGGATAGGAGTTTCTTGCTTATGAGCCAGATACAATTACCTTCTCATGGCCACACACACACACACACACACTCAATCCCATCAGGCACCTTGCCTGAACCAAACTACTTATAAGGCCTAGTCAGGCCTACTTTCACAGCAACATTCACACTTTAAATAAATAAGTAACCGGGAGACTTCCCGCAGGGCCGCTGGAGGAAGATGGCCTTGGGGGCAGGGAGTTGCACTGATTTTGGTGGAGTTTATTCCCCAGGAAACCTAAGGCATGAGAGGGCGGCATTGTGCGGCCAGCTGCGGTGCTCCTGGGTTTCCCCTCAGCCTGCCCTCACTGTTGGGCCTCTCTTGATTCTTCCCTGCCGCCCGTGCTGGCGTTTCCCTGGTGTGCACTTTGTAAGATGGGTATTGGAACAAACAGACGGAAACGGCAGATTGCGCTGCAATTTCGAACGCCTCCCTCATTTCCCGGCTGCTCGAAGTTGACAGCTTTTCAGAAGTGGTATTAATTGCCTCTTACAGCACAGCAGCTCCCAGGTTGCCTCCCGCACCTCCGAGACAGGGGCAACGTGCCGTGTTGCCTTGCCGTGGGCATGTGCCAGGATGCGGAGTCCGCAGAAACGGGGTGGCACCTGCAAGTGGCGTCGGCAGGCGGGGCCCGCCGCTGGCACTGGCCCTGGGCCCCTGCAGTGGGTAGTTGGATCTGCCAGTTTACACTTCCCACAGTACCCCAGAGCAGCCCGTGTGGAGCACTGGGCAATCTGTGACATTTTCAAGGCTGGGGTGTAGGCAGCAGTCTGGAGAGAGCCAGGAGTCAGGAACACGGAGGAATTAGAGAGAAAACCCGGTGGCGAGCTGGGGGACAGCAGTGCAGTGGTAAATTTGGAAGTGCAGGTACTCATCGTGACAATCTCCATAGCCACGCCCCTGAGGAATGTCCAGAAATCCGGGCCGCCGTGTTGATCCATGGCAACAAACCCATTCTAGCAGTTTCAGCTGCACCAGGAGCAGGTCTTTTGCAGAGCTGATGGGTCTTAATGGCCCCTTCAAGACCAGGCCACCCCAAACTACTTGACGTTACAACAAGGAATGGAATATTGTTTGCTGGGAAAATTCACACACACCCCCCGCTGCCGCTACCGTGAGGGCGGCAGCTCAACTTAGAGGGAAGAGGGGATTCTAAGGAGGGGGTGGCGGATGACATCAGCGCCCCTGCTAATGAAAAAGTGCCGGCGCTGCCTCCCTGCGAGACCTGCCTCTACTAAGCCACTGCTGGAGAAGAAGGCAGGAGCAAAGGAACAGCTAGGAAGAAAGGGACACACCTGCGCTCAGGTACATCTTGTTGCTCAAGCAAAGGAGTGCTGATGCAGGAAGCCCTGTTATACTCCTTCCTGCCCAGGAGGAGCCAATGGCCAGGCAGAGTCAGTCCAGCACCAGAAACGTCTTGACGGAGAGGCTGCAGTGACATGGCTGACCACCTGGGGCCATAGTCAGCCGTTCCTGACAGGCACTGTGGGCAATTTAAAATGGTCACTTAGGGTTCATCTTGCTGAGCCCCCTTACAAACCTGGAGCCACGCAAGAGGACAATGAAAACTCGTAACAGCTTCTACACTGGACGCACTTTGATTTCTGAAGACATGTCCACTGGCGAGCCTAAGAACCAACCAACCGTAGAATCATAGAGTCATAGAATAGTAGGGTGAGAAGGGGCCTACAAGGCCATCGAGTCCAACCCGCTGCTCAGTGCAGGAATCCAGGTCAGAGCATCCCCGACAGGTGGCTGTCCAGCCTCGTCTTGAACGCCTCCAGGGTGGGAGAGCCCTCCACCTCCCTAGGGAATTGGTTCCATTCTCGTATTGCTCTAAGAACATAGAATCCTAGAATCATAGAACAGTAGGGTTGGCAGGGGCCTACAAGGCCATCAAGTCCAACCTCCTGCTCAATGCAGGAATCCAAGTCAGAGCATCCCTGACAGGTGGCTGTCCAGCCTCGTCTTGAATGCCTCCGGGGTGGGAGAGCCCTCCACCTCCCTAGGTAGCTGAAAACCTGGCTCCCAACCAAAAAACACTGGCCATTGCAATTCTATGAGGGGTTGTGGGGTGGCTAAAAAGAATTGTCCGCAGCCTTAGAAAACTATAGTTCTCGTACATTCTTCAGGGAAGCGATGACAGCTTCCAACCAGCTCCAGTGTGTAGCTGCCGAGACTGCAGTAAGCACAGCAAATGTCAATCTTTTCTCCATACTCGTGAAGGCTGGAATATTAATTTTGTTGAACGTGAGGTGAGCAGCCTGTTCCAGGCCAGTTCGCCCAAGAGCGATATGCCATGTGGCCATTACAGGAGTGTGTCGGCCAACTGGCCGTGCTGGCTGGGGATGATGGGAGTTGTGACCCAACATACTCAGAGCATACCAGGCTGGGGAAGGCCTTGCACGGAAGTGCCAATGGTACAAGGCAGTGCCTTCATGTGGGCGTCGTAGACATGACTGAGAAATAGCAGGTATTGTGGCAGGGGCGGGGAAGGTGCCACCACTGACACAGGTATCAGGGAGAGGGCATGCTCCCCCCCCCCACCACATGGAGGCCCTGCCATATGACCCTGTTCTGCGCCGGGTGGTGTTCGCAGACCCATGGTGTTTCCAGCCTGAGCGCAGGACCTTGGACAGCGCCAAGCGGCACCCCGCCTGCAGGCTCCCACACTTACACAGCAGGTGCGGATGTCGCTTCAGCCGCAGTCCAGGACTCCCTGAAGCTGAAATCTGTCTGGATCGTGAGCTCCCCGCTGGGGTGACCCTCCTGTAGCTAAAGGGGACTTGTCCGATTGAGCAAGGATTGCCTCTGACACTGCTGGGGGAGTGTGTCTCTCTGTGTGTGTGTTCTATGGCTGTGTTGTGGCTTCTCGACTGGCGTTGTCAGACTCTGCGGATGAGTATAGTACGCATCCTCAGGCCAGGGAAGCGGTGACAAAATGGGCCCCTGGGGTTACACGTGCACTCATGCTTTGGCGGGAGTTGGTGCTGAGAGCTATTCCCTCCCGCACTCTGCCTCATCCTCAGAATCATTTCCCCAACATGGGAAGTCCATCCTGGGGGTCATGGCAGAGGCTCACCTGGCAACTGCTTCAGGGTCACCTCATGTGTGAACCAGCCCCCAGAGCAGAAAACTGTGCCTCCGATTCACACATGCATGCCCATCCCTGCCTTGACTTCTTTGCACTGATGGACTGTCCCCTGGGTTACTGGCAGCTAAATGTTGACCTGCCTCCATGGAAAAGCATTGTGTTTGAGGCAAAGTGGGCTGATACGAAATTTCTGCTTGCCATGACCCCATTCACACATGCAAGTCATGCACCAACTTCATTCACACGTGTTGCATTCAGCAAGTCATGAATGTGGAGGTGTGAACCAGTTCTTGAGGTCCAGCCTGACTCTGGATCCAGTGTGGCGCTCGAGCCCAGCTCTTTGGGCGACAGCATCTCTCAACCGTCCTCGATCATCAGTGAGCTCAGCTCCACTGTTCTTGCTCAGCTAAATGCTGACTCCATATCAGCTCACTTTCTCCTTGTCTGGGAGCTGCTGTTTTGTATAAACACGCCAAAATTAGCTTCCCGTTTCACTCCATTAATTGCTTCAATGGGGAGACACCTGTGCAATCAGCACGCAGCTGCTGCAGGATGGATGCTGTCTCCTTTAACCTGTTGGCTTTGCTCACAGCTGTTCGTAAAGGCTCCTTGGTGGGATTGGTTTGCAGCCAAGATGTGGGCCCGAATCTTGCAACCAAAACAATGCTTGAATCCAGCAACTGGAATGAGGCATGCAAATGAGGCTGAGTAACAGGCATAACACGATCCCTTTTAGACTAGACCAGAAACTCATTTGCACCCTGAAATTCTCCCCTGCAAATGTTGATGCATCCCAGATATTTCCTGAATGCTCCAATACATGTCGAAGATTCAGAAAATATTAGATGTCTTTGATGTCCTCTGATGTTTCATTGTGGCATTTGGTACTTGGCAACATTTGATAGATCACATGCAACAGTGTAGAATTTTTATTTTTCGGGCTGTTTAATTGACCTCTTAGAGTGCAACCCTATGCATGTCTACTCAGAAGTAAGTCCCACTGAGAACTCCAAGGTAATTGTCTATAGGATTGCAACTTGAAACTGCCTTTTAATTCTCTGCTGCAAGTACAATCCTATATCCACTTACCTTGGAGAAATCCCTATTGAACTCAATGGGACTTAGGTTTGAGTAGATAAAGAATTGTCTGTAGGCCGTTTTTAGATCTTTTTTTTGTTGCTGAGTTTTAGGGCGGCCCAACACGGAAGATGCTTATTTGGAAGTAAACCTCACCGTGTTCCACACGAAATAGTGCCAGGAAAGTGTGCACAGGGGCACATTAGTCATTCCTTTGTGGTTATTCTGTTCTGTTGTTGTTGTATGTTTTTTAAAAAACACATTATACGTTGTCCAGGAAGATTTATTTGAAACTGAAGGATGGCATATCGAATATTTTAAGGGCGCAATCCTACGGGGATAGTCCGCCTCTGAACTCGGAGGCGGACGACTCTGCATTTCAGGGCGGGTGGAGCGCAGAGGGGATCTTCTCCTCTGTGATCCAGCTGCCCTGCATTTGTGGCTAGATGGCCGATTTTCGTTCTCTAGCCAGGGTACCTCAGAGAAGGGGGGAGAAGAGGCCACACGGCGCATAGGAAGCATCGTAGTGGCGCTTCTATGGTCCCTCCCTGTCCCCAGGAATGCCCTCTTTTCAGCCGCTCCATGCTGCTCTTATGACTGCGGAGCCAGGGATCAACTGGACCGCCTACAAGGCAGCAGGGGAGTCAGGTTTCTGGGAACTGAGCTCAAGCACTGCCTCCGAGCTCGGTTCCCAGGAGCCGAAAAACCCAGTGGCTGTCTAGACGCTGTCTAGCAGCCATAGGGTTGCGCCCTAAGGGTGCAATCCTATGCACGTTTAGACAGAAAAAAATCCTACAATTCCCAGCATGCCTCAGCCAGCCATGCTGGGTTGTGCCTAAATCAATCAATGAATGTATCAGTCAACAGTATTTGGCAACATTTGATAGATGACATGGAATTTTTAAATTCCTTTGTATTTCCCCCCCAAATATTCATACATGGATTTGTATATATCCATAGCAATTGATACATATGAAATGCACATATAATACCACTGTCTAGCAATTATACATAAAGCTTCAACAAAAGCAGACCAGATATCCAAATAAGTATTCATTTGAAGGTGGCATCTATACAATAGATGACAAGGAATGATATTTAGAACTTAATTAAAAAAAATTAGTACATTTCTAATCTCCCCAATAACTAATGTTCTCTGTGCGGATTACAACCAGTTAAAAAACTAAAATGCCATTTTAAAACACAGTTAAAAATATAACATGCAATACAAATATTTAAAAGGATAAAATACAATATAATGCAAAACAATAAACAGCACAGGATATTTATTTAGTATTTGATACCATGTGATAGATGGCATAGGATGGTCTGGAGTATTTGTCTGGTGGAGGCTGGTGGCTCCAATGTCAGTGGGGTGGTGAATCTGCTCTGGGTTTCAGTCAGAACCACTCAGAACTCTAAAGGAGCTCTCCAAGGTACAAAGCTGTTCTGACTGAAACCCAGAGTGGATTCACCGTCTCACTGACATCGGAGCCACCAGCCCCCACTGAATTTGACTAAATTTGCTAATGGAATCATAGAGTTGGAAGGGATCTCAAAGGTCATCTAGTCTGACCCCCTGCCAGTGGAGGAAATCCATTGCTACATGAGCCATGCATGGGCTTTAAAAACTTTAACAAAGGAGAGCCCACAACTACTTATGCTGCCGAAATTAGTCTCCTCATCCTTCGTAACTTGTTCGTATTTGAGGGCATTTAGTAGATGACATGAAATGGTATTAGTCTTTCACATCTGACTGCTTATGAAATGTCTTTCTTGGTGCCAGCCCAAAGGATCAAGGGAGGCCTACAGGTTAAAATAATTTAATTCCAAACTCTGAGGTACCATTTCACATTAAAAATGCAAATTCTACTTTTGAGTGGCAACACTTTTGAATATTTTCCAAATATTCTTTTGTGCTTTAACATGTGGCCATCCTGCAGTGCTTTTACTGTCTTCAAATTCTCTATCCCCCAAGATTTGCCCACAAATGTTCTGCCACCATCCTGGTGTTGTATGAACCTCAAAAGAACAAGGTGGATTTCAAGAGGTTAAAAATATATTCGTAGTAAAATTCACACAGACTAAAAGGGATCAGAAAGAGCAGTACTACTGCTCAGAAACGTATCTCTAAGGCCCTCCAAGACATTCAGGAGGGCTGGAAACTTTTGAGGTAACTGTTAATCAAAGCCCCTGTGGGTAACATACAGCATAAGGTTGACAGTGGCAGACCTGGGGGACATTTGAATCTTTCTTGCCTATGACTATGACTCTATCTTGTCCGATTCTCCCACCCTTGGTGCTAATAAATGTTAATAACACTTCCTGGAATGTGTGGGAGATAAATCCTCAGACAAAAAAGTCCTGACTCTGTTCCCCCAGGGCAACCGGCTCTGCTGGAAACCGGTAAAAGTGTCCTTGAAGAATAACTGTGACAAGGGCAGGCAAAAGCTAGTCACTTTGCCATCCTGTCTGCAGAAGAATTCTGTGTAACTTGAAAGCATGCACACCTAGGGGTGGGCGAACTTACTGCGGTCTGGGTTGTGTGCTGCTCTCCGGACCCCCACCGGCTGGCTGTGGCGAGTCGCTGGGCAGTCTATGAGTGCCTGGCGAGTGGCACATGGCCGCCCAACCCCTTGCCAAGCTGCTGTTTTGCATAAAAAATGGCAGCTTGGCCTCTTTTTTTGGTAAAGGCTGATTTTATGCAAATGGTGTCTGTAAAGCGGTCATTTACGCAAGATTACAAGCGTAAATGGCCATTTATGCCTGTAACTTTGCGTAAATGGTTGCTTTGCGGATGTCGTTTGCACCCCGAGTTGGGCAAATGTGGGGATCTCTAGACTGGCATCCTGGGGGCTGAGCTGGCAATTTCTTGCCGGGTCTCAAGCCCCTAGCCGGACACCCGTGACATCCCTATGCACCGGTATCCCTGGTACTGACAGAAGTTCCATTAGTGGCAGTGTTTTGAAGAATAACTACAAGTTCGAGGAGAAGATGGCAGAATACTAGCCATCTTGCCACTCTATCCAAAGTAGAACCCTGCGTAACCTGAAAGCGTGCATACTCCTGCTGTCCTGCACCATCAGATGGTTCAGGAACAAGGTATTCTTGAACAGTGACCATGACAAGGCCCATGAGAAACCGGCAGGATGCTTGCCATCTTGCCTTTACACCTGAAGGAGATCTTCGCAGAACTCAAAAGCTTGCTTACGCATTCCTTTGCCAACAGAAGTTCATGTGAAACCAAGCTGCTATAACAGGGGCGTTGAACCTCATTCAGCTGGAGGGACGGATTCCATTTGGAGAAGCCCTCAGGGGAGCGGGTCACGTTTCAGTGGTGGGCGGGGCTGAAGACAAAAAGGGCAGGGCCAGAAATACAAAAGAGACTTCATAGAATCATAGAACAGTAGCGTTGGAAGGGGCCTACAAGGCCATCGAGTCCAACCCCCTGCTCAGTGCAGGAATCCAAGTCAGAGCATCCCTGACAGGTGGCTGTCCAGCCTTGTCTTGAATGCCTCCAGTGTGGGAGAGCCCACCGCCTCCCCAGGGAATTGATTCCATCGTCGTATTGCTCTAACAGGACATTTTCCCTGATGTTCAGCCGGAATCTGGCTTCCTGTCACTTGAGCCCATGATTCCGTGTCCTGCACTGTGGGATGATGGAGAAGAGATCCTGGCCTTCCCCTCTGTGACAACTTTTCAAGGACTTGAAGAGCGCTATCCTATCTCTCCTCAGTCTTCTCTTCTCTAGGCTAAACATGCCCAGTTCCTTCAGTCTCTCTTAATAGGGCTTTGTTTCCAGTCCCCTGATCATCTTTGTTGCCCGCCTCTCCAGCTTCTCTGCATCCTTCTTAAAATGTGGTGTCCAGAACTGGACACAGTACTCCAGATGAGGCCTAACCAGTGATGAGTAGAGGGGAACTAGTACTTTCCAGGATTTGGAAGCTATGCTTCTATGAATGCAGCCCGAAAGAGCATTTGCCTTTTTTGCAGCCACATCACATTGTTGGCTCATATTCAGCTTGTGATCGACAACAGTTCCAAGATCCTTCTCGCTTGTAGTGTTGTTGAGCCACGTATCGCCCATCTTGTAACTGTGCATTTGGTTTCTTTTTCCTAGGTGCAGAACTTGGCATTTATCCCTATTAAATGTCATTCTGTTGTTTTCTGCCCAGCGCTCCAGTCTATCAAGATCACTTTGAATTTTGTTTCTCTCTTCCAAAGTATTAGCTATCCCGCCCAATTTTGCGTCATCTGCTAATGTGATCAGCATTCCCTGCACCTCCTCCCCCAAGTCATTAATAAAAATGTTGAAGAGCACTGGGCCCAGGCCTGAGCCCTGCGGTACCCCACTCGTTACCTCTCCCCAGTTTGAGAAAGTCCCATTGATAAGCACTCTTTGAGTCCGATTCTGCAGCCAACTGTGGATCCACTGGATCGTTGTTTCATCTAGCCCACTTTGAGCTAGTTTGCTCATCAGGATATCATGGGGCACTTTGTCGAAAGCTTTGCTGAAGTCGAGGTATATGATGTCCACAGCATTCCCACAGTCCACAAGGGAGGTGACCTGATCAAAAAATGAGATCAGATTCATCTGGGAGGACTTGTTCTTGACAAATCCATGTTGGCTTTGAGTGATCACTGCATTGTTTTCAAGGTGCTTCCAGATGGATTGCTTGATCATCTGCTCCAGAATCTGCTCCAGACTTCAGTTAAAGCTCTTCCTGCCAGTCACTCAACCTTAGGAGAGGTATTTCAAGCTTTTAGAATGGGTGGGGTGGGGTGGGGAAACGGCATCAAAGTCGGGAAACCAGCAAACTATCAGTGGTTGGGGGAAAGGGGTGGTGGCCAGGGCAAGCGAGCAAGGCTATCTGGGGAGCCATGTAGGGCCATTTTCGGGACCCAGATGGTCTGGATCTGGCCCAGGCAACAGAAGTGCTACACCCTTAAGAACATCAGAACACCCTGCTGGATCAGGCCAAGGCTCCATCTAGTCCAGCATTCTGTTTACACAGTGGTCAGCCAGCTGCCCACAGGAAACCCGCAAGCAGGACAGGAGTGCAACAGCGCCCTCCTGCCCATGTTCCCCAGCAACTGGTGTGCAGAGGCTCACTGCCTCTGGTCCTGGAGGTAGCACATAGCCATCAGGACTAGTAGCCATTGATAGCCTTCTCCTCCAGGAATTTGGCCAACCCCCTTTTAAAGCCTTTCAGATTGGTGGCCATCACTACATCCTGTGGTAGCGAATCCCACAGTTTAGCTATGCGCTGTGTGAAGAAGTGCTCCCTTTGATCTGTCCTGAATCTCCCACCGCCCACCCGAGCGCCCATATCCTTGAAGAATAACTGTGATAAAGGCAGGGAGAAGCCATCTATATTTGTTTATCACACCCACACACAACAATCCTGTAAGGTAGACCAAGGATAACGTAAGAAGATAAGAAGAGCCGAGCTGGATGAGATCAAAGGCCTGTCTAGTCCAGTACCCTGTTTCCCACAGCAGCTAACCAGGTGCCGGCCTATGTCGGAGTCTGGGAGCTCTCGTGGTTGATCTTAAGAGATCTGGATGGATGGAATGGAAGCAGCTGGCAGTCTCTAAGCCCAGAGCTGGTACCAGAGAGTGGTGCAGTCAGTGGAGGCTGGTGCAGTAGCTCCTTTAGAGTTCTGGCTGGTTCTGACTGAAACCTGGAGTGGATTCACCACCCCACTGACATCGGAGCCACCGGCCTCCACTGGGTGTGGTCAGGCATATGCAAAAGCCCCCAAACTGGCTCCCCCATTCTTTGCCGGGAGCCGACGAAGACCAGAGGCAACGCAGGCGAATTCTCGGTGCGCGTACCCTGCCTTTGCCAGGGGGTCCACTGGCCAGGAGCACCAGCAGATTTCTGGCACTGGCCCTGCGAAGGCACACAGGGCCGGGGAGACACCTTTTCAGGAAATATCCATGGAAAGCGACATCCAGACCTGCACCCGGCTGGTTCCAGGGTTTGTGTTGGCGCCTTCCCTGCCGTTCCCCAGTGATGGCTCCCCAAGCGATGGACTCCGCTGAGACGTTGCTGGGCATTCAGAGGCTGCAGGCGCCTGAGTCCTTGGGATGAACCAAGGCCAGTGTCAAAGGTGGGCCTGGTCGGGCACCTGCCGAGGGCCCACATTTTGGCAGGGGCCCGCCGACAAGGGCCCCCCGGAGTTGCTCCTCCTCTTCCCCACTCCAGCTTGCTTGCTCCCCAGCCTCTCGCTCTGGCCCAGACAGTGGCTGTGGTGAGGAGGAGGAGCTGCCAAGGCCTCCTCGCTCCTTGGCTCTCGGCCTGCCAAGCAAGCGAGTGGTAGCAAGGATGAGGAAGAGGAAGGGGAGGAGGAGGAGGAGGCGCTGGTGACAATGGCGGTGGGAAGGGAGACTCACTGAGGGAGAACATCAGAATGTCAGAAGAGCCCTGCTGGGTCAGACCAAGGGTCCATCTAGTCCGGCATTCTGTTCACACAGTGGCCAACCAGCTGCCCACGGGAAGCCCACAAGCAGGACACGAGCACAACAGCACCCTCCCGCCCATGTTCCCCAGCAACTGGTGTACATAGGCTCACTGCCTCTGGTACTGGAGGAGGCATATAGTCATGAGGACTAGTAGCCATTGATAGCCTTCTCCTCCAGGAGTTTGTCCAGCCCCCTTTTAAAGCCACCCAAATTGGTGGCCATCACTACATCCTGCGGTAGCGAATTCCACAGTTGAACTCTGCGCTGTGTGAAGAAGTGCTCCCTTTTCTCTTTCATGGATCCCCATTCAGCTTCATGTGTTGACCCCATTGGGGTCTAATATTATATGAGAGGGAGGTAATGTTCTCTCTATCCACTTTCTCCACACCATGCACAGTTTTGAACACCTCTATCATGTCTCTCGTTATTCGCCTTTTTTCTAAGCTAAACAGTCCCAGCTGTTGTAACCTTCCCTCATACAGGACTTGCTCCAGCCCTTTGATGATTTCAGTTGCTGTTTAGTTGTGTATTTTGCCCAAGGGCCCTCAAAATTCTGGAGCTGAGACTGACCTGGACCATGATGGTGGTGGTGGCAGCAGATGGTACATAAGAACCTAGGAATCAGCCTTGCACCAGGCCCATCTAACCCAGTATGCAAAGGTGATGGCTTTCCGGGGTCTCTAGCAGAGAAGGATTTTCCCCATCTTCTGCTACCTGATCCCCTTCTAAACTGAAAATGTGGAGATTGAACCTGGAACCTTCTGCGTGCAAAGCAGATGTTCTGCCATTGAGCTACAGCCCCTTGTAGCCCAAGGAGAGGCAGCTGCATGCCTGAAGCTGCCTCGTCCCCTCCCTTTGCCCTCCTCCCCACATAGCCCCTCACTCACGTGTCCTCTCTCCCACCTTGATGATCAGCAAGGTTGCCAACACATCGCAGCTGAATGGCAGCACTCTCCTGCAATGGATTTCTGGATGGCGCGCTGCTCCGCTCTGGCGTTATTAGGGGTATCAATCTCATCCTACAGGAGATAAATCTGGAGGCGGCACCTTGTCCTGCCCACCGGAAAGAAGAAGGGCATCAGCAGTAGGGCAAAGCTGTCAATGGAGATTCAAGGGAGTAAAGCTCTTTATTTACCTATTTATTTGCCATATCTTTTCTACCTGGCGCCAGAGTCCGAAGACTTGCAGAGCAGCATACAGATTAAAACAGCACGGCGAAAGAATCCCAAAGAGCAGCGGCAGAAGAAAACAGTTTGAAACACTTTGGCAGGCAAATTAAACATTCCGGATGTACACAAAATGCAATGGTCTAAAACAGTCTCCTGCATTCTGGTGCCCTCCAGATATGTAGGACTGCAGGGCTGCAAACCTCAAAATTGGTCCTCTTGGGGTTCCAATCGGCCTCTCTCAGGGTTTCTCAGAAGGCCAGACCCCTGGCCCCACCCCACTTTTCCCGACCATCAATTGTTTAGTGGTTTCACGGATTTGATGCAGTTTTGTCCCCATTCGAAAAGGTTGAAATGCCTGTCCTAAGGCTGAGTTACGGGCAGCAAAAGCTTAAAGCTGCAACACCCTGGTATTTTTGGTCTCTGGGCCCCATCCCTTCTGCCTCTGGCCCTGCCCACCACTGGATTGCAGCCCCCGAGAGCTTTCCTAAAATGGAATTTGGCCCTCAGGCTGAAAGAGGGTCCTCCCACCCCTGAAATATAGGATGCCTTCAAATAATCCTTTGGCAGCCCTCCAAATAGAGGACTGTCCTTTGTGATGAGGGCACGTGGCCACCCTATCATTTACTTGGGGGCAAGTCCCACTGAAGGCAGTGCAGTTTACTCCTGAGTAAAAGGGCCAGGGCCACGTTTCAGGGCTGCACTCCATCGACGTGCCTGCAGTCCCATTCGACGCGTGCTTGTGTGGAAGAGGGTCCAGCGGAATTGCCTGGGATGCCCTTCTCCATCAGGGCTTGTGGCTGCCCTCCCCTGGGGCCTGTCCCCGGAAAGTGTCTTTGGGAGGGCAGCCTCCTTGAACTGAGTGAGGCTTCCATCTGGGTAAACACGGCTAGGATTAGGCCGTCGGCTACGATAGCGCCGTCGTTGCAGCAGCCCACTTGGGAGGTCACCAGAAGCTGCCTTCTACTTGGTCAGACCCCTGGTCCATCTAGCCCAGGACTGTCAACACTGGCTGGCAGCAATGGCCCTCCAGGGTTTCAGGCAGGAGTTTTTCCAGCCCTACTTGGAGATGCCAGGGAGCAAATTTTGGGCCTTCTGCGTGCAGCGGCTCTCCAGGGTTTCAGAGAGGAGTTTTTTCCTGCCCTACCTGGAGATGCCTACCTGGAAATGCTGGAGATTGAGCCTGGATGCGAAACAGGTGCTCCTGCCACTGGCCCGCGGCCCCTCCCTGAGCCAGAGAACCCAGAAGCCAACGCTGTCCTAGATTCTAGCTTTGGCCAACCCTGGCTTTAGTTTGCACCTCCCAGCTTGCACCTCCCAGCAACCTCTGGGAGGATGAGATTGGCTACTGCTCAGGGGTGGGCAGGGCTTGCCGTTATTTAAGGTGAACTAGGGGAGTCTGTGAGGATAAGTGGAGTTGCATTCAGAAGAGCTTCCAGGCCTGGTAAGTCGTGCAGGGCTTTTGGAGGCGCTGGCTGGAGTGAAGTGAAGGCTTTGGCTGCAATTGTTTAGGGTTGCATGGGTTGCATCTGATCAAAGGGTTCAGCTGGGGGTGGGGAGGGAGAAGTCCTGAGAAAGGGAGCTGGCGTGCAAAAGCAAAACTGGGTTTGGCAGGTTTGCGTTTCCTCTTGCATGCCCTCTCCCCGTCCCCATTTGCTCCATTGTGCCAAATGACCTTTTGATCCTTGGTGGATCTGTATGCACCTGCCTCCCCCAACCGGGTGGCGTCCAGATGTGTCAGGCTGCAGCCCAACACATCTGGAGGGCATGAGGTCAGAGACATCCGGTGCACAAGGTGAACGCTGTCAAGAAGAAACGACAAGCGGAGCCTGCCACAAAGCAGTGCGGTCTGTCCTTCCTCTTGCCGGAAGTGCTCTTGCTCAGGGTTCCAGCCAACCACTTCCCTCCCAATGGGGTATTCCTCTCCTCTCCCCTCCCCCACCTTCTTGTTTTCTGGGCCTCCCCCCCCGCCCGCCTGCCCGCCAATTGCCCCTTGACAGGCTGCGGAGTCTGCTCAGTCCTCATTGGCTGTCCTTTTGCCCCTTTAGGGTCTCTATTTTATTTTAATTGTTCGTACTTCTGCAAACCATGAGCATTCTCCCCCGCACACCCCGGTTTCTCAGTGGCCCTGTTTCTGTTGGCACTCACCACCCAAATTTGCCATTGGAAGGGAAGATTAAGGAAACACGACCTGTTTGCGTGCACACTCCTGTCCTCCGTGTTTTGCCCCCCTTGCCAGTTTGCACCAAGCTTGCAGTGGATGGCTACTGCAAACTGGGTGTCAACTGGTGTAAACGTGGTCTAAACTGGTGGGTGCTGCAGCTGCATGTGGGTGCTTGCTGAGACTATTATCAGTTCCTAGTGCCGCTCCCCTTCCAGAGCTCCCTCTTAAGGAGAGGGAATGCAAACCGAAATGAATTTCTCACACGTCCCTGTTGCTTAATTATCTCTCCTTCCCGCTGCCTTTCACTCCAGGTTGGAAAGTAGATTGCTTGCAGGGATGAATCACGCCATGAAATCTCTGGGTTTCTTCTCCCCGCAGTCTCTGTCCAGGTGAGCAATTACAGAGTCTCAGCTCTGAGTCTCAGGGCTGCAATAGCAAAGGAAGATATGGGTCTGCTTAAAGAAATGTGAGTTCCAGTGCCTAGAAGAGTGAGAGGGTGAGACTATTCCTGTCTGTGAAAAGCTGAGACTTGGGCAGGGCCGGCGTCAAGGGTAGGCCTGGCCAGGCACCTGCCGAGGGCCCTTTCCCCAGGAGGGGCCCAGTGACAGGAGCCCCCCGGAGTTGCTCCTTCTCTTCCACCCTGCAACCTGCTTGTTCTCTCGCTCTGGCCCAGACAATGGTGGTGGAGAGGAGGAGCAGGAGATGCCATGGCCCGCTTGCTCCCTGGCGCTGTGCCTGCCACGCAAGCCAGTGGTAGCAAGGAGAGGAAGAGGAAGCAGAGCAAGAGCAGCCGGGGACAGTGGCAGTGAGGAGGGAGGCCCCCTGAGGGAGGGGTCCCATTGAGGGTGTCTTGCCAGAATGCCCCCAGAAACCTGGAGCCAGCTCTGGACTTGGGCTACGTGTCCCCCGCTTAGCCACTTATTATTTTATTTATTTATTACATTTCTATACTGCCCAATATCCGAAACTCTCTGGGTGGTTATTGAAAGGCAGATGTGATTTGGTCTGCTTAGCGACTTGGCTGCTCGTAATGCTGACTGATAGGCAAAGTCTGCTGGGAATACACATCACACCTACCTTGCAAGGCTGGGGCCAAGGCCCGAGTTCTGCCTGAGGAGAGAGGAGGAGGAGGAGGGGCAGGGAAAGACTGGGGGCGCCTTCACACGGAGCTTTTATCCTGCGATTGAGATGGCTCCTTCACGGACGTTTGCGGGCTCTTTACCTGACGCCGTGATCATCCAAGGCGTCTCCTGCACTAAATGCCCTTTGTTCCATTTTTAAATAGATCGCAGATTAATGAGCTATCAAAGTACCTCCCCTTGTGTTCTGCCTCAGTTTCCTCTGTGAAAAGAGGAAAAGCGGCAAGAAGAGGAGCGAGATCAATGAAAGATAACGGAAGACTCAGATACGGGGGGAAGGGGGGGGGAAAGGAAGCACGTGACAAAAGTAGTCGTCGTGATCCTGCATTTAAAACGGAAGCAGAAAGCCCCGTTTTGAATGCAGGATTTTAGGCTGGTTTAACATGCCCTGGGTAACATGGGTTTAAACCTAGTCAGGGAAAGATCCAGGTTTAAGCTTTTACAGCTGTCTTCCAAGAAGTGATTTAGGGCGCAATCCTATGCATGTTTAGGCAGAAAAAGTCCTACAACTCCTAGCATTCTCCAGCCAGCTGTGCTGGCTGGGGAATGCTGGGAGTTGTAGCATGTTTTTCTGTCTAAACATGCATAGGATTGCGCCCTTAATAACTGTGTATTGTCTATAAATAGACGCTTGCCTGCTCCTGCTCAGATATGTGTATTTTTCAACAAATCTGCCATTAATCTTCCACATCAGGAAACTGGCATTCAGACAACCTTTCCTCTGCCTGGTGCTCTCCAGATGTTTTTGATATCAACCCTTTAAAAGTTTTATTTTGTATTTTATCATGCTGTCTTTTATGGTTTTAACTGTTGTGAACTGTCCAGAGAGCTTCAGCAATGGGCGGTATATGAATGGAAAGGCATGAATGAATGAATGAATGAATGAATGAATTCATTCATTCATTCATTCATTCAGGGATGCTCTGACTTGGAATGAACAGGGGGTTCGACTCGATGGCCTTGTAGGCCCCTTCCAACCCTACTATTCTATGATTCTATGAATAAAAAGCCCCATCAGCCCCAATGGCCATGAATGCTGGGAGCTGTAGTCCAAAACATCTGGAGGGCACCAGGTAGGGGAAAGGCTGATTTGGAGAACTGAAAATGGCTTCAACAGAAATGATTCCAAGCTGTGGTGGGATCCAGAATCTTCTTTCCCACAGCAGCCAACCACGTTCCTCTGAGAAGCCTGCGATGGCCGCAGCCCATTCCCGTTCTTGCTCCCCCAGCAGCTGGGACTCGGTGGCACACACCACCTCTCCACCTGGAAATGGGAGGGGCCCTTGCCCAGCAGCACATAACATGAGAACACTATGAATGGGGTGCCTAGTGGGCAACAAGCCGTTCAAAGGCCCTAGACGTAGAGTGGCATTGGGGAACCTTAGGCTCATGGGCCAAATCTGGCCCTCCATGTGTTCTCCAGTTGTCCACACCCCTTTTTTCTAGCCCCTCCCACCAATCATTTGGTGGTTTCCCAGCCTTTGCATGATTTCCCCCCATTCTAAAATGTTTTTATTTATCTTATTAGATTTGTCTACCGCCTAACTGGCCCATGCCCCCAGGGTGCTCTACAATCATACAAGGCTGAAATGCTTCTCCAAAGGCTTAGTTACCGGAACCAGAGCTTTAAACGACAATATGCTCGTATTTTTGGCCCCGGCCCCTTTGCCTTTGGCTCTGCCCACCACTGGACTGCAGCCCCCGAGTGCTTCTCTGAAATAAATAAACTGGAATAAGCTGAAGCTGAACCCTGACAAGACCGAGGTGCTTTTGGTGGGAGACAAGAGGAGGCTGGGGGATGTTGACCTGGTGTTGAATGGGGTACGGCTACCCTTGAAAGACCAGGTCCGCAGCCTGGGGGTCATTTTGGACTCCCAGCTGTCCATGAAGGCGAAGGTGTCAGCTATGAGCCGGACAGCACTGTATCAACTCCATCTGATACGGCGGCTGCGCCCCTTCCTTCCCGACCATCTGCTCCCATTGGTAGTACATGCCCTGGTCTCCTCTCGTTTAGACTACTGTAATGTGCTCTACGTGGGGTTACCCTTGAAGACGGTTCGGAAACTGCAGCTGGTACAGAACGCGGCGGCTCGCCTGATTAAAGGCAGCCGCCGGCGAGATCACATCACTCCAGTGCTGAAGGAGTTGCACTGGTTACCAGTTGTTTTCCGGGCCAAATTCAAGGTGTTGGTTTTGACCTTTAAAACCCTAGAATCATAGAATAGTAGGGTTGGAAGGGGCCTACAAGGCCATCGAGTCCAACCCCCTGCTCAATGCAGGAATCCAAATCAGAGCATCCCTGACAAATGGCTGTCCAGCCTCGTCTTGAAGGCCTCCAGTGTGGGAGAGCCCACCACCTCCCCAGGTAATTGGTTCCATTGCCGTATTGCTCTGACACTCAGGAAGTTTTTCCTGATGTTCAGTCGGAATCTGGCTTCCTGTAACTTGAGCCCATTATTCCGTGTCCTGCACTCTGGGATGATCAAGAAGAGATCCTGGCCTTCTTCTCTGTGACAACCTTTCAAGTACTTGAAGAGTGCTATCATATCTCCCCTCAGTCTTCTCTTCTCAAGGCTAAACATGCCCAGTTCTTTCAGTCTCTCTTCATAGGGCTTTGTTTCCAGTCCCCTGATCATCTTTGTTGCCCTCCTTTGAACCCTCTCCAGCTTGTCTGCATCCTTCTTAAAGTGTGGTGCCCAGAACTGGACACAGTACTCCAGATGAGGCCTAACCAGTGCTGAGTAGAGGGGAACTAGTACTTCCCGGGATTTGGAAGCGATGCTTCTATGAATGCAGCCCAAAATAGCATTTGCCTTTTTTGCAGCCACATCACATTGTTGGCTCATATTCAGCTTGTGATCGACGACAATTCCAAGATCCTTCTCGCTCGTAGTGTGGTTGAGCCACGTATCCCCCATCTTGTAACTGTGCATTTGGTTTCTTTTTCCTAGGTGCAGAACTTGGCATTTGTCCCTATTAAATGCCATTCTGTTGTTTTCTGCCCAGCACTCCAGTCTATCCAGATCACTTTGAATTTTGTTTCTGTCTTCCAAAGTATTAGCTATCCCTCCCAATTTTGTGTCATCTGCAAATTTGATCAGCATTCCCTGCACCTCCTCCTCCAAGTCATTAATAAAAATATTGAAGAGCACTGGGCCCAGGACTGAGCCCTGCGGTACCCCACTCGTTACCTCTCCCCAGCTTGAGAAGGTCCCATTGATAAGCACTCTTTGAGTCCGATTCTGTAGCCAACTGTGGATCCACATGATCGTTGTTTCATCTAGCCCACTTCGAGCTAGTTTGCTCATCAGGATATCATGGGGCACTTTGTCGAAAGCTTTGCTGAAGTCGAGGTATATGATGTCTACAGCATTCCCACGGTCTACAAGGGAGGTGACTTGATCAAAAAATGAGATCAGATTTGTCTGGCAGGACTTGTTTTTGACAAATCCATGTTGGCTTCGAGTAATCACGGCATTGTTGTCAAGGTGCTTCCAGATGGATTGCTTTATGATCTGCTCCAGAATTTTCCCAGGGATTGATGTCAGACTGACTGGTCTGTAGTTCCCAGGTTCCTCCTTTTTACCCTTTTTGAAGATAGGGACAACGTTAGCCCTCCTCCAGTCATCTGGCACTTCCCCGGTCCTCCATGATTTCTCAAAGAGAATAGACAGCGGTTCTGAGAGTTCTTCTGCCAGTTCCTTTATGACTCTAGGATGCAGTTCATCTGGCCCTGGAGATTTGAACTCATTCAAAGTAATGAGGTGTTCCTTGACCATATGCCTGTCGATCTCAAGCTGCAATCCTGCCCCTTCAGCCTGTACTTCGCCTTTGCCAGGGGGGTCATAGACCCTCTTTTGGGAGAAGACTGAGCCAAAGTAGGAATTGAGCACCTCTGCCTTTTCTTTGTCCTCTGTTATCATTTTGCCATCCTTATTTAATAGCTGAACAACCATTTCTTTCCTCTGCCTTTTACTATGCACGTAGCTGAAGAAAGCCTTTTTGTTGTTTTTAGCATCCCTCGCTAACCTCACCTCGTTCTCCGCTTTAGCCTTCCTGACGCCATCCCTGCAATTCTGTGCTACCTGCCTGTACTCTTCCTTTGTTACTTGGCCTTCTTTCCACTTCCTATATGTGTCCTTTTTTGTTTTCAGGTCATCCCTAAGCTTTTTGTGAAGCCACATTGGCTTCTTCTGTTGTCTTCCACCTTTTCTTCTTGTTGGAATTGTTTGTGATTGTGCCTTGAGAATTTCCTTTTTTAAAAGCTCCCACCCATCTTGGACTCCTTTTCTCGCTAGCATTGCTTGCCATGGGACCTTACTGATCATTGTTCTGAGTTTATTAAAATCAGCTTTCCTAAAATCCAGGGTACGCGTTTGAGTACACTCGGCTTTTGCTTCCCTTAGAACCAAGAACTCAAGTACAACATGGTCGCTTTCCCCCAGAGTTCCTGTAACTGCTACTTTATCCACTAAGTCATCTCTGTTGGTTAGGATCAAGTCAAGGATAGCCGATCCTCTAGTTCCTTCCTCTACTTTCTGTAGGAGGAAGTTATCCGCCACACAAGTCAGGAATTTCCTGGAGGGGCCATGTTTTGCAGAATTTGTCTCCCAACAAATATCGGGGAAATTGAAGTCCCCCATTACTACTACATCATGCTTCCTTAAAACATTGGCTATTTGCTTTTCAAAAGTTTCATCCTTGGCTTCTCCTTGATTGGGTGGCCGGTAGTAGACTCCGACCACCAGGTTCCTTTTATTCTTTGCTCCATTTATTTCAACCCAGATGCTCTCGATGGGGCTACCAAGCTCCTCCTCCTGTATTTCTGTGCAGAGATATGTATTTTTCACATACAGTGCAACCCCGCCTCCCTTTCTGTTCCTCCTGTTCTTTTTGAACAAGTTATATCCTTCAACTGCTGTATTCCAGTCATGAGAGTCATCCCACCAAGTCTCAGTTATACCTATCAAGTCATAATTTCCCTCCTGTATTAAGAGTTCAAGTTCGTTCTGTTTGTTTCCCATACTCTGGGCATTAGTATATAGACATCGAAGACCATGTGCTTCATAGTCTGGCTTTCTTCCTACCTGTGTCTGAAGACTATTATTGGGCGCTATCAGCGCTGTTCTCTCCGTTGCAGTGCATGCGCCTACGTCCATTGTTACCCCCAACATTACATCTCCCTTCCCCGTAGGATTCAGTTTAAAGCCCTCCTGATGAAGTTCTTCATGCTGTGGCCAAACACATTCTTCCCAGCCTTTGTGAGGTGCAACCCATCCCTAGCCAACAGCCCATCTTCCAGGAAGTATAGCCCGTGGTCCCAGAATCCAAATCTCTCTCGTCGGCACCACCTTCGTAGCCAGTCATTCACCCGGAGTATTTTTCGTTCCCTTTCTATCCCTCTTCTAACTACTGGAAGGATGGATGAGAAAACTATCTGGGCCCCAAAGTTCTTGAGTTTCCTTCCCAAAGCTTCAAAGTCTGACGTGATCTCTTCGTAGCTCCGCTTGGCGGTATCATTTGTTCCCACATGGATGAGAAGAAAGGGATACCTGTCAGTGGGCTTTATGAGTGCAGGCAACCTTTCAGTCACGTCTCTAATCTGTCCTCCCGGGAGACAACATACCTGGCGAGTCCACGGGTCTTCGCGACATACTTGGGTCTCGATCCCACGCAGCAAGGAGTCTCCCACTACTACCACTCTTCTCTTCTTCTTCTTGTAGGCCTGGGTTTCATCGCCTCTGTTTGACTGACCTTTAGCCTCTTGCTCACTCTCATGCAGGTTCCCCTGTGATTCTTCCTCTGCAGGCTGTCCTCCAGTCTCATCTGCAAGTACCTGGAATCGGTTCCACAGCTCCACCGCTTCCACTGGTGCAGAGTGGCGTCTAGTTCTTCTTCTCCTAACTGTCACCGTTTTCCAAGGAGTATCCTCTACTCCGTTTTTCTTCTCCTCAGCATTTCCCACTTCTGCCTCATCTTGCTGTTGCTCTTCAAGCTTCTGGTCTGCCCTTTGCTGCTGTAGTTCCCCCATTCTGTCCAAGAACTCTTCGTGTTCTCTTATTCCCCGGAGGGTCGACAGTCGCCGCTCCAGTCCACTTACTTTTTCCTCCAGCAGCGTGATCAACTTGCACTTGTTGCAGGTGTAGGCCATGTTGTTCTCAGGCAAGAAAACAAACATGGCACACACCTTGCAGGTCACCACCACTGGAGAGTCTTGTCCTTCCATAGCCCCTTTTCCCTTTTTGTGTCTAGCTTTGTGATTGTTCTAGACTAGCCTGTGCCTGCTCCTCTAATCAGTAGAGGTTAAAAGCAGAGTCCCACTGGTGTGGAAGTGTGTGTTACAAGACAAATAAATGGGAAAAAGTTAGTTAAAAAAAAAAAAAAATGTTAGGGGCCTCCCCCTTGACCTCCCCTGCCGAACTCCCCTGGCCAACTCCTGTTTGCTCCCCCTGTCCACTCGCTCTGTTCGCTCGCTCTCTGGGAGCTTGCCTGCTTCTGTAGTCCCTGGACCAGCTGGAGCAGCTTGCTCTGCTCTGCTCTGCTCAGCTGGGAGGCGGGAAACAGACTGAAGCTTCCCGCCCAGTCAGCTGCTGGGAGTACTCAGGCCACACCCCTCCAATTCAGTTGGAGCTCTCAGAAGCTCCTGGTGAGCTCACAGCCAGTCAGAAGGATAAAGGGCAGCGCCCTGGGCTTCCTGCAACCCACTTACCTCTTAGCCTCTGTCTCCTTTGTCTCCTTTGTCTCTTCAACCACTGCAACTCCCCTGGCCAACTCCTGTTTGCTCCCCCTGTTCGCTCGCTCTGTTCGCTCGCTCTCTGGGAGCTTGCCTGCTTCTGTAGTCCCTGGACCAGCTGGAGCAGCTTGCTCTGCTCTGCTCTGCTCAGCTGGGAGGCGGGAAACAGGACCAGAACCCTATATGGTTCTGGCCCAGCCTATCTTAAGGAGCGCCTCCAGCAGCACCAGACAGGCCGCTTAACAAGATCAGCCTCGGATGGCCTTCTCTCTGTCCCATCAGCCAGGACAGCTAGACTGGTGGGGACGAGGGAGAGGGCCTTTTCTGTAGTGGCCCCCACTCTGTGGAACTCCCTCCCTAGGGAACTCCGCCATGCCCCCTCTTTAATGAGCTTCCGCCGTGCATTAAAAACGTGGTTGTTCAGGCAGGCATTTGGGGTGGGTTACGGTATTTTAGAAAATGTTTTTATTGTAGAATTTTATTGTTTTAAACTGTTTTATTATACACTGTACATCGCCCAGAGTGGCTGGTTGACCAGCCAGATGGGCGATTAATAAATTTAATAATAAAAAATAAATTAAAAAATGGAATTTGGCCCTCCGGCTGAAAGAGGTTCAACAGCCCTGCTGCAGAGCACAGTGAAGTAGAAGGAAATGAGCAAGTATAACCTGGTTGTCCTGTGTCGGTCAGGTCTGTCTCTCCTAGGGCCTCCTCTGTGACTCAACAGCTCCTGAGCCCTCCGACACCTCATGCCCGGCCTTATCGGGTGAGCACCTGGAACCGCGCCCTGCGCAAGGGGATCATGGCGAAGAGCTTGAGACATCTGCTTGAGAAGGTGAGCCCTGCCTTACGGGACAGAACCATACAGTTTGAGTCTCAGTGGTTTGTGTGTCTTAAAAATCATAAACGTCATTTTTTTTCAAGCTGTCATGGCGTCCCTCAAAGAATCATGGGAACTCTAGTCTGAGGTGGCTAAGAACCCCATTTAACATTGGCTTCCTTTTTGCTGAACCTCAGTGCTCTGGGGCCGAGGGAATGGTCACTGACCTCGAAGCACAGTTATGCCTTCAGACAGGAGTCCCTTATGTTTTTGAGACGGTGGGTGCATTTGGAATTTTGACTGTGTGTCATGGGTGCTCTCGCAAAATGGCTGCTGTGGTGGGTATGGCTGATTTCCAAGGACTCATTTCCCAGAAGGCAAACTGGTGAGACTAAACAAAAAGTACCGAAGAACCTAAGTCCAAGGCAGAGGTGGCATCTGAGGTCCAAAGCACAAAACCACTCTTTGTGCCAAGGGCTCCTTGGAGGCCTCTCTCAGTCTAATCCAGTAGCCAAGTCCAGACACAGACAAAGGGATTCTTTTCAAAGCTTTATTCCTCTTTTACAACTTAACAACTCTACCGTTAGCAACTAGATATGAGCAGCACAGTACCTATGCCCTAAGTTGGAACAGTTGGTCCCCGTTTGAAAGGGAATTACTGGCAGACCCCTGAACTTAAGGACTAGGGAGAGTCCCTCCCCTTTTCCCTTGGATCCTCTGGGCGCAGCCGTTGTTTGCGCGCCAACCGAGCACTACGCCTCCTTTCTGCGCCCTCCATTTGGCGCCGCTCTCTGTGTCGGCGTCGCACATCCATCAAGTCTGCTTCCCGCGCTCTGTCACTCCCAGGACTGCTATCTAAGCTAGGAATGCTGGTGGGAGGAATCTCCGTCAGCTGTTGGCCCTGGGAAAGAGGAGCGCACTCCTCTCCCAGGAGCGACTGCTCTTCCTCAGAATCAGAACTACTCTGGGATTCTATGGGCTCAGTGTCCACCCTGACACTTTGGAACCCAAATAAAAATGGTGCTGGAGGGCAGCACCTTGCTTTGCAGCAAGCCAGACTCCACTTTAAAATAGCTGCATGATGCCTTTTGTTATCAATAGGGGCCCTCTGTCTGGAAGCATCCTAAACCTACAATACAAACAGAAGGAGTGACCCTCCCCTCCCCTTTATCCTTACAACAACCTTGTGATAATCAGGTGAGAGAGAGGGAGCCATAATTCATGGCTCAATGGGGATTTGGACCCCGATCCTAGTCTAACATACTTAGCCATCCTTCTTCAACCTGCCAGAAGTGTTGGACTACAGCTCCCATCATTCTCGGCCAACATGGCCAGTGGTCAGGGATGCTGGGAGTTGTAGTCCAAAATGTCTGGAAGGCACCAGGTTGGGAAAGGTTGTTCTGCCCATTACTCCACACTGGTTCATTCTCTCTCTCCCAAGATATGAAGTAAAAAACAGGACAGGCAGGGAGCCTGATGGGCACCAAGACACTGGACACCCCAGCTAAATCTGTATGGGTAATCCCAACCAGGTGCCAGCCCACGCTTTGGGGCATGCCTGCCTTGAATGTGATCTCCTCTACGAGTACGAACGGGGCTGGGGTGGGGGCAGAACCAACGGCCTGAGCGTCCTCTTCGCTTCTGTAATGGGCGTGTTTGGAGGAAGCTGCCTTCTCCCTGATCACGCCACTTGTTCCTTGAGGGCAGGATTGTCTTCTCTGGCTACCTGCAAGCACTCTGGGGAGTTAGGCCAAGATGGCCGTGGTGGAGAAGTCAGTGCTGACGTGCAGGCGCTCACTGTGACCGTCCCCATCGCCAAAAGTGTCCCAAAACGGCAGGCAGATGTATTGCTCCATATTTATTGCTCCATATTTATTTATTTACATTTCTATACCGCCCCATAGCTGAAGCTCTCTGGGCAGTTTACAGAAGAGTCAGAAGTCTAAATGCCATGCGTGATGTGAAACATTGGGATAAGGGAGCCAAAATTCTTCAGTTGATCCCAGTAGTTTCTCCAGTTGCAGGTTGTGTTTTGGTTGCAAACCACATGCAGCAAACAGATTCGAGCAGTTTTCATCTCCCCCAGGAGCAGGTCTTTTGCAAAGCTGGTGGGTCTTCATGGCCCGTTCAAGACCAAGCCACTCCAAAATCCTTTGCATCACAACAGGGAACAATATACTGTTGCTGGGAAAATTCGTTCTCTTCTCTAGAGAGCCAGTGTGGAGTAGTGGTGAGAGTGCTGGGCTGGGATCTGGGAGATCTGAGTTCTTGTCCCCACTTGGCCATGGAAGCTCACTGGGTGACTTTGGGCCAGTCACAGACTCTCAGCCCAACCTACCTTGCAGGGTTGTTGTGAGGATAAAATGGAGAGGAGGAGGAGAATGTATGCCACCTTGGGTTCCTTGCAAGAGGAAAAAAGGCGGGATATAAATGCGATAAATAAATAAAATAAATAAATTCCGCCCCCATCCCCCAGCTACTATGAGGGTTGCATGCCAGCTGGGAATGATGGGAATTGCAGTACAGCACACTTGGAAGGCACCGGGTTGGAGAATGCTGTCCTGCACAGCAATTTCCATGGATCCTCGCCATCTGATCTCTGGCTGGCCAGCCTCAACAGAGCACAGAGGGGTAAAGATGCGACAGCTGCAGAAATGTGGCGGTCTCTCATGCTGCATTGTCTGAAGTGGTCCCGTCATGAGCATGCATGGGCCACATGATTCCAGTAGGTGTGCAAAGTCAGAAATGCTGCCAACGTTTACTATTTTACCCCGCACCCCCCCAATATCCAGAAATCGATACTGAAGTTAAACCAGGCAGAGCGCTTTTTTCTGCACAGTTGGCAAACACTCCCCAATCCTCTTGTGAAACTTGTTCCTCACCCAGGGAGCATCTGTTGGGAGGAGGGATGTTGGAGAACTCCACAACTGATTCAAATCAGCTCAGATTTCTATGAATCTGACCCACACGTTCTGCAGCAGACTGGCTTTTCCCGAGTCACGCAGAGCATTTCTGTTACTTTCTGGACTTGTATGCAAATTTAGTCGTACAAAAATATTTTTAAAAAAACAACCAAAACCACACTTTCCCCCATAGGCTAAAGTGGGAAAATGCAGCTTTTGCCAAATGTGCGTTTTTGGAAGTGCATATTTGTGCAAGCGCGCACTTTGCAATGCGAACGCAGATTTGGGAAACTGAGAGAGGTCTGCTCATTGACGGAATCAGATGATGGAGCAAAAAGGTCTGACAGTCCGTGAAACACAGACAGAAGCAATGTCATGAAATCCATGTATCGCCGGCTGTGGAATGCCCTCCCCTTGGAGGCCCGATTGGTGCAGACGTTGGTTTCGTTTCAGCACCAAGTTAAAACATGGTTTTCACTAGGGATGGCGGAGAAATATGCCATGGAATCCAATGAGGCCGGATTCTAAAGAAGGATTCCCGGAGACTGTGGCGGAACAGACTGCTCCCCCCCCGCCGTGAAGGCCGGTAGGGTGGGACCTATCTGGCGCCGTCCGTCCGGGTCCATCCGCTGCTGTCTGCAGCCGTACACTCCGGGGCTGCGGATGCAAATGATGTCCGGCGTAGCGGACGCCGTTTGTGTCTCTGCCCTTGGCCATGATAGGCTACGTAAATATTTACGTAACCTATCACGGCAAAGAGCAGGGACGCAAATGGCATAGCAGATGCCATTTGTGTCCCTGCTCTTTTCGTGATTGACTACGTAAATATTTACATAGCCTATCATGGCCAAGGGCAGGGACGCAAATGGGGTCCGCTACGCCGGACGCCATTTGTGTGGCAGTGGCCGGAAGTCCAGCTGCAGACAGGCCCGGCCGGTGGCTCCGCGGACTTGCAGTGGAGTGGAGCTGGCCGGGAAGGATTCTGGGGGGAGGGACGGATTGCCTCCCCCCCCCCCAACGGATGCCCCGGACCGGACGGGTGAGTGGGGTTTGTACACCCCTAGTTTTCGCCAAAGCTTTTGAGTTGAATTCCCTAAAAATTGAATTCCCTAAAGTTGCACACTGCTTTAACTGTTGTTTTAGATTTTCTGATTGGCGTTAGCTTGTTTAACCTTTTAATATGCTTTTAGCTGTTTAAATTATTCATTGTTTTGTACTGTTTAAATTGATTTTATCTGTGTGCTGCCCTGAGATCGTAATGATATAGGGTGGGATACAAATGTTTTAAATAAAATAATAAAATAAATAATGAACATTAGTTGGGAGGGGCTGTAGGTCAGTGGTAGAGGCCCTGCTTTGAATGGAGAAGGTCCCAGGTTCGATCCCCGGCATCTCCAGGTAAGGCTAGGAAAGGATCCAGCGTGAAACTGCGGAGAGCCGTTGCTGCCAGCCAGTGTTGATAATACTGGGCTAGATGGACCAAGGGCCTGACTCAGGATAAGGCCGCTTCCTTTGTTCTCGTAGGTACGCAGCGCCTTGCCTGTGGTAGGTGCCGTAACCCTCGTCCTGGATGAGGATGGCACCATCGTGGAGACCGAGGAGTTCTTCCAGACCTTGCAGGATGGCACCGTGTTCCTAGTGCTCACCAAAGGACAGTCCTGGTACCCAGTGAAGGTGAGCAGCAGTGGCCAGTCCATCTTGTGATGGATGAATCCATCCATTCCTTTTTCTACCAGTTTTGCCTTGTCCCGATCTTAAGCTCGTTTTATCCTGTTTCTGCATCAGTTTGAGAATGTTTTTAAGCCCACACCCCATGCCCATTTCTCCTAATTATGCCTGCTTTTCTATGCAATTCTGCCTAATATACGCTCTTGCAAGAAATGTTCCCCACGCTGTGCATTTCTGTGTGCAGTTCCCCTAATATCGCTCTCATTGTGCGCATTTTTTGGATCAGGTAAGGTGCATTGCAAAACGGAAAAGTAATTACTGAAGGGTAACTGCATTTTGCTTCAGGAACTGCAGGCCAGGTAGGCTTGCATGAAAACGCAAACCGAATGACCTCTCCCTTCCCTAGCGGGGTCTGGCTAACACTTCGCAGTATTGTTGCTTTTATCATAGAACTTCAAAAAAGTGAGCCAAAGAAGGTTTCTCTGAGATAACGCCCCTCTCCTTTGATGCTCTTGGCCTTTTCCAGTGTGGTTTGTTTGTTTTCTTTCTTTTTTTCAAAGGTGTGCTTTCAAAGTGCATCACTGTAGTTCTGAATGAGATCTGTTTGTTACCTGGAGAAACAGAGAATGGGTCCAAGACAGGAGGTCAAATGCCTGGCCGCTAGTCCAAATGGACTAGGAATCCATGCTTTCAAGCTGATCTCTGCAGCATTAATCTAGAAACTTTCATTTTAAAAGCAAACCAACAAACAAAAGCATTGGGCATTCTAACTAGGGATGACGGAGAATGTCGCCACGGATTTCAATGAGGCTGAATGCGCTGGCATTCGGCCCCCTGAAACCCATGGCGGAATGGCCTCCCACCACCCTGCGGAATCCCCCCGGGACGAAGCTTACCTGGGGCGGATGCAGAGGCGGGTCCGGCGGCAGCTGGTCTCTTGGCCAGCTGCTACAGCTGCAAATGGCGGTCGTCGTAGCGGCTGCCATTTGCATCCTTCCAGTCTGCTGTGATAGGCTACGTAAGTATTTACGTAGCCTATCACAGCAAAGAGCAGGGATGCAAATGGCGGCTGCTACATTGCTTGAGCCCCTCCTCTTTCCGTGATAGACTACGTAAATACTTACGTAGCCTATCACGGCAGCCTGGAAGGACGCAAATGGCGGCCGCTACGACGGCCACCATTTGCGGCTGCAGCAGCTTGGCCGCGGCCGGAACTCCGGGTGCAGATGGCCCTGGCTGGCGGCTCTGCGGAGCCGGCCAGGGAGGATTCGTGGGGAGAGACGGAGAGCCTCCCCCACACCGTGGATGCCCCTGCGCAGAGCCAGGTAAGGGATTCATACATCCCTAATTCTAACAAATCCCACCATTCTACAGTGTGGTGGTAAACAACATAGGCTAGAGGAAAAACCAACGTGATTGAATTATTCGCTACTAAAGTTGCATGCCTGCCCACACAAAGGGAAGTAGTCCAATATAGTTCTCTGTAAACTTTATAGAGGTGCAAAGCCTCAGGGCCGGGGGCCAAATCCAGCCCTCCCAGGGTCACACTCCAGCCCTCTGGGTTTCCCCAGAAGGCCCTGCCCCTTTTCCCTGGCCCCACCCCCTTTTCTTCAGCCACCAATTCTTCTGTGATTTCTTGCTTTTTGTGCTGTTTTTTGCCCATCATGAAAGGCTGACACACCTCTCCTAAGGGTTGGTTTCTAGCCGTAAGAGCACTAAGCTACGCTATGCCGGTGTGTTTGGTTTTGTGGCCCCAGATGTAAAACTGTGCATGCGCAGAGTTTACAATGTGAAGCCGCTCATGCGCAGAGCATTTTATAAACCGATGTTGGCAAACAGTTGCGTTGCTGTTTTCCTACGTGTCAGGAATGCAGAAGCAAGCGTGAAGCATGAAATTTAAGTTGGAGGGCGGAGGAGAGGAGAAATGTTAGCTATGTGCTTCACAACTGAAGCAATGCACATAGCCGTCTAAAGGTGGACGCCATGAGACCATCAAGTCCCGACTCTGAAATCTCCCCGCTGCACCACTGTTTCCCCTCCCACCCTCTTTTCCTTACCAAATTACCAGACAGAAGAGGCAAGAGTCCCTTTTGTCTTCTCTCTCTTCTTTTTCTTGGCAACTGGCCACACGGCAGGGGAAAGCCTCGGCCTGCAGCTGCCCACCATCTTAGATTCCTAAGCTGGGGCATTCATGGGAAATGAAGATGGCAGCAGCTGGAGGCTCTGACTTTGCTCTGAAGCGACCTCAGCTGCCAGGAAGGAAATGTGTTAATTTAGAAAGAAGGGTAGGAGCGGTAGGGCGCCTTGGTGGGCCACACGAAGGGTGGCCGGGGACACATTGGTGGGGCGCCTTGGTGGGCCACAAGCAAGGTGGCCGGGGACACATTAGTGGGGCGCCTTGGTGGGCCACAAGCAAGGTGGCCGGGGACACATTAGTGGGGCGCCTTGGTGGGCCACACGAAGGGTGGCCGGGGACACATTGGTGGGGCGCCTTGGTGGGCCACACGAAGGCTGGCCGGGGACACATTGGTGGGGCGCCTTGGTGGGCCACACGAAGGGTGGCCGAGGACACATTGGTGGGGCGCCTTGGTGGGCCACAAGCAGGGTGGCCGGGGACACATTGGTGGGGCGCCTTGGTGGGCCACAAGCAGGGTGGCCGGGGACACATTGGTGGGGCGCCTTGGTGGGCCACACGAAGGCTGGCCGGGGACACATTGGTGGGGCGCCTTGGTGGGCCACACGAAGGGTGGCCGAGGACACATTGGTGGGGCGCCTTGGTGGGCCACAAGCAGGCTGGCCGGGGACACATTGGTGGGGCGCCTTGGTGGGCCACAAGCAGGGTGGCCGGGGACACATTGGTGGGGCGCCTTGGTGGGCCACAAGCAGGGTGGCCGGGGACACATTGGTGGGGCGCCTTGGTGGGCCACACGAAGGGTGGCCGGGGACACATTGGTGGGGCGCCTTGGTTGGCCACACGAAGGGTGGCCGGGGACACATTGGTGGGGCGCCTTGGTGGGCCACACGAAGGGTGGCCGGGGACACATTGGTGGGGCGCCTTGGTGGGCCACACGAAGGGTGGCCGGGGACACATTGGTGGGGCGCCTTGGTGGGCCACACGAAGGCTGGCCGGGGACACAGTGGTGGGGCGCCTTGGTGGGCCACAAGCAAGGTGGCCGGGGACACAGTGGTGGGGCGCCTTGGTGGGCCACAAGCAAGGTGGCCGGGGACACAGTGGTGGGGCGCCTTGGTGGGCCACAAGCAAGGTGGCCGGGGACACAGTGGTGGGGCGCCTTGGTGGGCCACACGAAGGGTGGCCGGGGACACAGTGGTGGGGCGCCTTGGTGGGCCACACGAAGGGTGGCCGGGGACACAGTGGTGGGGCGCCTTGGTGGGCCACACGAAGGGTGGCCGGGGACACAGTGGTGGGGCGCCTTGGTGGGCCACACGAAGGGTGGCCGGGGACACATTGGTGGGGCGCCTTGGTGGGCCACAAGCAAGGCGGCCGGGGACACAGTGGTGCCCACAGTCACCATGTTGCCTTCCCTTGCCCCAGACCATTTCCTGGGGTGAACTGTTGGTGGTTGTCTGCTCCATGTGTTTTCTTTCCTTCTCTCTCTCTCTTTCTCTCCCTCTGCCTGCACAGACTCCAGGCTACCAACTTGCCCTGTCCCAGAAACCTCCACACAGCCACGATGTGGCCTGTGTGACCCTCGACCTCTACAAAACCAAGCCTGAGGACTTCATTGGCTGCCTGAGTTTCAAAGCTGTGCTCTACGGCACATACAGCATCTCCTATGACATGCGCTGTGCTGGGGCGAGGAGGATCATGAAGTGAGTGGCAAACCAGCGGTCCCAGCAGATCTGGGGAGAAAAGGGACTGGGCTCTTGCAGGGACAGAAGAAGGCAAGGGTGGCTATGCCTCTTGGGCTGGAGTGACGTGGACTTGCACATGAGTAACAGGCCCCAGGGTGGCACCTTTCCATGTGTGTACTGGAACTAGCTACTCTCTTATTAGAAGCTAGCATGGGTGCCAAGCTTTCAAGAGGTGTAATCAAAATGAGAAGGGGGTGGAGCAGCTCCCCTATTAGGAACGGTTACAACAGCTGGCATTGTTTAGCTCAGGGGAAAAATGAGCAAGGGGGAACCATGACAGACGTCAGGGCCAACGTGAAGGGTGGGCCTGTTGGGCACCTGCCAAGGGCCCCCCCCAGCAGGGGCCCCCAGACAAATGCTCCTTGGACTTGCTGCTCCTCTTCACCATTGAGACCTGTTTGTTCCCCTGCTTCTCGCTCTGGGGCAGGCAATGGGGGTGGTGAGAAGAAGGAGCAGGAGATGCCATGGCCTGCTTGCTCCCTGGTTCTCAGCCTGTCAAGCAAGCAAGTGGTGGCAATGAGGAGGAGGAGGAAGAGGAAGAGGAAGAGGAGGAGGAAGAGGAAGAGCAGCTGGTGATGCTGGCAGTGGGCAGGTAGACTCCTTGAGGGAGGGGGCTCATTGGAGGTGTCTTGCTCAGAGACTCTGGAAAACCTGGAACCAGCACTGAAAGAGGCATGGTGTAGAGAAAATGGATAGGGAGACATTTTTCTCCCTCGCTTGTAATACTGGAACCCAGTGGGGTCGACCCATGGTGGTGATTGGTGGGAGATTTAGGACAGATAAAAGGAAGGACTTCTTCACTCACACATTGCATAGGTAATGGGATTCGCTACCACAGGATATAGTAATGGCCACCAATTTGGATGGCTTTACATGGGAATGAGACAAATTGCTGGAGGAGAAGGCTACCAACGGCTACTAGTCCTGGTGTCTAGTGAGAGGGTGCCTCTCGTGTCCTGCCTGTGGGTTCCTGCTTGACAACTGGTTGGCCGCTGTGTGAACAGAATGCTGGACTGGATGCACCCTTGGCGTGACCCAGCAGGGCTCTTCGTATGCTCTTAAGGAAGGAGGGTGAAGGGGGGTAGTATGGAGGAGCGGGGCTTAGGTTGTCTCTTCTGGTGGCTTCTATTACGTAGTGCAAAACCTGAACTTGACTTTCAACTGACGTGGAAACCGCATTTTATAAAGCTGCGGTTGAAATGCTGTCATGCTCTGAAGAGAAGCAGGTAAAAGAAAACACCTGTCTGAAACCCTGTTGACCATCATGAGCAGTCGCCGTTGCTGCATGGTTTGGGAGGAAACCAACACTCGCGGGAGAAGCGATACGTAAGTCTTCTCAGCAGCGTGCGAGTTCCCTTTCTGGTCTGAATCACAGGCCTGGCAGTTTCCAACAGCAACAGGCAAAATGGCTCCTTATCTCGGCGCGGCGTGAAAGGATGGCCCCGAGAATTGAGCTGTTCGGCTACTGTACATGGAGGTTCAGTTCTTGTGACAACAAGAGCCTTCCTCAGTCTGGTTCCCCCCAGATGTTTCAGGCTACAACTCCTGGCTGGGAATGATGGGTGTTGTAGTCCAACACATCGGGAGGGCTCCAGGTTGGGGAAGGCTGGATTATGGCACTAGACAGCTAATGCTGTTAAAGCTATCTCAGTAGGCCACAGCCACACCGAAAACAACCTAAATTTGACAGTTGCAGCCTTTTTGCCACCGGGGAGGTGGTGGCGAGCAGCTGGGAGCAGCACCGGGGAGTGGCCGGAAGGAATGGGTGAGCAAGCCATGTTCGAGCTCGCCAACATGCTGTGACCATCGTGTCGTTGCTTGTCTCGCACCCGACTTATGTTTGCATTTGCACTTGCTTCTCGTTCTGTGTGAATGGGAAAATTGTGCAAAGTGGTCGGCGATCAAGCACGTGCGCTGGGTGAATTTGTGCAAATTTTGCCCATGGGCTGAAGCAGGGCTGATTTAGAAATGTGCACAAATTTGGAAATTTGTGCAAATTGAACGCAAGCGCATGTCTGGCAAATTGCGAACGTTTTCGGAGGACATGGTCTTGTGTCCGCGTTCGGAGTTGCAAACGGGGCCGGCTCGCGTGTTTTGTGAGCAAAGCCAAAATTCTCGTGCATCCCTAGTGGCGGGGGCCCCGTGTTGCTCACCCCTGCTCCACATAATTCCAGCTGAACGAAGGCCTGCTTCTGGGTCTCCAATATTCCTCATGTTCTTATTTCTCCCTCCCAGGGAAGCCTTACGCTGGGCCCTTTACACCATGCAAGCCACAGGTCATGTCCTCCTTGGCACCTCCGGCTATGTGCAGCAACTGCTGGATTCCACGGAGGAGTGGAGAGAGGGAGAGGAAGACCCCCGCGTGGCCCTGCATCGACTTGGCTCCCTTCCTTCCAGGAAGATATTGCAATGAACACGCAACTGCTTGGACTCTGATGTAGATGGGGGAGAGACTCCTCCTCCCCCATCTCCTTGGTCCTATGCCTCAAAGTTGGAGATTCAGGAGTTACTTGGTAGCACGTGATCTCCTTCTCCCTAAAAAACTGATGGGGGAAACACACAGGCCCTTGTATATCTCCTCCCGCACTGTCCAACACTTTCCTTGAGTTTGCCCTTGTGAATGGAGTTTACACAGCACTTGATTTATGCACGAGATACTAAAGCTTGGAAGATGAGACTCTGTATGACCTATGGTAGCCTTCCCCATCCTGGGGATGCCCCCCAGATGTGTTGAACTGCACCTCCCATCATTCCTGGGAATTGTAGTCCCAACACATCTGGAGGAGTTGCAGTCCCAACACATCTGGAGGGCACCGGGATGGGAAAAGCTGCTGGAAGACAGACTGGGCATTCATCACATTTCACTTGCCCAATGACACAGGAAGAAATGCTGGGGTACCAAGACCACTGATCTCCACATCTTGCTGGAATAGTGGCTACTATGAGTTGGCTAGCCAGCCACTTGCCCTTATGTACACTCCCTTAGCCTCGTTTAAAAAAAAATAAAAAAAAATCCATGTGCCGTCTTATTTAATTACTGTGCAATGCTCTATAATGTAAACTGGTGCTATTAATTAAAGCTTTTTCTGTTTTCTTATAGCTTGGAGCTTCTGTGCTGCTTATTCTTTAAACTGCAGGGGGGAAACGGCAGGGCTGTACAGCCCCGAGAGTTCTGTGTACGAGAAAGATACAGAACCTGGTGTGTAGAGAACGAGAGCTTTGTGTGTGTTTTTTAAAGTTTCTAGTCCATATGGCTTTGGAATGTGTGTTTTGACAGGGTCAGAAGCCAGGGGTTGGGGATCTCTTGCCACTGGAAATCCTATTGAACATTGTGCTTGTGAACGTTACCTGCCTTCAATCTGTGTTATAGTTCTGAGGGTCCAGACAACATCTTCATGTTGTAACCCTCATGTTTTCCCACCACTTTCCCCATATTTTTCTTTCTACCAAAAATCCAGTTAAGAAGGAAAAGATGGAACATCCTTGTAACATCTTTTGAGAGCCCTCTGTTTGGAAGCACCCTTAGTTACAAGTAACAAGCTACTACTCACTGCCGAGGACCTTTCTATAATGGCACAATCCTGTGCATTTTCAGACAGAAAAATGTTCTACCACTCCCAGCATTCCCTAGCCAACACTGCTGGCTGGGGAATGCTGGGAGTTGTAGGCTGTTCTTCTGTCTAAGCACGCAGAGGAGCGCACCTTAACATTGTTATGAGTGACTGAGTGTAAAAAATGAAGTGAAATTTCTTGGAAAAAGTGCACCTTGCAGTGGTGTGTTGTTGTTATTGTAGTATTTCCTTTTCACAGCCAGATTCTTTCAGGAATAAGAACATCAGAAGAGCCCTGCTGGGTCAGACCAAGGGTCCATCTAGTCCAGCATGCTGTTCACACAGTGGCCAACCAGCTGCCCACGGGAAACCCACAAGCAGGATGTGAGTGCAACAGCACCCTCCCGCCCATGATCCCCAGCAACTGGTGTACATGGGCCTACTACCTCCGATACTGGAAGTAGCAAAGAGCCCTCAGGACTAGCAGCCATCGATAGCCTTCTCCTCCAGGAATTTGTCTAACCCCGTTTACCATCCAAATTGGTGGCCATCACTACGTCTTGTGGTAGCGAATTCCATAGTTTGACTCTGCGCTGTGTGACGGACTTCCTTTTATTTCTCCTGAATTTCCCACCATTCAGCTTTGTGGAACAACCCCATTGGGTTCTAGTATTATGAGAGGGGACTTTGAGAGGCTTTGAATCACAGGAAAACTCCAAATTGCAAGTAGTCTAGGGAGAGCAGTATAAAAGTGGGAGGCAATTTGCTGCTGAAGGTGATCTGTCAAGAAGTCAAAAAGATTGCATTCTGTTCCAGGGGCCCTTGGCTGAGCTTGAAATTGCAGCTAATAGTACGCATTATCTTAAGCACATTCTGATTCATCACCTTCTCACAGAGGCATATGCAGTAAACTGCCAGTCTTAGGTAGCAGTCTGGGTCAGAATATTGTTTCACAGCTCCCTACTTCTGTAAGTAGGAAAGGGGTGGTGGCTGGAGAGGGACAAATGCCTTTTACAAGATCAGTTCATTCCTGAAAGTGTTGCAGCTTATGCCATGGGTGCAAAAGACATGCACTTAGAATTAGGGGTGTACTGATTTTCTTAAATCCCTTCCACCTGTGTTTCACAGATTGTCAGGCATCTTTCATTCCGTCGTCTGCTCATTGATGGAATTGGAGGGGGGTGGTTTACCAGAATTTTGTTCAACTTGTGCTACTCCGCATTAGTGCTAATGCACATTAGTGCTAATGGATGCTTGCTCAAAAGCGTTAATGCCCATCCGTCAGTCCGCATTAACACTAATGTGATTAGCGCAAATCCTCCCCCCCAAGTGAAAAACTAGTCTGCAAGTTTGCAGAAGCCATGTGATTTGGAAAAAGCTAGATAACTGCAGAATCCATTTGAATCCATTGCAAATTTCTCCAACATCCCTGCTTAGAATTAAGGGATTCTGAGGCCTAGAACTTGTTTTGAGTACCAGAACTGAATGGAGGTCACAGTTCTTCCACAGAGGAAAAAGAAGAAGATTCTTGCCACTCCCACCTCATCCCCAAAGGCTTTCTTTATTTCAGCAGTATAATTTAGGGCAGTGGGGAGACATTTTGTTTCTGTTCTTATACAACTGGGAGCAAAAAATCCTTCCTGATCTACTGCAAATGACCCAGAGATCTCCCAGTTCATCTTTCAACCTGTTCATAAATGATCTGGAATTAGGAGTGAGCAGTGAAGTGGCCAAGTTTGCCAATGACACCAAATTATTTAGGGTGGTTAAAACAAAAGGGGATTGTGAAGAGCTCTAAAAGGATCTCTCCGAACTGGGAGAATGGGAATCTAAATGGCAAATGCAGTTCAATGTAAGCAAGTGTAAAGTGATTTTTTTGTCCACGTTGGGGCAAAAAATCCCAATGTCAGTATAACCTGATGGGGTGTGAGCTAGAGGTGACTGACCAGGAAAGAGATCTTGGGGTTGTGGTGGACAGCTCGATGAAAATGTCAGCCTAGTGTGCGGCTGCTGTTAAAAATTCCATGTTTGGCATAATTAGGAAAGAAATTGAGAATAAAACTGCCAATATCATACTGCACCTATACAAATCTATGGTGCGGCCACACTTGGAATACTGTGTACAGTTCTGGCCACCACACCTAAAAAAAGATATTGTAGATTTGGGAAAAGTGCAGAAAAGGGCAACTAAAATGATCAATGGGCTGGAGCATCTCCCCTATGAGGAAAGGTTGCAACAGCTGGGATTGTTTAGCTTAGAAAAGAGGAGGGTCAAGGGAGACATGATAGAGGTCTACAAAATTATGCATGGTGTGGAGAATGTGGATAGGGAGACATTTTTCTCCCTCAGAATACTAGAACCCAATTGGGTCATCCCAAGAAGCTGATTGGTGGGAGATTCGGGACAGATGAAAGGAAGGACATCTACATATAGTGCAGAGTTAAACTATGGAATTTGCGACCACAGGATGTAGTAATGGCCACCAATTTGGATGGCTTTAAAAGGGGGTTGGACAAATTCATGCAGGAGGAGGCTATCGATGGCTACTATTCTTGATGGCTATGTGCCACGTCCAGTACCAGAGGTAGTGAGCCTCTGCACACCAGTTGCTGGGGACCATGGGCGGGAGGGTGCTGTTGCACTCATGCCCTGCTTGTGGGTTTGTGGTTGACAGCTGGTTGGCCATTGTGTGAACAGAACGTTGGACTAGATGGAGCCTTGGTCTGATCCAGCAGGGCTCTTCTTATGTTCTTATCCACTTTCTGCCTGGCCCTGCTTTATGGAGTCACTGGGATCTGCTGATTTACAAATATTGAGATGCAGAAGAGGTGGGGGAGAGAAGCATCCAGATAGGTGGGGCTATTGTTTAAAGCGTCCCCCACCCCCCAAAACAGAATATCCTAAGAGCAAAAGAGCAGACAACTCTACCCTTTGATGAATGCTGTAGTTGGTTTCCAGTGTCAACCAATCAGGTGCAGAGGAACCAGGGCGTACAAAGAGGCAGTGTCAGCACATGTTTTTTTTTTTTTTTTAGTGGGGACACTGATGTCATCAGGGGACCGCGGTGGCTTAGTGGTTAAGATGCTGAATTGCAGACCAGAAGGTCCACAGGACAGCAGTTCGAGCCCCGAGTGCTGCTGCGTGATGGAGTGAGCTCCCGTCTTCAGTCCCAGCTTCTGCCAACCTAGCAGTTCGAAAGCAAGACATTGCAAGTAGATAAATAGGTACCGCCTTGGCGGGAAAGGAACAGCGTTCCGTGCACCTCGGTGTTCAGTCATGCCGGCCACATGACCATGGAAGCGTCTTCGGACAGCACTGGCTCTTCAGCTTAGAAATGGAGATGAGCACCACACCCTAGAGTTGGACACGACTGGTTGGGGACACCTTTACCTTTTACCCTGATGTCATCAGCCACCCACTGTTCCCTGAGCTTAGCTGCAACCCTCACAATAGCCCGGGGGGGGGGGATGAATTTTCCCAGCAACAATCTATTTTTTACTATTGTAATGCAAAGTATTTTGCGCTGGCTTGGCTTGGAATGCAAGTAAGACCCACTAGCTTTGCAAAAGACCCGTTCCTGGCAGAGATTTTGTTGCTATGGATCAACACAGCAGCCTGCATTTTTGGACTGTCCTTGGAGGCATAGCTATTAGGGATGTCTGCTGCTGTGGAATCCGTCTCTTTTTGGGCTTGACGGACTCCTGGCGAGCAGCTGACTTGGCTTGCATTTGCCACAGGGCTTTTCCTGAAATCCAGGAATTTTTTCCATTTTTGAAAAAGATTTACATATACACATCTCCTCATTATTTTTTTTTTAAATTGGTTTATTTTTTGTTTTTGTTTTGTTAAAACTCACAATAAAAAACTGATTAAAAAAGATTTACATAAATAGAAATGTGTGCTATTTGCATGATTTATGCAAATTTCAGCCAAAATTTGCATAAGTCACGCAAATTGTTCCCTGCAGTTTGTGCACATTTCTATTTATGTAATTTTTTTAAAAAACTAGGAAAATCCACAAGCTGGCCTGACTGGATGCAGACTGAGTTGGGCCAGCTGGGGGGGAAACCAGCCAAAGCCCCAGGGGCCGACCTGATGAAAGCTCATCTGGCTTCATCTCCTGGAAGTCTTCCTCCGACATCCCTAATGCAGCCCGATCCAAGAGGGCTTGTGGAGCCTCGGAAAGATGTGATGTGGCCATGACGAACGCCTGCCTCGGAGGACCTTGGGCTGTGGTTTGGGTAAAGTGGGCTCCCTCCATGGAACGGAGGGAACAAAATGCCCAACGGAAAGGGACGGTGGTTGGTGCCTGAGAAGAGGATGGGGAAGGAGGAGAGCTGCGAAGGAAATTCAGGGAAACCAGCAATGTGATGAAGAAGAGAAAGGAACAGACAAAGCTGCCTTCAGCTAGAAGAATCATAGAATAGTAGGGTTGGAAGGGGCCTTCAAGACCATCGAGTCCAACCCCCTGCTCAGTGCAGGAAGCCTGAGTCCCAGGCGGTCTCCCATCCACATACTAACCAGGGCTGACCCTGCTTAGCTTCTGAGATCAGGCACATCCAGCCATCCACAACAGAGACTGGCAACAAAAGACTAAAGGAGCTGGGGCAAGCCACTCTTCTTGGCCTAGCAAATGTAGCACTGAACTTTGCAGCGAACTGTGGCCTAAAGTTCAGAGCTGTTGGCTTATAGTTCCATTAAGCATTTTCTTAATATCCTTATTTACCAAACTTTTCTAAAGTTCAGTAAATACTGTTACATACCTATTTTGTTTGGCTCTGGAGTGGTTGCAATCTGCCCCTCCTCATCCTAGTTATAGAAACCTGGGACATCACACCTGCCCTTCAAAATTTACCACACCACTGCTGAGGAGGTGGGTCGTGTGCATCTTAACTAGTAACCACCAAGCTGTTGAGGAAATCTCCTCGAGCCATTTAGGGCCCATTAAACATGCAGTTTTAGGTTAAAGGGTGGGGGAACAGGAGGAAAAGGGCACAGCCTTTCTTGGTGCCCATACGGCAGCAACAGGCTTACTGTCACTACATCTCTAAATTAGCAACACGGGATCCTGAGAGGATCGTTACACCATCTCCTTTCCCATGGGAGACAGACACCCTGCCTCCTCTAGCGCAAAGGGTGGTTTATAAGCTATTTATATCAGGGTAAGCGCACTGCATCCGACAAGTTGTTGTGTTTTGGGGGGGCCTAATGAGTTCACAGCGCGCAGCCTTGCTTCATTTAGAGGAGATTAAGAGGATATTGCTCTTGTAGGCTGATGGTTTGCGGTTAGCAAAATGCAAAGTACAAGCTTTCTCTTTTTTTGCAAGCTCACCAAAAGAGTCCTACAGATAGAGAATTTGCTGCCAGGCAGACATCGAGTCGATATCCCTTCAACTGGATTTAGCATGGTGCATGCAGCCAGGAGTGGGAGTTAACCAGCTCTGCCTTGAAATGTTGATGGCCCTTCAGAAAGGAGCAAATAACCTCAAATTGCAAAAGCAATTTTGACTTGGCTCTACGGATTGTGTAATGTACACGTTTTCGAGCCCCCGCCTCCCAATTTTCAGCAAGACACAAAGAAATCCGGCAAGCATCGCTTTTCCTTTTGTGCAGACGAGGACGTGAGGAACGGACAAGCCAGGAGCCGGCCTGAGATGTCATAGCACAGCCTCCCCCTAATGAGGGAGACTACAAGTCCCATCATCCCCAGCCAGCAGCTGGTAGGAGTTGTAGCCCAGCACATCTAGAGGGTTGGGAAAGTTTGCTATGATGTAAAAGAAATGTAGTTAAGTTAAAAGATTAACGAGGAATGGGATGAAATGGAGTTCTGGGTCAACAAAGGGTCAGGGCTGCCATCAAGGGTAGGCATGGCTGGGCACTTGCCCAGGGCCCACACCCCAGCAGGGGCCCACTGACAAGAGCCCCCTGGACTTCCTCCTTTTCACCACTGCAACCTGCTTGTTCAGGTAGGCGACATGGCCACTCTATGGACTACAGAGGACGTTGCACTTTCCTTTTATGCTGACAGATACTTTCCACATAGGAATACATGCCCCACTTCCCCCCACAAGAAGCATGTGATGTGCCCAGAGCCAGCATCAAGCGTAGGCATGATCAGGCACCTGCTGTGGGCCCACCCCTCAGTGGGGGCCCACTGACAAGATCCTGGTAGAGTTGCTGCTCCTCTTCACCATGGGAACCTGCTTGTGCACCTGCCTCTCGCTCTGGCCCAGGCAATGGAGGTGGTGAGGAGGGGGAGCAGGAGAGACCACGGCCCCTTGGCTCTCTGTCAGCAAGCAAGCGGGAGCAAGGATGGGAAAGAGGAGGAGGAGCGAGAGCAGCTGGGGACCATGGTGGGGAGAAGGCAGACTCACTGAGGGAGGGGCCCATGGAGGGGGTCTCACCCAAAGACCCACCAAAGCCTGGAGCCAGCACTGCCAAGAGTGACCCAGACCCCAAAGAGAAGGATTTGCCTTCTCCTACTCCTCATTCAGCTCAAACATTTGACTCAGCCAAATATGTGAGCGTAGGCATACGGGGTGGGGGGTGGAGAAGAGGGTTCGGGGGAGGGCAACGAAGATGATCAGGGGACTGGAAACAAAGCCCTACGAGGAGAGACTGAAAGAACTGGGCATGTTTAGCCTTGAGAAGAGAAGACTCAGGGGAGATGTGATAGCGCTCTTCAAGTACTTGAAAGGTTGTCACAGAGAGGAAGGCCAGGATCTCTTCTCCATCATCCCAGAGTGCAGGACACGGAATAATGGGCTCAAGTGACAGGAAGCCAGATTCCGGCTGAATATCAGGAGAAACATCCTGACTGTTAGAGCAATACGATGATGGAACCACTTACCTAGGGAGGTGGTGGGCTCTCCCACACAGGAGGCTTTCAAGACGAGGCTGGACAGCCACCTGTCAGGGATGCTCTGACTTGGATTCCTGCACTGAGCAGGGGGTTGGACTCAGTGGCCTTGTAGGCCCCTTCCAACCCTACTATTCTATGATTCTAAGAGCATTCTCGTTTAAGAAAATTGTCTTTTAATGCACATATTTACAATCCAGTACAAGTCTATGTGAACGAGACTTGGCAGGTAACATCTCTTATAGGAAATAATAACAATAATGTGTAGGCAAAGGAGAACGCCAAGCCCTTTTCAGCAGCAAAACCTTCAATCCAGCCATAAAGCCAGGGCCTCTGGGCAGACAGAAGCAGCCCATTACAGCATAACATATAAATTAATCCGCGAGTGACGACTAGATAACGCAGCAGCAGCAGCGAGACCTCCTGAATACCCTGCAGCTTTCGCTGTGTAGCTTTGCAGGTGCCAGGGAGGAAAATGAGTGTTCAGTGCTCCAGGCTCCACCATAGTCCGTGTGGCTACATCATGTGTGGATGCCGGCTGTGGCCAGCATAGAGTCTATAACAGCAGCAGACAGACACACTTTGGCCGCCGTCTGTATCACTGCAGCATCTTTCTGGTGGGAGGGGACTGGAGGGGGCACAGGACTGGCGGGTCTTCCACTCTTGGCTCTTTGGCAGCATCCAGCAACTGCTGCATGTAACAGGACGTGCCAAGCAGCACATGACCTGTTGCTTGCATAGTGAAAAGTGTCCAGCGTAACGCTTCCCTGCAAAGAAAGAGTAGAGGTGAGGGGAAGACAAGGTCGTCAGGGACCCAGACATAGGGATGAATAAATCTGTGATTTTCAATTTCTCAGTTTTCTAATGTCAGGGTTGCCTCTGAGCATGTAGAGTGGCAGAGCAGTTCAGATTCTGAGGAAGAGCTGCAGAACGTGGTGGAGGAACTTTCCGAGGCTTCAGAGGCACAGCTGGAAGGAGAGGGCCCCCCTTCACACATCCCTGTGATAGATAGCGAACAGGGGAAGAAGGGGGAAGGCCAACCTGAACTCTTGGACACCAGGTGCAGATGCACAGGTAAGAGGGAGATGGCAGGGGCCAAGCTAAGGCAGTCTGCCCGATTGGCTCGGCATCAACAGCTGTGTCTAGAGGTGTCGCGGGAGAGAGGGAGATCTTCCCCTCCCACCCCTTACGTTAGGACAGTTTACTGCCTTTTTCCCAAACGGTGGCCAACTGTCATAGCTTCCCTTTGAACTCCTTGAAGGCTTTTCCTTTGTAGTCTAGGAGTCACTAGCAATTTGCATCTGTACACCTCACTAGAATACATGGATTAAAGCCCTGGAATAAAAGCCTCTTGTCTGTGTTGTTGATTTGGCTTTCGGAGTTCTCAGCAGGGCAAAAAGGGAAACCTGACATCTAATCTGAAGTCTGGTTTGTGCCAGACTTCGACAATTTTTAAGTTTGCTTGAAAATTCATAAGCGTTTTTGTGTGGATTTCACCCAATACGTATATTTTGGTATGCATTTTTGCCTAGTGTACACATTTGTGGCAAGCAATTTTCCTAACATGATGCATTTTGGATTTTTTTTTCCTGTGATATACTCATCTCTGGATGCATTTTTTTTTTTTAGAGAAGTCCACTGAAAAATGTAGAGAAGGGCAAATTTTGAAGGATAACTGAGTTTTGGTTTGCATAGAGGTTCAACAGTGCAAAAATGGATACGTTGGCATTAAAATGCAGACAGAATGGATTTCCCCTGCATCCTTACCCAGATGGAGATTGGGTTTAGTGGGACTTACTCCCAAGTCAGCATGCTGATAAATCAGAAAAACAAAGTTTAGGGGGGCAATTTCACAAAGCCCTTTCACCCCAAATTACTAGGTCAATTGAACTTTTGGCCAAATCACGATTTCTCCCCAGTTCTATTCACTACTTTTGCCCCACAACTCAGACACTGAGATCTCCCTTAAACATACGAGGTCAATGAAAATTGTGTTGTTTATAGCACAGATCTGAGTTTCGGACACCAGTTTGACCCCTGCTCTCATTTTCAAGAGAGGAATGAAGAAAATAACTTTTGTTGCTGTTGCAAATACAGCATCCATTTCGGCAAGGCTTCTGCAACCCAAGTGTTAGTAATAGGTTCAACGGCCTGGAAGAGGCCAGAGGATTTCTTTGGATGTCTCTCCCACTCGATCCCCAAAGGCAGGGAATGTTTTCAGTGGTAAAATGGAAGGCCAGGGAGAGGCCTCGACTCAGGTGATCAGAACATTTTTATCTCCATCTCTTTAAGGGGATGGGGATAGTCCGGAAGGTAGCAGTACCTAGGTCCAGTTACACTGTGCAGGGGTGGGTAGTTTTTTAGCTCAAGGGCAAAATTAAATTTCAAAGAAGCTCTTGAGGACCACATTCTAGTGGTGGGCGGGGCCAAAGGGAAAGGGCCAAGAATACCAACGTATTTTAGCTTAAATCTCTTACCGACAGCACCCAAACCTTGGGAGAGGCATTTCATCCTCTTAGAAGGAAGGAAAAGCCTGTGCAATAGTTGGTGGGTAGGGGAAAGGGGTGTGGCCCTCTGGGGTTCCCAGACTGAGACACCAGGAGGGTTGGCTTTGGTCTGCAGCCCTGGGTTTCCCCACCCCTGCCTTGGCTTCTGTTGCAAGCGTGCCCTTCTTTAAGTTTCTCTCTACTCCGTTTATGTGTACGGCTCTCCTGTTTCAGGAACCAGGTCTCAACTGTTGCCAGGGTCTGATAAAGAGGAAAGGCAGCCAAGTTTTTAACAAAGTAAAGTCACACATTAGCGCCCGCACTCAGGATCTTGCCCTCTTAAAGGTGTACACACACAGGTGAGGGGTCAAGTAGCACAGCCTTACCCAACCTCGCACCCTCCAGACAGGATGGACTACAACAGCTTGGCCAGGGATGATGGGAGTTGCAGTTCCAACAGACTTGGAGGGTGCCAGGTTAGGGAAGCCTGCAGTACTGTTTTGAACTGAAGAGGGTTATCTTTGTATACACACACATTTCAGTCCCATTGTGATCCAGTCTCCAAGGGATTACCCGTGCACAAACAGAACGTCCAAAGGCTTCACTTTGTTTGGCCAATGACCAAGAAAGCCACTATAGACACCCACCCATAAGAACTCCATACTGGGATATTTCCTACACAGTAGACTTTCACTAGGCTTCGGGTTTGTGCACCAGCTCTATGCAATGCTCTGGGATAGACGATGAAGCTTTTGAGATGTGACCGAGCTCTTCAAGTCACCAGCCCTTTCAAACAGTCTGGTCTCAGCCTTATGAATAAATAAGCCGGGGGTTGGACTCGATGGCCTTGTAGGCCCCTTCCAACCCTACTGTTCTATGATTCTATGATTATCCTTTCCAGGTGTGTGCAGGTGGGGAAAGAAGCGGTGACGGCTCCAGGTTTTCGAGGGCCTCTGGGCAAGACACGCTCCCTCACTGAGTCTCCCTTCTCCCCACCATGGTCCCCAGCTGCTCTCGCTCCTCCTCCTCGTCATCCTCCTCCTTGCTCCCACTGGCTTGCTTGGCAGGCAGAGAGCCAGGGTGCAAGCAGGCCGGGGCATCTCCTGTTCCTCCTCCTCTCCACCGCTGTTGCCTGGGCCAGAGCGAGAGGCCGGTGAGCAAGCAGGTTGCGATGGGGAACAGGAGGAGCGACTCCAGGGGGCTCTTGCCAGTGGGCCCCTGCTGGGGTGTGGGCCCTTGGCAGATGCCCAACCATGCCCACCCTTCAGGTCAGGAAGAAATACCAACACTTACTTCATTATCCTCTTGGCTCCATAGCACTGCACATCATAGGACATGGTGTATGTACCGTAGAGTGTAGCCTTGACATTCAAGCAGCCGATAAAGTCTTGAGGGTTGGTCTTGTAGAGGTCAAAGGTGACACAGGCCACATCTATCCTGTGCCGGGGCTTGTGGGACAGCGCGAGCTGGTAACCTGCCCCCTGCCAAAAAAATGACGCAGACTATGTTTAGGAGGCCCTCAAAAGCCATCGCTCGGCCAGTCAACCGGGTCCTGAAGCGCACTGAAAAGACTCGGCGGCCCAGGGCTACAGGTCACAAATCGACATAAATTTTGCACATGCTGATTTATATCTATAGACGCGAATTCAGAATTACTACAATTTACTTACATTTTAATTATTTAGATTCCACAGAAGGCAAAGCCAGCCAATTAATTTCTCAGCCAAAGCACCTCAAGTAAAATGACTGCTTGAATTAATTTGCACCCCACCCCAGATAACCCCAAATCAGTAGTTCTTCAATTAAAATTCATTTCCAATCTCTCACCATCCCTTCCCCCACTTCTCTCTTTCCCTCCTGGAGGAAAATTGCCCCCACCTCATGCAATTAAACATAGAAGAAAAGCTTCTATTAACAGCAGTGGGAGTTCCCCCACCCCAAGCTTAATTGCTATGGGGACTGGGGAGCTCCCACAAGTGGAGAGGGGAGAATTCAGCTTTCTCTCTGCAGCTGCAATCCCCGTTGAAAATCACCCCCTGCATCAATGGACGCTGAGGGCTCTGTTGAATAGATCTGAGGTCCTAAGGAATAGATCTGGGGCTCCATGGATCCAGGCTTTGTGGAGGCACCGAATGGAAGATTTTGCTTTTTCAATCTAAAGCTTCAGCACTTCATTATACAGAAGTCAGGTTTCTAGCCCTCAAGATTAGAGAGTTCACCTTGGCACAACAGCTGAGAGCTTTGGACACCGGAATTGTGAGTCAGAAATCCAAAACTCAGCAAACTCAGTATCCGTTTCAAGCAGCGCAGCTCCACCATGGCTGTTCTTATGTCCCATTGAATTCAATGGGAACCACCAGCCATTGTTGTTACGGCCAATGTTGGCCATCGGTAGCCATTTGCCAGGTTGTCTCAGAAGAGAATTCACATGGCAAGGTGTGATAAGGGCACACACATCCATCCCTTCCAACCTAGTGGAATACTCCATCACCAGAGCCATCCTGGTGAGCTCTTCCTTGCTCTTGGCTTGTGCCCCACGGCTCACCTTGGCTGGGCGCCACGTCTGTCCTTTGGTCAACACCACCAGCACTGTTCCCTCCTCGAGCGTCTGGAAGAAGTCCTCCGTCTCCACGATGGTCCCGTCTTCGTCCAGGACAACAGATAAGTTGCCGGCTATGGCCAGGGCGCTGCGTATCTGTAGAAACAAGAGGAATTGGGGTTCCACCTGCCATCGCACCACCCCTCTGGCTTCTCTTTAGGGAGAGGGCCTTTGGCAAAATTGCTCACCTTCTCGTGCAGATCCCTCAGGCTGTCGGCCATGATCCCCTTGCGCAGGGTGCGATCGCAGTTGCTCACCCGGTAAGGCCGGGCACGGGGAGCAGGACTGGCCAGCAGATGCTGGGTCATGGAGGCGCTGGCGGAGACGCACCTGGGACAGTCAAAGGGAAAATAGTCAGAGGGAGCGAGAGAAGGAGAGAGAAAAGCTGCTTCCCCCATAGCCTGTGCATGGGTTCAATGCCAAGGACATCTCGGCACAAAAGATTCCATTTGTAGCACAATATTCATTCCATTTTGACTATTCCTGTGGCTTAATATTGTATTTACTAGTTATTACATCACATTTATATCCCACCTTTTTCCTCCTGCAAGGAACCCCAGGCAGCTTACAGGATCGTCCTCCTGTCCGTTTTAGCCTCACAACAACCCTGTGAGGTAGGCTAGGCTGAGAGTCAGTGACGGGCCCAAAGTCACCCAGCGAGCTTCGTGTCTGAATGGGCACTAGAACCCAGCACTCCCAAGTCTCGGTCCAATACTCTAACCACTACGCCACACTGGCTCATTAGTCTCATTCCTTCCCCATCAGAAGCCCTGGGAACAGTTATTCTGCAAGGGGTTTAGGATCCAACAATTCTCAGCAAGCTGCAGTTTCCAGGGTCCTTTGGAGACATTGGCCATTAAACTGGAATGAAACCAAAATAAGGGAGTTTCCTCACGAGCCCTGGTCTCTCCAATTGCAGTTCTTTGCTTGGAGCACCCATACGCCTTTGTTAGCCTGTTGCATTATAGCGTTATTAATTTAGGCTGTGCTATCAGCACAAGGCTAAAAGATATGACGCCGGAAGATGAGACCCTCAGGTCGGAAGGTGTCCAATATACTACTGGGGAAGAGCAGAAGGTATTTCCAAGTAGCGCCAGAAAGAGTGAAGCGGCTGGGCCAAAGCCGAAAGGACACTCAGCTGTGGATGTGTCTGGTGGTGAAAAGAAAATCCGATGCTGTAAAGAACAATATTGTTTAGGAACCTGGAATGTCAGATCAATGAATCAAGGTAAGCTGGAGGTGGTCAAACATGAGATGGCAAGATTGAACATTGACGTCTTGGGAATCAGCGAACTAAAATGGACAGGCATGGGCGAATTTAATTCAGGTGACCATCATATCTACTATTGTGGGCAAGAATCCCTTAGAAGAAATGGAGTAGCACTCATAGTCAACAAAAGGGTGGGAAAAGCAGTACTGGGGTACAATCTTAAAAATGATAGAATGATCTCAGTACGAATCCAAGGCAAACCATTCAACATCACAGTAATTCAAGTCTATGCCCCAACCACTGAGGCTGAAGAAGCTGAGGTTGATCGGTTCTATGAAGACCTACAACACCTTCTAGAACTAACACCAAAAAAAGATGTCCTCTTCATCATAGGGGATTGGAATGCTAAAGTAGGAAGTCAAGAAATCACCGGGATAACAGGCAGGCATGGCCTTGGTGTACAAAATGAAGCAGGACAAAAGCTAATAGAGTTTTGCCAAGAGAACATGTTGATCATAGCAAACACTCTTTTCCAACAGCACAAGAGGCGACTCTACACATGGACGTCACCAGATGGTCAATATCGAAATCAGATTGATTATGTCCTTTGCAGCCAAAGATGGAGAAGCTCCATACTGTCAGTAAAAACAAGACCTGGAGCTGACTGTGGCTCAGATCATGAGCTGCTTCTTGCAAAATTTCGGCTTAAATTGAAGAACGTCGGGAAAACCACTAAACCGTTCAGGTATGACCTAAATCATATCCCTGATGAATATACAGTGGAGGTGAGGAATAGATTTCAGGGATTAGACCTGATAGACGGAGTGCCTGAGGAACTATGGACGGAGGTCCGTAACATTGTTCAGGAGGCAGCAACGAAATCCGTCCCAAAGAAAAAGAAATGCAAGAAAGCCAAGTGGCTGTCTGATGAGGCTTTACAAGTAGCTGAGGAAAGAAGGGAAGTGAAAAGCAAGGGAGAAAGGGGAAGATATACCCAACTGAATGCAGAGTTCCAGAGAATAGCAAGGAGAGACAAGAAGGCCTTCTTAAATGAACAATGCAAAGAAATCGAGGAAAACAACAGAATGGGAAAGACTAGAGATCTCTTCAAGAAAATTGGAGATCTCAAGGGAACGTTTTGTGCAAAGACAGGCATGATAAAGGACAAAGAAGGCAGGGACCTAACAGAAGCAGATGTGATTAAGAAGAGGTGGCAAGAATACACAGAAGAACTATACAGGAAAGATCTGAATGTCCCTGATAGCCATGATAGTGCGGTCACTGAACTTGAGCTGGACATCCTAGAGAGTGAAGTCAAGTGGGCCTTAGGAAGCATTAGTAACAACAAAGCTAGCGGAGATGACAGTATTCCAGCCGAGCTATTTAAAATCCTAAAAGATGATGCTGTTAAAGTGCTGCATTCAATATGCCAACAAATCTGGAACACTCAACAGTGGCCACAAGACTGGAAAAGGTCAGTTTACATTCCAATTCCAAAGAAGGGCAACGCCAAAGAGTGTTCAAACTACCGCACAATTGCGCTCATTTCACATGCCAGCAAGATGATGCTCAAAATCCTACAAGCTAGGCTTCAGCAGTATGCGAACCGAGAACTACCGGAAGTACAAGCTGGGTTTAGAAGAGGCAGAGGAACTAGAGATCAAATCGCCAACATTCGCTGCATCATGGAGAAAGCAAGAGAATTCCAGAAAAACGTCTATTTCTGCTTCATTGACTACGCTAAAGCCTTTGATTGTGTGGATCACAACAAATTGTGGCAAATTCTTAAAGTGATGGGAGTACCAGACCACCTTACTTGTCTCCTGAGAAACCTGTACGAGGGTCAAGAAGCAACAGTAAGAACCAGACATGGAACAACTGATTGGTTCAAAATTGGGAAAGGAGTACGACAAGGCTGCATATTGTCACCCTGCTTATTTAACTTATATGCAGAGTACATCATGAGAAATGCCGGGTTGGATGAATCAGAGGTCGGAATTAAGATTGCTGGGAGAATTATCAACAACCTCCGATATGCAGATGATACCACCCTAATGGCAGAAAGCGAAGAGGATCTCAAGAGCCTCTTGTTGAGGGTGAAAGAGGAGAGTGCAAAAGCTGGTTTGAAACTCAACATTAAAAAAACTAAGATCATGGCATCTGTCCCCATCACTTCCTGGCATATAGAAGGGGAAGAAATGGAAGCAGTGACAGATTTTACTTTCTTGGGCTCCAAGATCACTGCAGACGGTGACTGTAGCCATGAAATTAAAAGACGCTTGCTCCTGGGGAGGAAAGCTATGGCCAACCTAGACAGCATAGTAAGAAGCAGAGACATCACCTTGCCGACAAAGGTCCGTCTAATCAAAGCTATGGTTTTCCCAGTAGTAATGTATGGCTGTGAGAGCTGGACTATAAGGAAGGCTGAGCGCCGAAGAATTGATGCTTTCGAACTGTGGTGCTGGAGAAGACTCTTACGAGTCCCCTGGACTGCAAGGAGGTCCAATCAGTCCATCCTAAAGGAAATCAACCCTGACTGCTCATTGGAAGGACAGATAATGAAGCTGAAGCTCCAATATTTTGGCCACCTAATGCGAAGAGAAAACTCCCTGGAAAAGACCCTGATGCTGGGAAAGACTGAAGGCCAAAGGAGAAGGGGACGGCAGAGGATGAGATGGCTAGATAGCATCACGGATGCAATGAATATGAACTTGAGCACGCTCCGGGAGAGAGCGCAGGACAGGAAGGCCTGGCGTGCTATGGTCCATGGGGTCACGAAGAGTCGGACACGACTGAACGACTGAACAACAACAACAATCAGCACAATGCAGGAGTACAAGAAGGCAGATCCCTGCTCTAGGAACCTACAGTCCAACATTTGACAGAGGGTAAACCGAGGCAGGGATAACAACAGGGAGGAAACAGGCAATCATTTCAGTCACACATGTTTAAGGCTTAGTTATAGAGCCAGGTACAGTTGGGCAGGGCTGTTGAACCTTAGGCCTCGGGGCTCCCCAAATGGCCACACCCCTTCCCCACATCACCACGTGGTTCCTGCTCCCCCACCCACTGCCTATCATTCCCAGCTTTTACACTCTACCCCCCCCCTTCGAAAAGGTTGAAATACCTCTTCCAAAGCTTCTTGAGTGGCAGTAAGAGCTTTATGCTCCAGTATGTGGGATCTGGGGTGTTCTGGCCTCACCCGTTACCTTTGGCCTGCCCACCACTGAAATGCGTCCCCCCCCAAGAGTTCTCTGAAACTGAATCCAGCCTTCAGGCAGAAAGAGTCACGATGCCCTTGCAGTGTAGGGCATGGGGCTTTGCCAAAGGCTTTGTGGAAAAGGTGAGTTTGAAGGAGGGATTTGAAGGAAGCAGCAGAGGTCACGTCACTGAAGGAAGCAGTTCCAAGCACACAGGGCCGCAAGAGCAAAGTTGTTGGAGGGAGCAGGAGAAAGTCGGACAACAGTGCACTGAAGATGACCGGCAGGGATGTTTGGGGATATTTATTTATTTTACAATATTTATATACTGCTCCAGATCAAAGATTTCGGAGTGATGAACAAGGTAAAAGAATAAAACCCTATAATTAAAACAATTAAAACATTTTAAAAGAGCAGATTCTGAACTTAAGAAACCACGGCTGGTCACTCAGGGAAGGCCTCTCAAAATAACAGTGTCTTCAGGAGGCACTGAAAGCAACACACCGTTGGCACCTGCCGCTGCCTGACCTCCAGAGGCAGAGAGTTCCACAGGAAGGGGGCCACCATACTGAAGGTTCTTTTCCTGGTGGACTCCAACCAGGCCATAGGTCCATGTGGAACCACCAGGGACATGCCCTTTGATGACCTCAGGGACCAGGTAGGTTGGTAAGGAAGAACAATGTTTTAATGTGTGATTTTACTGTTTTAAATTGTTCTGTTGACCATCACACAGAGTGGCCGGGTGACTGGCCAGATGAATGATTAAGAAATTCAATCAATCATTCAATCCATCCATCAATGGCACTCTCTCAGGTATTGTTAGAAAAGCAGAGAGATAAAGGCTGGAGGAAAACTGCACAATCTCAATATTTTTTTAGACTTCGCTTGTGGTGAAAAATGCAGTTGCAGTCCCAGATCGGACAGACCAAGCACTATTCAATCTCTGGGGCTCCTGTGTCTTGAAAATGGAAGACATCCCATTTACAAGTTCAGCCCCTTATATATTACTGCTTAGATCTGGAGTGACAAAGAGCCTCTCTGAATTGGTGAAATAGAACTTATGGTGGTACTCTACCATTAAAGAAAAAAGTGAAGAAATAAGACCTCAGACACACACACACACACACACATATACACACCTGCCACCCCAGAGAAACAGATAAGGGGGCAATTTAAAAAGGCTACATTCATCACTAATTGCCCAGCCTGGAGCAATGAACTTAATGGAATGGTCTAAAGCTACAGAACAGGGAGATCTCAGTTTTTATTTATGTGCTTATTCAATCCATTACTTAACTGCCTTTCAACTGCCATAGGGCTTTCCAAGGCAGTTTACAGCCTACAAATGCAATTCAAAACACAATAACACTGTCATAGAAAAACGTTAAATAAAACCTGTTAAAATAATGTACAATTTCAAAGTTTTCATCAGCAGCAAATACCATTAAAGCCAGGGAGAACAAAAGAAGGTTAAAACCCTCTTAAAAGCGGTCAAAGGGACAGCGATCTGTCTGTCTGTCTGTCTGTCTGTCTGTCTCTCTCAGGAATTCCATAGGACGGGGGCCAATGCTGAAAAGGCCTCATCTCTAGCGCCCGCCAGGCTTACTGATCTTGGCGACAGGCCAACAAGCAGAGCTTCTGAAGATGATCTTAAAACATGGGCAGGTTGGGATGTGTCTAGATGGTCCTTCAAGTAACTTGGGACTCAAAGAGTTTTAAGACTTGGTTTAAAGGGTCAAACACAGCACTTTGAATTGAGCCCAGAAACGCACTGGTTGAGGAGTAGTCTAAAATTATCTGACCATCTAGCCCCACTGAGGATTTGAAAAAGACTTCTATACCAGCTGAAGTTTCCAAGTAGTCTTCAAAGGCAGCCCCACACAGAGTGCCCTAAAGTAGTCCAGTCTGGATGCAACCAGGGCATGAATAATTGAGTTCAGGCCCACCTTCCCTGTCAGAGCTGACATACCAACTGAAGCTGGTAGAAGGAACTCCTGGCCATGGCCAACACCTGTGTTTCCACAGACAGCAACAAGTCTAGAAGGAACCCCAGGCTACAAACTTGGGACTTTGGGGGAAGTGCAACCCCGCCCAGTGCTGGATAATAGGAGCCACTCCGCATGCTTCTAGACACCAGGGGACGATACAGAATGCATTGCATCAACAGCCACATGTCTTGTTCATCCCCCTTGCTGTCCTGTAACTTCCAGTTCCTTTTTCTTGCTCCCTCCCCTTCCTCTTCCTCCGTCTCCTCTGTGCTATGTGGTCTTGTTGAAAAGGAAGCGAGTAATCTCATCTCATGCCTTCACTTACTTACACTCACATACCCAGGATTAGGGGGTGCTTGAAGTTAAATAGTGTTAGATAGTCTCTTCAGATGTGTATAAAAGCTCTAATAAAGTTGACTTGAACGTCTTTTAAACTGGCTCTCGCCTGCGTTTATTGCCTCCAGTATTAAATTCTCTGTTGCCACACTTTCTCTGTATAAGGCAACTCTGCTGTAAGTCACACCAGACTGTCCAACACCCAGTATCAATTGAATCCCTTTATCTAGGTCAGCAGATTTCCCCACACAGAGCTCTTTCATCTTGTTTGGATTAAGCTGCTGATTGTCTGCCCTGATCCTTCCCAACTTTGCCTCCACATACCTATTCAAAAGTTCCACACCGCCTCCCTGGGATTAATAGGTGGAAGAAAGAGGCAAAGCCACGTGTCAGCTGCATAGTGGTGACCCTGCAGCCCAAACCTCCAGATGACTTTCCCCAGCACTTTCATAGGGGACGAGATGGAAACTTGGGGTATCCCACAGGCCAAAGGCCCTGGGGCAGAGCCGAAGTCCCCAGCACTGCCTTCCAAGACTGATCAGCCAGGATTGGAAACACAGTGGATAGCACGCCCAGCCAAATGCATTGCATTGCCTGCAGCATTGCGTGGATGGCCCCTTTATGGCCCCAATCTATGCAACATTTAACTACTGGAGTCTGGAAGAGGAAGAGTCACCACTTTAAAAGAAAATGGTGACTCCCTCCAAGATGGCAACAGCTGTGGGGACTCCCTATGGGTCTAGGTAGGAAGCAGGGGGCACTCATGGCTGGGCAGGGGGTGGGTGCAGGGCTTGTATGGCTGGGCAGGGGGTGGGTCATTTCAGCTGTCCGGATCTCGCTTCAGATTGGCCCGAGGTGGGTCGGGGCCCCCCTGCATGGTCCTACTAGCTGGTGCTGTCTGCAGCGCACTTATCACTTATTGGCGACTTCCCCAAGCTGCCCCCCAGATGTGTTGCACTGCTGGGGGTTGCAACCCAACACATCTTCTCTGCTGTGGCCCCCCGGCTGTGAAATGCCCTCCCCTTGGAGGCCTGACTGGCCCAGATGTAGGTTTTGTTTTGGTGCCATGGCTTTTCACCAAAGCTTTTAGGGGCTAATTGAATTCCCTGAAATTGCACGGCAGAGGATGAGATGGCTAGATAGCATTACCGATGCAATGAACATGGACTTGAGCACACTCCGGGAGAGAGCGCAGGACAGGAAGGCCTAGCGTGCTGTGGTCCGTGGGGTCACAAAAAGTTGGACACGACTGAACAACAACAACGAAGTTGCACACTGTTTAAACTGTCCTATTGTTTTAGATTTTCTGATTGGTATTAGCTTGTTTAATGGTTTAATATGCTTTCAGCTGTTTAAATTATCCACTGTTTTATACTGTTTAAATTGATTTTATCTGTATGCGACCCTGAGATCTTAATGATATAGGGCGGGATTCATACAGTTTAAATAAAATGAATAAATCTAGCTAGCCTCAAAATGAGTAGCTTTATAACTGGCTTTGCTGCCCTAACCCTTCCTGGCACGTCGTCAGGGCTTTGATCCAGAGGGCTTCCTGGATCGAGGAGTTTGGCTTCCTCCCTGTGAGCCAGGTTCAGTTTTCCTCTTCCCTCTTTCCTTTTGTGTTATGTCTTTTAGACTGTAAGACTATGGGCAGAGACTGTCTTGTTTTTGTTGATCTTATGTAAGCTGATCTGGGAGCCTTTTTGGCTGAAAAGGCTGGTAAAGATTCTTTAAATACATAAATGATATGCAGCACAAACTCCTTGCCCCATTCTGGTTTCAGTAACTACTCAGCATGGAAGGAAAGACAGCCAGCAACGCTTGATAGGAGAGCTCTCCAAACAGCAGGGATTGGGGAGGGATGTGTTTGGTTTGCATTTCAATATGTGCTTGAACAATATGCACAATATGAATATGCACTCAAGCCAAAATGTAGTTTATCTCTCAGCATTTGCAGTTTTCCAATGCATTAACACATATGTTAGGGATAATAATGTAATAATGGCATTATATTAGGGAAAATTACTTGCAAAAATGTATATTGAACATAATTGTGTTCAAAAATGCACAAATTCTGCATGAAATTGTATGAACTAGTGTAGATTTTTTTTAAAAAAAACACCAAACACCTCTAAGTGAGGGAGAAACAGAACAAACATTAAGATGGGGAAAAGGCACACTGGATCGAAACCAGAACCGGGACCCATCCATCTCGACCTGGAGGTACTTACTTGGAGAGAGACCTTGGGGAGAGCAGGCACAGTGACTTCTTTGCATAGTCCATCCTTGCAAATGGAGTTTTGTCCAAGCTATAGGGAGAAAGAAAACCTGCTTACTAAAGAGCAATGTCTTTGCCAGATTCCCTTTTGGAGGATGGCACCTAGAAGGCACAAGGATTAAGCCCACAGCTTTAAGGGCTGGTGTGTCAGCAGTCCTTAAAAAAAACCTCACTTCTCGAGAGTCACTGACCATGACTGTTGAACCAGAGGGCTTTCCCTTGCCATGATGCCAGGGGGTGGCTACTATTTCAGCCTCCCCTGTGCAAAGTCTGCAGAGTGGACATAATACTGTCCTACCTTCCAAGGTAGGGTGTACATTCTTCATCCTCCTTATGTGAAGTGCTTTTGAACACTGAAGTCTTTCTTTATAAATTGAGCATGACATTAAATGTTTACTCCCCCACGCACATACCTTTATTTCCCCTCCCTGTATCTATTTTTTTTTTTTACATTGTAAGCCCCTTGGGGCAGGGACCTATCAAACCTACTACTATATATGCACAGGACTTCACAAATAACAGGGGTGGGGAACCCCAGGTGCGGTAGGCCATATCCGGCCCTCCAATGTTCCCTGGATGGCCATGCTCCCTTTCCTCCAAATACTGATCGTTCCGTGGTTTCCTGGCTTTTGTGCAGTTTTTCCCTTATTCTGAAAGGTTGAAATACTTCTCGTAGCAACTGGCAGTAAAAACTTTCAGCCACGGTATGCTGATATCTTCTGGAAATTTTGGCCCTACCCACCACTGGAATGTGGCCCCTGAGAGAGTCTCCAAAATTGAATTCAGTCCTTGGGCAGAAAGAGGTTTCCCACCCCTGATATAGATAGCGCTATATATAGATAGAAATGAAAACACAGGCAAGCATTGCTTCTTAATATGCCCGCAGTTCAAACTCCACACGGTTTGACCCAAACTCCACGTGGTTTGACTCCCTGACCCGAACATTCAACACCAAGACACAGGCAGCACCAGATCAGAAAGATACCAGCTACGCTTAAGGAGGTCTTCCCCCAACCTGGCGCCTTCCAGATGTGTTGGACTACAGCTCCCATCATTCTGGCCAGAGGTGATGGGAGTTGTAGTCCAGCACATCTGCAGGGCCCCCAGTTGGGGAAGAGTGGCTTAACTATATGCCCTTCTTTCCCTCCTCTCCAAGGAGGACCCAAAACAGCTAACAACTGAGACACAAAACCAGTCCTATAAATAATACATGGCAACAAAGCTTAAGCACACCAAAGTCCTATTATGACGACTTTTCAATAAGCAGCTCATCTCAAATGTAGTATCAAGGTTTAGCTGACTCATCCAAACAGTGGTTTTTGTTTCGAGACAGTAAAACCCCAAAGAGCTCAGAACCTTGGCAGAACCATTGACACAATAAAATTGGGGTCAACCCAGCCCCTTAGAGCATCCCAAACCCAACAGATAACCTAACCTGGGTTCACGTGCACCCTAAAATCAACCCAAAAAGCCCAGAAGGAAAAGCTCAGCTCTGCAGTGAGTAGTTCCAGCCAAGTCCCACAGGTAAGGGAGAAAGTCCCCTTTATCAATAGTTACCTCCCAGCCACCTCCAAAATACCCACTCCTGAACGGCCGATTGGTACAAGACCCACAGCCCTGGAAGAAAGCAGCACTCGGGGAACAGCGTGTTACCTCCACAGCTGCTCAGCTCATCCAGTTATCCTGCAGTTTGTCCCAGTTGCTCTCTGTTTATAGAAGCCGAGCCCTCATCTGCCCTTTGCACAGGAAAGGGAGGGGCGGCCCGGGGACAGAGTGCTTGCCAGCCAAGCCACCCTGGTTGTGTCAGGCTGCGCACGAGGTCTCGAGCAGGCAGAAAGGCTTGGGCAATCGGGCCAAAGGAACAGATCGCCGTGCCAATGACATCACACTGAGTAGCTGCACCCTGGCTCGATGTGGGTGAGACGAGAGAGTCACCGTGGGGTCGAGGTGCAGCAGAACAGCTGATCCTGCCTCTTCCCACAAGCAAGGGCCAGCTACTTTTTCTTTTCTTTTTTTTTTGCACTTGGCCATACAGCGCATCTGCTATAGGACTGGGGAAAGCTTGGGACTTTGGGGGAAAACACTGAAAATATGTCATGAAATCTGGCCTTTTGGCGTAAGTTAAGGCGCAATCCTATGCATGTTTGGACAAAAACATCCTGCCTAAACATGCGTAGCACTGCACCCTTCAATGCTTTCTAAGACGAGGTTTTACTCACTCGAGATGTGGAGCATGTCAGCTGGGTGGTAAAATGATCAGTGGTGCAACTAGGTAACTTTAGAACCTAGACTAAGGGCTCCTTCACCCAGAGCTTTTATCCTGCGACTGAGATTGCTCCTTCATGGAAGTTTGTGGGCTCTTTACATGACTGTGTCACCCTGCCGTCACCCTCCAGGGCGTCTCCTGCACTAAATGCCCTTTGTTCCATTTTTAAATAGATCGCAGATAATGAGCTATCAAAGTGTTCCGCTTCAGTTCCCTCTGTGAAAAGAGGAAAGGCGGCAAGAAGAGGAGTGAGATCAATGAAAGGTCATGGAAAACTCAGAGATGGGGAGAAGGGGAGGGGGGAAAGGAAGCGCTTGTAAAGGGAGTCAACTGTGATCCTGCGTTTAAAACGGAAGCAGAAAGCCCCATTTTAAATGCAGGATTTTAGGCTGGTGTAGAAATGCCCTAAGGGTGCAATCCTGCACATTGCTGAGACAGAAAAAAAGTCATCCAGCTGCCAGCATGTCCCAGCCAGCATGGATGGCTGGGGCATGCTGGGAATTGGAGGACTTTCTTTCTGAACGTGGATAGGATTGCACTTTTAATGATCTTATGCCTGCCCTTTAGATGGCCGTGTGCATTGCTGCAGTTGTGAAGCTCAAAGCTAATATTTCTCTTCAGCTTCCATTTACCATTCCATGCCTTCCAGCTGCATCCACATTCCATTTCCTGGTATGTTAGAACAACAGCAAAACTGTTTGTCAACCCTTTTTTAAAAAAAATACTTTGAGCTTGTGCAGCTTCATGTGTGAAATTCACTTGAACCACAGCACCATCATGATTTCAGGAATAAAACAGAGTTTGTGCCTGCTGCCCCAATGCCTTCATCACCTGCCGCTCTCTGGATGGTTGCTCCCCCCACCCCCCAGACTGCAGGGCCCCAGACTTTTGTCCCAAGGCACCACTGAAGATGATCTCTACCACATTAGGAAAGGCTAAATCTCATGTAAACCGTGGATACATATAATACTCAAATCCAAAATGCATTTGCGCATCAAGGGCGGCTTTTTCCAACCTGGTGTCATCCAGATGTGTTGGACTACCATTCCCATCATCCCCAGCCAGCATAGCCTTGGGCGAGGTTGATCAAGGGGGTGCCGCCATCTTCATGAGAGAAGCACAATGGGTCTTCTGTTTTCTTGTGAATTGTTGCTCTCTTTCTCCTGGTACCCTTTGGCCTAGTTTGAAGATACTAGAAGTAATTATCCTGCCTCTGCTGTACTTTCGCTCGTACAAAGCTAGGGCTGCGATCCCACACACACATTTACTTGGGAGTAAGTCTCATTGAACTCAATGTGGCTCAGTTCTGAGTAGAACTGTCTAGGATTGCGCTGCGAGGCTTTTCTACTTTTGAGGCTGCAATCCCATGCACGCTTAATTGGGAGTAAGCACCTCTAGACAGAGTGGGTCTTACTTTGGAGTAAACGTACGTAGGATTTCTCTGTACATTTCTAGGACTATTTTATATGTTATATGACGTAATAAATGATGCATTTGATGTTAAAGCAGTATGCATAGGCTTGCCTAGAACAGGGGTGTAGAACCTCAGACCTGGGGCCAAATCTGGCCCTCTTGGGGTCCCCAGAAGGCCACACCCCCTTTCCTGGCTCCACCCACTTCCTCCAATCACTGATGGTGGTTTCCCGGCTTTTGTGCAGTTTTTTCCCCATTCTAAAAGATTGAAATGTTGTCCCTGAGGCTGAGTTACTGGGCAGTAAGAACTGTAAGCTACAATACGCTGGTATCTCTTTGAGTATTTTTGGCCCCACCCCTTTTGCCTTTGGCCCCGCCCATTGCTGGAATGCAGCCCCTGTGATCTTCTCCAAAATGAAATTTGGCACTCTGGCTCAAAGAGGTTCCCCACCCCTGGATTAGAAATTATTGCATATATTTCCATTTTCTCCATGTGCTTTTCCCCCTGGAACGTAGGTTCTCCATGGCTTAAAAGTTCCCAGAAATGTTACACCGCTACTCATGACTCAACGCTCCTCCATACAAAAGGGGCCCCTGCCAATCGACAACTAGATATCTGAGGCGTTCTAGCCAACTCCCGAAAATCCTCATTTTCTGTGTGTAGCAATCCATCCCCCTCACACAAAGGAGTCCCAAATAGGTATGGCCTCATCCATCCATTTCAGCTTCTCATTTTTCCAATCTTACGTTTGGTTCATACCAAACTTCGAGACCCCCCCCCCCCCGCCCCGGCATGAAAATCCGCAAGTATTTTTGCACATATTTCTAATACATGCATTCTGGTACACAGTTTTGCTTAATATATGCATTTTTGCAAGCAGTTCTCCTAACATAATGCATTTTAAAGGTTGTTTTTTCACCAACATCTATGTTTGTGTATGTACTTTCCCCTAATATGCAATTTTTAATGCATTTTTTGATTGGAGAACTCCATTGCAAAATTCAGAGAAGTGTGGATTACAAAAATGATAACAGAGTTTTGGTTCACATATTGGTTCAAAGCTGCAAAATTAGGTAAATCTGCATTAAAATGAAAACCAAACACGTTTCTCCCCCATGCCTAGTCTCCCGTGGTACAGGACATATACCCCTCTGCAGGTCATGAGAATGAGGCCTCAACCAGCGGCAACAGGAGTTACTGTCTCTAGCTTACTAGAACCAACCACAACATTACATTTCATTGCGACATTTTCTCCGAGACGCGGGCCTATTCCTTCCCTCTCATGGGACGGCCATGAACTATGTACTCCTCAACTTTAGCCAGATGTGATCATAGAAAGGGACATATGTTTGTTGTCTCAGACATTTAGGTTAACTGTTCCTTTCTTCCAATAGGTTTCTTTCTTCCACAAATGTCATCTTGGTACTTGATAGAGCATCAGGGTTTGAAGTAATGCCAAAGGAGCATAGATTACAGAATGTGATATAGCAGGGCTGAGCAGAAGGTAGATCTCCAGATGTTTTGGACAACTCCCATAAGCCCCTGCCAGTATGGCCAATGGTCAGAAACACTTGGAATCTAAAACATCTGGATATCTGTCTTCTGCCCTTCCCTTTGCTACAGAACTCAGAATCTCAGCTCTCGTGTTAAGGACAAAAGCAAGGTTCTAACCCTCATGGCTGAAAAAGATACTGAATTTTTCAGCCTCATGGCTGAAAAAGACATTTCTGGGCACTGCCTACTCAGGCCTCAGAAGGCTGCATTCAGGGCAAGATCTCCCATGTTCTCCCCTTTCTAGGAGGAGCAAATATGTTTTGCATCACTTGAATCCTATACATATTGCACAGTCTGTGTAATCTATATAGGTTGTACCCTTTCTTTTTGGCACAATACACTCAACCTTAGATAAGGTTAAAGCCAGGCACTTTTGTTGATAATAGTTAATTGCAAGAAATGACAACATGGGTTATAGCAATTTACTAGAAGACAAGTACTGAAATAATCCAAGCGCTATGGCTCAAAGACACATCTAATATATGCGACACATCTAATATATAGGTTTTGTTTTCATTTCTGCGCAACGAGCTAAACTTGTCTCTTTGGTCCTTTCTCAGCACCCCTAAGGAAGCCATAAGCCAACATCTGGCCAGCCCAAAACTAGGTGGAGCACATTCGAAAGACCTCAATAACCTTCCTCCTCTACTACCAGCAACAAATCACATTACATATGGTACACGTGAGCCAGTATATCAGGGGTGGGGAATGTCTGACTTGAGGGCCAAATCCAGCCATCCCAGGCCCCACCCCCTTTCTCCTAACCACAAAGTGTTTGGTGGTTTCCTGGCTTCTGTGCATCCCCCCCTTCCAAAAAAAGGTTGAAATGCCTCTCCTGAGGCCTTTTTTTGCTGGAGGAAGAGCTTTAAGCTACAATATGCTGGCATTTTTGCACCCCGCCCCTTTTGCATTCAGCCCCACTCACTGCCATAATGTGGCCCCCAAGAGCTTCTCCAAAACTGAATTTGGCTGAAAGGGGTTCCTCATCCCTGTAGTATATCTACTGTGGCAACCCACGTCTGTGCATGCACGCACGCGTGAGAGAGAACTGAGCCACAACAGATTAGATGCTGCAGTCTGAGAAGTCCTCTCTCATGCCTCATTCACACCATGCTTTTCAAGGAATTCCGTTCATGCACGCAGCTGCCAATAGCCAAATGGAGAGTAACCCAAGTTCAGTCCATGCATGTGTGACCCCGTCCACAGACTCCTAGGCTTCAGGCTGCCAGCTGTAAATGCCAAGGATGACTACCAGGGTGAGGCCAGAGGCAGCCTAGGACAGATCAGGGATAGAGTTTGGGGGACTCTAAGAGGAGTAGAGCCAATAAGAAATGCACTTGCTGATTCCCCACCCGGCTTTATCCAATAAGCGAAGCCCATATTTGATTTCTAGTGTATCAGAGAGATCTGGGTTCAAATCCCCACTCAGCCATGGAACTCACCAGCTGTGGGCCACTCACTACCTCTCAGCCTAACCTACCTCAGAGGGTCATTGTGAGGATAAATTGGAAGAGGCAGGATAAAATAAATTATATATCAGCCTGAGCAACGTGGAGGGAGAGCAGGAATGAATGCATTTTTTTTAAGAATCCGGTTGTGTTCCCTCGGCTCAAAAGAGTCTAAAGAGTGGCCACAGAGGAAGACCATGCATGCCTGGGCTGTTCTACCTTTCACAGAGCAGCATGAAAAATAGTGTGCTGGGCCAGTCCACAGCTCACCTCCTTTGCACCCATTCATTGCTTTTTTCTTTACTTTGTTCATCCTCAAAGGAACAGGGAGAAGCATCCAAGAATCTTCCCCCTACCTCCCATTTTATCAGTACAACCACCCTATGAGGTAGATTAGGCTGAAATATAGCAAGTAGCCCAAAGTCACCCAATGAGTCCCATCCCTGGCGGAATGGGGATTTAAAGCTAGCATTCCCTGGTCCTACTCCCAAAACTATATCCACTACACCAACCTTGTGCCCTCCAGATATGTTAGACTACAACTCCCATCATCTCCAGCCAGCATGGCCCTGCAAACTGTTTCTCTCCGTCCTACCTCCGGATTCTGATGGGTACAACATTTCAATGCCTGAAAAGAGATTCTGAGCCATCAAGCTTCTTTCTGTTAAACCTTATTCATCTCTTAGTGGCTAGGGAGGCAAAACAACAGCACAGCCTTCCCCAACCTGGTGCCCTCCAGATGTCATGGACTACATTGGCCATGCTGGTTGGGGATGATGGGAGTTGTAGCCCAACACACCTGGAGAGCACTCAGTCAGGGAAGGCTGGGGCTCACCACAACAGCATAAGCCATGTGCTCAAATCAAGACAGCACATTTTGCAGACGGGATGCTCCTGGCTTTGAGTCAGGCAGAATTCCAGCTCTGCTAAAGTTCTAGCAGCCAGACCCAAAGTCAAAGGAGTCACCTGGCCAGTTTGTTTATAGCCAATTAGCAACCCTGTACATGGACAAAAAACCACAGGAGCTTAACAAACTATTAACTCTTCCTAGAGCTTAACTCCATCCAGACACAGTCCTTTCCACTTACCAAAAAGCTGCTTCTACCAAATCCTTTACTAACAACTCTTCTGGCAGAGACAGGGGTGCGTGTTGATTTTTTTATACCTGTAAGAGCTTATTCTTAACCCATTAAGCCAATATCCTGTCCTAGACAATCAGGGTGGGATCTGGAGCAGAGCAAGGCAGGCTTAGCTGAAGATAGTTGAAGCCTTAAAGAACCCCATTGCAGGAGCCTGGAAAATGCGAAAGGACAATATTGGCTACCTGACCATATGGAAAGTGCACCCAGTGGTTACTTGTTTGCTTACAGGATTTATACCGTGTTCTACATCTAACAAGATTCCTGAGTGGTGAACAATAAAAGAAAAAAATCAAAATACAGAATTAAAATATTTTTAAAGCAGATGATGTCAAAGAACCATGGCTGGTCAATCAGGGAAGGCTTATGTAAAAAATCGGTTTTCAGCAGGCGCTGGAAAAAACAATCTTGGTGCCTGCCTGACATCAATCAATAAGCAGGGAGTTCCACAGTGTTCAGGAGTGATTGTGACTCTAAAGGAATTTGTGCCAGTCATAAACTCTCTCATTCTCCAGCTGCAAAGGGGGGTTCTTTAAGAGTTCTGTAGCAGGGGGAATTCTAACACAGCTGTGCCTGTAGCTGCCTCTGTCGAAATGCACTCTTGTTCTACATCACTCTTAAAGGTGCAGGATCGCCTGGCATCCTTTGCACCTGGTTACCCCAACACAGCTTTCCCCAACCTGGTGTCCTCAAAATGTGTTGGACTACACTGCCCATCATCCAATGGCCATGCTGTCTGGGGCATGATGGGAGTTGTAGTTCAATTCATTTGGAGGGCATCATATTGGAGAAGGCTACCTTAACAGTTCCATCCTTGCTATGTTTACCTGGAAGTAAGTTCGACTGAGTGCAATGGAACTTACTTCCAGGTAGGTATGCTTTAGGATTGCAGTGATGCAATGGTAAATTTTGAAGTGCAGGTGCTCATCATGACAGCCCCCATTGCCATTCCCCCAGAGGAGTAAAAAAAAATGTCCCTCCTCCAAATTTTGATGGGTATAACATCCCAGTGCTTGGAGAGAGATTTTGAGCCATCAAGTGTCTTTTCTTAAGCCCCTAATTATCCATTCGTTGCTAGGGAGGCAAAAAGATAGCCCAGCATTCCCCAACCTGGTGCCCTCCAGATGTGTTGGAGGGGCCGTGGCTCAGTGGCAGACCATCTGCTTTGCATGCTGGAGGTCCCAGGTTCGATCCCCAGCATCTCCAGGCAGGGCTGGAAAAACTCATGTTGAAACCCTGGAGAGCCGTTGCTGCCAGTCAGTGTTGACAGTACCGGGCTAGATGGATGAAAGGTCTGACTCAGGAGAAGGCAGCTTCCTGCGTTCCTATGAACTATAAATTCCAGCCTCCCCCAGCCAGCCCTGCATGACGGGAGATGCTGGGAATTGTAGTCCAACACCTACGGAGGACACCAGCTTGGGGAAGGTTGCTTGACTGTACTTGTGTTACAATCCTGACAAGACTTACTTGCAAGTAAGTCCCACCCAAGGGCTGTCCGTCCATATAGGTGACGTAGGTGGTTGCCTAGGGGGCCGAGTTAAGTGGGGCACCAAATCTGAGGGAAAGCACAAATTAAAACCGCCCACAGTAATAAAAATGAAATGTTGAGTCTCTATTTTATATGATCTCAGAAAGATTGGTTGGACAGATGGTCGGCTGGAAAAAAGCAAATAATTATGGCTCTGTTTAAATAAATACGCTTTAAAAACATTAAATGGAAAATAAGGGCAAAATGTTTCCCAGTTTACCAAAAACTGTGGCCGAGATCTGATCTTGGGGTCTGGGGGTGGGGCGTGGATTGCACGGTCACCCAGGATGTCAGTTGGACCACCCATGGTCCCACTGGACTCTGTGGGGTGTCTGGAGGATAAACGTGTGGGAACATTTTCTTTAACATGGCCAGGATAAGGCACATGAAGCGGATACATGCACAGCATGGTAAATGACCACTTCCTAAAGGGCCCCCAAGGATCACCCGTGCTTTGCCATCGATCAAATGCAATCCGTAACTTTGTGTTTCAAAAAGCGACGGCTACAAAAAGAACAAGAAAAAAAGGAACTCCCATCTGAAAGATGACATTACTTCTATGATTTAAGGGAGAACGTCACTTCTGGATCCCTTGCATTATTAATAGCTGCAGCTTTCTCTCGCTTTTCTTTTGAAGGTGATCATAAAGTCCCCCAATATAGCGACAAAATAGGGGGAGTGAGTCGCAGTCATGCAACCCTTGCCAACCCGATGCCCTCTGGATATGTTGGACTACAACTCCCACCATCCCCATTGTAAGCCGTGCTGTAGTCCAACACACCTGGAGGGTGCTGGGCTGGTGAAAGCTGCATGAAAGCATCTGTTACGTGGCTATCGTGTTCAACGGAGAGGTGGGGAACTTTCACAAGCCTTCGATCCGAGCCCCTTCCGGTGTCAAGGATGTATTTGGAAAGGGCAGCCATTCCCTTTTCTTGTAAACCGGGTCCTCCTCCTACTGCAATTCTTTGTACACCTTTAACTATGGAGTTACTGGCTGCTCCTCCATAATTCTCCGCCGGCGATGTCTTTGCCCTGTCAGCTCCAATGACAGTGATGCGTGTTTGGCTTTTCAAATAACAGCAATTTCTCCAACAGGTGAGCGTACGCCCTGCCCTTGAACACTGCCTGTTGCATGAGACAATGTCACAACCTATCGGATCTCTCCACTGGCATTGTGAGGAAGCTTATCAGGCTGGTATCTAAGTGCCAGACACTGCAGGCTCGGAATCTCTCCCCCTACCCCAGAACCAAGGTTTGGAATCTCTCCCCTACCTCCACAGTCTAAGCGCCAGACACCCAAGGCTCGGAATCTCTCCCCCTACCCCTGCAACCAAGGTCCAGAATCTCTCCCCCTACCCCCGCAATCTAAGCGCCAGACACCACAGGCTCGGAATGTCTCCCCCTACCCCTGCAACCAGGGTTCGGAATCTCTCCCCCTACCCCCGCAATCTAAGCGCCAGACACCACAGGCTCGGAATGTCTCCCCCTACCCCTGCAACCAGGGTTCGGAATCTCTCCCCCTACCCCCGCAATCTAAGCGCCAGACACCACAGGCTCGGAATGTCTCCCCCTACCCCTGCAACCAGGGTTCGGAATCTCTCCCCCTACCCCCGCAATCTAAGCGCCAGACACCACAGGCTCGGAATGTCTCCCCCTACCCCTGCAACCAGGGTTCGGAATCTCTCCCCCTACCCCCGCAATCTAAGCGCCAGACACCACAGGCTCGGAATGTCTCCCCCTACCCCTGCAACCAGGGTTCGGAATCTCTCCCCCTACCCCCGCAATCTAAGCGCCAGACACCACAGGCTCGGAATGTCTCCCCCTACCCCTGCAACCAGGGTTCGGAATCTCTCCCCCTACCCCCGCAATCTAAGCGCCAGACACCACAGGCTCGGAATGTCTCCCCCTACCCCTGCAACCAGGGTTCGGAATCTCTCCCCCTACCCCCGCAATCTAAGCGCCAGACACCACAGGCTCGGAATGTCTCCCCCTACCCCTGCAACCAGGGTTCGGAATCTCTCCCCCTACCCCCGCAATCTAAGTGCCAGACACCACAGGCTCGGAATGTCTCCCCCTACCCCTGCAACCAGGGTTCGGAATCTCTCCCCCTACCCCCGCAATCTAAGCGCCAGACACCACAGGCTCGGAATGTCTCCCCCTACCCCTGCAACCAGGGTTCGGAATCTCTCCCCCTACCCCCGCAATCTAAGCGCCAGACACCACAGGCTCGGAATGTCTCCCCCTACCCCTGCAACCAGGGTTCGGAATCTCTCCCCCTACCCCCGCAATCTAAGCGCCAGACACCACAGGCTCGGAATGTCTCCCCCTACCCCTGCAACCAGGGTTCGGAATCTCTCCCCCTACCCCCGCAATCTAAGCGCCAGACACCACAGGCTCGGAATGTCTCCCCCTACCCCCGCAACCAAGGTTCGGAATGTCTCCCCCTACCCCCACAATCTAAGCGCCAGACACCCAGGGCTCGGAATCTTTCCCCCTACCCCTGCAACCAAGGTTCGGAATCTCTCCCCCTACCCCCGCAATCTAAGCGCCAGACACCACAGGCTCGGAATGTCTCCCCCTACCTCTGCAACCAGGGTTCGGAATCTCTCCCCCTACCCCCGCAATCTAAGTGCCAGACACTGCAGGCTCGGAATGTCTCCCCCTACCCCAGAACCAAGGTTTGGAATCTCTCCCCTACCTCCACAGTCTAAGCGCCAGACACCCAAGGCTCGGAATCTCTCCCCCTACCCCTGCAACCAAGGTTCAGAATCTCTCCCCCTACCCCCGCAATCTAAGCGCCAGACACCACAGGCTCGGAATGTCTCCCCCTACCCCCGCAACCAAGGTTCGGAATGTCTCCCCCTACCCCCACAATCTAAGCGCCAGACACCCAGGGCTCGGAATCTTTCCCCCTACCCCTGCAACCAAGGTTCGGAATCTCTCCCCCTACCCCCGCAATCTAAGCGCCAGACACCACAGGCTCGGAATGTCTCCCCCTACCCCTGCAACCAGGGTTCGGAATCTCTCCCCCTACCCCCGCAATCTAAGCGCCAGACACCACAGGCTCGGAATGTCTCCCCCTACCCCCGCAACCAAGGTTCGGAATGTCTCCCCCTACCCCCACAATCTAAGCGCCAGACACCACAGGCTCGGAATGTCTCCCCCTACCCCTGCAACCAGGGTTCGGAATCTCTCCCCCTACCCCCGCAATCTAAGCGCCAGACACCACAGGCTCAGAATGTCTCCCCCTACCCCCGCAACCAAGGTTCGGAATGTCTCCCCCTACCCCCACAATCTAAGCGCCAGACACCCAGGGCTCGGAATCTTTCCCCCTACCCCTGCAACCAAGGTTCGGAATCTCTCCCCCTACCCCCGCAATCTAAGCGCCAGACACCACAGGCTCGGAATGTCTCCCCCTACCTCTGCAACCAGGGTTCGGAATCTCTCCCCCTACCCCCGCAATCTAAGCGCCAGACACCACAGGCTCAGAATGTCTCCCCCTACCCCCGCAACCAAGGTTCGGAATGTCTCCCCCTACCCCCACAATCTAAGCGCCAGACACCCAGGGCTCGGAATCTTTCCCCCTACCCCTGCAACCAAGGTTCGGAATCTCTCCCCCTACCCCCGCAATCTAAGCGCCAGACACCCAGGGCTCGGAATGTCTCCCCCTACCCCAGAACCAAGGTTTGGAATCTCTCCCCTACCTCCACAGTCTAAGCGCCAGACACCCAAGGCTCGGAATCTCTCCCCCTACCCCTGCAACCAAGGTTCAGAATCTCTCCCCCTACCCCCGCAATCTAAGCGCCAGACACCACAGGCTCGGAATGTCTCCCCCTACCCCCGCAACCAAGGTTCGGAATGTCTCCCCCTACCCCCACAATCTAAGCGCCAGACACCCAGGGCTCGGAATCTTTCCCCCTACCCCTGCAACCAAGGTTCGGAATCTCTCCCCCTACCCCCGCAATCTAAGCGCCAGACACCACAGGCTCGGAATGTCTCCCCCTACCTCTGCAACCAGGGTTCGGAATCTCTCCCCCTACCCCCGCAATCTAAGCGCCAGACACCACAGGCTCGGAATGTCTCCCCCTACCCCCGCAACCAAGGTTCGGAATGTCTCCCCCTACCCCCACAATCTAAGCGCCAGACACCCAGGGCTCGGAATCTTTCCCCCTACCCCTGCAACCAAGGTTCGGAATCTCTCCCCCTACCCCCGCAATCTAAGCGCCAGACACCACAGGCTCGGAATGTCTCCCCCTACCTCTGCAACCAGGGTTCGGAATCTCTCCCCCTACCCCCGCAATCTAAGTGCCAGACACTGCAGGCTCGGAATCTCTCCCCCTACCCCAGAACCAAGGTTTGGAATCTCTCCCCTACCTCCACAGTCTAAGCGCCAGACACCCAAGGCTCGGAATCTCTCCCCCTACCCCTGCAACCAAGGTTCAGAATCTCTCCCCCTACCCCCGCAATCTAAGCGCCAGACACCACAGGCTCGGAATGTCTCCCCCTACCCCCGCAACCAAGGTTCGGAATGTCTCCCCCTACCCCCACAATCTAAGCGCCAGACACCCAGGGCTCGGAATCTTTCCCCCTACCCCTGCAACCAAGGTTCGGAATCTCTCCCCCTACCCCCGCAATCTAAGCGCCAGACACCACAGGCTCGGAATGTCTCCCCCTACCTCTGCAACCAGGGTTCGGAATCTCTCCCCCTACCCCCGCAATCTAAGCGCCAGACACCACAGGCTCAGAATGTCTCCCCCTACCCCCGCAACCAAGGTTCGGAATGTCTCCCCCTACCCCCACAATCTAAGCGCCAGACACCCAGGGCTCGGAATCTTTCCCCCTACCCCTGCAACCAAGGTTCGGAATCTCTCCCCCTACCCCCGCAATCTAAGCGCCAGACACCCAGGGCTCGGAATCTTTCCCCCTACCCCTGCAACCAAGGTTCGGAATGTCTCCCCCTACCCCCACAATCTAAGCGCCAGACACCTAGGGCTCGGAATCTTTCCCCCTACCCCCGCAACCAAGGTTCGGAATCTCTCCCCCTACCCCCGCAATCTAAGCGCCAGACACCCAGGGCTCGGAATCTTTCCCCCTACCCCTGCAACCAAGGTTCGGAATGTCTCCCCCTACCCCCACAATCTAAGCGCCAGACACCCAGGGCTCGGAATCTTTCCCCCTACCCCCGCAACCAAGGTTCGGAATGTCTCCCCCTACCCCCACAATCTAAGCGCCAGACACCCAGGGCTCGGAATCTTTCCCCCTACCCCTGCAACCAAGGTTCGGAATCTCTCCCCCTACCCCCGCAATCTAAGCGCCAGACACCCAGGGCTCGGAATGTCTCCCCCTACCCCAGAACCAAGGTTTGGAATCTCTCCCCTACCTCCACAGTCTAAGCGCCAGACACCCAAGGCTCGGAATCTCTCCCCCTACCCCTGCAACCAAGGTTCAGAATCTCTCCCCCTACCCCCGCAATCTAAGCGCCAGACACCACAGGCTCGGAATGTCTCCCCCTACCCCCGCAACCAAGGTTCGGAATGTCTCCCCCTACCCCCACAATCTAAGCGCCAGACACCCAGGGCTCGGAATCTTTCCCCCTACCCCTGCAACCAAGGTTCGGAATCTCTCCCCCTACCCCCGCAATCTAAGCGCCAGACACCACAGGCTCGGAATGTCTCCCCCTACCTCTGCAACCAGGGTTCGGAATCTCTCCCCCTACCCCCGCAATCTAAGCGCCAGACACCACAGGCTCGGAATGTCTCCCCCTACCCCCGCAACCAAGGTTCGGAATGTCTCCCCCTACCCCCACAATCTAAGCGCCAGACACCCAGGGCTCGGAATCTTTCCCCCTACCCCTGCAACCAAGGTTCGGAATCTCTCCCCCTACCCCCGCAATCTAAGCGCCAGACACCACAGGCTCGGAATGTCTCCCCCTACCTCTGCAACCAGGGTTCGGAATCTCTCCCCCTACCCCCGCAATCTAAGTGCCAGACACCGCAGGCTCGGAATCTTTCCCCCTACCCCTGCAACCAGGGTTCGGAATCTCTCCCCCTACCCCCGCAATCTAAGCGCCAGACACCACAGGCTCGGAATGTCTCCCCCTACCCCCGCAACCAAGGTTCGGAATGTCTCCCCCTACCCCCACAATCTAAGCGCCAGACACCACAGGCTCGGAATCTTTCCCCCTACCCCTGCAACCAAGGTTCGGAATCTCTCCCCCTACCCCCGCAATCTAAGCGCCAGACACCACAGGCTCGGAATGTCTCCCCCTACCCCTGCAACCAGGGTTCGGAATCTCTCCCCATACCCCCGCAATCTAAGCGCCAGACACCACAGGCTCGGAATGTCTCCCCCTACCCCCGCAACCAAGGTTCGGAATGTCTCCCCCTACCCCCACAATCTAAGCGCCAGACACCACAGGCTCGGAATGTCTCCCCCTACCCCCGCAACCAAGGTTCGGAATGTCTCCCCCTACCCCCACAATCTAAGCGCCAGACACCCAGGGCTCGGAATCTTTCCCCCTACCTCTGCAACCAGGGTTCGGAATCTCTCCCCCTACCCCCGCAATCTAAGCGCCAGACACCACAGGCTCGGAATGTCTCCCCCTACCCCCGCAACCAAGGTTCGGAATGTCTCCCCCTACCCCCACAATCTAAGCGCCAGACACCCAGGGCTCGGAATCTTTCCCCCTACCCCTGCAACCAAGGTTCGGAATCTCTCCCCCTACCCCCGCAATCTAAGCGCCAGACACCCAGGGCTCGGAATCTTTCCCCCTACCCCTGCAACCAAGGTTCGGAATGTCTCCCCCTACCCCCACAATCTAAGCGCCAGACACCCAGGGCTCGGAATCTTTCCCCCTACCCCCGCAACCAAGGTTCGGAATGTCTCCCCCTACCCCCACAATCTAAGCGCCAGACACCCAGGGCTCGGAATCTTTCCCCCTACCCCTGCAACCAAGGTTCGGAATCTCTCCCCCTACCCCCGCAATCTAAGCGCCAGACACCACAGGCTCGGAATGTCTCCCCCTACCCCTGCAACCAGGGTTCGGAATCTCTCCCCCTACCCCCGCAATCTAAGCGCCAGACACCACAGGCTCGGAATGTCTCCCCCTACCCCCGCAACCAAGGTTCGGAATGTCTCCCCCTACCCCCACAATCTAAGCGCCAGACACCACAGGCTCGGAATGTCTCCCCCTACCCCTGCAACCAGGGTTCGGAATCTCTCCCCCTACCCCCGCAATCTAAGCGCCAGACACCACAGGCTCAGAATGTCTCCCCCTACCCCCGCAACCAAGGTTCGGAATGTCTCCCCCTACCCCCACAATCTAAGCGCCAGACACCCAGGGCTCGGAATCTTTCCCCCTACCCCTGCAACCAAGGTTCGGAATCTCTCCCCCTACCCCCGCAATCTAAGCGCCAGACACCACAGGCTCGGAATGTCTCCCCCTACCTCTGCAACCAGGGTTCGGAATCTCTCCCCCTACCCCCGCAATCTAAGCGCCAGACACCACAGGCTCAGAATGTCTCCCCCTACCCCCGCAACCAAGGTTCGGAATGTCTCCCCCTACCCCCACAATCTAAGCGCCAGACACCCAGGGCTCGGAATCTTTCCCCCTACCCCTGCAACCAAGGTTCGGAATCTCTCCCCCTACCCCCGCAATCTAAGCGCCAGACACCACAGGCTCGGAATGTCTCCCCCTACCTCTGCAACCAGGGTTCGGAATCTCTCCCCCTACCCCCGCAATCTAAGCGCCAGACACCACAGGCTCGGAATGTCTCCCCCTACCCCTGCAACCAGGGTTCGGAATCTCTCCCCCTACCCTCGCAACCAAGGTTCGGAATCTCTCCCCCTACTTCCACAATCTAAGCGCCAGGCACCGCAGGCTCGGGGTCTCTCCCCCCACCCTGCAATCCAAAACTTTACAGTGCTGGAAGGAACAGGCAATGAAATCATCAATGTCTAATTTGAATAGGGAGGTGGGATTGTAATTTGCTTTCACTGGCATGCTGGGTAGAAGGACAGGGAGAAACATTAAAATAACTCCATAATTAGCAACTTGAAACATTGCTTTTGTTTGGAATAAGGGGCTGGGGGAGTGCTTTCCAAATTTTGCCATTTGTTCCCTGTGATATGGCACAGATCTAAAAGTGGGTCTCCTGCTCCCATGGAAAGTTTTGATTTGACGTGTGTGGCATCTGGCAATCACTGTTAGCAGGGTCTTTGTGGCCAGGTTTTAGACCAGCTCTTCCCTGATCTGGTGCCCTTCAGATGTGTTGCACTCAATCCAAGGTACTGAACCTATTTTGGGAGTAGGGTTTGGCACCTTGGATAGCTCCTTTAGAGTTCTGACTGAAACCCAGAATGGATTCACAGACCCACTGAAATCAGAGCCACCAGCCTACAGAGCCACCAGTTGGACCGCAATCCCCAGCATTCCCAGGCAGCAGTCCAGCCACACATCTGGAGGGCACCAGGCTTTGCAGGCAGTTAGTTCCAGTTCCGCTCCCAAGCCTCTCCAGGGGTGGGGAAATCGTGGCCCTCTGACATTCATGGACCTCAACTTCCATCATGCCATTATTCAGGGCTGGCCTTAGGGGCAGGTGATTTGGGCGGTCACCCAGGGCTCCGAGCTGAGGGGGATGCCAAGCTGAACTAAAGGGGGTACTAAGCTGAGGGGGGCACCAAGCTGAGCTGAAGGGGACCCCAACCTGAGCTGAGGAGGGCGCCAAGCTGAGCTGAGGGAGACCTCAAACTGAGCTGTGGGGGGCACCAAGCTGAACTGAGGGGGGCGCCAAGCTGAGCTGAGGGGGTGGCAAGTTGAACTGAAGGGGTACTAAGCTGAGGGGGGGTGCCAAGCTGAGCTGAGGGGGACCCCAAGCTGAGCTGAAGGGGACCTCAAACTGAGCTGAGGGGGGCACCAGGCTGAGCTGAGGGACTGCGTGCTTTTTTAATTTACTATCTGCAGTACATTCGGCAGTGAGCTGGGGTGGCGAAAAGGCGAGTTCTACAGGTTGTTTGAGTACTGACTAAAAAAATTATCTTCCTTCAAATCGCTTTAAAGTATGTTTCTTTTGCAGTTTCCACTTTGATGTTATTTGCGCTCAGTAAAATCAGTGGAGCACAGCTTTACTTTGAGGCAGCGTTACCGAGCACTTAGCACTTGAAACGCTATATTTAAAATACTGAAAGCACTATAAGCACTATATAAATACCAATAAAATGAAGCCGTAAGCTGGATACCTTTTTTATTTACAACTTTTCTTTATTATTTTTAAAGATAAAAATAATGGCTATTCTAAAATAAAGAATGCTTACCAAAAGATAGGAACTGCTACAAAACAAAGCTCTGTGATAGTTCCCTTGTGTTGCATAGTGCACGGCCCCTGCTCAGAATGTGGCTTTCCGAACTTTGGCTTGTGCAGACTGTAGCCCAGTGGCTGAGAGACCAAGGTTTTGAGCTATGTCGTTCTCGGTGGACATCACACCTGCACCAGGCCCCATAAATCCTGTTCTGTTTACACCACGGGCAGTACAGAATTGGCACGGGCCAGAAACCCACAGACTTGAACTGTTGGCTATAATACACCTGGCTGACAATGGACATGAGCAGCAGGATGGTGCTCAGGGGCATTGCTTGTGGGTCCAGGAAGGAATGTTCCCCCAGAGTGGCTAGTGATTGAGAGGGAAAGGTTGCTCTTCCTCTATGTGGCTTGGCTCACTCTCTCAAGTCCCTGTATACAGTGAACCAGCTCTCCACCCACAGAGGGCCAGGTCACTGAACTGGCTGTTTGTCGGCAAATTGGATTCCATGTGGTTGGGCTGAGTTTGAGATCTTGGCTGGTTAACTCCACACAAGCAACAATGATCTCTCCCCTCTGTACATCTGCCAACTTGTTGGCCCCCCAGGTGACTGAATCTCGCCACCTTGTGAATAGCGTCATTGTCCATGGGTGTCTGGGTTCATTTTTTAGTGCAGGAGGGGAGAACTTGTGACCCTCCAGATCTTGTATGGCACAGCTAGCATGGCCAGTGGTCAAGGATACTGGGTCTTGTAGTGCAATGACATCTGGAGGGTCACAGTCACCTTACCCCTATTTAATGGAAAACTATACACTGATGCTCATCTGCATGCCATTTTAGCCTGATCTCCTCTCCTCTCCTCTCCTCTCCTCTCCTCTCCTCTCCTCTCCTCTCCTCTCCTCTCCTCTCCTCTCCCTTCCTTCCTTCCTTCCTTCCTTCCTTCCTTCCTAACTGTTGCAGTGGATGCCAACACATCTGGAGGCACACTGTTTTCAACTTGTTCATAAATGATCTGGAATTAGGAGTGAGCAGTGGCCACATTTGCTGATGGCACCAAATTATTTAGCATAGTTAAAACATAAAAGGACTGCAAACAAAAGGATCTCTCCAAACTGGGAGAATGGGCATCAAAATCGCAAATGTGGTTCAATGTCAGGAAGTGTAAAGTGATGCAGGTTGGGGCAAAAATTTCCAACTTCACATATAAGCTGATGGGATCTTGGCTAGCAGTGACTGACCAAGAAAGAAATTTTGGGGTTGTGGTGGACAGCTCGATGGAAATGTTGGCCCAGGCGGCTGCTGTGAAAAAGGCAAATTCCATGTTAGGTATAATTAGAAAAGGAACTGAAAATAAAATTGCCAATATCATATTGCCCTTATACAAATCCATAATGCAGCCACATTTGGAATACTGTGTACAGTTCTGGTCACCACACCTAAAAATGATACTGTAGAATTTTTTTAAGAAGTGCAGAAAAGGGCGACTAAAATGATCAAGGTGCTGGAGCAACTCCCCTACAAATAAAGGTTCCAACAATTGGGATTGAGACATGATAGAGGTGTTCAGAATTATGCCTGGTGCAGAGAAAGTGGATAGGGAGACATTTTTCTCCCTCTCTCAAAATACTAGAACCCAGTGGGGTCACCCCATGAACCTGATCGGTGGGAGATTCAGGACAGGTGAAAGGAGTTCTTCACACAGTGCAGAGTTAAACTATGGAATTCACTACCACAGGATCTTGTGATGGCCACCAACGTGGATGGCTTTAAAAGGGGGTTAAACAAATTCCTGGAGTAGAAGGCTATCAACTGCTACTCGTCCTGATGGCTGTATGCTACCTGCAGGATCAGAGGCAGTAAGCCTACGTACACCAGTTACTGTGGAACATGGGCGGGAGGGTGCTCTTGCATTCATGCCCTTCTTGTGGGTTTCCCGTGGGCAGCTGGTTGGCCACAGTGTAAACAGAATGCTGGACAAGATGGACCCTTGGTCTGATCCAGCATCAGGGCTCTTCTTATGTTCAGGGAGCCTAGGGACCATCCAACTGTGAGCCCTGCAAGACCTGGGCCCTGTTCCCCTGCCTGGTTCTCTTCTACCTGGCGGGTGGAGGGGAGCTCCAACTGACTCCAGGTGCATCATGGTAGGGTCTTATTTACATTGTTTTGTATTCCACTCTTTCTATTAGTGGATTGTTTAATTCTGGTGTATATTTACGGTGAGATCTTTAGCCTATTTGTATGATTATTTCAATTTTGTTATGTTTTGTAATTGCTAGTTATCTGGAAATATTGCTGTACTTCATTTATTTTTCTTGATGTCGCTGTAAGGCGCTTTGGCCATGGTTTTACCATGGAAAAGCAGCACACAAATAAAATGATGATGATTTTGATGATGTTCAGGTTGGGGAAGGCTGATATAGAAAAAAGGCAACCGGGAGAGCAATCCTATGGCCGCTAGACAGTGTCTAGACAGCCATAGGATTTTTCAGTTTCGGGAAACTGAGCTTGGAGCAAGGGTTCCGAGCTCGGTTCCCAGAAACCACGCTCCCCACCCCCTCCCCCACCCCCTTGTAGGTGGCATGGTTCTTCCCTATCTCTATGCTTGTAACCACAGTGTGGAGGAGGTGAAAAAGGGGCTTCCCGGGGGAGGGGAGGAGGCTGCGGAAGCATCGTCATGTGCTGTCCGGCCTCCCCCACCCCTGCTCTGAAGCCCCAGCTAGACAGCCAAAATCATCTGGCTAGCTGCAAATGCAGGGCGGCCAGAGCCCAGAGGAAAGAATCACCTCCGTGATCCTCCCACCCTGCATTGGATAGTTGGCAGCCTCCGAATTCGGAGGTGGCCAACTATCCCCATGGGATTGTGCTCTAAGTGTATAGTGGGAGAGGGGACTTACACAACAGAGGCTTATACCATGATGAATGGTGTGGAGGAAGTGGGTAGAGATGATGCTGGAATACAGGGTCTTCCAACGAAGCTGAATAGCTGCAGCTATTCAGGGCAGGCAAAGAGAAGGCTTTCTTCACACAGTTCACAGCTAACTTAACAGAATTTGCTGCCATGAGGTTGTGGTGATGGCCACCTTCGATGGCTTTAAAAGGGGATTCGACAAATTCCTGGGGGATAAAATATGTTCAGAAGCAAGATGCTGCAGCATACCAATTGCCAGAGATCCACGGAGGGGGAGGCCTTCATGTCCTGCTTCTGGGCTTCCCAGAGCCTCCTGGTTGGCCTCCGTGGGCAACAGGATGCTGAAATAGATAGACCTTTGCTCTGATCCAGCAGGGCATTTCTTATAACTGTATACCTTTAGTGTGCAAAGAAACATCCAGCAGAGTCCTCAAACCTGCACTGAGCTTCTCCTTCTGGATGGTGTGTGTCTGTGTGCACATGTTCAGGAGCAGGGTCTCCGTAGGACATTTCTTATTTCAAAGGAGCCAGTTCCCTTCACAAGGGAAAGGCACTCTGCTCATGATCAGAGGCACGTTGCTCATGGTGCCAGAATTTGTGGAAACAAGGCGTTGCTTAGCTTGGCAGCCCTTTTTATTGCATGGTTGCTCTAATTCACATAGCATGCATATCAGAGGGTGCTAAGGAAAGGCGGAGAGGGGAGAAGGGAAACTGCAGCTCCCTTAAGAAATTCTTGATGTGCCACAGGGAGCAAAGACGCTCGATGGAAATGCAGCTCCTGGTTGCCCAAAGGCTCACATCCAGCTCAGTGCATTTAATGACTGAAACCCCTGCCTGGCTCTTTTGAAGTGCGAGCCACTAGAGACAGAAATAGCCGGGTCTTGCCATCCTGGCGTGCACCGTAGTTCAACACTGATGGCCAGCAAAGGTACACATCAGGCAAAGCCAAGAAATGTTTTCTTTTTGAATAACATTCCCCCCACCCACCCCGTTCACTTTCAGGTGTGGCGCAGAGCAGTAGGCGGCAGTAATGCAACCGAAACTCTCCCCACGACCTGAGTTCGATCCCAGTGGAAGCTGGTTTCAGGTAGCCAGCTCAGGTCGACTCAGTCCTCCATCCTTCCGAGGTCGGTAAAATGAGTACCCAGCTTGCTGGGGGAAAGGTAGTTTGTTTATTTATTTATTTTATTTATTTCATTTCTATACCGCCCAATAGCTGAAGCTCTCTGGGCGGTTCACAAAAACTAAAACCAAACAACACACAATAAAACAATTTAAAATATATAGAACATTAAAACCACAATATAACAATACAACCACAATAAAACCTAGCAGCAGTACAGGAGTTTAAAATACAGATTTAAAACAGCAAAGATAAAAATTTAGAAAGCTAAAATGCCTGGGAAAATAAAAAGGTCTTCACCTGGCGCCGAAAGGAGTACAATGTAGGCGCCAGGCGAACCTCACTAGGGAGCTCATTCCAGAACCGGGGTGCCACAACAGAAAAAGCCCTCCTCCTAGTAGCCACCCACCTCACTTCCTTTGGCAGGGGCTCACGGAGAAGGGCCGCTGATGATGACCTTAAGGTCCGGGCAGGCACATATGGGAGGAGGTGATCCTTCAGGTAACCTGGCCCCAAGCCATTAAGGGCTTTGAATGTTAACACCAGCACTTTGAATCGGGCCCGGAAATGGACTGGCAGCCAGTGCAGCTGGAAAAGTACTGGCATAATATGAGCTCGCAGGCCAGTCCCTGTTAACAATCTTGCTGCCCTATTTTGGACCAGCTGAAGTTTCCGGACCGTTTTCAAAGGAAGCCCCACGTATAACGCATTGCAGTAATCCAGACGAGAAGTTATCAGAGCATGGATAACTGTAGCTAGGCTATCTCTGTCCAGATAAGGGCGTAGTTGGTATACCAGCCTAAGCTGATAAAAAGTGCTCCGTGCCACTGAGTTCACCTGTGCCTCAAGTGACAGTTCTGGATCCAAAAGCACCCCCAAACTACGAACCTGATCCTTTAGGGGGAGTGCAACCCCCTCCAGAACAGGTTGAATATCACCTAGCCGGGCAGACGAACCACCCACTAACAGTACCTCCGTCTTGTCTGGATTGAGTTTCAGTTTATTAGCCCTCATCCAGTCCATTACCGTGCCCAGGCACTGGTTCAGAACAGCCACTGCCTCACCTGGTTTTGATGAGAAAGAGAGGTAGAGCTGGGTGTCATCCGCATATTGATGGCACCTCAGCCCACACCTCCGGATAACCTCCCCCAGCGGTTTCATGTAGATGTTAAACAGCATGGGGGATAAAATAGAGCCCTGTGGAACCCCATGGCACAATTGCCATGGCACAGAGCAATAATCCCCCAGCACCACCTTCTGGAATCGGCCATCCAAGTCGGAGCGGAACCACTGTAGTGCAGTGCCTCCAACTCCCAACCCAGACAACCTATCCAGAAGGATACCATGGTCGATGGTATCGAAAGCCGCTGAGAGGTCCAGGAGAATCAACAGGGTCGCACTCCCCCTGTCCCTCTCCTGGCAGAGGTCATCCCACAGGGCGACCAAGGCAGTTTCCGTTCCAAAACCAGGCCTGAAGCCCGATTGAAATGGATCTAGATAATCCGTTTCATTCAACAGTGCCTGGAGCTGTCCTACAACCACCCGCCCAAGCACCTTGCCCAGGAAGGGGATGTTGGCCACTGGCCTATAATTGTTAACATCCTCTGGGTCCAGGTTAGGCTTATTCAGGAGTGGTCTAATTACTGCCTCTTTTAAAGCGGCAGGCACCACTCCCTCTCTCAAGGAGGAATTTACAACCTCCTGGACCCAGCCGGACAACCCCTCCTTGTTTGATTTAATAAGCCATGAAGGGCAAGGGTCAAGCACACAAGTAGTTAGGACTGGGGAAGGCAATGGCAAACCACCCCACTATACAGTCTGCCAGGAAAACGCCAAGGAAAAACGGCATCCCTCTAGAGGTCAGTAATGACTCGGTGGTTGCACAAGAGGAACCTTTCCTTTTCCTTTCCTGCTTCTGTAACTGGGTGGGTCCTACTCACCCATTTCTCTAAGCCAGCCTTCCCCAACCTGGTACCCTACAGATGTGTTGGAAAGCAACTCCCATCACCCCCAGCTTCCTGGTGCCCTCTAGATGGGTTGGACTTCAATTCCTACGATCCCCAGCCAGCATGGCCATTGGCTTGCGTCTCTTTGGAGCCGCCAACATCGGCCGCCCCAAAGCAGGAGCTATTGGCCATGCTGCTGGGGATGATGGGAGTTGCAGTCTAACACATCTGGCAGGCGCCAGGTTGGGGAAGTCGGCACAGTAGGGAGGATCATGGGCAGCTTTTGACATCGTCAGTTTCCCAAAGACCACGTTAGAGGCTTGTCCTGTGTAGTCTCCAGCTGAAGGCACATCCAGCAACGTGCCTCTGATCATGAGCAGAGTACCTTTCCCTTGTGAAGGGAGCTGGCTCCTTTTAAAAAAGGCATGTCCTAAGGACAGAGTGTTCCTGCACCTGTGCAGACAGACAAACACCATCCAGAAGGAGAAGCCTCAGTGCAGGTTTGAGGACTCTGCTGGAGGTTTCTCTCCCCAAGAAGTCCCAGAATCATATCCCAGCCACTGATTGCATGTGTGAATTTTCTCCTGCCGCTGCTGAGAACCTTCATTTCTTGGGCTCCCCTTGGAGCTCTTTCTTCAGTGCAGGCCACTCTGCTCCTGCGGTAAGGGTGCCGATGTGCTCCACTGGCACTTCCAAAGGGAAGGAGGCCAACAAGGGAGAGATGAGGAAACAGTCGCCGTGATTTATGGATTAACCGACCCGTTTGTTCCCGGGGTCGCCTGGCTTAGAAGGCAAATCTTCATCAAATAGAGGGCTTGGCCTCTCCCCATAATTTATGGCACGACGAACCGAGCAGCGAGGTGGCACTGCTAGCCCGTTTCTGCCTCAACGTATAACTGCCAGGTTTTGTGGCGCTTAAGCTCCAGGGCTTTGAAAATGTCTTCAATAGCATGCAAGACACTTCGGAGCGGAGGTGAGGGTGCCATTGGTGAACTGAGTGGACACGGCGCTTCGAGGATGGAGCTTTTCGAGCCCAGGAAAAAGGAGCGAAGAAGGCTGATCATTCTGCTTTGAGTACATGGCACTCGGGCCGATGCTCTCGGCTCAGAGGTGTTGCGGCTCCCGGGTTTAACCCCCCCCTTTCCACCCCCCGAAATGGCACTCAAAGCACCATTTGTATGCATTTTTGCCTAATATAATGGATTTTTGAATATTATTTCCCCTAATATACACATTTTTGGTATGCATCTTTTGACCGGAGAACTCCATCGCAAAATTTGGAGAAGTGTGAATTTTGGGGGATAACTGAGCTTTGCTTTGCATGTTGGTTCAAATGTGCCAAATGGCAATATGGCAAAATTGTTGCACAAATTTCTCCCCCAACCCCACTGCAGACACAGAAGCTCTCTTCTGACATTTCTACACACGTGCAGGCAGTGGAGGCTGGTGGTTCCAATGTTGGTGATTCCTTGTTTTAAGTCAGAATCAGCCAGAACTCTAAAGGAACTATTGAGAAATCAGGGTATAGCAGTAGAAACACAATCCCAGCCCAGGATGTCTGTGCATTAAGTGCAATGCCTGTAAGAGGGAAGTCTATGCACGTACAGTTGAACATGTGTAGGCTTCCATATGACTGGGAAGGTTGCGCCATCAGGATTCTGGATGTCATGCAAGCCTATGCACATTCATCTCTAAGAACAAAGGCTCCCCCTTTGCAGATGTCATGCTCAACATTGGATATCAACGGGGTGGAATTTAAGGGTGGGGTCAGGAGATGCAGTCTTACGCTCCATCCAGTCACTCAGACCTACATGTGGATGGCAGCGTCTGAAAACTGCTAGAGCAGGGTTCGGGAACCTCAGGCTTTGGTGCCTGTGAATGTTTGAGGCCTACACAGGCAAGCAAAATTGTTAGGCCTAGAGACCTGGAGTTTTTTTTTTTTTGTGAGGGAGCATCCCTGAGAGGAGTAGTTTCATTTCCCCAGTTAAGTTCCATTTCCATTTCCCCAGTTAAGTTTCATTTCTTCAGGGTTGAAGCAGTACTTTCAGTTTTGAGGGAGGAGGGTATAGAAAGAGAGTGAGATAGCCAGGAAGAGCAGAGTTGGGGAGGCCAGAGCCTGAAGAAGGAGCAGGAAGAAGCAGCCTGGAGACGTTTAAGTACAGCTAGGGTAAAGGAATTTACACTTTGCAGCTTTTATTTTCTCTTAAGGCCTTTTGTATCACTCAGCTCTATTGTGTAAATACCTTTAGTTGTGATTTGCTGGTTCTAATTTACCAGTAAACTGTTGTGTTAAACCCCAGATGTCTGGGGTGTCAGTCACCCCACATCTACAGGCGAAACCCCAACACATTGGGAAGGGGAAATGTAAAAGAAGGAAGGTGGGACCCTTAAGGAGGCAAGAGATCCTTAAGGAGTGGCTTAGGGGATTCAGGTCATAAGGGGAACCCCGACAGGGCCAAATCCCTCCCTCCAGGGATCCCAATTTCATCCCTTCAGGCCCCACCCCCTTTTCCCCATCCACCAATCACTTGGTGGTTGCCTGGCTTTTGTTTTGTGTAGCTTCCCTCCTGTTCTAAAAGGTTGAACAGCCTCTCCTAAGGCTTAGTTACTGGCAGGAAGGGCTTTAGGCTAAGGTATCCCGGGAGTTTGGCATTTTGGCCCTGCCTCCTTTTGCCTTTGGAGCCTCCTCCTTTGCCGAGAGCCCCACCCAGTCCTGGAATGCAGTTCCTGAGAGCTTCTCCCAAGTGGACATTGGCCCGTGGGCTGAAAGAGGCTCCCAACCCCTAAGGAGGAACTCCTCAGTCCCTACAGGCCACGCTCAGAGGAATAAATTAGCAGCATTCAGCCCCACTGGCAGCAATGCAGATGTTTCGCATGAGGCCTCTGAATCAACCACTATCAGTATGCATGGTGGGGAGAATGTGGATAGGGAGACATTTTTCCCCCTCTCTCAAAATACTAGAACCCAGGGTCATCCCATGAAGCTGGTTGGTGGGAGATTCAGGACAGATGAAAGGAAGGACATCTTCACACAGCGCAGAGTTAAACTATGGAATTCATTACCACAGGACGTAGTGATGGCCACCAATTTGGATGGCTTTAAAGCGGGGTTAGACAAATTCCTGGAGGAAAAGGCTATCGATGGCTATTAGTCCTGAGGGCTATGTGCTACCTCCAGGACCAGAGGCAGTGAACCTCTGTACACCAGTTGCTGGGGACCATGGGTGGGAGGGTTGCACTCATGCCCTGCTTGTGGGTTCCTGGTTGACAGCTGGTTGGCCACTGTGTGAACAGAATGCTGGATTAGATGGACCCTTGGTCTGACCCAGCAGGGCTCTTCTTGTGTTCTCATGTTCTAATCCACCAAGTACCCAAGGCTCCCTTAAAAATCCCTGATGGAGAAGGTGGGACCAGTCGGAGCTGCACCCCTTTAAATTCCCTGCAGTGTCATGTTCAGCCCTCATTTGAGTGCTGAACAGGACACTGAGTCCCAAGCCGCCTTGAGTCCCAGTATTGGGGAAAAGGCAGGATGATAATGTTGATGATGATGTAAGCCCTTTGGGGGTATATAAGACTGCGATTGTGCTTTGGACACTTCTAGGACAACATCTCCTTTTCCGTGGAGCTGTCCTGGGTCCTGTTGTATGCTACTCAGGCTGCTATTTACTTCTTGCAACCTTCTACTCTGAGTTGCCCATCCTGGATTTTGTCCAGCATCCTTAGTCTGGCTGGAATGAGAGAAGTTACAGAATGTGTGAAGTGAATGGTGCAGCTATGGAATAAACGACCCAAACAGCAATCCTGCGAGTCATCCATTGAAACAGTCCCTTTGGAACTCCTTGTAGCCCTGGGGCTGCCCTACTTGTCAACTTGAAGGGAGGAGTCCTTTTGTATTGTACAGCCTTGTGGGAAAAGATGAATCCTCTTTAGGTTTATGCAACCAATTCTTGCCGCTGGTCTCCCTGACCATCCTTAATGTACGTTTGTAAAGCTTGTTTGGAAGATGAACGCCTCAAATGGATGTGTTATTGTTCTGGAACTTGGCTCCCCTCGCAACAAGGAGGTGGAGGCACAGGAGGTATTCCTCCGTGACTGTCATGTGGGAGTAAATTTGGAGACTGTGCAGATTAGACAGATTAAAAGCTTAGGTTTGCCTTGTCTGTTTTATGTATACCCTGCTCTCCTTTGGTCTTTGTAAAAGTTTTTAAAATATAATGAATGCATTTTCTTCTTCTTCTAATTTGGGTGGGAAGTGATTGAGGTTTCTGTCCAAGGCCCCGTGTTTTCTTTCTCCACATGGCTTAACCACTCAGAAACACTTTGTTGTTGTTGTTCAGTCGTTCAGTCGTGTCCGACTCTTCGTGACCCCATGGACCATAGCACGCCAGGCCTTCCTGTCCTGCGCTCTCTCCCGGAGCGTGCTCAAGTTCATATTCATTGCATCCGTGATGCTATCTAGCCATCTCATCCTCTGCCGTCCCCTTCTCCTTTGGCCTTCAGTCTTTCCCAGCATCAGGGTCTTTTCCAGGGAGTTTTCTCTTTGCATTAGGTGGCCAAAATATTGGAGCTTCAGCTTCATTATCTGTCCTTCCAATGAGCAGTCAGGGTTGATTTCCTTTAGGATGGACTGATTTGACCTCCTTGCAGTCCAGGGGACTCGTAAGAGTCTTCTCCAGCACCACAGTTCGAAAGCATCAATTCTTCGGCGCTCAGCCTTCCTTATAGTCCAGCTCTCACAGCCATACATTACTACTGGGAAAACCATAGCTTTGATTAGATGGACCTTTGTCGGCAAGGTGATGTCTCTGCTTCTTACTATGCTGTCTAGGTTGGCCATAGCTTTCCTCCCAAGGAGCAAGCGTCTTTTAATTTCATGGCTACAGTCACCGTCTGCGGTGATCTTGGAGCCCAAGAAAGTAAAATCTGTCACTGCTTCCATTTCTTCCCCTTCTATATGCCAGGAAGTGATGGGGACAGATGCCATGATCTTAGTTTTTTTAATGTTGAGTTTCAAACCAGCTTTTGCACTCTCCTCTTTCACCCTCAACAAGAGGCTCTTGAGATCCTCTTCGCTTTCTGCCATTAGGGTGGTATTGTCTGCATATCGGAGGTTGTTGATAATTCTCCCGGCAATCTTAATTCCGACCTCTGATTCATCCAACCCAGCAGAAACACTACCAAGGCATTTGATCTGGGCTGTGGAAGCAGGGAGTTGCTGCCTAAAGCGGCTTGAATAAACTCCAGCTGGGTTACATGCCCTCTCCCGTGTGCTTTGTGAGGTGGAAAATGTGTGAGTTTTAAATGCCTTACCTGTTTATGCAAGCTTTCTCTGGCTTGTAATTGATGCCACGATGTTGCACCATTTGATTATTTTCTATTGTTTTCCTAATTGTTCTGCTTGTTTGTTTTTTCAGTTTTTGTACCTGTAATTGTTTGTTAATTGTGTTTCAGAGTGATTTTTAATACTCTGGCATGTAAATCACTTAGAGAGTTTGTTACCTTCCCGACCATCTGCTCCCATCGGTAGTACATGCCCTGGTCTCCTCTCGTTTAGACTACTGTAATGCGCTCTACGTGGGGTTACCCTTGAAGACGGTTTGGAAACTGCAGCTGGTACAGAACGCGGCGGCTCGCCTGATTAAAGGCAGCTGCCAGCGAGATCACATCACTCCAGTGCTGAAGGAGTTGCACTGGTTACCAGTTGTTTTCCGGGCCAAATTCAAGGTGTTGGTTTTGACCTTTAAAACCCTATATGGTTCCGGCCCAGCCTATCTTAAGGAGCGCCTCCAGCAACACCAGACAGGCCGCTTAACAAGATCAGCCTCGGATGGCCTTCTCTCTGTCCCATCAGCCAGGACAGCTAGACTGGTGGGGACGAGGGAGAGGGCCTTCTCTGTGGTGGCCCCCACTCTGTGGAACTCCCTCCCTAGGGAACTCCGTCATGCCCCCTCTTTAATGAGCTTCCGTCGTGCATTAAAAACGTGGTTGTTCAGGCAGGCATTTGGGGTGGGTTAGGGTATTTTTTTAAAAAAAATTTATGGTAAAATTTTATTGTTTTAAATTGTTTATGGTGGGTTGTACATCGCCCAGAGTGGCTGGGTGACCAGTCAGATGGGCGATTAATAAATTTAATAAATAAATAAATAAATATCAAACAGTATACAAGTAGTGATAATAATAGTTGTTTTATTAATAAATAATTATAATTATAATAGAGCCAGCGTGGTGTAGTGGCGAGAGTGTTGGACTGGGAGCTGGGAGATCCGGGTTCTAGTCCCCACTTGGCCATGGAAGCTCACTGGGTGACTTTGGGCCAGTCACACACTCTCAGCCCAACCCACCTCACAGGGTTGTCGTTGTGAGGATAAAATGGAGGAGGAGGAGGGCTATGTACGCTGTCTTGGGATCCTTAAGGAGGAAAAAAGGAGGGATAGAAATGTAATAAATAACTAAATAAATAAAAAAGAAAGCCGGGCTGGGGAACCTGAGGCCCTCCAGATGTTGTTGGATTTCAACTCCCATTAGCCCCAGCCAGTATGGCCAATGGTCAGGAATTCTGGGGTTTCTAGTCTGGCAACATCAGCAGCACTGCAGGTTCCTCGCTCCTGCATTACAAAAGACTACATCTTGTCTCTTATTTAGGCCCCCTCACACAAAAGGTTGATTTATTTCTTTAGTAAGACTAGGCCAAAACCCCCCTCTGCTGTGGTTCCTGATAATATTCTCCCGCTGACTTTTAATTTTATTGGGGGGCGGGGCGGGTGAGGGATTGCCATTTATCCTAACTAATTCTCATAGGTGGCTGGAAGTTTTCCATCCCCCCCCCCCCGATCTTTGATTATATTTTTTAAGCTCCAGGCTGATCACAGAGGCACAAGGATCTCTGCAGCTTTCCAGAATGCCTTGAGAGCGCTGCGATGGGACATGCATCAGTTGTTGTTTTGATGTTGGCGATTACTCCATTTTCCGCCATCATTCCACCACGAGAGATTTCAAGACAGCTTGCACCCATCGCAAAGCAACCAATTAAAACCAAAACAGTCATCAAAAACAGAATAAAATATATAAGCACTAAAGCGGCCCTAATGCCACCTGGTTCCTGCTTCAAAGAGAATGCTGACTTCTTGCCTGTCTTCCCACTTCTTCCAGCGAATTGTTTCCCCATTGGATTTTTAATGAGAGCATTTCCGTTGGATTAATAATCCCTTTCTTTATGAGTGCACTTACTTCTGAGTTGAGGGTGCAACCGGATGTTTTGCTCTCCTGCTTGCAGCTCTGGAAGCAGAGGAGACCTGTATCAAAAAGCATCACGGCTGCACGGGGCTGGCTTGTGTTTGGAGTTCTTTTGGTGATCAAAAGCCCTGCCTTTTGATGGATAAAGAGAGCCCAGGGGCTCTTCTGACTTGGGATCAGCACAGATCAAAGGCTGCCTTCTGGGGGCTTTGTGATGTTTATTAATTAAACCAAAGAAATAAAATGGAGCACTAATTATGCCATTGGGGTTACAAGGTGGGAGGCTGGGGAAAGTAGAACATGGAAGATTATGTTACCGGTCTGCTCTAGGGAGATTCTTAAGGGATGTAAGGAGTGGCAGTAAGGAGAGGTTAGAGAATTGGACTGGGATTTGGGAGACCTGGGTTCTAGTCCCCACTTGGCCATGAAGCTCACTGGGTGACTTTGAACCAGTCACTGACTCTCAGCCTAGCCTCCCTCACAGGGTTGTTGTTGTGAGGATAAAATGGAGAGGAGGAGGCTCATGTATGTTGCCTTGCAAGAGGAAAAAAGGCAGGATATAAATGCAATAATAATTTTTTAAAAGAGGGAGGAAGCAAGTAGCAATGTAAATGTAATAAGAAAAATAAATAACAAAATAAATACCTTAAAATGAGTCAGGTGAATGGTGCAGACAGGCAACCCTAGCTATTTTATTAGTATTAGTATTCGTGTTATTCAATTCTGACTTGTAAGGAGTTTGGCTAAGAACCCATATAAAACAGTACAAGATATAAACACCATTAAAATGGCGTTCCTGGTGGTTCCACATGGACCCAAGGCCTGGCTGGAGTCCACCAGGAACAGAGCCTTCAGTGTGGTGGCCCCCTTCCTATGGAATTCCTGCCTTTGGAGGTCAGGTAGGCACCAACGTTGTGTTGCTTCCAGCACCTTCTGAAGACAGTGTTATTTTGGGAGGCCTTCCTTGACTGACCAGCCAAGTTTATCAAAACTTCGTTTGTCAGAACTCTGTTTCTTTTTTTAAAAAAATATTACTTTAACATGGTGTTATTATTCTTTTATCCTGTCTGCTGTTCACCGCTCCGACAACTTTGGATGTGGACTGGTATACAAATATTGTAAATAAATAAATAAATAAATAAATATCAAAGCTCTAAAATTACAAACATAATAAATCACAATAAAACCATCACTCAGGGAGCAATCCTATGCAGCTAGACGGCCACCTCCAAACTCAGAGGCAACCGCCTATCCAGTGCAAGGCAGGAGGAGTACAGACGGGATGGTTTCTGCTGCGCTCCAGCTGCCCTGCATTCATGGCTAGATGTCCAATTTTGGCTGTCTAGCTGTGGGACATTGGAGCGCAGGGTGGGGAGGCTAGATGACACTGTCAGGGTTGGATTGGAGCCCAGAGACCCCCAAAGCAGTTCTGATTCTGAGGAACAGTTAGAAACCACGGGAGAGGAACCCGGGCGCTGGTCAGAGGAGCAGCCAGGGGGAGAGCCCCTCCCGGTACACATTCCTGAGAGTGATAGAGACCCTGGCAGGGAGAGGGCGGAGCAACAGCAGTTTGTGGATGCTAGGCGCCGACGCACCCTCAAGCGTGAGACGGTGGGTGCTGAGAGGAGTCACTCAGCCCGCTTGGCGCAATGGCAACAGCGGCACCCCGATGCCCCACGAGAAAGGGGTGGACTCTCTCCTCCTAGCTCATAAGTACAGCGTTTTCCCGCCTTCCCCTCCAAACGGAGATCAACTGATTCCTAAGGTTAGAATCCCCGAGTAGGCAGCCCTCTTAAGTCTTACTTGTAGGATCAAGCAATTAGCATCTGTAAGCATCATTAGGTTAAATGGGAATAAAGCCTTGGAAAAGAGCCCTATTGTCTGCGTGTTGATTCTGGCTACCTGAGGATTTCAGAAGGCAGCAGGGGCGACCTCCTGACAGACACATAGGAAGTGTCATACCAGCACTTCCATGCCCCCCAGCCCTCTCCTCCGCTGGGAACGCCCCCTTTTGCCCCGCTCTGCACTGCTCTTATGAGCACGGAGCGCTGGGACAATCCGAGCCACCTGCAAGGTGGTTCTCTGAGAACCAACCAATCCTGTGACCATCTAGCCACTGTCTAGTGGCCATAGGATTGCACCCTAAAACCGATTAAAAAACTTACCTAGGCCCCCCAAAGCTACAGTTAGGGCCAGAAGTAGTATCACAACCGAGGAAGACCAGATCTATGTAAGAACATCAGAAGAGCTCGATCAGACTGAAGGCCTCTCTAGTCCAGCCTCCTGTTTCCAACAGGGGCCAACCTGTGGGATGCCTGTGGGAAGCCCACAAGCAGATCATGAGGATGGGTGGTAGCTGTCTCCAGGGCCGGCCCTATTACTAGGCAGAGTGAGGCTGCCTCAGGCAGCAAGCGCTGGGGAGACAGCAACGACGGCTCACCGCTGTTCCTTTTGAACTCCTTGGCTGTTCCCCTCTGTGGGAGGACGCAGCCAAGTATGCCACACACCCTGGTGAAACTAGCCTGCTACCTCAGGTGTAGTGGAGGATCCTATCCCATGGCCAGTACTGAATTAAGATTCAGCTGCCAGTTCAGCTGGGTTCTGGCAAAGGGATGCCATCTTGTCCTTTTCCTCAGGCAGCTCAACGTCTTGGGCCAGCCCTGTCTCTCTCCACTCTTGCTCTCATAATCCAGAGGTGTGGTGCCTTTGTTCCTAGAGCCAATATGTAGCCATCACGACTAGTAGCCTCCATGAATTTGTCCAATCCCCCTTTAAAGTCATCCAAAGTGGTAACCATCCCTACACACTGTGGTAGCAAATTCCATAATTTTACTTTGCACCATGTGACGTTGTCCCTCCTTTTATCTGTCAATGACTCTCCCACCAGGCTCATTGGATTGACCCCGGGTTCTAGTATTATGAGAAGGGGGGAAAAATGTCTCCCTATCCACTTTCTCCACAACAGGCATGATTTTATATACCTCTATCATGTACGCTCATTCACCTCTATTCTGAGCTAAAAAAGACCCAAATATTGTAGCCTTTCCTCATAGCGGCATGGCTCCAGCCCCTTGATCATTTGGGATGCCCTTTTCTGCACCTTTCCAATGCTACAATATCCTTTTTGAGGTGCAGTTACCAGAATTATACACAGTATTCCAAGAAGGGCTATGCACTGCTTTGGCCTGAAGCCTGAACTCCTGGCGGAAGCAGGGCATTTCGGGTCGCTTCCAAGGAGAGGCGGAGGGGGCCCGAAGTGAGTCAGGTCACTCTGAAGCACTTTGGCACAATCTGGAAGCTCAGCTGCACCGCTGCTGCTGCCCAGCCCCCAGCCCCTTATGTAGGCCCTCAGGACATGCACCGGCAGCCATCTTGTTGTTCCAGGGAGTCGCCATTTTTAAAGTGTACATTCGTGTACTTGAAAGCCACCATTTGTGCAAGATCTATTTCTGGAAATACAGGGAATCGCCATTTTAAAAACGGAACAGCATTTTTAATGCACCTGGAACAACAGGACGGCTGCTGGCACGCATCCTGAGAGCCCAGGTAAGGAGCTGTGGGCTTGCGCGGCGTGTCAGGCGGAGGGAGAAGTGGGATTTGGCCATCCGAATCCTGCTTTGGCTCCTGAGGCTGAAGCGGGTTGGCCTCCCCCGAATCAGCCTGAAGTAAATCAGGCCCGCCTCAGAAGCCCTGAAGCGGCCTTCGAGGCAGATCGGGGGTCCCTGCACAGCCCTAATTCCGAGTATGATCGCACCATAGATTTTGTCTAAGGGCATTATGATATTGGTAGTCTTAAAAAAAAAATCGCTTTCCTAACAATCCCTGTGCGGAATATGCAATTTTCACAGCTGCTGCATGGTGAGACTAGTGATGTCGCTGAAACTCATAATTAGCCAGTCCTATACTGAGAATCCCGGCAGCTCAGAATTTCCGTATGTAGAACAAGCCCTGACTCTAACGTGCTGAAATTCTTAATGCGCTCGAATAAAAACAAGTTTTGCTTTCTACTGCATTTGCTTTTTTTTCAGTCTTAAGTTCTTCCTGCCTCATTTGTGAAGAAACTTTTGAACTGTGGCAAGTCCTTTTTTTTTTTTTTTAAAGGACATGGTCTTGGCACATCTGTTGCAGCATTTTTCTGAAGCTAAGCAGGTCCTGATCTGGTCAGCACCTTGAGTCTCAGGAGCAAAGCTGTGTTGTTGTTTGTTCTCTTTTATTAAAATATTTGTAAATTGCCCTTCCTGCTTGTGGATACCAAGGCAGTGTACAAGATAATGATAAAAATAGTCATATAAATACAATAACTGTTGTTTTATGTCATTTTTATCCTGCCCTTAAAAAAAGAACTTTTTCCCAAGGTGTCTCACAATGTTAGGCAATGCAGCAATAATACACATTATTATTATTACTACTACTACTACTACTACTACTACTACTACCACTACTACACAAAACATAGGAAGCTGCCTTACACTGAGTGAGACCATTAGTCCATCTAAGCCCGGTATCGCCAAAGCTGAGTGGAAACCCCTCTGCAGGGGTTACATCATGAATTTTTTCCAACAAAATTCTGGGGGGGGGGAAATCCAATTCTGTCAATGAGCAGAATTATTTGTTCATTGATAGTAAGTATGTATAAACATGAATCGTAGGTTGATATATCTGGTCAGCTTCAATAAATATTTCCAGTAATGAAGGAGACTCCAAAGCAGTAAAAGCAGCAGGACCTAATCTAGATACTAACAAATGTTTTAATTTCAAATACTGCCATTCCGCTGTAGCAGGCAAACCAAATTTATCTTGCAAAGTTGTAAACAGCAAAAACTCATAATCAACACCCACTAATTGATCCAGGGTAAAAATCCTTTTATCTGTCCAGGTTGCCATAAAAACATTTTCTTTCCAATTCTTAAATCTGGATTTCCCCATAAAGTCAATTTGGCATGGGAAAATGGGTCAAAGTGTAATCGGCGTGACATTATACGCCACATATCTCCAACTGCCATGCTTGTGGAAGGAGCTCTGTCTGCCTTAATGTGCCAAGAACCATTTAAAGAGAGGCTCCAGACAAGAAGATTCCAACACTGACCAGGGTGGAAAATCAAATCTGAGTAGAAAAAAAACTAAATTTAGTACAGGTCAGCAAATAAGCCCGATGGTATGTAGCTAGATCCGGAAAACCGAACCCGCCTTCGTTAATTGGAAGATGCATCCTTTTCAAAGATATTCTTGGTGGAAAGGAACCCCAAAAAGAATTTACGAAACAGAGCATTAAGTTTTCGGAAATATAAGTTTGTCTTGCTTGGGAGGGTCCCCAGATCCCAGAGGCCCTGAGTGACTGACACCCCATCTGCAACCCTACTGACAAGACGGCCGAGCTTAGTGTGCTGTGGCCACCCAAGTATTGTAACAGGCACATAAGTCTGTGTAGCTACAATGCACCCCATTAGTCATGCTGTTCCCATCACGGATATTAATAGCCATGTTGAAAGCAATTTGCGAAAGAGGTCTCCTCCGGTTGTTTTGTCCACCCCGGCATGGCAGCCTCCCTCCAGCAGCTCACGTTGCTCCCATTAAGGAAGGAAGGCATTTGGATGAGAGGACTTGGTATTCTGTGTCTGCTGGACCTGCCAAGAGGGGATGCAGGACGTGTGGGTATGGGGCTGTGTGTGCGTGAGAAGGTGAGAGCATTGCTGAAGAAAACCAGGGCTGTATACCAATCACACCAATGCTATTCTTCCTGACTGACCTTAATGCTGAAGGGCATCCATCTGAGTAATCCGGGGATGCAGGACACGTTCCAGAAGAACCACAAGGCACAAGCAAAGCACAGAGTGGCAGAAAGAGAAAATAAATAGGAGAAGCAGAGATTTGAGACGGGGTTGAGGGTTGGGGTGGACGAAACGGTCAGTTTCAGTTTCTCATTTTTTCCATCCCAGGTTTGGTTTCTCCTGAGCATTAAGAATTTTTTTAAACAAATGTTTGCATGTTCATATGCATGTTTGTATACAATTTTGTCCCAGATGCATATTTTTTGCAAGCAATTTTCCCAATATGCATTGTTTTCGCTAAGATATGCATATTTGGCAGTACTTTTCCTTATGATGCACGTTTTTGTTTGTATGCAGTTTTGGACTGGAGAACTCCATTGCGAAATTTGGAGCAGTGCAAATTTTGGAGGATAGCTGAGTTTTGGGTTGCCTATTGGGCAGAAAGTGTGAAATGAAGTAAGTTCGCATGAAATTTGGAACCAAATGAATTGCTCCTCCGTCTCTAGTTGAGGGGACCTTGTGCAAAATCCCTGTGGTGGCCCTGGCTTTCTTTGGTCTCATAAATCTCATCTCATAGAACCATAGGGTGGGAAGGGACCTACAAAACCATCGAGTCCAACCCCCTGCTCAGTGCAGGAAGCCTGGTTCCCAGGCGGTCTCCCATCCAAGTACTAAGCAGGGCTGACCTTGCTTAGCTTCCGAGATCAGATGAGATCAGGCACATCCAGCCCTTTGCTCGTGATCCCTTGCTGCATTCCTGGTGGCAGCAGCAGTGGGCAAAAGTAGAAGTTGCCACCCATCCAAACAACACTCTCAGCAGGCAACGAAGAAGAAATGAGCCCGCAGAGACAGGGGACAAACAACTGGGAGTTGAGCACATAAGAACATAGAACATCGAAAGAGCCCTGCTGGATCAGACCAAGGGTCTACCCAGTCCAGCATTCTGTTCACACAGTGGCCAACCAGCTGCCCATGGGAAACCCACAAGCAGGACATGAGTGCAACAGCACACCCCTGCCCATGTTCCCCAGCAACGGGTATACAGAGGCATACTGCCTCTGATATTTGCTGAGAATATTGCAAGCTCATCGCAAACTACTGGAACGGGGCAGTGTTGCAGTTAGTAGGCTCATGGGAATTTTGACCACAGCTAGCTTTAGGATCTCTATCGAACTACAATGTGGTTTCCTGTGATGTCTTCCTTTTGCGCCTCTCTTTCCTTCCTCCCCCCTCCCCTGTCCTTCCACCATTGCTGGGAGCATGTGTGTTTGCTCTCGCTCCTGCCTGTGTAATGGAACACAGAATAGACTGGACAAACGTTTTGAAACTCTACACTGTACCTGCGTTGTATATGCAAGAATCTCTGTGAGTTAAGCTGTTTTCCTTCTTGTACTGGAGAAGGGTGTGGTCTCGCCTTTTATTGTGCTAAGACAGACTGCATACACATGGGATGGGCAAATGCTCATTCTGCTTTGCCTTTTGGTTTTTTCTCTCTGCTAATTGCCTTTCTAACAGGAGGCATCGTTACCAGATACTCTAGTCATCAATACTGGAGGTAGCATAGAACCATCAGGACTAGTAGCCATTGATAGCCTTATCCCCCATGAAGGCGTGGATTGGGGCAGATCCGTGTTGAAAGATATTGATCTGTCACCATCACACTTTACTTTGCCTATGTGGAGCAGGAAGCACGAGAGACTCATCTCGTAGGCTAGTATCTTGGTTGGCTAGTACCCCTGCCCCCACCGAGCCACGTGAGCCACCTGTCCTCTGGGCTAGTTGCAATGATATGTAAAAATGGCGACTCACACACTTTACTTCGTTGCTCCTTTCTCCCCTTCTCATCCCGGGCTGGCTACTGTGCGGACAGCGACTGGACAGGAGGAGAACGACAGGGGTTCCCTCTCATTGTCCTTGTGTCAAGGCACTGCCGCCATGGTAGTTGGGATGGGAAGGAGAGGAAGGGGGGTCCCCCCCCACCAAGCCATGTGCCAGCAGCTGCCTGTCCTCTGTGCGAGTAGCCACTATACCTAGAAACGGTGACTCTGTTCTCTGTAAAGTGATGGCCATTGTGTGCAAGATTTAATTTAGGTATAATGGCAACTCGCACAGAGGACGGGAGGCTGCAGGCACTTGCGGACGGGACCCGTAAGCCCCTGTGGGTTGCACAGCTTGGAGGTTGGGGGCTCAGTGAGCCACATCTGGGGGGCTGAGCGGGGGGGAGTCTTGCATACTCCACCCCCTACACGGGCTCTCGCAACATCCCTATTTCAGAGTAGGGGGAAACTGCACAAAAGCTGAGGAACCACTAGGTGATCTGCGGAAAGGGGGTGTGGCTGGGGAAAGGAGGCGGGGCCATCTGGGGGACTTTGGAGGGCCAGATTTTGAGCCCGGGAGGGTAGGATTTGGCCCAGGGCTTGAGGTTCCCCACCCCGGTTCTAGACACATAGAAACACGCCATGAAGATATACCTTGAGCGAAAAGGAAGGACTTCTTGCTGCCCAGTGGGGGCGTGGGTGCAGGTAGGGGGAAAGATGTCTGAAGAACAGGTAAGGCACAGATTTTCCCTGTGAGCACAATATGCTGGAAACATACATGGAGAGGAACCCTCAAGTCCGTGAATCAAGTGAGCTTTGGTTTCCTTCGATGAATGTCGAGAATCTTTTCCTCAGGGAGGAACAAAAAGGAACGTTGAGTCCATTTAATTCACTTAGCAAACCTTAACACTGCCCTCTGCTAGTTAGTTATCGACTTTCTGATGTCTGTAGCTGCTTTTACAAGAGGCGCTCGGAACGTCTCCTTCTTTTTTGCTGCTAGAAGTGTAGCTCTGCTAATCTGGTGCAGCAAAAACAGCAAAGAGTTTTGCGGCGCCTGAAAAGGCTAACAAAACTGTCTCGGTGTGAGCTTTCATGGGTAAGTGGCCAGTTCAACCTTCACCAGCCTGGCGCCCTTCAGATGCATGGGACTACAACTCCCATCATCCCCAGCCAGCATCGGAAAGGAGTGTGGCCATCTGGGGGACCCTGGATTGGGACCACAGGAGGGCTGGATTTGGCTCCCGTGCTTGAGGTTCCTCACCACTGCTCTATATGTCTACTCAGAAGTAAGTCCCATTAACTTCACTCCCAGGTAAGTGTGTAGAAGATTGCAGGCTTAGGCTCAGATATAGTAGGGTCTGGGTATTAGGGGCTGTGTCAATGGCTGCACAGAAAAGGAGAAGTTATGGCCTTAAGGTAGTGAATCTTGCACATGCTTACTAGGACGCATGTCCCACAGAACTTAGCGGACTTTAATAAACATGCACAGGATAGGGTTGCTAGTCCTCATGTCCCCATGTGTGTGTGGGCATTTGCTTGTCTTTCATTGAGCTCTCGGAGCTCCTGCCATCTTACCGCTTCCCCCCTTTCTCCACCTAACTCTTTAAGCAAAATGTGCTACGCATTCCAAAGCTCTGTCCAAACATTTCATAATGAATGCAGATGGTGTGTACTTTGTAAATGATTTATAGGTACACGCGTATGCCATTCATTTATAAAATGCCATTTATCCTCTTCCAAACTCATCAGGCAACCTGGATGAAATATGCAAAGGGACTAGTAGTGTGAAGTGGTGGGTGGGATGGGAAGTCTCTACGCCACTGGCACATTCATGTGCAGGAGAGTTGTCCCATGCTGCCATAGTGGCCAAGAACACCATTGTCATGCTAGCAAGCAGCATCGATGTTCCTGCACAGGCCCTAGGCAAGGTGGTGGAGGAAAGAAGGGGCAGGGCAGAAAAAACAAGAACTTCTTGTTGTTGTCTTGTAAAGTCTGCTAAAAATTCTAAAGTGAACATCAAAGCAGTCCTTGCAAGACCTTAGCTGCTTTACAAAATAGGCTTTTGGAAACCTGAGGTGCTAGGTAGCTCACAGATGTCCTAAACTTACTTGCCAATAAGCTGACTGGACCAGACCTAGATAACAATTGATGAAAACAGAATACAGGAAACAATGAAAAAATAAACAAATAAAAAGACTCAAGGCTGCAATCCTATACACACTTATTTGGGAGTAGGTCACAATGAACTTAGCAGGACTTATTTCTGAGTGAATATACACTGGATCTGGCTGCACATTTTTATTCATCTTTAAAGCTGCAATGCTATACTGACTTCCCTCGGAGTCAGCTGCACGGAACTCAATGGCAGTTACTTCTGAGTAGACGTGCATAAGATTGCGCTGTAAATCAGAGCCGTATAAAGGATCTCGATGGCGCTTTTGTTTCTGCACAGCCACCTCCAGCAGCAAATCCAGGGAGCAGAAGGCTGTCCGCTTTGACCCGGAGGGCCCAATCTGCCAGATCGTTAACTTGCATAGCTTCCACACACTTTCCAGTGAAGAATTGTCTGTTGGAGCATGCCCTGGTTCATTAGCGGAAGGGAGCTACTAGCTGGATTTCCTGCCTCAGGTTTCAAAATACTTGCCCCTGGCCTATAATATACGGAGAATAAAACATACAGAATCTTAAGTCTCGAGGCAGGCAGATAAACTTGTCTAAGCTGGGCAGCCTTCACTGCGAATTTCGCCATATTCAACGTTATGAGCCTCTCTGGCCTGGACAATAGGTGTTTAATCTTATCCATATCGCTGAGTATAGGGATGTTTTCTAGAAGATACTGGAAATATTTTTGCCTGGGTCCATCATACAATTTACTATGCAACATATAACGTATAGTGTCCTCTACCTGTTCGCTGCTGCAAATGCAAATACTTGCCCCTGGCATGTTGGCGGTACTACAGTATGCATCCAGGGTATACTATCTCTAAGGCAGGGGTGAAAAACTTCAGGCCAAGCAGCCAAATCCAGCCCTCCGGAGGTCTGCAGATGGACACGCCCTCTTTCCCCAACCACTGGTCGTATGGTGGTTTCCTGACTGTTGCAGTCCCCTCCCCGCATTCTTAATGGTCGAAATGCCTCTCCCAGTGCTTCGTTACCAACAGTAAGAGCATGAAGCCAAAATAGGCTGATACTTTGGCCCCGCCCCTTTTGCCTTCGGCCCCGACCACCACTGCAATGTGGCCCACGAGAACTTCTCCAAAATGGAATTTGGCCCTCGAGCTGAGAGGTTCTGCACCCCTGCTATACATGATGCGCCTGGGAGACTCTCTTCCTACCATCCAGCAGATATGTCGATGGGACCCAATTTCTCTGGGAGAAATACACAAGTGGCATCAAAAGCCAGCCTAGATTAGTTCACTGCAGGAACGTGCTTGATTTTCATCAATCCTTACCTTCTCTCTTGACATGACTTAATCTTCCCCTTAATCTTCCCCTCCACCCACGCCCTCATTTCCCCCAAGCCCACCACTGGAACGTGGCCCACGACAGCTTCTCTAAAACGGAAATCAGCCCTTGGGCTAAAAGAGGTTTCTTAGCTTGGCTCTAAGGCCTGATTCACACATGTACAAACCTCTTTTGAGTTCTTTAACTTTTGGTTACTTTGGCTACTTTACAGATGATGGCTGGCAGCTGACTGTGCGAACCATCTCCCGTGGAAAGCATCTTGCTTAGGGAGATGTGAGAACATACAAGCATTCTAGCTGCAGTGTTCCATCTGTGAAGGCCAGGGCTGATGTCGCCATTAGGGATCTTGGAGGAAACCATCCGGCGGGTGGAGTTCACCAAACTTTCAGCGGCTCCCCACCCCCCAGACTTCAGCTGGCTTACCCATGAGCTGGCCCAACTCAATCTGGAGCGAGTTGAACCAGCTTGCCGACTTTCCGGTGGTTGCTTTTTTGGGGGTCACTAGTTAGTTGTGCAAATTCCAGATGCAATTTGCATAATTTGCCCAACACCTGTTTGTAATTTGCTTCATTTGCGCAAATTCCAACTGTAATTTGCGTAAATTCCAACTGTAATTTGCACAAATTAAGCAAATTACAGCTGGAATTTGTGCAAAACATACAAATTGTGGGTACAGTTTACGTAAATTTATAGTGATGAGAATGTGCCCCCCCCCGCAAAAAGTTCCTGGATTTCGGGAAAAGCCTGCTGGCAGCAGGGATGTGTCAGGCCCCCAAAGGGCCAGATTTTCAAAGGATGGGCATCCGTAGTCACCATGTGGCACCTTCAAGCAGCTGCCATGGCACCAGTACCAGTAATGCTGGTCCAAGGCCCCCTTTAATTTTTTTCCTAGGACTCTGCTCAGTGTTGGGAGGCTGGATCTGGGAGCTACCATTTTAATTTCCCACAATGCTCCAGAGCAACGATCCATCTGGAGATTGTGTGAAATTTAAATGGTGGCTCTCAGCTAATTGGTGCTGGCTGTCACGTTTCCCTTGGCCCCCCTCTTTCCTGATGCACTCACGCACACAACGAGAGGCTTCACTCTCACGCCTTTAATTCATTATCAACAGGTTCGGTACAGATGCAAATCCTCGAAGACCCTCGGGCTACAAAGGAAAGCCTCCAGGGGATTCAAATGGGAACACCGATGTTGTCTACAATTTGAAGTGAGGCTTGCTGGCTAGACTAACTTAGGGAGGGATGCCCCACCCTTCCAGTGATGCTTCCCTACATCGCCTCTCACGTATCGCTAACCGGGTTGACTGTCGGAGCTCCGCCCCTGACGTTTCCCTCTTAGCTCTGCTCCACAGTCTAGCATCTCTTAGGTCACAGCCCCCACTCTCCTCCTCCCCATCCCCCTCCTCCCGGCTTCTCACAGAGGGCGGTAAGCGGGGGCTTAAGGCCCGGCCATCTGGGAGTTAGTAACCTGAGAAGCATGCCTACCCATATCTGAACCGGCTTGGGAAAATGTATCTCTCGATTCTGGCTGTTGGTCTTCTGAATCTGAGCTGCTAACTATCTCCCTGCACTCAGAATCAATCCTGGCACTGACCACTGTTGTCACGAAGGAAACTGGCCAGGGCCCACTGATGTAGGAGGTGCTCACTGACCCATCCTTTACCGAGGGCCCCTCGACACTTGGCCCTGGGGATGGCCCATTCACACATGAAGACATCATGGCATGTGTGAACCAGGCCCTAAAAGCAGGGCTGTGCATCCCAACCCACTTTGGAGGCTGATTCAGAGCTTCCGAATTGGCCCTGATCTGCCTCGGACCCATTCGGACCCAGTCCAACCTGCTTTGGACTCCGGCTCGGAAGCGAGATTCAGACTTCTGAATCGGGTCCCGCCGAGCCACACGAGCCGGGCCTGTTGCAAGTGCCCGTAGCCTCTTCACGGGAGTCACCATTTTCTATTAAAATGGTGACTGTATATTTCTGTATATCAAATGTTGTGTAAATGGTGGCCGTAAGGCAGTCATTTATGCAGCCTTACAGGCAGAAGTGGGCCATTTACGCTTGCAGTGTTGTGTAACTGACCACCTTATGTTGGGTGCACCGGGGGGGTGGGGGAAGGGCACAAGTGGGGGCCGCTGCTCAGCAGGCCTCCGGGAAAGTGCTGTCAGGGCTTCAGAATTGTCCAGATCGATCTGATCTGATGTAATTTGGATTGATCCGACCTGCTTTGGACCACTCCCAACGTGCTTCGGATCCAGACCAATTCAGTCCAAATCACCCCACTTTGGCTTGGAATCCTGATGCGAAGTGGTGCACAGCCCTATTTGAAAGGGCTAAGATATGGACTCATCTGCATCATATGTTCTGGAAAAGTAAAATGTGGACTTATTTTCTGAGGCACAGTTATCCACTCATGCGTGTTGCATCCAGAAATATTGACGCCATGTGCAGATCCTGATCTGTTAAAAAGTATGTGCCTTTCAGACTGTGGTGTAGCAGGGCCCGGGCTCATGGGGTCAAAGCCCAGGGTCTTTTGGATTAGCAGGGACAAAGACCTCATCTTCCACTACCTCCCCTCTTAGACTTCCTTGTCCGTCTGAACTTAGCTGCATTCCTCACAACAGCGGGAGGAAAATGGATTTTCCCAGCAACAATATATTGTTGTGAGCTATCCCTGTTGTAATGCAAAGTATTTTGGGGTGGCTTCGTCTCAAACAGGCAATTAAGAGCTGTTAGCTTTACAAAAGACTGGCTCCTGGAAGAGATGAAAACAGCTAGAACGGTTTTGCTGACTTGGAGATGAAATGTTTCTCCCTGGGGCCAGGAAAAGAAACTCCTGGAAATTCTTGAGTCGCTTCTCTTATGCTGTTTGGGTGGAGGTTGTGCCTCTCTCGTTACCTTTCTCAGGCAATCTTGGGTCTCTCCAGCCAAAGTCCAACATATGAACTACTAGATTATCTTTTGCCAAGTCACTATTCTATGACTGTCAGCTGATCCTAATAAATCAGATATTATGCTATGCACTGCTGCTCTTTGGTGTGCGTGCGTGTGCGTGTGCTACACACACATACACACACACTCACTCACTCACTCACAGATCAACCCAGCTGCATGCATTTTGGGACTCCCATTGGGGCCATGGCTCTGGAGACGGTCATGATGAGAGCCTGCACTTCAAAATTTATACTGTACCAGTGACTTCACTGCAATATGAGGCACATTGGTTCAGAAGGAAGCCTCATTGTATTTAGCAGCGCTGACTTCCGGCTGTCTGTGCATAAGATCCTGGCATTTGTTTTTCACATCATCCTGGTCATGTCACCGTTTGTGAGCTGCTTATCTTACAATAAGGGCCTGCAAGATTTACCATCCGGTTAATCAGTAGAATTAATCTAATGTCATCCTAAAGCTTTCATTGATGAATTGGTAGGGGACAGTTTTAATTGGCGAAGCTGAGAGCTAAGGACACACTTGTTTCTTTCTTGTGACTATCTCATATCTAGTGAGCTAGTGCAATAGGGAATGGATCTGGTGAGTTAATGGGAAAAGCCATGCAATTCGACGACCTTTTATTTTAATCATGATTGGCAGTTTTGGCTTGTTACATTTTACTTCCTTTAAGGTGTAATCCTATGCACGTTTAGACAGAAAAAAGTCCTACAACACCCAGCATGCTGCAGCCAGCGTTGCTGGCTGAGGCATACTGGGAGTTGTAGGACTTTTTTCTGTCCAAACATGCATAGGATTGCGCTCTTAGCAATTGAAAAAGGCGTTTCCTGGGGCACAACAGCACTGCCATTTCCTTGGAGCATCAAAGGAGGTCAAGAGCAACCCAAGATAGTTCCTGGGTTGGACGCCTTACCCCTTCCGGGTCAAAGGGCAGCCTGATGAGTAGAACTGGGTGAGCCACCTATGGCCCAGGTCAGACTGGCTTCGAAATGAGTAGAGCTACCCCCCCACCACACACACAGAATCAGGAAGCCAAACTGAATTTGGCCTGGCCTTCTGCACCTACCCTGATCCCCCCACTCCCCCAACCTATTCCCTGTTCTCTTTAACCTCCACTCACCGGGTTCACACAGCAACTATTACAAGCCTCCCTAATTTGTATTCAAGCCTCCGAGCCAAGCTTTTGGCTGACATCTCTACTAATGTGGACCTGGAACCGATTCAGAGTTTGGTAATATGCACATGGATTCATTGATTGATTTTGCTAAGAATTCCTTAATCAGTCAGCAGCCTGAACACAGATGTCACAGCGCTACTTTCCCTAGCTGTTGCTATATTTCATCTGTGCTATTTATCTACAACGACGTGTGGCGAGCATCCCTCCCAATCTCTCCCTCATTTGCGAATCTTCCAAATGCGCGTCTCACCAGAGGTATCTAATGTCATGTCCAATTACGTCTAGTTAGGGGCTAATCTTCAGTACAGTAAGGAAGTGCGCACCTCTGAGAATTCCCACCACTCATTTGTTATGCCCTTTGCTCGCACCTGGGCTTGCACGGCAAGCGCAGAAATTAATCAGCAGCGCACCGAAGGACGTGGGGCAGGAGGGGAGAGCGAGAGAAAGAAGGAAAGTGCCTCTAAATTTCCTGACAGTCAGACAGAAGAAAGGAATTACAGCATGTGGGATCTGGTGTACTGTTCACTCCTGAACACGCTGATTGCTCCCAACAAATGGCCCCTGAGAAATAAGAATCTGCACAAACCCTGTACCAAGGCTTAATCAAAGTCTTAGCGGCTGTGTCAGTCCTAGTGAGCACAATACAAAGCAAGTAAGCGATAATGGCTACTGTTTTGCGGCTCCCCATTTCCAGGAGTGGTGCACAGTTCCGGAAGCAGTCTTTTACAGGGCGAGTTTCTTTGGAAGTGCATAGCCCTGGAGACTCATGTGAATCATTCCCTCTAATACTGAACTCAGGTGGTGAGTACGGATGGCTTTGTCGCCACAAGGGTGCCACTGAGAAACAAAAAGGTATTGGCATGCTTGGGGCAGCTTCAAGGTTTGCAGAAGTACACCCAGCCCCCAAATCTTAAAAACAACCACCCCCACCAGCACATAAGGGGGTGAAAAACTCAGCACAATGAGGAATGAGCATGCTCAGTAGCTACAGAACATTGGATGTCAGTTGGAAAACAACCTGGAAAACAGGGAGGGAGTGGAACGGGGTATGCTGGCTGGCCAGTATCCTGTACAGAAGTACTCTTTTTAAGAGGTGAAGCCACCCTGTAACATTTTGAAGTAAATCCCTTTTATATATCTATTGACAAATACATCAATTGAGGAAGGAAGTGGGGAGCAGAGGGACAGTTCTGGTTTTTAAAGCAGCCTCCATTCTCCCTAGAGTAAATGGCATGTGTTAACATTCCCCATGTACTATCAAAAGGCTGCCATCCAGCTATAAGCATTTAGACTTCTGTCTCCTTTTCTGGCTATAGCATATTCTATTAACAAACCATATCTCTGCAACCTGCACTCAAGCAGGTGGGAAGCATTCAGTAGCTAGTAGCCACCAGTCATAAATTCTTATTAAGGCAAGCATCTTCTAGTCATCAGCATACATTAAGGAAACATTCTGAGCAATTCATTCTTTTGTCGTTCACATAGGACCATGGCAGGGACAGCCCTATCATTTCTTGGGCTCATGCTCCTATATCAGGAGGCAGAATGGGAAGAGGGGCAAATTGCTTCTGTCTTCTCCCATCTCTGCCAAGAGGGCCTGCCGCTGCCTCCCTGCCTTCTCCAGCAGGTGCTGTGGAGAGCCCCGCCAGCCGCTTTCTCATGGTGGCATTTGCTACAGCAAGAGAGCGGCTAGCAGGGCTCTCTAGAGCAACCTGCTGGGTGCACCACCACTTCTTCTTACAGTGGGCACAGGGGCTTGTAGCTTTCACATGAGCCCCACTGCTGGGGCACAGACAAGAGCGGCCGAGTGGTGGAGCTGAGGGAGGGAGCAAGCAGCTGGCCAGTGGCGGCACCCTCACCCCATTTTAGGTGGCAAGATAGGTTGAGCCAAGCCTGGACTGTGGCAAAATTGTTTTTATATTTTGCATTTGGTTGATCCTTGGGCCTCACTTTTATCATAGAATCATAGAATAGCAGGGTTGGTAGGGGCCTATAAGACCATAACCCCCTGCTCAGTACATGGGGTTATGTACAGAACACATTTAGTAGTCTTTAAGGTGCTTGTGCTGCAGAGCCGAGTCCCCCAAATCCTGCTTATTCTCATCACTTGTGCACCTGGCAAGAGACAGTGTAGAATACTTAGCTGGGTTTCCACTACCATGTTCTAAAGGGCTTTCCTTGTGCTTTCCTTGGCCCTTGAGTCAGGCTAAGAAACAGACACTTTGAATGCTCAGAACTCACAACATGGTGTCTCCCCTGCCCTCAAACACCACTTCAGCTTGGAACACCCAGATTCGCTCCGAGTGAGCATGCTCACTCTTCAGAGAGGACATGGGGGCTTTTTGTGGATTGGTGGGAGGGGTGTGTGTCACATTTTTACTCACTTGTTTTTCTAACCGTTGCACAGGGGGCTTCCAGGAAAGTCTTGTGCTGTGCTGTTGTGCTGCGCTGGACATCCCGGGGGTCTTACAAACTGAGAACATCGCTCCCCGCAAGCCCTTTGCAACGTGCAAATGATTGTGGGGGAAGGGGTGAGATTTCTTATGCTGTGTCAGATGATCAGGGAAGGACAGTGGGTTGGTGTGAGAGAAATTTGTGCTGCCTCCCTCTAGTAGGATGACCATACGTACCGTTTTAAACGGGACAGTACCATTTTTTCATATTTCCCGACCGTCCCGTTGTTTTAATATAAATGTCAATTTTGTCCTGTTTTTGTAAAAAACGGAATGCATTTATCATAAGGCTCAATGCTAATCAATGCGTGCAGTAAAACTACTAGTGTGACGAAAGAGGAAGCTCCATTTCCTTTATCCAGTCAGGGCCAGGCTTCTTGAGCTAGCGACGATCAGACGCCACCCCCTTGCTTGCCTGCAGTGGCGGGGAATTCAAGAGGCGGTTGCCAAGGCCCAAGCAGTGTGTGGGAGCCAGGAGGGTGAGTCTTGCTGTTATTTCTACCATCATTCCGTTATTTTCTGTTATGGACGGCATGTGGTCAAAGGAGAAATCTAGATTAAGTGTTGAGACAATGAGGGTTATGTTAGTTGTAAAACAAAATTGTGTCATGGAGTGTGAGAAGTTTTATGATAAAGGTGTTGAAAGACCGAAATTTGCTGCGTAAGATTACTTCATCGGAGAAATGTTCATGGTACGATCGTGGTGAAATACAGTCCCGCTCTACGTCTACCTAAATTTTAGTACAAGTTCTGTACTGAAGAATAATTGTTAGCTCAATATGTTCATGTAATTAAACTTTTGTTATCGTCTTCCTTTTTCATGAATATGGAATATTACATAACCCCACCCCTTTTTGTCATCCCAATATCCCGTTTTTGTCTCAAGGAAATATGGTCAGCCTCCCTCTAGTCATCTTAAGATGGAGTGGCCATTCTGGTAGTGCAGAAGCCAAAAAGGTTCAGGGCCCAATCTTGGAAAGTCCCCCCCCCCAAGCTTAAATTTCATGCAGAGGGAGATGGGGCGGCACAGGGAAGGGATAGTTCACCCTTCCCTCCCCAACTGTGATCCCCCTGGAAATCCCTGCCACTTGCATGGCAGCTGTGCTCTGGAAAATCCTCCCATTGGCCCCATTGGGAATATTTTTTTCTCAGCTTAATTTCCATGGAGTGGGGAGGGTAACCCTCCTTTCCTCAGCTCCAATTCACCTTGAAAATTGCCCCCTGCATGGAAATTAAGCTGAGAAAAAAAACCCTTCCATTGGCATCAACAGATGCTTAGGGCTCTGGAGAATAGTTCCAGGGCAATGGGAAATAGACTTGGGGCCCCGTGATCCCAGGACTAACAATGCCTCTGGATGGGCCCATAGGACCCTGGCCTTTGCCCACCCCTGAGGATGCCACGTATCACCAGTCATGCATCCACTTCCCCTCTCAACTTTGTGGTGAGCGTTCTAAGTCGGCACTGGCTAGAGTCCTGCCCGCATCTTCCCCCACTGTCCCTTGAGAATGTAGCAATTCCATAGGATGCCCGAGAACCCTAGTTCCAGTGGAATTCATGGCCGTCGGAATAGTTCTTCTGGAACACCTGAGATTGTGTACTAAAGCTGCAATCCTATACACCGGGAGTAAAACTGAGCCTCCTGATGTCCAGGGTGGCCTTCCCATGTTCCACAGAAGTCCAAGCCCTTTCCCCCAACTGCAGATTGTTGGGGGTTTCCTGGCTTTCATGTAGTTTACCTCCCCCTTCTCAAACTCCCCCTTGAAATGCCCCTCCCAAGCCTTTGATACTGGCAGCAAAAGCTTGAAGATACTACATGCTGGCATTTTTGGCCTGCCCTTTTTGCCTTTGGCCCCACCCACCTCTGGAATGTGGCCCCTGAGAGCTTCTCTGAAATGGAATTTGGCCCTCAGAGTGAAAGAGGTTCCCCACCCTTGCTATGCGCCGTTGTTGTTGTTCAGTCGTTCAGTCGTGTCCGACTCTTCGTGACCCCGTGGACCACAGCACGCCAGGCCTTCCTGTCCTGCGCTCCCTCCCGGAGCGTGCTCAAGTCTATATTCATTGCATCAGTGATGCTATCCAGCCATCTCATCCTCTGCCGTCCCTTTCTCCTTTTGGAAGTAAGTTGCATTGAGCTCAATGGGCATTGCATGATGGCTGCTTTAACTTTGCCTCGCCTCCCTCGGAACATCCTGGTGCATGTCAGAACAGATCAGGTCTAAATGGGATGGCTAGGTGTGTGTGGTCAATGTGATACTCTTTCTTTGTTATTTTAAGAGGCAGCTGCCACTTTACATGCATGTGGGCCATGAATTATTCATGGGCTGGATTGCTGCTGGCCTATATTCTGGCTGCTCCTTAGAGTCCAGCGACAAAGACTTGCTCCTGTCTGCTGCAAAAAGCCAGCCAAATTAGGGTTGGACCGACCATAGGTCACAAGTAGAGCTGCCACAAATTGCCTCTTGAAATTCTCCACCCTATTTGTGGGCAGCGAAACTGGGAGGAAAATTTCACCACGTCTCTCCAAGGGGAGGAGAAATTCTCAACGGTTTTTCACAGGCAGGTTCACCATTGGCAGGAGGTGCACCTAGGGTTGTCGGAGAAATCTGCAATGGAATCAAATGAGTTTAGAATTCTATGAATCCACCCCATGGATTCCACAGCAGACTGGCTTTTCCCGAGTCACACAGATTCTGCGGAATTACAGACTCTCTCTCTCTCTTTTTTAACTTTCCAGAATTGTATGCAAATTTAGTTGTAGAAAAAATATATATAAAAAAATCATGGTCCAAAAATGCGCATTTCCTCCATAGGCTAAAGCATGAGCGTTCACATTTTAGGGTGGATTTGCGCAAGTGTGAATTTGCACAAGTGCACACAGATGCAAGTTGGGGAAATGGAAAAAGACCCAATTCTGTCAATGAGCAGATGATGGGACGAAAGCCACCTGACAACCCGTGAAACACAGATGGAATGGATTTTACAAAATCTGTTCAACTTCAACCCTAGTTGCAACACCACCTCTTTGTTCTTTCCGTAAGGGTTTTGGGTGGGTTTTGTGCTGCCACTACAAGTGGCAACATTCTCACTGCCATTGTCACTAGCTATGCTTGCTCCGCCTCCTCCTCTTTCTCATCATTGCCACCACTTGCTTGCTTGACAGGCAGAGAGCCAGGGAGCAAGGAGGCCACAGCATCTACTGCTGTTCCTTCTCGCCACCCCAGTTGCCTGGGCCAGAGCGAGAGGCAGGTGAACAAAGCAAGCTGCACTGGTGAAGAGGAAGAGTAAGTCCAGGGGGATCTTGACAGTGGGCCCCTGCTGGGGCATGGGCCCTCAGCAGGTGCCCAACCATGCCTACCCTTTTAGCTGGCTCTGGGCACATCACGTGCGTCTTGGGATGGGGGGAATGGGGCATGTCCTCTCAGATGTAAAGGATCTGTGAGCAGCGTAAAAGGAAAATGCAGCCTCCTCTTTAGTCCATAGAGCGGCCATGCCTCCTACTTTACCAACAGTCCTCTGTTCGAAGGACTGGCAGGGAACAGTCCTGCCTTTGAAGACATCCTGTACTTGAAGGGCTGTCTGGTCCAAGTCCTGTTTAAATATAAAAAGAGAGACTCCAGGGGCTTTGAACTTGCCCATCATCAGTGAGCAGGACCAGGACATCACACTGAGCAAGCGTTCCAGCATACGCTACGATGAGATGTGTTCTATTTCCATTTCAATGGCAGTCATTATTTCTCAATGGGCATCTAGACATACAAATTCGCATATGCAAATGTTACGCCAATCGGCGTCCTCTTTCATCCTCTTTTGGGGTGATGCCTTTACGTTCTTCTTTTGGCGATACATAAGTGGCCACCTGTCAGGAGCGCCCTAGCTGTCTCTTGCAGTCCCTTCCAATAGCCAACTCAGGACATAGACGATGAAATGATTCTTTCCGAGATGATTCTTTCTGAGACTTTATTCCTTTATTACTTTATGACTCTTTCAGATACTAATCACTAGCGACTAAGCAAGGAACTGCACTGGGGATACATAGCAGAGTAGCCTAAGCTCCAGGTAAGGCAGTTGGTCCCTGTTTGAAGGGGAACCACAGGAAGACCCTGAACTTATGGGCTATGGAGAGATCCTCCCTCTTTCCCTTGGGTCCTCGGGACGCGACCGTTGTTTGAGCGCCAAACGAGTGGAGCACCTCCTTTCGGTGCCCTCCATCTGTCATCGTTCCCTGTGTCTGTGCCGAGCGTCCAGCAAGCCCCCCTCCAGCACTCTCTCACTGCCAGGGTCACTATCTCTCCCAGGAATGCTGACAGGAGGAATGTCTGCCAGCTGCTGTGCTTGTGAGAGCTGAGCGAGCTCCTCTCCCACGGATTGCTGTTCCTCCTCAGAATCAGAACTGCTCTGGGGCTCTATTGGCTCAGTTTCCACCATGACACCACCCTAGAGAGAGAGGGTGACTGGTCTGAGGTCACCCAATCAGCTTTATGGCCAAGCTCTCCCTGGCCCAAGCCTGACTGGCCATCCTGGCTCTCTGAGACTCTCCATGACTGATTTTGCCCACAGAAGACCCTGAGACCCTTGTCAAATTCTCAGGGTGTCTCCATAGAATCCTGTAACTAGGGATGGATGGACTCACCTCCAGTAGTATTTGCGTTGCCCTTATTTTCGCCATAGTCTACGTAAATCTTTATGTAGACTAGACGTGCCAAAATAAGGAATGCAAATGGCGGTCCCCATGGGAGCCGCCATTTGCGTACGCGCTTTTTTTGTTTTTTTCCAAAGTCAGCCGTGATAGGCTACGTGACGATTTACATAGCCTATCATGGCTGACTTTGGAAATCTAGCCGTGATAGGCTACGTAAATCATTACGTAGCCTATCACGGGTGTGTGTGTGTTTTTACTTTTTTTTTCGCGGCCGAGTAGACGGGGTGCTCCTACCCGGCCTGAATTTCGGCGGTGAGGGATGGGGCGCCTCCCCCCCGGCCTGAATTTTGGCTGGGCGAGGCGGGACGCCTCCCCCCCCTCGCCTGAACTTCGGGGGGAGAAGCGAAGCACCTCCCCCCCACCGCGAAGCAAGCTGCGGGACGAGGTAAGTCCCTTTCATCCATCCCTAGGCCTCAGTCCCTGGCAGACTGATGTACAAGCACATACCTGGGTCACAAGCTGTGTAGGGCACCAGCACTTTGAACTGAGCTCCAAGCAGGAGGCAGCCCTGGTGAGATGTGCCCCAAATGAATGGTCAAACTGCAGCTGCAATTTGTACGAATTTCAATTTCGGGGCTGCCTTCCAGGACAGCCCCAAGGATAGCACATTGCAGCAGTCCAGCTGAGAGTTTACCAGAACATGGATCACTGTGGCAAGACAGACTCTATCCAGGAGAGGGCAGCCTGAGATGGTCGAAGGTGTTCTGTGCCATTGCTAAGGTCACCTGGGCATCTAGCCACAGAGCTTGGTCTAAGAGCATCTGCAAACGGTGAACATCAGGGGAAACCCCTGCCTTCAGCTCCTTCCGAATTCCAACTTAGCTGGGATAATTTGTAAAGTTAAACCTGGGACTGGAACCTGTGCAGTTGGTGTCAACTTTTGCTTCCTTTCATTCATTTGCCTTCTCCTGCACCCCTTCTGTGTTACTGATGTACACAGTCCATCGCTAAAACATGGTCTAACTGCCCCAGCAAGAGCTGTATTGATGTAGTCATAGGTGTGATTCCACCCAGATTCTTATTCTTTAATAAGGCCCACATGCACTCCTGAAAATCGGTTATGGGAAAAGAAAATACTTAACATGGAAAAAATCCTAACACAACCATGTATATTAGGGGTGTTGAACCTCTTTCACCCAACTTTGGAGAAGCTCTTGGGGGCTGCATTTGGTGGTGGGTGAGGCCAAAGACAAAATGGGCAGGGCCAAAAATACCAGCCTATTGTAGCTGAAAGGACTTCCTGCCAGGAACAAAGCCCTAGGAGTGGCAGTTCAACCATTTCGAATGGAAGGGAAGAACTGCACAAATGCAAGGGAACTCCCAAACAATTTTGGTGGTTGGGGGAAAGCGATGTGGCCATCTGGGGAAACCTCTGAAGTACATTCCAACTCATATCTATATTGGATTGGGCGCTCAATTCCCACCCACCCCCGAGCAAATCTGTGTGCATATTTTCTTCATGCACCCTCCAATTATGAACGATCCCCCCAACAAGGCCTTCCTGGTGCCAACGTTGTTATCTTTTCGGCACCAGGTTAAGTCTAGGGCTGTGCAGGGACCCACCAATCTGACTCAGAAGCCGTTTTGTGGCTTCCGAGGTGGAAACAATCCAGCTTGGGCAGATTTGGGGAACCCCCAACTGGCCTTGGCCCCAAACCCAAAGCAGGTACCCCCCGACACCCCCATGCAACCCCCCACCTCCTTACCTGGCCTGCTACTCCTCTGCTGCCGCTGCTGCCGCCATCACCTTCTTTGTCACCGCACGGCCACCTTCTCTGTCGTCGTCTTCTTTGCTGCCCACTGCTGTTGTCTTCGTTGCTGCTGCCATGCTGACACCACCGCCATCTTCTGAAGCCTGGCCGCGCGACGACTGGTCTTTCAAGGAGTCGCCATTTTGAAAATGGCTCTCTGCAAGAAGAGTTGCCGCGTGTCCAGGCCTCAGGAGATGGCGGCAGCGGCAGCGGGGGTGAAAGCGGAAGCAACATGCTGCTGCTGCTGCCCACCGCCATCTCCTGAGGCCTTGACACGCGGTGACTCTTCTTGCAGGGAGTCGCCATTTTTAAAATGGCGACTCCCTGGAAGAAGATGAGTCACTGCGCATCCAGACCTCAGGAGATGGCGTCTGGCGGTGTTGGCGGGAGGCGGCATGGCAGTGGAGAAGGTAGCGGGGCGGCAGCAGCAAAGCTCCCTCCCTCCTCCTCCTCCTCCTCCTCTCCCGTCCCCGCCTCCCTCCTGCCTCTCCTGGTGGCCAGATCTCTCTCAAATTGATACATTTGGTATCTCCACCTCCTCTCCCTTTCGCCCTCCCTCCTCCTCCTCCTCTCCCTCTGTGTGATCTTTCACAAGTTGATACATTTTGGAGACAGCCTGTCTGGGCTGCTCAGAAGGCATAAGAAGAGCTACGAATCTCTGAGGCAGACAAGGTGCCTCGTCGACGAGCTGCTTTGCTTCAAGGTGCCTCATTGCTATTCTGATCTGCTTCTGATCACAACAAGGCACCTCCAAACCAACCCACTATGCCTCGTTATTCGGGCTTCGGACCAAAGCGGTGCACAGCCCTATTTTTAATCAGGTCCTGGATTTTTCTCATTGTTGATTGTTTAAAATTGTTTTAGATATATGTGTTTCTCTGTGTGCTGTCTGTTTATATATTTGTATGTAAGTGGTAACGTATTTTTCAGGTTATAATCTTCGTAAACCATCCAAAATGTTTCAGTTATTGGCTGGTGTAGAAATGTAATAAATGAAATGAAATGGAATGAATGAAATTTCTCAAATGGACACATCAGTTGGGCTCGGGTTTGAAATGTATGTGTTTTTCTCCCATTGATTAAAGCATGTTTGGGCACAATTTTCAAACGTACATATTTTTTCCATACACATTTTTTTTTTAATGTACACATTTATCAAACACTTTTTGTGGCTGCTTTTTGCTGTTGTGGTAGGCAGGTGCATCTGCTGCTGCTGCTGTTCCTCCTCACAGACGCTGTTGTCTGGGCCAGAGGGAGAGGCAGTGGAACAGGAGATTTGCAATCGTGAAGAGGAGGAACAAGTCCAAGGGGCTCTTGTCCATGGGCCCCTGCTGGGGTGTGGATCCTTGGCAGATGCCCAACCATGCTTGCCCTTGACGTCGGCCTTGGAAATGAAAATAAGATCAACCAGGTGCTTAGAGGATGGATGTTTGCAGTTAAGTCTGAGTCACTGCAATCCCAGAAACATGAATGCCAGGGCTTGCTTGCCTTTGCCAGCATGAGACTACTAGATGTCATTTCCTAAAGGCTTCTGGGTTAGCTGAGCTCTATCCAGATATGATTAAGCTCTAAACGAGTGGGCACACCGAGCAAGATAGTAAGCAGTGGGCTTGTCTGAGAGCTGTTGGTCTTGATTGAATTTCCAGCTGGTAGGGAGGGTTCAGCAGGACAGGGCTGAGACAGCAATGCAAGATCGACATTCTCTCGACAACTGTGCAGCAGGGATGGAGATTCCGGGCCTTTGTTTGGTGTTCTGTGCATCAGCTTCCCAAATGTCACTGCACATGGAGACATTTTCCCTCCGTGCCCTGAGGGATCAAGACTCCACTTCCAGCCCAGGCTGCATGACACTCTCCCAGGTGTGTGTGTTTGCGTGCGTGTGTGTGCACACACACATGCATCTAAACAGCTCTGCACTCGGGCAAACCCTGGATCCCAGACAGATGTGACCAACAGCAATAAGAATCTATCTTTCTGATAAAGCCATTGGTAAAACAGTGATATATATTTTTTCATTTCCATCCAATGTTCGGTTTTCGCCTGTTTCAGTGACTGTTAATATAAGAGCTGAAACTTTTGGATTTAGAGACTGGACACATTGGCTCCAAGTAGCCTGAACAGGAGACTGGAAACAAAGCCCTATGAGGAGACACTGCAAGAACTGGGCATGTATAGCCTTGAGAAGAGAAGACTGAGGGGAGATAGGACAGCACTCTTCAAGTCCTTGAAAGGTTGTCACAGAGAGGAAGGCCAGGATCTCTTCTCGATCATCCCAGAGTGTGCAGGACACGGAATAATGGGCTCAAGTGACAGGAAGCCAGATTCTGGCTGAACATCAGGAAAATCTTCCTCACTGTTAGAGCAATACGACAATGGAACCACTTACCTAGGGAGGTGGTGGGCTCTCCCACACTGGAGGCATTCAAGGTGAGGCTGGACAGCCATCTGTCAGGGATGCTTGGAGTTGGATTCCTGCATTGAGCAGGGGGTTGGACCCGATGGTCTTATAGGCCCCTTCCAACCCTACTATTCTATGATTCTATGACACCACCTCTTGTACTTCTCTTGTGATCTGGGAATTCCATCCACAGCACAAACTTTCTATGACTGTCACCTTGGAGGCTCCTATTTCAGCTCTTATACTAACTGTCATGATGAAGGTGGAAGCCAAAATGTCTGATAGAAATTGAATACATAATTATCTCTCTTTTGCCAATTGCTTTAGTTTGTGTGTGTACACACAATTGATAACGCTAATGTGATGTATTTAATTGAATGTTAAAAAAATGGATATCGGATGGAATATATAGGGAAAACTACAACAGATCTAAGAACAAGATTCCATAACCATAAAACTGTGATTCTTACCCAAAAAACCCTAGAGCAGCCTGTTGCAAGACATTTTAACTTACCTGCACAGAGTCTCTCAGATTTACAATTGCTTCCAGTTGAACAAAGGACATTGACATGCTTGATGGAAAGGAAAACATCTGGATCTACAGACTCAGAACTCTTAGTCCATACGGCCTATTATGGAAGGCAATTCATAAGCTTTATATCACTCACAAGTCTGTTTTTTTTCTCCTTAGGAATTTTCATTTCCCAGCATTCTAAACTGCCACACTCGGTATCTATTTAACATCACAGGTACTGATGGGGGTGGAAGCCGAAAACGTCGGCTCTAAATATGTTTTGAAATTACTCAGTTGTTAGTCTAACTATCTTTCAGATATATGAAAGAGCCAGCGTGGTGTAGTGGTGAGAGTGTTGGACTGGGAGCAGGGGATCTGGGTTCTAGCCCCCACTCAGCCATGGAAGCTCACTGGGTGACTTTGGGCCCGTCACAGATTCTCAGCTCAACCCACCTCACAGGAGTTGTGGTGAGGACAAAATGGAGAGAAGGGGGACCATGTAAGCTGCCTTGGGTTCCTTAAGGAGGAAAAAAAGGGGGGATATAAATGCAATTTCACATGCCAGCAAGGTGATGCTCAAAATCCTACAAGCTGGGCTTCAGCAGTATGCGAACCGAGAACTACTGGAAGTACAAGCTGGGTTTCGAAGAGGCAGAGGAACTAGAGATCAAATCGCCAATGTTCGCTGGATCATGGAGAAAGCAAGAGAATTCCAGAAAAACGTCTATTTCTGCTTCATTGACTACGCTAAAGCCTTTGATTGTGTGGATCACAACAAAATGTGGCAAATTCTTAAAGTGATGGGAGTACCAGACCACCTTACCTGTCTCCTGAGAAACCTGTACGAGGGTCAAGAAGCAACAGTAAGAACCAGACATGGAACAACCGAGTGGTTCAAAATTGGGAAAGGAGTACGACAAGGCTGCATATTGTCACCCTGCTTATTGAACTTATATGCAGAGTACATCATGAGAAATGCTGGGTTGGATGAATCAGAGGTTGGAATTAAGATTGCTGGGAGAATTATCAACAACCTCCGATATGCAGACGATACCACCCTAATGGCAGAAAGCGAAGAGGATCTCAAGAGCCTCTTGCTGAGGGTGAAAGAGGAGAGTGCAAAAGCTGGTTTGAAACTCAACATTAAAAAAACGAAGATCATGGCATCTGGCCCTATCATTCCTGGCATATAGAAGGGGAAGAAATGGAAGCAGTGACAGATTTTACTTTCTTGGGCTCCAAGATCACCGCAGACGGTGACTGTAGCCATGGAATTAAAAGACGCTTGCTCCTTGGGAGGAAAGCTATGGCAAACCTAGACAGCATAGTAAGAAGCAGAGACATCACCTTGCCGACAAAGGTCCGTCTAATCAAAGCTATGGTTTTCCCAGTAGTAACGTATGGCTGTGAGAGCTGGACTAGAAGGAAGGCTGAGCGCTGAAGAATTGATGCTTTCGAACTGTGGTGCTGGAGAAGACTCTTAGGAGTCCCCTGGACTGTGAGGAGGTCAAATCAGTCCATCCTAAAGGAAATCAACCCTGACTGCTCATTGGAAGGACAGTTCCTGAAGCTGAAGCTCAAATATTTTGGCCACCTAATGCGAAGAGAAAACTCTCTGGAAAAGACCCTGATGCTGGGAAAGACTGAAGGCAAAAGGAGAAGGGGACAACAGAGGATGAGATGGCTAGATAGCATCACCGATGCAATGAATATGAACTTGAGCACACTCCAGGAGAGAGCACAGGACAGGAAGGCCTGGAGTGCTATGGTCCATGGGGTCACAAAGAGTCAGACACGACTGAATGACTGAACAACATAAATGCAATAAATAAATAATAAAGATGTGCCTTTCCAAACCTGGTGCCCTCCAGATGTGTTAATTGCAACTCCCACCGTCCCCAGCAGTATGGCTAGTGCTGGCTGGGGGTGTTGGGGCTTGAAGTCCAGTACATCTGGAGGGCACCAGGGTGGGGGAGACTGATACACACACACACACACACACACACACACACACACACTGTGTAGCCATGTCTTTGCCCCACACACCTATAGCATACAGTCATAGAAGACCATGCAAATCTGCTCAGTTGCATTGCTGGGTTTGTTGTCCAATCTGCCTGGCTGGCAGTGGACTAAAGCACTTATTCTGAGCACTTCTCCAGCTCTTTGCTTCCCCGCAGCCTCCAGGGTAATGTGGGGAGTAGGTGGGTCTTTGAGGAGAATGGCGGGGGTCCCAAAGAGGAAGAAGAAACAAGGTTACTACTGACCTGCTTTACCAGGTGTTTGCAAGGAGATAATGTGTGCAGAAGGCTAGTGGCAGGAGGAGGGTGGTGGGCGTGGTGGTGGTGGGATCATGACCACAAAAGCAGCTCTATGAAAATGCTTCTTTATAGTATTATATCGTTGTGCCCATTGGAGTAACACAGATATCCTCCTTTATATTTATATTGCAATTTCACACACACCACCTGCACATCCAGAGAGCTCCCCCCAGACGGGCTCCCAAGGGGAACGTCGGAGGAAGAAACACCAGCTGTTGTTTGCTTTCTTGAACAGGCAGACTATTAGTGGAGTTCCTTCTCTGCCTGTCCGGCCTTATGCATATATATATATATATATATGTGTGTGTGTTGTCCTGCAAAGGTTGCAGCCAAATCCCCTTGCAATCGTCAAACAGCTGTTCTCCCAGCTGAGATCCAAGGAGAGTCCCCCTGTGGCAGCTGGAGGATGCTGGGAGTTTTAGTCCAACACTTCTGGAGGGCACTGAGTTGGAGAAGGCCCAAAGGACCATCCTCCATTTTGAAGGCGTCTCCCTTTGAAGGGCAGTCCAGTTCAAATCCAGTTTAAAACTCAAGAGCCATCAGGGGAAAGAGCTGGGCCTTGAAGTTGTCCTTCCACGGCAGCTGGACACCAGGCTGAGCAAGGCATACAGGTCACCTGGTCACCATCTTCCACACTATGGTGAGATGTACTGCATTTCTATTTCAATGATATTAACCATTTTAAATGTGCATCTGTACATAGACATTAGCGTACACAATTTTTATGCAAATACGTGTCAACTTCTGTCCTCTTTTTTGGTGACACATGTCCTCTTTTGTGGGGATCCATAAGTGGCCCCCCCTTTTCTTTTTAAAAAGTTTTAAAATATGCAACCATGAATCTGTATACATCCATGGCAACGAGTACATATGAAATGCATGTATATGACAAGACAGCTTTCTAGCAGTTATACATAGGGTTCAATCAAAGTGGGAGTGAAGAGGGAAGAACCACTGTAGAATAACCACAGAGAAGGGGGAGGCAGGCCTGAAAACACAACACTTATTGCGCTCTACGTGTTTCGGGGGTGTCTCCTTCTTCAGGAACTATAAGTCAAATAAAACATTTATGTTAAGAATAACATCTTATGGACAACACCCTATTCCATATTACCTTTGAACCGTTGCAATATGAAATAGGGTGTTACCCATAAGATCTTACCCTTAATGTCAATTTTTTTATTTGATTTATAGCTCCTGAAGAAGGAGACACCCCCGAAACGCATAGAGCACAATAAACTTACCTTTTTCAAGCATTGGAGCTTGCTTCCACCTTCTTTGTTGCTCAACCAAAGTGGACCAGATATTGAAATAAGTATCCTTTGGGAGATGGTGTCTATATCAGTAAGTGGACGCTCTACTCAGAAAAATGTGCCTGAACTGGCAGCTGTCGAGGTAGGGGAGCCTCATCCTTTTCCTGCTTTGCATCCGCGAAGGAGCTTTCTCTGCCTCTCCTTTGCACTTTGTGCCAGTCCGAACAGTGGAGGCTGGGGGCTCCTATGTCAGTGGGGTGGTGAATCCGCTCCAGGTTTCAGTCCGAACCAGTCTGAACCCTAAAGGAGCTCTCCAAGGTGCAGAAGCACCTTGGAGAGCTCCTTTGGAGTTCGGACTGGTTCGGACTGAAACCCGGAGCGGATTCTCTGCGAAGCGCTTTGGAGAGCTCCTTCAGAGTTTGGACTGGTTCAGACTGAAACCCGTAGCAGATTCTCTGCGAAGCACCCTGGAGAGCTCCTTTAGAGTTCGAACTGGTTCGGACTGAAACCCAGAGCAGATTCTCTGCAAAGCACCTTGGAGAGCTCCTTTAGAGTTCGGACTGGTTCGGACTGAAACCTGGAGCAGATTCTCTGCGAAGCACCCTGGAGAGCTCCTTTAGAGTTCGGACTGGTTCGGACTGAAACCCGGAGCAGATTCTCTGCAAAGCGCTTTGGAGAGCTCCTTTAGAATTCGGACTGGTTCAGACTGAAACCCGGAGCAGATTCTCTGCGAAGCACCCTGGAGAGCTCCTTTAGAGTTCGGACTGGTTCGGACTGAAACCCAGAGTGGATTCTCTGTGAAGCGCTTTGGAGAGCTCCTTTAGAGTTCAGACTGGTTCAGACTGAAACCCGGAGCGGATTCTCTGCAAAGCACCTTGGAGAGCTCCTTTAGAGTTTGGACCGGTTCGGACTGAAACCCGGAGTGGATTCTCTGTGAAGCACCTTGGAGAGCTCCTTTAGAGTTCAGATTGGTTCGGACTGAAACCCGGAGTGGATTCACCGTCCCATTGACATTGGAGCCACCAGCCCCCACTGAGTCCGAGACATCCCTCTGAGACAGTGTGTGTTGGAAATCTTTGTCTTTACCTTGCGTGGTCGAGCCTTTTCCTGTGCTTCCTCTGAAACTGAAGCAGCACAGGAGCATCAAAGCTGGTGTGGACGAGTGGGAAGGAACACAGCAAGCCTCGCAGCATTGTGCACAAAGGCTTAACAGGAGCGATGCTCATTTGCCCCAAAGCAGAGGGGCCTGTACTGCTGCTTTGCTCGCAGCATCTGCACTTGTTAATCACGGCCAACGGAGCGTTCATGCCTCGCACGTGCGAGCGCTCCTGATGTCTTCCTCTCCCTTCCGAAGGGGCCTGACACCCTTGGCACAAAGCCGCCATCTGCCTCCCGTCTCTGTTCTGCCTTGTCTCTGATTCATCCCTTTTTCTCTCCCGCTGCTGCCACACTTCCTTTTGTTCATCCCCGCGTATTGTTCCCCAAGCACAAAGGGGGAAGAAAAGAAATCGGAGGGAGATGGAGAGGGGAGCAGCTGCCCTTCCTAGCCCCAGAAAATGAGATCTCAGCAATTCTGGAAGATGTCACCCATTAATGATGTTCCCTACCATTTCCAGAACAAGGCAAACATCTTGGTCTCTGGACCGATCATTTCCAAACGATGTGCCATCAGAGAATCCCCAGGGTGCCAAGAGAAATGAATGGAGGCAGTAGTTAAAGCAGGGACGGGGAACCTCCTTCAGCCTCAGGGCTGAATCCAGTTTCAGGGAAGCCCTCAGGGGCTGCATTCCAGTGGTGGGCAGGGCCAAGGCAAAAGGAGGTGGAATCACAGATACAAAAAGTACAAAAGATGCCACCATATTTTAGCTTCACGCTCTTACTGCCAGGAACTCAGCCTTCATACAGGCATTTCTACCATCCAGAATGTGGTATAAACTTCACAAACAGTCAGGGGGAAGGGGGTGGCCATCCTGGGAACCGCAGGAGGGCTGGATTGGGACCCCAAGAGGACCAGTTTTGGCCCCTGGTGGTCCCCTAGGTAAAAAAGGGTAAAGGTGTCCCCAACCAGTTGTGTCCGACTCTAGGGTGTGGTGCTCAACTCCATTTCTAAGGCGAAGAGCCAGCGCTGTCCGAAGACGCTTCCGTGGTCTAGGGATGGCGGAGAATTTCTCCACGAATCTTCGGGAGGCTGAGTGCCAATGCATTCAGCCCCCCGAAAGTGTTGAGGAAATTCTCCGCCAGCCCCCCGCCCCCCCACCCCGGGATGGGACTTACCTTCGGCGAATGTCCCTCTCGGCGGCGGGTCCCAGCGGCGTTTCAGCAGGGGTGGGGGCGGCGGCCAGTCTCCTGACTGGCTGCCGCCACTGCCATTACAAAATAAAAAAGTAAGTAAAAAAACCCACACATACCCATGATAGGCTACGTGACGATTTACGTAGCCTATCACGGCTAGATTTCCAAAGTCAGCCATGATAGGCTACGTAAATCGTCACGTAGCCTATCATGGGTGACTTTGGGGAAAAAAAAAAAGCGCCCCATGGGTGCCGCCATTTGCGTTCCTTATTTGGACAGGGGTAGTCTACGTAAAGATTTACATAGACTACGGCAAAAATAAGGGAACGCTATTTGCGTTGCCCTTATTTTCGCCGTAGTCTACGTAAATCTTTACGTAGACTAGACATGCCAAAATAAGGAGCGCAAATGGCGGCGCCCATGGGGCACGGCCATTTGCGTACGTGCTCCCCCCCCCAAAGTCAGCCGTGATAGGCTACATGATGATGTACGTAGCCTATCACGGCTGACTTTGGAAATCTAGCCGTGATAGGCTATGCAAATCGTTACGTAGCCTATCATGGGTGTGTGTGTTTGTTCGTTTTTTTACTTTTTTTTCGCGGCCGGGGAGATGGGGCACTCTTCCCCAGCCTGAATTTCGCCGGCGAGGGAAGGGGCGCCTCCCCCCCTGGCCTGAATTTCGGCCAGGCGAGGCGGGGTGCCTCCCCCCCTCGCCTGAACTTTGAAGCGCCTCCCCCCCACTGCGAAGCAAGCTGCAGGACAAGGTAAGTCCCTTTCCTCCATCCCTACCATGGTCATGTGGCCGGCATGACTGAACACCGAGGTGCACGGAATGCTGTTACCTTTTCTGCCAAAGCGGTACCTATTTATCTACTTGCAATTTCTTGCTTTCGAACTGCTAGGTTGGCAGGAGCTGGGACTGAAGACAGGAGCTCACTCCGTCACACGGCACTCGGGTCTCGAACTGCTGTCCTGCCGACCTTCTGGTCTGCAGTTCAGCGTCTTAACCACTAAGCCACCACAGCCCTTGAGGTCCCCTACCCCTGTATTAAAGGGTCCCACACAGAGTCTGGGAAACCTGTGGTGTCCCTGCTTGATTCATTGCTCCGTTTTCGCCACATTCCCATCAGCCTCCACTGGGAGCTGGGTGTCATTCTGTGCTGTCTCTTCTCTGAAAGTGGTGGGATCATTCAGTCACTCAGCTGAAAGAGGCACAGCAGAATGTGAAACAGGGAAGGGCAGAGAGGGGAGGATGCACCGCTGCTGGGCAATGGGTGTGTGTGTGTCTGTGTATGGGGTGATTTTCAGTGGGACTGCAGCAGGCAGGCAGAGGAGAACTAACCTGTCCCGATGAAAATCACTGTTGTCTTGAGGCTGCTAATAGCCCCGGGAGGGAAGCCTCCATTGGGGATGCATCCAGTTTGCCCTTTGCTGGTGAGGCGTGGGAAGTTGCACGGGAAGGCAGGCAAGGTGTGGGAAGTTGCTAGTGGAGAGATAAGTCATCTTCTCTCACAACCTTTCGAATGAGTATGTTGGGTTGCCCAGGAGGGACCAGGACACTTCAAGGGAATGAATGGCTACACACATGAACTCGGGCGACCGTGCTCCAGGCTGCCATCAAAGCATCAGCACATCTCTGGAACTCACTGCTGTTTCCCAGCCTTCCTATCACCTTCTGCCTTTGCAACTGTTTAAACAGCAACTGTGAACATCCCTCCTTCCTTAGCCTTTGACTTCTAATGTCTGCCTTCCCTCCTACATTCTCATTGCTTTTGTATCTCTCCCCCTTTCCTTATTCCCTTGTCTTTGTTAGATTACTGAGAGGGCAGGTTTATAATAATTGTACACTGCACATAATGAGGCACATCATTTATCATTAGTAGTATTATGGCTCAAAAACTTGGCATGGTGCTGGAATGCTGGACAAGCTAGAACAATTAATAATAATGGTTAATTATTAATATTAATTCACAATTGTTAATTGCTAATATTAATTATTATTATAAATAATAATCATTAATCATTAATAATAAATCACCATTATAATCATCATGAAAGATCCATCTCGTCCTGCATTCCAGCACTGTTTCCAGCAGTGGCTATCCTAACAACAACAAAAGTCCTATTTATGAAGCTCCCTGCAGTTTGTACGTCCTTCGGCCATCGCTCTGATCAAGGAGCACCGCTTGTCTTGTTGGGATTATGCTTCAATCTCCCATTTGCATAAAGGCCTACCCTGTATCTGCAGGCCTGCAGCTCTCTCTTCTTGGCTCCAAATGTGAAGGAAACTACAAAGCCTATGGTGCAGTGCACCTTTGAAGTATGCTTGCACATAAATGTGCATTGCAAATTCTCAGCCATTTTAGTTGGCAAACCCTGCAAGTCCCACACTGCCAAGGCATGAAATACTTGTGTGCAGTCAATCCAATGACCTTTGTTATGGGCCACTGAAATTCTAGTGGGAATCCTTTTTCTTTTTCTTTTTCTGGGACTGCCTGAATGGACTAAAATGAATTTGTCCAGGTAGGATTCGACTTGAACTGGCAAACCAAGAGAGCTCCTTTGGGAGAATTTGTTTTACCTGTTCTCAGTGATGGCTTGTTCTGCACAAACTGGGGGTGGAGCTGGGTGGGGGCCTTGCAGACTTTGACTGAAACGAGGCACTTTCTGAAGGATGGAAACAAATGCGTAGAGAGCAGGTGCCAAAAATGGCTGGTCTCTCAGCTGAGCTGACGGAGTGGCCTTGATTCCTATCCCTCCCTCAGCTGCAGCTTGATGAAATGGCCACCGGAGAGCAAAGCTGTATGAAGCTCAGCTTCTCTGCAGGGCCGACGATGGCCTCGCTTCCTTCTCTGACACTGTTGCAACCTGATGGGATCAAAGGCAGTTTGCCTCTCAGTCCCTGTTGCTAGGACAGTTGCTTCCCAGAGGTAAGGATATACAGATGTTGTAAAATTGGTTCCATTTGCATTTCGCAGATTGCCAGGTGCCTTTCGTTCCATCGTCCCCTCATTGATGTAATCAGATTTTTTCCAATTTCCCAAATTTGCGCAAATCTGCATTTGAAAATGCACAAATCCCCTCGAATGCATAAATCCCCCCTCACCTACCAAATGTACACATTCAAACTTTAGCCCATGGGGGAAATGTGTTTTTCAGCTGGTGCTTTTAAAAATTTTTACGTAGTTTTCTATGACTAAATGTGCATAAAATTCCAGGAAGTAAAAACAAAACAAAACATGGAATCCATGACTCGGGGAAAACTGTTCCACTGTGATGTCTGTAGGTTGGATTCATAGAAGTCTGAAGCCATTTGATTCTGTTGCGGAGTTCTCTGACATCCCTAGCCAGAGGTGTCTGTCTGCTCACTGTGGGAAGAAGGATGTTGGACTAGATGGGTCTTTGGTCTGAACCAGCAGTGTTCTTCTTCTGTTCTTGGTTTCTCCCAGCACTAAACTCAAAGCTGAAAAACCCTCTTTCTTCTCTTTATGAGCTCCCAATTTTCCCATCAAGGAAAATAAACCTCCCAGCAAATTCATCTTGTACTCCCTCCATTTTTATGCTTCCTGGGCTGCTGATCTGCCCGCTACTTCCAATCTGGGGTGAGGGATGGTTCTATTTTTTGTAATTTTTACCACCACCACCCCTGGCCCTAAGAGAGATGAACATTATCGGGGATTTTGCTTGACTTGGGAAAACACTCATCTGCATCGTTCTGTTGCTTTTCCATCTTTCGGCAAAAAGAGTGCAAAGCAAATCTCCGAGGCACCTTGCCAGGTTCTGCAAATGCAGTCACAGGGCTTGGTTAGCTTCTGCTTCCTTTTAATTGCCCCATAGGCACTGGTAGCGTGTCCCACATGGCTGTGGATCTCAGTCACAATGCCCTACATTAAGGGAGGGGTGGTGGGCTTGGAGGAAAAGAGGGGGTGGGTGGAGGGGAAGATTAAGCCACATCAAAGGAAAAGATAAACATTGATTAAAGTCAAGCACTGTTCCTCTGTGAACTGATCTAGGCTGGATTTCGCTGCCACCTGTGTGTATTTCTGCAAAGGAAATTAGGTCCCATTGACATAACTGGTGGACGATAGGAAGAGACTCTCTCAGGGCATCGTCTATAGCAGGGGTGCAGAACGGCCGAAGGCAAAAAGAGCAGGGCCAACCCCCCTGCCACAAATGCCGACGTATTTTAGCTTAAGACTCCTACTGCCAGTAAGGAAGCCGTAGGAGAGGCATTTCAACCTTTTAAAATGGGGGGGGGGAAACTGCATGAAAATGGGGGCAGGGGGAGGAATGGGGTCAGGGGAAGCTGACAGGGCTGACTGGAGAACCCCAGCGAGCCAAATTGGAATGTCAGGAGGCCCAGATTTGGCTCTGAGGCCTGGAGTTCTGCACCCCTGATTCATAGGGAGGATAGAGTGTTCCAGACCCTTTAGGGCCTGTGTTTCTGGCTAATTCAGGAATACATGAGGGTTAAAGGGGGAGCAGAAGGGGACACAGAAATCCTGCCCCAAGCATCCCCTCTTTATCAGGGTTCCTGATCCTGTGGATGATGAGCAGAATCCCTCTTCGATGAGGCAAGCTCGGGAACAGACAGACATGTCCAGAGTTGGGGGGGGGGTGTTGCATGCATGCTCTCATCCCCCACATGTGTGGGCTGAATGCCTCCCTATGGCACGGGGCTGGTGGGCTTATACACTGGTCCGGTTCTGATGTGACTATCTCAATCTAATCAACAAAGGTTCATTAGATTGAGAAAAGGTAACCACAACACCATGATCATCTTCTTCTTCTTCTTCTTCTTCTTCTTCTTCTTCTTCTTCTTCTTCTTCTTCTTCTTCCTCTTCCCCTTCTCCTCCTCCTCCTCCTCCTCCTCCTCCTCCTCCTCCTCCTCCTTCTTCTTCTCCTCCTTCTCCTTCTTCAGCTAATTATTTAATTTTTTTAAATTACCTTATTACACCTCATAAGAATTTATAGCAGGTGTGCAGAACCTCTTCCAGCATGAGGGCCAGATTTCAGAGCATTCCAGTGGTGGTGGTGGGGAAAGGCTAAGGGGTAGCGCCAAAGTCAGGGCCGGCCAAAGGTATTTTGCTGCCTGAGGACAAGATGGCGCCCCCTCCCACTCCATGTACAAGAGCCTTTCTTCAAGACTGAACATGTTGACGATGGGACAGCACCCTCTGCCCCACCTGAAGGCAGCAGGCTAGCTTGGGGGCTGTAAGGAAGGCTACATGGCCCATAATTCTTTCCTCCGTCACCTTGCTGCCGCCTCCCAGCATTTGCCACCTGAGGGAACTGCCTCACTTTGCCTAATGGTAGGGCTGGCCCTGGCCAAAGTTTTTTAAAAAGCCAACACATTTTATTGTGACACTCTTTCTGCCAGTAACTAAACCTCAAGAGAGGCATTTCAACCTTTGAGAATAGGGAACAAAAACCTTACAAAAGCCAGGAAATTACCAAATGTTTGATGGTTGGGGAAAGGGGGTGAAGCTAAGGGAAGCAGCCATAGCCTTCTGGGGAAACCTGGAGGGCCAGATTCCTTCCCCGCCACATGGCCTGAGGTTCTACATCCCTGATATACAGCAAAGTTATCAGCACTGACTTAATTCCCCCCCTTTTAAATTAAAGGGATTTCTCCATTTGACGTGGAGACCTAGCACATGAGCCTATTTAATCGCTTATGACAAACATCACTACAGTTCTGAACACTCTTATCAGGGAGTTTGGGTCAGCTCCATTGAACACAGTGGGGCTTACTTCAGAATAAATATACGTAGGATTGCACCGTCTGTCTAGAGCAGTGCTGCGGCTGCTCAATCACCGTTGGGCCGAATTCCGCAGTCATTGGATCCCATTCAGATGGACCCTTTGCACCAATTCCTCAAATGGACTGTGCACCCCGCAGTGTGAGAATTCGCATTGGCCTCTTTTCTCAGCTGCTGAGCATTGCTGTGCGCCATGACACCATCTCCGTATTCCTCCCCAGGGGAAGGTGCATTAAATGCTGCCAGACACCTCGATTATAAAAGTCACGCAAGGTCTGCACGGCAAATCAGCCTTGTACATTCCAGAGCTAGTTGCCCGTGCTCTGTCACACCCTGGCAGGGCCAAGAAATGTTGCCCAGGGTGAGGCTATGCAAATGAAGGGGTGGGGCTATGGAGGTAGCTCTGAGAGTGATTCTGAATTGCTGGGGTCATCAGGGCCAAGGCCCCACTCTGATGATGTCCCAGGGAGTGGGCTTCCCTTTCCCCCTATGCAGGGGAGCAGAATCTCAGACCTGGGGCTAAACCCAGCAACCAGAAGTCTCTTCCCTTGCCCCCACTCACTTCCCACCATGCTCCGATCATTTGGTTGTGTTCTGGCTTTTGTGCAGCTTTTTTCCCCATTCTAAAAGGTTGAAATGTCTCTCCTAAGGCTTAGTGTACTGTTTCAGGCCATGGGCTCTGTTGAGGCCCTGCGCTGTAACCTGGGTTGCAGGGGTCTGCTACGGAACAGATCTGGAACGTGGGTCAGGTTATATCAGGTTTCTCAGAGAAGCAGGATGGGAAGAGCTTTTTTGATTTTTTTTTTATTTTTGGATCCCCTTCCCTTTTGCCTTCAGCCCCACCCATCACTGAAATGTGGTTCCCGAGAGCTTCTCTGAAAGGGCTTTTGGCCCTTGGGCTGAAAGAGCTTCTGCACCCCAGCTATAAGTGAATGATTTCCAATCTATATGCTAATAGGAACTCAATTCTCTAAGCGTTGATCTTTAGGTAGCCAAAACAAACAGCCATCCATGCACAAGAGGGAGGTGTCAGCAGTCTTGGGGGAACACCAAGGTTTGCAGAAGTATAAATAATATTGGGGGGGACTCCACAACCCCCCCCCCCAAAGCCCAGTAAAGACTGAGCATGCCCAGTAGCATGGAATATGCTGGCTGACTGTTTGGGAATGGCAAGATGTGAGTGTGTGAATGGACAGAATGGAATAACCTGGAAAAGGGCATGGCTGGCTGGAAGCATCCCATGCTGCAACACTTTTTTCAAAGTCCCACTTGTAAATTCCTATGGGGAAATAAAGCCCTTGTTTCTGGGGAGGGGGGCATCATTACAGTGAGGACAAAAGGTAGGGATGGCGGAGAAATCCACCACAGACTCCAATGAGGCCGGATTCTTTACGTAGCCTATCATGGCCAAGGGCAGGGACGCAAATGGCATCCGGTATGCTGGACGCCATTTGCATGACAGCGGCTGGAGGTCCGGCTGCAGACCGGCCTGGCCAGCGGCTCTGCAGACTCACTGCAGAGCGGAGCTGGCCAGGGAGGATTCCGGGAGGAGGGACGGATCGTCTCCCGCCCCCCCATGGACCCCTACAGTGGATGGGTAAGTAGGTTTCATACACCCCTAACAAAAGGTGCCTGTCAGGATGGAAACTGAGCCCATAGAGCCCCAGAGCAGTTCTGATTCTGAGGAGGAACAGCAATCCGTGGGAGAGGAGCTCGCTCATCTCTCACAGGCACAGCAGCTGGCAGAGATTCCTCCTGCCAGCATTCCTGAGATAGATAGTGAACCTGGCAGTGAGAGAGTGCTGGAGGGGGGCTTGCTGGATGCTCGGCGCAGACGTAGGGAGTGACGACAGATGGAGGGTGCCGAAAGGAGGCACTCTGCTCGTTTGGCGCTCAAACAACAGCCGCGTCCCGAGGACCCAAGGGAAAGAAGGAGGATCTCTGCATAGCCCATAAGTTCAGGGTCTTCCCGTGGTTCCCCTTCAAATGGGGACCAGCTGCCTTACCTGGAGCTTAGGCTACTCTGCTATCTTTCCCCAGTGTTGTTCCTTGCTTTGGCGCTAGTGATTAGTACCTGAAAGAGTCATAAAGGAATAAAGGAATAAAGCCTTGGAAAGAATCCTCGTCGTCTGTGTCCTGAGTTGGCTATTGGAAGGTACTGCAAGAGGCAGCTAGGGTGCTCCTGACAGCTTGGTCCCCGTTCCTCTTTTTTCTCTCTCTCTGCTCCTACTGCCTCTGGAGGCTGCCATGGATTCAGCGGTGCAAGCTCTTGCACAAGAGAACCAGGCTCTTTGTGATCAAGTGGCTCAACTGACGACTGCCGTACAGAGTCTGCAAGCTGCAGTTCAACCCCCCACCACCTCAGATTCCCCCCCGCCGCAAGTGCCCAGTGGCTCTGCCAGAGAAGTTTTCTGGTGAGAAAGGACTTTTTCAGATTTTCCGTGCCCAATCGCAGCTGTACATGCACCTACGACCTGAGGATTTCCTGATGGGACAGGTTCGTGTGGGCTTCATCATTAACCTACTTTCAGGCGTGGCAGCTAAATGGGCTTTGGGACTTCTTCTCGCTAATGACCCCCTGCTTGGGGACTATCAAGGTTTCATGACAGCGATGACCACATTTTTCGGTGACCCCCTGCACACACAGATGGCTTCTCGGGAGATTCGCCACCTCAGGCAGGGCAAGGACTCAGTTTCCAGCTATGCGAAAACTTTTCGCTTGCTGATGCAGGATTTACAGTGGAATGATGCCACGCTGGTGGCTCAGTTTTTGGATGATTTGAACGATGAGATCTTGGATGAGTTGGCGCGCATGCCTAGCCCGCCTATTTTGGAGGACCTCATCCAGACCTGCCTCCAGATATATAGTCAGCTGGAGGGGTGCCGGCAGACCTGGCGGGGCGCCGGGGGCCAAGATTTCCCTCCTCTCATTCCCCCATGTTTCCTGCCCCCTCCCCCACCCCCTGCCCCTGCGGTGGGGGCGGAGGAGACCCTGATGCAGCTAGGAGCTACCCAAGCCCCGCTGCCGCTGGAGGAACTAGAGTGGTGGCGTGCGGAGCGGCGATGCTTTTGGTGTGGAAAGCTAGGACATTTCGCCAAAACCTGCCATGCCAGACCCACAGCCCCACTGCCTCCCCCTCCTCTCCTTCCTCCTCCTCCTCCTCCTTGTCCCCAGGCCTGACTAGGTTGCCCTCCAAGCCTGTTGGGGGTGTCCAGTGTGGGGATCGGTTCCCCACCAGGTGGGTGCCTTCTGCAACCCCCCCACCCTCCCATCTGCTATTGCATGTTCACCTCCGCTCTTCCCAGTGGGGTGGGGTGGGGTGGAGGCCCTGCTTTAGTGGACTCTGGGGCTACGACCAGTTTCATGGATGAAACATTCGCTCACTTCCACAAGATTCCTACCCTGCCTCTTCCTGCCCCCTTGGCAGTGGAGACCATCGATGGGCGTCCTCTTTCTTTGGGTGCGGTGACCCGGATTACAGCTCCGCTCACTGCGCACCTAGTCCCATGTTGAGCAGATTCAGTTTCACTTGGCCAAGGTTCCCCAATACCCAATCGTGCTGGGTGTTTCCTGGCTCTCCAAGCATAATCCTCAGATTTCTTGGGGGCTTCAGCAAGTGGAGTTTGCTTCTCCCTACTGCCGGGAGCATTGCCTCCTGATCGAGGCACCAGTCCCAGTCCAGGCCTTAACCCTTTCCTCCCCCTCCTCGTCTGCTTCTGGCAGTTCTTCAGCTACCGTGGTCCTCCCAGAGAAGTATGCAGCTTTTCGGGATGTTTTCGACAAGAAGGAGGCCAACCAGCTCCACCCTCACCACCCTTTTGACTGTGCCATTAACCTCATTCCTGGGGCAACCATCCCCGCCGGCTGGCTGTATTTGATGTCAGAGCCGGAACTTCGAGCTCTGCATGAGTTTTTGGTCACAAACCTCAGACATGGCTTCATTTGCCCCTCCTCCTCCCCCACCTGTGCCCCTACCATGTTTGTGTGCAAAAAATTGGGAGAACTCTGCCCGGTGCATGACTTCAGAGCATTGAATTTGGTCTCGATCCCCTACAAGTACCCCCTCCCCCTCATACCGAAGATACTGGAGCGCCTGGGGTGAGCCAAGATTTTCACAAAGTTGGACCTGCATGGTGCCTACAATCTGATTTGCATCTGGGAGGGGGAAGAGTGGAAGACCTGTTTCGACACCCGGTACAGAGTGTATGAATACCTAGTAATGCCGTTTGGGCTCGCCTGTGCCCCCCCCCCTTCACATTTTATGAATGCCATCTTCCGGAACTATTTGGGCACTTTCCTCATTGTGTATCTTGATGATTTACTTATATTTTCTGAGGACCCCCACGCCCATCAGCACCATGTCTCCGCCGTCCTCCAGCACCTCCGCAAGCACCATATTTATGCCAAGCTGGAGAAATGTGCATTTGACCTAACCTCTTTGGACTATCTCGGCTACATTATCTCAGCTTATGGTATCAGGATGGATCCTTCAAAGGTCCAGGCTGTCCTCTTCTGGCAGGCTCCATCCACCAAGAAGGACTTGCAACGTTTTCTGGGGTTTGCTAATTTTTACAGGAAGTTCCTGCCCAGCGTTGCTCGGCTGACATCTCCTCTCACAGACCTCCTGAAGGGCAGGAAATCTCCTTTTCATTGGACGGCATCTGCCCAACAGGATTTTGAGGAACTTAAGCTTTTTAGTTCTGAGCCGATCCTGTTACATCCGACCTGAGGAAGCCTTTTGTAGTGCAAACTGATGCCTTTGACTTTGCAGTGGGGGTGGTGCTTTTTCAGCCAGATCGGGCAGGTGGCAGGTTGCAATCCTGCGCCTACCACTCCAGGAAGCTGAACATGTCTAAGAGGAATTATACCATCTGGGAGAAGGAACTGTTGGCCATCAAGTCTGCTTTGGAGACCTGGTGTCATCTTCTGGAGGGGGCACAGCACCCAGTCAAAGTTAAAACCAACCATCACAACCTGGAACATCTTCAGACAGCCAAACCAGTGGCAGATTAGGTGGTCGCTTTTTTCCCCCCCCGGTTCCACCTTGCCATGTGAAGGCCTCTGACAATCTACAAGCAGATGCTCTTTCTCGTAAGCTAGACCTCCAGCCAAGGGGTGAGGGAAATCCCCCCATCTCTGATTCTTCCCCCCCAGAGCCTAGCGGCAGCTGCAGTGCCTCACTCTTGGGAGGAGCTTATTCACTCTGAACAGGCTCAGGATGTTTTTGTCCACACAAAGGTGGAGGAATTGGGGCTAGCCTCTGCCCCCCCTCTACCACCCTTCTCTTTACGAGGTGGTCTGCTTTACCATTCCGGCCAGGTCTATGTGCCTTCTAGACCCCTCCAGGAGAAGGTCCTCCATCAGTGCCACGACTCCCCCACCGCTGGGCATTTTGGCTTTGCCAAGACCCTGCACGGAGTGACGCGGGATTTTTGGTGGCCTCATGTGTGTCAGGACATCAAGGCCTATGTCGCCTCCTGCCCAACCTGCCAGTGGACGAAGGCCCCCACAGGCAAGCCCACAGGCTTGCTTCACCCCCTGCCTACCCCCTCAGGACCTTGGAAACTGCTCTCCCTTGACTTCATCAATGACTTGCCTTGCTCACACGGTAAGACCACTGTTCTGTTGGTGGTGGATTTGTTTTCTAAGATGGCTCATTTCATCCCCTGCTCTGGGTTGCCCACAGCTAGGGATGGGGGAGAATTTCTCCCCGAAACTTCGGGGGGCCGAGCGCCAACGCATTCAGTCCTCCGAAGGTTGTTCGGGGAGAAATTCTCTGCCCCCCGCCCCCCCCCGGGATGGGACTTACCTTTCACGAATGTCCCTCCCGGTGGCGGGTCCCGGCAGCGGTTCGGCAGGTCTTCGTCAGGGGCGGGGGCGGCAGCCGGTCTTTCGACCGGCTGCCGCCGCCGCCATTAGAAGAAAAGTAAAAAAAAACAAACACGCCCCGTGATAGGCTTTGGGGGGGGGGGGCAGCCGGCCACACATGCCCACCCTTGCTTCAGCGGGTTGTGATTTGACTCTCACTTCCCAGGGATCCTTGCAGAGTACAAGGCCTGCATCTATAGTGACACCCCACCCATCCCAATGATGGGCCTTTGGGGAGGAAATGATGCTGACGGTAAATGGTACCAAAGAGCTGCATCCAAGGCACTTGCTCCCCCCTCCTCTCCTGATGGGACTTTTCAGCTCAGGTTAAAAAGGGTCCATTCCCTGATCTCCTTTACCCTTTTATACTCAGAAGATGAATGCCTCTCCTTCCCAGAGCTAGCAGGTGCTTTATCCAAATAGCCTCTCTCAGTTTTTAGCCCACTGTCTGGGAAAAGTTAAATGTTTAAAGCTGTTCCATGTGCTTTTTAGTTTATTGCTCCTATATTTTATCCCTCCTGATCTCCCCTTGACGTTGTGCAGCCTTTCTCTTTGCCTTGGCCCAGCTCCTGCTCAACCATTCAAGCTGTAGCCTGCAGGTCATGTGGCACAAAGTCTTCCACTATGCATGGCCTCTGATGTGAATTGGGCCCTGTGGGAATGGCCGGTGATTTGAATAGTCTGTGGTTGGTTTGATTGTGTGTTTGTGGAGAGAATTCTGTGCAAGTAGCCATTCACAGGGACAACCTAGTTCAACCTAGTCATGGAGGAAAGGGGCGTTTGCTATAGCAGTGGATTATGACAGGTGTGGGAACTTCAGACACAGGCACGAAATCCAGCCCTCCTGGGTTTGTAATCTGGCGCTCCAGAGTTCCTGAAATGGCCACATCCCATTTCCCTGGCCTAGGGATGTCAGGAAAACCCTCATTTGTATGAATCTGACCCACAGATTCCACAGCGGACTGGCTTTTCCTGATTTGCACGGATGCCATGGGCCTGCGTGTTTTAAAAAAACTTTCTGGAATTTTACACAAATGTAGTCAGAGACTGAGTGAGTCACAAAATACAAATACCTAGGAACTTGGCTCAGTGAAAGAAATGAACAAACACTAGAGATAAACACAAGAGTGGAGATGGAAAGAACACCGTTTGTTAAAATAAAACAATTATTATGTAATTGGGACCTTAATCTTCCAGTAAGGATTCAATTGGTAAGATGCTATGTGTTCTCAACATGATTTTATGGAGCAGAGGTTTAAAAAGAACAATCTGAGGAAAACCGAATCCTTCGAAATTAGGGATGTACAAAAGTCACTTACCTTTTCGAAGGGTGACATTCGCGGTGGGGGGGAGGCGCTCCGTCCCTCCCCCTGAAATTCTGGCCAGGGGGGAGGTGCTCTGTCCCTCCCCCCCCAAATTCTGGCCGGGGGAGGAGGCGCTCCGTCCCTCCCCCCCCAAATTCTGGCTGGCCAGCTCCGCAAATGGCAGCGGCCGTAGCCGCCACCGTTTGCGTCCCTGCAGTCAACCGTGATAGGCTACATAAATGTTTACGTAGCCTATCTCGGCTGATTTAAAAGAAAAAAAAACACGCGCGTACGCAAATGGCGGTGCCCATGGGCGCCACCATTTGTGTTCCTTATTCTGACACGTCTTAGTCTACGTAAACATTTACGTAGACTAAGACGGCAAAAATAAGGGGAACGCAAATAGCGTAGCGTCTACGCTATTTGCGTTCCCCTTATTTTTGCTGTCTTAGTCTACGTAAATGTTTACATAGGCTAAGATGTGCCGAAATAAGGAACACAAATGGTGGTGCCCATGGGCGCCGCCATTTGCGTACGTGTGGTTTTTTTTTCTTTTAAATCAGCCGTGATAGGCTACGTAAACATTTACGTAGCCTATCACGGTATTTTTTAAAAATCTAGACGTGATAGGCTACGTAAATCTTTACATAGCCTATATGTTTTTTTTGTTTTTTGTTTTACTGGAAATGGCGGCGGCGGCAGCCAGTCGGAAGACTGGCCGCTGCAGCCGCCGCCGCCGAACCACCGCTGAACCGCCACCGAAGCCGCCGCCGCCAGGAAGATTCACCCAAGGTAAGTCCCGTCCCCGGGGGGGGGACGCCAGGAAGATTCACCCAAGGTAAGTCCCGGGGGGGCGGGGGGGTGCAGACCATTCCGCCACCGATTTCGGGGGGCTGAATGTGCTGGCATTTGGCCTCCCCGAGATTCATGGCGAAATTCTCTGACATCCCTATGTGGATATACCGACGCATGCTGAAAATACCGTGGACTGATTGAGTAACACATGAGAACATATTATGCAGAGTAAGCAAACAAACAGAGTTGGTAAAGGCCATCAAGAGGAGAAAGTTACAATGCCTTGGTCATATTATCCAAGGAGAAAAATATGCTATACTCCAACTTCTATAAGGGAAAATGGAAGGAAAAATATCAATAGGAAGAAGACGAATGTCATGGTTAAAGAATCTATATAACGCTATTTGCGTTGCCCTTATTTTCGCCGTAGTCTACGTAAATCTTTACATAGACTACAGGGACCAAATAAGGAACACGAATGGCGGCTCCCTATGGGGGCCGCCATTTGCGTACGCGCTTTTTTTTTTTAAGTCACCCGTGATAGGCTACGTGACGATTAACGTAGCCTATCACAGCTGACCTTGCAAATCTAGCCGTGATAGGCTACGTTAATCGTTACGTAGCCTATCACAGGGGCGTTTTTTTTTTCTTTTTTTGTAATGGCGGCGGCGGCAGCCAGTCGAAAGACCGGCTGCCACCCCCGCCCCTGACGAAGACCTGCCGAACCGCCGCCGGGACCCGCCGCTGGGAGCGACATTCATAAAAAGTAAGTCCCATCCGGGGGGGGGGCAGAGAATTTCTCCCCGAACCTTCGGAGGACCGAATGCGTTGGCACTCGGCCCCCCGAAGTTTCGGGGAGAAATTCTCCCCCATCCCTAGTCCCAGCGGCCGGAAGTCCTCCCCCGGCCGGAGTCGGCCGGCAGCTCCGCAGTGAGTTCAGGGCCGATGAGGATTCTGGAGGGGGAGGGATGGATCGCTCCCCCTGCAGACCCAAGGTAAGGGGGTTCCCACACCCCTACTGCGGCCCGGTCCTATCCCCCCCCCCCGGTCTGTGGAAAAATTGTCTTCCATGGACTGGTCCCTGGTCCCAAAAAGGTTGGAGACCGCTGGGCTAAAGCATTAAAATTTGCATGGGGGGATTTGAGCATTTTTGCACGTGCAAATTTGCACAAATGCTAATTTGTGCAAATTCGGGAAATTGGGGAAAAATCTGTCAATGAGCAGATGATGGAACAAAAGGCACCTGACAATCCACAAAATTCAGAAGGAATGGATTTTACAAAACCCTGCCCTGGCCATACTTCCTTTCCCATAACCACCAATTGTTGGGTGGTTTCCTGGTTTTCGTGCAGCCCCTCTAAAAGACTGAAATGCCTCTCCTAAGATTTAACTTCTGGGAGTAAGAGCTTTTAAGCCACAATATGCTGGTCTTTTAGTATTTCAGCCCCACCCAAAATACCTTCAGTCTTGCCCACTGCTGGAATGGCCCACTGCCCCTGAGAGCTTCTTCAAACTGGCATTCAGCCCTCAGGCTGAAAGAGGTCCCCGCCCTTGGATTATGAACTGAAACCATCCCATAAATAGGACTATATGGAAACTATTCTGATGTTTTTTGAACATCCAGATTCCTTAGTTGCTGCATACGTCGGTGGTGTTAAGCAGCAGTGGCCAGCGTGCATGCCATGAGTCCATGCAAAAAGCTACAAAAAATTGGTAATGGCTGCAGAAGTGTGGCTTTTTAAAGAAGCCGGGTTCGCTTTCTTGCTAATGAGCGAGTCTCTTTTGCTTAAGTTTGAGAACATGTTGGAAAGTCTTTGGACAATGGCTGCTAAAATCTCAAAGCCAGAGAGATGGCTTTTTGCTTTCTGGCAGATGCACCAGGTGAATCCACCTGGTTCATTGCACACAGGCTTCTCCCCCTGGGGGAGGCTGGCATGCGGCAGAAGTGCTCTGTGTTGGTGTCTGGTGGAATGACCCAGCCACCAGCTCAGCCAGGGATGCTTTGTCTGCACAGTGTCCTCTCCAATGCAAAACCCCCAAGCAAGTCCATGGGGCTTCATGCACCATGTGAACTGACTCAGCCAGCTCTGGCCGAGTTTCCTGCCACACACATCCACCCACTGTTATCTCCAATCTGTGGTTGGAAATAATGATGGGGTTGCCCCAGTGCAGCACTTGCAATGGCATCTCCCCTGTTGCCTCTGATCACAGAGTCCTGCCCCCTGGAGGAATCCCTGAAGGCGCCTCAGGGCCAATGGGGACCTCCATGGGGTTGATCAGGCCCATGGGCCGGAAGTTCCCCTCTCATGTTTTGAAGTGTCCATGCAGCATCTTCCTTCAGCACCCCCTCCTACCCACTGCTTCAAAAAGGCAGGCCTGACCTTGGAGGAAGAAAAGGCAACATAATATTGAGATGACATCACATTGCACATCACCCACTCCCAGTTCATTCAGTAAGTCCATGGTCAACAGAGGAATAGGAGTGTCCATCATTTGGAAATCCAGCCCTTTGGGGGCTTGGCAGATTTTTGCTGCCCACCTGACTCAGCTTGCATTCGCGAGCCAAGCTGCGGGTCTTCCCTGAACTCCAGGGACTTTTTACAGCTTTTTTGTTTTGACTGGGGCCACAATTTGCACAGACTTGCTTATTTGTGCAAACTACAGCTGTAATTTGCATGATATGCACAAATTGCAGATTTTCTTTGCACAAGCTGGAAAATGTGGAAAATCCCCAAACTGGCCCAATTCGCTGTTGATGGAGTTGGGCCAGTTAGCGGAAAATGGAACAAAGCCCAGGGGGCCAAGCCAACAAACTTGTCAAAATCCACCCTGCCCAGACGGATTTCTCTGACATCCCTACATAGGAACTACAGTGGTGAGACAATGCTTGTGAACCCTAATGGTACTTACAGAAATTCCATATTTTACCATGATAGCCTTCGTCAATCAAAACCAGTCCTTTTCCAATATGTGAACCAAAATGCAGGTCTTTTGTCTCTGGTTGTTGGCTTTGCTCTAATACGGCATTCAATCAGTGGAGATAGCAGAGGCAATGACAAGTAGATCAATTTCTTCGACTTCCCCAACAAACCAGCTTATTTATTTACAGCATTTGCATTTTTACCCTGCTCTTCAGCTGAAAAAATGCTCCCTGAGTGCAAGATTAATATTAGAAAATTCCCTTCTCTCAGGCTTACAATCTAAAAGTCACAACACTAAAGGAAAAGAGGTTGGGAGGGAGAAGGAAGAAACAATTCTCTGGCACTCCTTCTTCTTTTCAAAGTTCTTATAAGTGTTTTTCCTGGCATGAAGGGTGAAACAAGCACCCTGCAGCTATTCCTTCTCTGGTCTACGTATTTGCAGTATGCAGTTCCTGTCTCCAGGCTTTATTGGAAATGTAGGAGAGCCAGAAATGCTCTCTGTTGAAAGAAAGCACTGCATTGAGGCATGTACCTGCAGTGCTGACCCATGAGTAGGGTGAGCTCAAGAACAATTGACATAAGTTGTGCAGTGTTGGGCATGCCAATAAATTAAGCATCTCTCTCACCCGGCCACATTATAGCATTTTCTTCTGTTCCTTTTACTTAATTTCTCCACTCCCAATTAATCACCCCTTCTGACAGCTCATCCATTCTCGGAGTTAGGGGTGGGAGAGAAGTTTGTTGAATCCACATTTTTCAGCAAACTGACATCATTTGCACTTTCCAGACTGATACAGGGGTCGGAACTGAATAATCCTTTGGGCTGCACTCTTCTCCAGATTTTGCAGTCAGTACTCAGCTTGAAAATTGCATATAATAATGCCCATAATAGGGAAGGTTGCATGCAAAAAAGATGTTAGAGTAAGTTGTGTACAAAATGCATGCGATAGGGGAAATTGCATCCGAAAACAAATGTTATTTTTGTGCAGTATAAAAAATAACATCACAGGTTGATGCAGAAATTGAATGGAAAAGATTGAACTAATGCAAAACTGAGACAGACCAGAAATAAGACTGATCATTCATCCCAATTTGGAGTAGCCCAGCTCTGGACTTCATTGGATCAAGTGGCCTGCTTGGAGCGATCCAGGGTCCTGCAACTCCAGCCAGCCCACCCCTACTTTTTCCATCCTCAGGCATCCGTCATGCCCTGACGGTTCCCAATTATGGACAGCAGGAAAGGACAAATCTTTCAATTTCAGTTTCTCTCTGTTCCTCATTTTTCCAAAATTAACTTCAGTTCATCCCAGACTTGGAATTTGTTTTTAAAAGCTCCCATGAAAACGTGAATACATTTTTGTTTGCATTCCCCTTAATGATATTTGTACATGATTTTGCCCAGCGTAAACATTTTTTGCAAGCAAATTTCCTAATATAATGCATTTGTGTGTGCAGCTTCCACAAATATATGCCTTCTGGAGAACTCCATTGTAAAATTCAGAGAGGTGTTGCATTTTGAAGGAGAACTGAGTTTCATTTCATGCATTGGTTTAAAAGTGTGACATTAGGTAAGCTTGCATTAAAATGTGAAATAAATGAATTTCCCCCTCATTCTTAATGAACAAGGCAGGGCAGAGCATCCATTTCCATTTTGTCTCATATCTCTTTGACTGCAGGCCATTATTTTAAATTGTAAACTACCTTGAGTGCATTGGTAGAAAAGTGGAATATTATAAATGTAGTGTGTAAGTGAACAGACATCCCAACCCATGCCAGATGAGTGCTAGCATCCAAGGGAAAGTGCAGACAGTATGCTTGGAGTTGCAATGCTGTAGTGCAGTAATATGGCTGGAGAACTGGAAGATGGAGAGCCACAGATAGATAGATAGATAGATAGATAGATAGATAGATAGATAGATATCGCCCATGGTCATGAAGCTTAATCTCACATGAAAATGGAGAACCAAGAAGTAGGAATGTATGAGAATTTCGTTCCTGTTCTCAAATCAGGCCAAAATGTCCTGTTTGCAACCCTGAACATGAACCAACACAGGAACACAATTCTTGCCAAATTCTTGCAATTTCCAGAACTTACATTCGCTTTTGAAAGTGCTTGTTGTTGTTGTTCAGTCGTTCAGTCGTGTCCGACTCTTCCTGACCCCATGGACCATAGCACGCCAGGCCTTCCTGTCCTGCGCTCTCTCCCGGAGTGTGCTCAAGTTCATAGTCATTGCATCGGTGATGCTATCTAGCCATCTCATCCTCTGCCGTCCCCTTCTCCTTTTGCCTTCAATCTTTCCCAGCATCAGGGTCTTTTCCAGTGAGTTTTAGTTCGCTGATTCCCAAGATGTCGATGTTCAATCTTGCCATCTCATGTTTGACCACCTCCAGCTTACCTTGATTCATTGATCTGACATTCCAGGTTCCTAAACAATATTGTTCTTTACAGCATCGGACTTTCTTTTCACCACCAGATACATCTACAGCTGAGTGTCCTTTTGGCTTTGGCCCAGCCGCTTCACTCTTTCTGGCGCTACTTGGAAATACCCTCTTGGAAATCTTCCCCAGTAGTATATTGGACACCTTCCGACCTGAGGGTCTCATCTTCCGGCGTCATCTCTTTTAGCCTTGTGATACGTTCCATGGGGTTTTCTTGGCCAGAATACTGGAGTGGGTTGCCATTTCCTTCTCCAGTGGACCACATTTTGTCAGAACTCTCTGCCATGACCTGTCCGTCGTGGGTGGCCCTGCATGGCATAGCTTATGGCTTCACTGAGTTACGCAACAAGGCAGTGATCCATGAAGGGGTTTGAAAGTGCACACTTGCGCAAACACATTTCCAAAAATGTAAATGTGTGCAAATCCCCCCAAATGTGCATTTTCATGTTTTTTTAATTTATTTATTTGCAATATTTATATACGGCTCCATGTCAGAAGATTTTGGAGTGGTTAACAACAAAGGTAAAAGAATAAAACACCCGGTTAAAACAGTTAAAACAGTTTTTAAAAAGACAAATTCCAATTAGGTCAAATTTAATAAACCACGGCTGGTCGCACAAGGAAGGCCTGTCGAAATAACAATGTCTTCAGGAGGTACTGGAAGGAACACAATGTTGGTGCCTGACTGACCTGCAAAGGCAGGGAATTCCACAGGAAGGGGGCCACCACACTGAAGGCTCTTTTTCTAGCATGTTTTAGTGTATGGGGGGAAATGCACATTTTTGGTAGGGAAAAATGTGCATTTTTTTCTAATAGAAAAAAAATGCTCACATTCTGGAATGCAAATGAGGCAAAGTGAGCTTTGAGGAAGAATTCAGACAAACTCGAACATGGCACATTCACCCATCTCTGCCAAGAAGGTGCTCCCTCCCATTTCTACCAGCCCATTCATTGAGATCCACAGTTTGGGACCTCCTGGTTGTCCCGTCACCTGCACAGGTATATCTGATGGCAAACAAGAGGAGGGCATTTTCTGTTGTGGGAACCTGCCTTTGTAATTGTCTCCCCCTGCATTGTGGCAGGCACAGTCTTTGAGGGTGACCTGTTGAAAATGCATTTGTATACCCAGGCATTCGCTGATTTGAATACTGAGCTTGGTAGATTTTCTTTGTTTTTTTTTACCTTTGCACTTCATTTTAATCGCCATTTTAATTGCATGTTGTACACCGCCTTGTGATTTAATAATGAAAGGTGCTAAGACAGGAGGGAGATGTGAAGACAAAGCATGATAGGAAATGTAGTCTACGTGCAAACACCAAAGATTCATCAGACCTGTGGCGACAGAGGTGCTGAGAAAGGACCCTTCAGAAAAAGGCCACCCTCTCCAAACCAAAATTCCAACCCAAACCTGTCAGAGCCCTAGTTGGATGTCAAAGTGGATGTGTGAGCTCTTGCGCTAACTTGGATTGTGTTAATTTACAGTTATAAATGGCAGGCTTTGAAAAGGTGGCATATTCCTGCTTTTCTCCCCTTTAATTTTTCCCTTCATTCGTGACACTGGTCCATTTGTATGGAGCTGTCATTTTACCCTATCACCCAATATTTCACTTGAGATAAATTCATTTTTATGGCCAACCCATAAATCTTGCTAGGAAGGAAAGAGTGGCTGTCAGAGGGAGGGGGAGAGGAAGAGGGGTGCTTCGCCATTTGTCACTTTTAACGAAGTGTAAGCTGAATGTGAAAATTTGGTTCATGCATCGTGCATCCCCAGAGATACTTGGGGAGACGTGTGCAGGGGGCAGGGGGAAGATGGCTGGAGGTGAATCGTACATCTGGCTGGAATTGCAGCCAAAGAACCCCCACCCCACCCCAAACCCAGATATTAGAAGGTCACTGGCAGCCTGTCAAGAGAAAGTTAATCGTTGCAGCTGGCAAAAACTGAACTGTCATGAAACCTGGGATGCTCAAGTCAGATTTCAAAGGACTGGCTCCACTGTTAGAGAATCAGAGAATCTCACCTGTTTCAGTGCTTCCACGGCCAAACGAGCAAATCTCTGATGCCTGAACCAGCAGCATCTGGGGTTTGTTGGCTGCTACTGCCCAGTGATCCGGAAACTTCACTGGGTCCAGAATGGATGCACTTAGAGCTAATCACATGCTGAGGCCTAGTGATTAGAAGCCTGAAGAGCCATAATGCAGAAGAGGGTAGCCTCTGGCTGGCAGGCCTAATCTGGCCTGCGGAGGTTACCCAACCGGCCCATGGAGCCTTTGGTTCCCTCCACAGACCCTGCCTGCTCCCTCTCACCAAGCTCTGCCCCTGGCCTTGAGGCTACTGGGGGATTCGTGGGGAGGAAGGGAGAAGCATCCGCTTGTTATCTCCACTCTGTGACTGGAGATAACAAGGGATTGGGGGATGTAGTGGCGGCTTTGCCTGCCCTGCTCCCTCTCTCATTGGAGAAGGCATGACACTGGCAGATATGGTTCCTGGCAGCTGCACTGGGAGGATTGTCCTCTGCCTTCTCACCACCATCCACACCAGCGGCTCTTACTTCTCATCCTCTTTCTCATTGTTGCTAATACCTGCTTGCTTGTCAGGCAGAGAGCCAGGGAGCAAGGAGGCCGTGGCATCTGCTACTCCTCCTCCTCACCACCACTGTTGTCTGGGCCAGAGCGAGAGGCTGGTAAACAAGCAGGTTGCAATGAGGAAGTGGAAGAGAAAGTCCAGGGAAACAGTTCTTGCCCATGGGCCCCTGCTGAAGTGTGGGCCCTTGCCAGGTGCCTAACCATGCCAAACCTTGACACTGGCCCTGTGGGCAGCTTCCAAGCCTTCCTTGCTTTCTGGACCTTCTCCCACACTTTCAAGGAAGTTCTCATTTGTGCCGCTGGCGCATTTCATGAGCCGGACTCAGTAAATGACCAAGGAGGGAGGCTTCCCAAAAGGATGAAGTTGCCACACAGTGTCTGCCATCCATCATTCTTCCCTCATCAAGCCCCCATTTAAGCGACATCTCGCTAAATACCCAGCTGACATGAAAGGTGTGGGGAGATTTATGTCTTGGGAGATGCGTCGCTCCCTCTGCCTGCTGGTGCCTCCAGTAAGTGTTTTAAATGACAGTGTGGGGTTTGCTACCTAAAACATGAACATAGGCTGCATTTGCACAAACCAAGTTGACTTGGGTTAAGCATTCCTGTATGGGCCAGCGGGGTGGCTGCATCCATGGCCCAACAGGGCAAACACATCAGCAAAAAATGAGGCCTAGTAAATTCTAATCTGATATAGAAACAGACCAATTAATAAGAGATACAATATTTTAATTGTATTACTTACAGGTATATTGATAATTTATGTATGTGACTGTATTTGATATATTCTTATAATGATTCTTTGTTTTGGGGGTTTTGAGGGAGGGTTTGATGTACTGTTATTGTTAGAAAACGCAAATACAAAATATAACATTTAAATAAAAAAAATGATGCCACATTTGCATAAAATGTGCATATGGTAATTAAGGATGTATGGATTTTGTAAAATCTGTTCTGTCAGCGTTTGATGGATTGTCTGTTGCCTTTCATTCTGTTGTCACTCATTGGCAGGATCAAATTTTTCCTGATTTTCTGAATTTGCACAAATTCACATTTCCACAAATCCTTATTTGCTCAAATTCACATTTGCAAAAATGCACAAATCCCACCCCAAACTGCATAAATCCCCTGCAAAATGCTTGTTTTCATGCTTTAGCCTATGTGGAAATACACATTTTTGGCCAGTGTTTTAAAATTTTTATTATTTATTTATTTACAGCATTCACATACTGCTCCACATCTAAACAGATTCCAGAGTGGTGAACAGTGAGAGTTAAAATGATGCAAAGATCAAAATAATAGATCGTGATATTATAATTATTCTTTTTAAAAACAGAGTGCTGATAATACCGTGGCTGTTCAGCCAAAGAAGGCTTCCTGGAAAAGAGCTGTTTTCAGGAGATGCTGAAAACAACACCGTGTTGGTGCCTGCCTGACATACTACTAAATTTGCATAAAATTCCAGAAAGTTAAAAAAAAAATGGTCTGCAAGTCCATGGAATCCGTGTGACTGGGGAAAAGCCGGTCCGCTGAGGGATCCATGGGTCGGATTCATAGACATCTGGACTCATTTGATGCTGTTGTGGATTTCTCTGGCATCCCTAATGGTAACGAACATGCATAGATGCAAATTTGGAAAGAATGACTATTGTCAAGGATAATGGCCTGCTTTCCACTGTAAGATTGGGTCAGGCTGTCACGTTGGATGTAACCACCTGGAATTGTTTGTAATCTAGATGCTCCTCGGCCCTTTGCCCAAGGCCAGATGCAGCCCCTGCTACCTAGAAAGTGCCAACAGCTGGAGGTGGTGGGGAGTCCCAGCCTCTCGGAGGCCACGGCGGTCCACCCAGGGACTGAGCCAGTGATTGGCTGAGGCAAAATCTGCCCTGGGTTACCAAGGCTGGGCTTTAAAAGTGGGCTGAGGCCAAGGTATGGGGTCTCCCTTCATCCTGGTGGTCCTGGACCTGCAGACGGCTGGTTGCTATCCAGAGAGATCCATACTTAGGTATGTAAGGACAGGTCAGGTAGCTTTATTATTTTGCTTGGGTGCGCATTCATAAAGCTCTCTGTATATTTATTTATTAATTTATTATTAAATTTATTAATCGCCCATCTGGCTGGTCACCCAGCCACTCTGGGCGATGTACAACATACAATAAAACAGTTTAAAACAATACAATTCTACAATAAAAACATTTTCTAAAATACCCTAACCCACCCCAAATGCCTGCCTGAACAACCACGTTTTTAATGCACGACGGAAGCTCATTAAAGAGGGGGCATGGCGGAGTTCCCTAGGAAGGGAGTGCCACAGAGTGGGGGCCACCACAGAAAAGGCCCTCTCCCTCGTCCCCACCAGTCTAGCTGTCCTGGCTGATGGGACAGAGAGAAGGCCATCCGAGGCTGATCTTGTTAAGCGGCCTGTCTGGTGCTGCTGGAGGCGCTCCTTAAGATAGGTTGGGCCGGAACCATATAGGGTTTTAAAGGTCAAAACCAACACCTTGAATTTGGCCCGGAAAACAACTGGTAATCAGTGCAACTCCTTCAGCACTGGAGTGATGTGATCTCGCCGGCGGCTGCCTTTAATCAGGCGAGCCGCCGCATTCTGTACCAGCTGCAGCTTCCGAACCGTCTTCAAGGGTAACCTCACGTAGAGCTCATTACAGTAGTCTAAACGAGAGGAGACCAGGGCATGTACTACCGATGGGAGCAGATGGTCGGGAAGGAAGGGGCGCAGCCGCTGTATCAGATGGAGTTGATATATAGTTAAGTGTTTGGGCTTTGTACCCTCTCATGTGACTTGCTACTTCCATTCTTCCCTTTCCCTCTACCCCTTTATTTTGATCTTAATAAACCTTTATCCAACCTTTAGTTGGTGTGATCTCTCTGCATAACCTCAGTGCTAATTTCAGTGCCTCTTGGCTTACGAGGGTGGCTACTGAGTATTTTGGGGGAATGGAAGGCCAGGTTTGGCCAGTCCTGTTTTTGGGAAGGGAACCCCGGGATCGGGTCCTGGGCGGCCCTCCCTCACAGGGAGGTTGGGGCCGGTCCCGGTGGCTGGGATCCTCCCTCCCTCCCCTCCTTTTTGCTTGACAACTATCCTTTATGCAGAAATGCAATCCATCCCATCCTAGCAGGGAAGACTGCGGCCTGGTGCTCTGCGGTATGGTTACTGCTCAATTTGCTGTCCAGGTGCTAACTATAGATGGGCAACTTCACTGCACCCTCTTAGGGCTCTTTATCTTTCAACAGGACTTGGACTGGACAGTCCTTCAAATAATAGAGGACAGCTTCAAATAGAGGAGTGTCCTAAGTAAACGAGGACACATGGCCACCCCTCATCCCTTGTGGGTTTGCATTTTATGCAGGCCTAGAGCCTGGAGGTTAGAGAGAAGAATTGTCCCCAGGTACAACGGCATTCATGCTCTGCTCCAAGAGTGTGGGGCCGAGACCAAAGCAGCAATGCACAGGAGAGGCCAGCTGCCAGCTCACTCCCCGACCCCTTCCGTTGTCTTTCAGCAACCGAAGAAGAAAAATGCTTCACCTGCTCTGTAGTCCAAAGGCAGGAAGAATAAAGACTTGAGCACTGCCCCGGTGAGCCCCTCCCTTCGTCCCCCGTCTCACGAGAGAGCGGTCGAGGCTCTGGAACAAAAATACCATAGATCAACATGGATGTGCGCTCATGAGGCGAGGAAAGAGGCGAACGAGCTGTGCATGAGAATGGCGTTTTTCATCCTCTAGTGTAACACAGCAAAGGGAATCAGTGGGCAGGCAGTGGGAAGGGGGTGGGCTTCATAGGAGGGGGGCATGCTCAGTTCTTTGCCCATGCCATTGTGATGGCGGATGAGGGAGGGCGGGGCAGCGCAATCGTGATGAATTGGAGGCAAGGCTGAGCTCACCAGAATTCCATGGGAAATCGGGAAGGTCAGGGAAGAGAGCAGAGTACAGCAGAGGCTGGAGGAGGAGGAGGAGGAGGAGGAGGCTGGAGGAGGAGAGTCATAAAGAAGCGGGGACGCAGCAATTGAGCAAAGGTCAGAGAAAAGACGCCATCACCTTCCCCAGCGGAGTAGACTAGAGAGGTGGCCTTGGAGCGTTTTCTCTTGAGGAAACCCTGTCCGTGCTGGCGTATGTCTAGGAAGTGTCGTGAGCTTGCCATGGAACCCCAGAGCATCGGAGTAGGTCCTGGGGTGTATTCTGAAAGGCACACCCACAGGACTTAGGGCAGGAGCAGGGAACCTCTGGCTCAGAGGCCCAAAGTGCTGTCGCGCTTCCCCTCTTATATTCTCATTACACACCCAACTGAGACAAGGACCATGCTTAGGCCTCATGGGAAGACTCACTCTTGGGGCCAGCTCCAGGCTGGAGGGGACCCTGGGCAGAGTCTCATCTGGTGGACACCCTCCTCCTCCTCCGACACACGGGCCCTGGCAGGCTGACCTGGCAGTCGAGGCAGTGTCCCAAGCGGTGCTGGGCAGCTGTCTCTAGCCACCCTAATAATTTCCCACAATGCCCCAGAGCAATGCTAAGTTAAGGGCATTCTGGGAAATAAAAAGAGCGGTAGATCCAGCCAGCTGGTGCTTCCCGGAGTGCTGAGTCAGAAAAAAACTCAGAGAGAAGGCAGGGTAGGGATTATAAGTGGGCCCTGCTAGGGCCCTGGCAGCTGCCCAAGCATGACAGATGGTGATGCCGGCCCTTTTCCGACTTCACTTTTTTCTGCCTGATAACATGATCGGATGAGGACTAGAAAGCTGCCCAGGCCAGGAAGCAGTTAGAGAAGGTGCCAGCAAGCGAAGAGACAGCAGTCACATTAAAACAAAATCAGCTTCCATCGAGGGAAATGAATAAAAACCCCATCAACTTTGGGAGAATAAAAGGGGCTTTTACACTCCTGTCAGGGGAGAGAAAATCTAAGAGAGAAAGCGGGCACATTAATAAATTAGGCAGGGGAGGTTAAATTAATGATAACTCAAACATGCAGTTGGCTACAGAACTGCTCTCAAAAATCTGTGTTAAAACAAAAACAAAATTGGGATAATATTGGAGAAGTGAGAAACTTGGGGAAGAGAAAAGAACAGAAACAGGCCCTGCCGAGCGAGCTGATTGGCTGGGCGGATTTGCCAAGGGAGATGCAATCGCATAGCTCTCCATGGGTCAAAATCACGAGGTGTTAAGACAAGGATGGGGAACCTCTTTCAGTTGGATAAGTTCTCCGGGGGTATATTCCAGTGGTGGGTGGGGCCAAAGGGCAAAGGGGGAGGGGCCAAAATACCAGCATATTGTAGCTTGAGGGCGCAGTCCTTTCAGGATGGCCATAAGCCTCGAACTCGGGGGCTACGGCCATCCAATGCAGAGTGGGAGGAGTGGCGGAGGTGATCTTCACCTCCCTGCTCCTCCCACTCTGCATTTGTGACAGGTGGGCTTCTTTTGCCATCTAGCCGGGGCATTCCAGAGGGGGAGGGAATGAGGCTGGAAAGGCCTTGGGATGGCTAGTATTCCAGCCTCTCCTCTCCTCTCCCCTCCCCTCCCCTGCTCGCTAGGGATGTACGAACCCACCACTGTCCGGGGATGGCCCACTTGTGGGGCAATTCGGGCTGCTTGGGGCCACGCGGAGTCCTCCGGAGCCCTGCCACATCCGCTGGAGTTGGCGGAGCAGCTATCTGGCTTCCTAAAAAACGCGATATGCTAATGGCGGCTGCCATTAGCCTATCGCAGGAAAATTACAGCCGTAAATGGTGTATTTTACGCCATTTGTGGCCATAAAGAATGTGCTTTTACCTAAATTGCAGCTGTTTACAGCTGTATTTAGGTAAAAGTAAGTGTTTTACAGCCACAAATGGAGCACAATATACAATTAAAGGATCTAACTTTCCTGTGATATGATAATGGAAGCCGCCATTAGCGTATCGCGTTCTTTAGGAAGCTGGAGAGCTGCCCCATGGGAACTCCTCTGGATCTGGAAGTAAGTGTGGCTGGTCTGCTGTGGACTCTGGAGGTCATCTTCTTTAGAATCCAGCCTTATTTGAATCCATGGTGGATTTCTCCAGCATCTCTACTCCTCTTCCACAGAAACACCCCCTTTACCCCTCTCTGAGGTCACATTCCTGACCTTGGGGAGCCCGCCAGCATGGTTTATTTATTTATTTATTATTAAATGTATTAATCGCCCATCTGGCTGGTCACCCAGCCACTCTGGGCGATGTACAGCACATAATAAAACAGTTTAAAACAATAAAATTCTACAATAGAAACATTTTTTAAAATACCCTAACCCACCCCAAATGCCTGCCTGAACAACCACGTTTTTAATGCACGACGGAAGCTCATTAAAGAGGGGGCATGGTTTCCTCCATGCCAGCTGTGAGGGGGAGAGGGAGGGGTGGGAAGCACGGATTCCCAGCTCCAAGGTTGGAGCACTGTCTCTGACCTTGGATCCCAGAATCCAAAATATCCTATGCCTCCCCCGACATTGTCTTAGTTACTGCCAGTATCTAAGAAACTCCACAAAAGCTGAGCAACCCCCAAACAATTGGTGTTCAAGTGCAAAAGCAGGGGCGTGGCCATCTCATGAGCCCTGGAGGACTGGACTGGGACCCCAGGAGGGTTGGATTCGACCCTGAGCTTGAGGCTCCCCACCTTTGTGCTAAGAGGATTAGCTAATGAATTCACCAGCAGAAGTGCCTTGATTCATGTCAAAGAAGAAAAAGAAAAAGAAAGAAACCCTGGAGAAAATAATGATCTGCAAAAGAATAGGTAAGCAAAATATATATTTAGAAGCAATCCAGGCCTTGGCTGTATGATGAGAACGTAATCAGGAAAACTATTAAGATGTTGGAACAAAATATAAAGCACGGGGAATGTGATGGGTGCATTATGGTGAGATTATAAGCAGGGTTGGTAATGGAATCTGCCAATATCAGACTCCTCCGGTTGGGTTCTGGAAAAGTGTTTTGGAATTATTGGGGGGGCAGGGCTGGGGGGGTACCGAACTGATGTTCCCCAAATTTTATGTTTTTGTTTCTGAACTGGTGCGATGATGAAATGGCTCAAGAGCGGAATTTCATTTTTGCAATCATTGCACCATTGTACAATGCCACAGATATTTTTCCATTGGGAAAAGATCTTTCAAAACATTAAGGAAATAAACTGTGGTTTGCTCTGATTTCCCCTTTTTTCTTTTCTTGTTTTAAAGAAATAATCAGTGCAGGCCAGTCGATGGAGTACAAATGGGCCTGCAACAAAATATCAGTGGACAAAAATCTCTGAAGGAGCTATCCAAGGTGCTGGACCTACTCTGGGGGTTGGGTTCAGCACCTTGGATAGCTCCTTTACAGTTCTGGCTGAAATCCAGAATGGATTCACAGCCCCACTGAAATTGGAGCCACCGGCATCCCCCACAAAATATTTCATTATGGAGTGTTCCTGTTCAGCCAGCCAGGTCCTCTTCCTTTTTTTTTTTTAATCTATTTTTATTTATTTTATCTTTATAAGTGAAATAAACAATACCAAAATTACCAACAACCTAATCAATACTTCAGTTTCCCAACATTACAATATTTTGATGAAGACACCACAATAACAAAGAGAGAAGAAAAAAGAGGAAAAAAGAAAAAAAAAAGGGAAAAGGGAGGAGGAAAGGAAGTGAAGAAAAAAGAAGAAAATTCCCTCCCCTTCCCTCCCCCCTCCCCTCCCCCTCTCCCTCCCCCTTAAAGAATTGAGGTTAAACTCCAACACCCTCTGGCCTCCGATGCCATTATATTTTAAAAACTATATCTATAACTTTAACAATCTTACAGTTTAATAAACAACCTTACATTTCTATATCGTATCAACAATCTTATATCAAAGAAACAGGTCTACAGTTCATTCCCAAAAGCCTATATTATTATTATTATTATTATTATTATTATTATTATTATTATTATTAATTTGATAGATAGAGAGAGAGAGAGAGAGAGAGAGAGATAGTATTATAGGTCCTCTTCCAAGATAGTCCATTCCATTCCCTCCTCCCCTGGTTGTCTCATCCTCCCCCAACTGTCAGTCATCATTCTGTGCCCACTGAGCATGCTCAGCCTTCGTTGGGTGCCATTTTGAGTGGCCTCCCCCGTCGGGGTCCTCTCTTGGCCTGCTCTTTGCCTTTGTGCAACACCCCAGCATCAGTCAGTAGTGTTGTGGTCAATTCTGGCATGCTGGTGCTCATCATGACAGCTCCGATAGCCAGACCCCAAGAAGCGACCCCTAAATTCAGACAACTGTCTTGATCCAGTTCCAGTAGTTTTCATCTGCACCAGCAGTAGGTGTTTTGTCAAGCGCATGGGTCTCAACTGCCCATCTGAGACCGACACAACCCAAAATACTTTGTGTTACAGCAAGGAGCAATATATTGTTGCTGGGGAAATTTATTGATTTATTTACAATATTTATATACCGCTCCACATCAGAAGATTTCGGAGTGGTGAACAACATGGTAAAAGAATCAAACAACAGGTTAAAAGAGTTAAAATATTCATCCCCTCCCCGCCTCCAGCCATGGTGAAGATTACAGCTAAGCTCAGAGGGAACGGGGAAGTCTGCGGAGGAGGGCTGGCAGAGGACGTCCGCATCCCTGCCAGTAAAAAAGTGCCAGGATTGTGTCCCTACAAGCCCTGGCTCCATTACACTTCTGGTTTCAGTTTAGGTACCTCTCACGGTTCCGTTCAGCATTCCCAACCCATTCCCAACGGTCTCTCCCTACCTTTCCTGTTCCTTGGTGCTTGGTTAGTTCTTTGTAGATTCCAGCTGAGAAAGTGGCCTGATCCTTGTGAACCCTTTTTACCTTGTAAAAAGTCTGTGTGCCTTTTTAAATCACCTACAAAACAGTGACATTTTCCCCACCCCCTCTCTGTCTGAAATTTAGCAGCCTTTGGAAGGAAAGGCAGATGCCAAAAAACATCATGCTGACTGGATCGAAAACCCAGAAGTTACAGGCAGCAGAAGGGCAGCGGGGTCTGTCCTGGAAAACGATGGGAAACAAAATAACGAAAATGAATGAAAGAATTACAAAAACAAACGTGGTTTTAACAAATGAATAGCTAACTGAATGAAGCCTTAATAACAAAAATGAGTGTAATAACTACATGGGAAAAGCAAACTCTTTGGGGGGCATAGTAAGGACGTTGGAGAAATCCACAAAGGAATCAAATGAGTTTGGATTTCTATGAATCTGCCCTGTGAATTCTGCAGAGGACCAGCTTTTCTTGAGTCACACGGGTTCTGCGGACTTCCAGGCTGTTTTTTTCCCATTCCAGGATGTTATGGAAATTTAGTGGTAGAAAAAACATGAATTAAAAAAAAAACTGGATGTAAAATGACCATTTCCCCTATAGGCTAAAGCATGGGGAAGGCTGGCCTAGGCTGTCCCTCGCATGGAGACAGACCGATTTGGCCTGTTGCATGATCAATTTGCCACCCAGCTTGCAGACAAAGTGGCTTGGAAACCCGCCTCAACTTGGCCTTCGGTTTGAATAGAGTCAGAGATGCGGAGGTGGTCTCCTCTCCCTGTTGATTTGGATTGGGCCCCGTAGCTCACTTGCCCATGTGGAAGGTCTCCGTGGCAGTATCAGGGGGGGACGCAATGTGAGCTGGCCCCGGCCCATCCTGTCTTTGCTGGACAGAGGCTGGATCCTTTGCTGGCAGAGGTTGCTAATGGTTCACCAGGGACCAGCAGCCTGCCGGATGACTTTGAACCAGTGATTGTTAAGTCCCTGCCCTATGTGTGTTATGATTCAGTCCCTGGGCCCCTCTGGATAAGCCAGAAATCTTGTCTATCCAGGATCCACTGGAGCTCTCCAGATGTCTCCCTGTGGAAGGGGAGGAGGAGAACAAGGCGGTTTTAGACTCCCAGAACGGAGTCCGCCCAACTGGGGCACAGCCAATTGGGGCCATTCAAGAGCAGTGGCCCTTTAAATTTCCTGCAACCACACTTGAGGGGGCCGGGCTCTGGCAGTCTGCAGATCCTGCTTGGGTACATAAGGGCTCACTTGAGCTTTGGCCTCAGTCACAGCAACATCTGCCTTCTGTTGGAGCCCCTCTGCCTCTGGATGAGTCATGTTGAACCCCAGTTCCCTCCAGGACATAGAAACCTCAGCTGCCATTTACTTGGTCAGTCTGATTGTGAAATATAGATTTCAATTTACCCAGGACCACTCCGTTGATCAGGCTGAGAGGTTTGGGTTCTTATGAGGTGGAGAAGGACCTCATAAGCACACACCAATGTAGATGAAAGAAAAGGAGATGTGTTGAAATAAAAGAAATAAGCAAAAGTAGAACCTCCTCAGAGAGTTGCATGCTCTCTGAGGCTTAAGAGGTTGCACATCTTCTAGGTACAAACTTAATTACAAAGAAATCTCAAAGAGTTTCAGGTTCTCTGAGGCTTAAGAGGTTGTGCACCTCTTAGGAAAGAGCTTAAAACAAACCAATCCTCAAGAAGTTGCGCCCCTCTTGGTCAAGACTTAGTTGCCCAAATGTGGTGCACTAAATGACTAAGTATACAGTTAGTCCCTGTTTGTTGCTCAGCTCCAGATCGGTCCATACCACAACTGGCCCACTGAGGCAACAGTGATGCAGTGTCAGCCAGGCCCAAGCATAAGTGTGCTGTCTTATATCCCAAACTCAAAACAGTAAGTATGACAGAACAAAGATAACCGCACCTTATCTAAACCCCAGACAGAAAAATCCTTTCCCTGAATTCTACCCAGCACATACTCACCACATGCTATTAGCGGTGTACGAAACCCCGCTTACCTGGCTCTGCCAGGTTCCGCTGGGCGGGGGAGGCGCTCCGTCCCTCCCCCCGGAATCCTGGCTGGCCAGCTCCACTCCACGGGGATTCTGCAGAGCCGCCGGCCAGCTCCGCCAGCAGCCGGACATCCAGCCACTGGCTAGCAGGGATGCAAATGGCGGCGGCTGTAGCCGCCGCCGTTTGTGTCCCTGAATTCAGCCGTGATAGGCTACGTAAAGACTTACGTAGCCTATCACGTCTGGGTTAAAAACAAAAAAACAAAAACGCATACGCATACGCAAATGGCGGCTACGGCCGCCGCCATTTGCGTTCCTTATTTTTGGCCGTCTTAGTCTATGTAAATATTTACGTAGACTAAGACGAAGACAAGAAAGGGGAATCGCAAATAGCGTAGCGGATGCTATTTGCATTCCCCTTTATTTTCACCGTCTTACTCTACATAAATATTTACATAGACTAAGATGACGAAAATAAGGGGGAACGCAAATAGCGTCCGCTACGCTATTTGCATTCCCCCTTATTTTCGCCATCTTAGTCTACGTAAATATTTACGTAGACTAAGACGGCCAAAAATAAGGAACGCAAATGGCGGCGGCCGTAGCCACCGCCATTTGCGTATGCGTTTTTTTAAAAAAACCCAGACGTGATAGGCTACGTAAGTCTTTACGTAGCCTATCACGAATGGGGGGGGGGGAGACTGCAAATGGCAGTGTCGGCGGCAGCCATTCAGAAGACCAGCCGCTGCAGCTGCCACTGGAGCCACCGCCGTCCGGAACATCCACCCCAGGTACGTCTCGTCCCAGGGGGGATCTGCAGGGGGGACGGGGGGTGGCAGGCCGTTCTGCCACGGAGTTCGGGGGGCCGAATGCACTGGCATTCAGCCTCACCGAGATCCGTGGCGGAATTCTCTGACATCCCTACATGCTATCAAGTACTTGGCCAGAGCACTTAATACGTGTCCCGTGGATTGAAGGTACTGTTGGTATGTGCACATACAAATGATCCAGAGGCGACCACGCCCCTCCTGAACAATGGCAGATTCAGGGGTTTTATACCCCTTTTTCTCCATTGGGGCCTATGACATCAAAGAGGGGTTCAGACTCAGTATGGTCTTTGTTGATAATGTTCCCAGTTCCCAGGATTGACGACTGTTGAAGACAGATTGGCACCTCCTTCCAACTAGGGATGTTGGAGAATTCTGCCACAGATTCCAGGGAGGCCGAATTCCAGTGAAGCACCCCCCCTGCCACCCCGCGAAATGGGCCCGGAACGGAGCCTACCTGGTGTCGGCCGTCCAGTGCTCCGTGAATGGTGGCCACGTCTGCAGCCACCATTCGCCTTCCTTGGAATGGCTGTGATAGGCTACGTAAGTATTTACGTAGCCTATCACAGCTAATGCAGGGATGCCATTTGTGTCCCCGCAGAGGCCGTGATAGGCTATGTAAATACTTACGTAGCCTATCATGGCAGGAAGGAACGCAAATGGCAGCCGCTATGCCATTTGCATCCCTGCCTTTTCTTTTGCCATGATAGGCTATGTGTATATTTACATAGCCTATCACAGCAAAAGACAGGGACGCAAATGGCATAGCGGCCGCCGTTTGAGTCCCCGCTTTTGCCGTGATAGGCTACGTAAATATTTACGTAGCCTATCACAGCTCAGCAAAGGGACGCAAATGGTGGCCCCTACGCCTGCTGCCATTTGTGGCTGCAGACCTGCTGCAGCCGGATGCCCGGCTGCGGATGCACCCGGCCGGCAGCTCCGCAGAGTCGCCGCGGAGCAGAGCTGGCCGGGGATGATTTCGGGGGGAGGGATGGAGCACCTCCCCCCCCCCCCGTGGATGCCACTTACGAAACAGTTAAGTGGTTTCGTACATCCCTACTTCCAACTCCCTACCATTTCTCAAGGTTGTTTCTGTGGTCATAACGTGCCGTCCTCCGTTATCAGACATCCGCAGACACCTTCTTTTATTGGCCCATGTCCATCTTCTGTAACTGAGACTTTGGCAATCTTCAGCACATACCAGAGCACCCCCATTTGGCCTTCCTGCAATAAAGTCATTCATTCTCCATTCACACCTCCCCTTCCTGACCTGCGGCGGCTAAAATGGCTAAAACGGCGGGGAAAAAAGGAACACAAATAACGCCCACTACGCTATTTGCGTTCCCCCTTTTTTCCCGCCGTTTTAGCTTACGTAAATATTTACGTAGGCTAAAACGGCGGGGAAAAAAGGAACGCAAATAGCGCCCACTACACTATTTGCGTTCCCCTTTTTTATGCCGTAGTAGCCTACGTAAATATTTACGTAGGCTAAAACAGCGAAAAATAGGGAACGCAAATGGCGGCCGCCGTAGCTGCCGCCAATTGCGTACGCTGTTTTTGTGGGGGGGGGGTTTGCTTGGCTTGCCGTGATAGGCTATGTAAATACTTACGTAGCCTATCACAGCAAAGACCAGGATGCAAATGGCGGCTGTGGCAGCCAGTTGAAAGACCAGCCTCCGCCGCCACCGGAGCCGCTGCCGGAGCCGCCGCTGTCTGGAACATCTGCCCCAGGTAAGCTTCATCTCGGGGGGAATCCGCAGGGGGGTGGGGGGTGGCAGGCTGTTCCGCCACGGATTTCGTGGGGCCAAATGCCAGTGCATTCGGCCTCACTGAAATCCGTGGCGGAATTCTCCACCAGCCCTATTCATAGGCGCATGACATGGAATGGTTAAAAGTTAACCTTTTCACATTTCATGATGTTCTCAATGGACACTTAAATGTTTTGGGCTACAAAATACATTTCAGGATGTTAACAATTCATGTCACCTTCAGGGTCAAACTTTGCATTCTATTTGCTTCACACCACGTTTGTTACATTTCAGAAGAGAAGAGTTCATTGTGGCATCTCAAGTCTACCAGGTTATCTACTAGGAGCAGGGAGAGAGGTTACAGAGGGAAGCAGTCTTTATCGACACAAATCAAGTTAAGGTGGATTTAAGAAATGAAAGAAATTAATAAAAGTGATAAGATATTAGAAGTAAGATATGAACTTAATTATTTAAGGGAAATATATGTGGATGTAAGGAGATATAGGGAAGACAACATGAAAAAAGAGGAAAAATAAAATCACACTGTGTCATGATCCTGCACCTGACCCAATATTTTCTATGCCAGCCTTCCCCACCTTGATATCTGGGACCTTCTACACCAGAAGCATGTGCTCTGCTCCTGAGTTACAGCACTTCCCCTAAGGCTAGGGATGTCGGAGAAATCCACAGTGGATTCAAATGAGTTTGGATTTCTATGTATCCGACCACTGGGTTCTGCAGCAGATCTGCTTTTTCTGAGTTGCATGGATTACGTGGACTTGCAGACCAATTTTTTACTGGGGCAGGATTTGCGCAAATTTGCACTTGCACTAATGCGCACTCGCACTGATGCACATGCGCACATGCACAAGAAGAACACAGTTCTCATGCATCCTTAAAAAAAATTCCATCGCCGAGCAGATGACAGAAGGAAAGACGCCCAACCATCTGTGAAACACAGACAAAATGGATGTAACAAATTCTGTACATCCCTACCTAAGGCTGCTTGGAGACTGAATTTAGGAGGCATTCAGACCCTGGGAGGGATGGGGTGGGGTAGATAAAGTTTCCTCATATGGAGGCAGACCATGTAGCCATCTAGCTCGGTATTGTTTATCTAGTATTGTTGGCAGTGATTCTGCAGGGCCTCGGGCAAGGGTCTCTCCCATCAATTGTCACCTGATCCTTTTAACTGACAGTACCGGAAATTGAACCTGGGACCATCTGCATGCCAAGCAGGTGTTCTACCACTGAGCTATGGCCCTGACCCTAAGAACTTGCTTAGCATAGCAGCCTAAGGGCTCACAGCCTGTTTGGAATCAATGCCTTCCATGCAGCATAGTGGTTATGTGTTATCTCAGAGATGGGGAACCTGTGGTCCTCCAGATGTTGTCAGACTCTAACTCCCATCAGCCCCCACAGGCATGGCTAAGGATGATGGGAGCTGGAGACCAGAAACACCTGAATGGCCACAGGTCTCACAGCCTTGTATTATCTAAAGCCTTGTATTATTATTATTATCTCCACGGGAGTGAAGGGGATGGGCCCAGGCAGCACCAGGGACCCGCGCTGCCCTTCTGACCCTGGGTTGTCCCATGATGCCATTCTGCAGCAAACTTCTACATAGCCACTGAGATCTGCTGGATAATCCTTCACTCTGATCAAGATGGAGATGGTGTCTGGAGTCTCCATTATTCATCCTGTGCATGTAACTTTCCCACGGAGGTTGGAGGCATGAATATTTCATGCTGCCTTCCCTCGGTGAGTTCTTAAGAGCAACATTATTCAAGAGCAGAATTGAGGGAAAAGAGATGGAGCAGAAGTGGAGAGGAAGGGGAAGTGAGTTGGGCCTTGCTGTACATACCGGCATGGGAATACAGGTCTTGACATATGTACTCCCATGAAGCTGAGGCTGAGGGGCTGTGATGGGAAAATGGACAGGACAGTATGCTGGGGCTAAACAGTGGAGCAACTGAGGATGTATGGATTTTGAAAATCTGTTCTGCCTGCATTTTGTGGATTGTCAGATGCCTAAAGGGCTGGATGCACCCAACCAATCTCGTCTGATCTCGTAAGCTAAGCAGGGTCAGCCCTGGTTAGTACTTGGAGGGGAGACCGCCTGGGAATCAGGCTTCCTACACTGAGCAGGGGGTTGGACTCAATGGTCTTGTAGGCCCCTTCCCACCCTATGATTCTATGATTCATTCCATCATCCGCTCATTGGATAGAAAAATAAAAACAACTGGGATAGCTCCTTCAGAGTGCTGACTGATCCTGACTGAAACCCTGAGCGAATTCACTGCCCCACCAACATCAGGGCCACCAGCCTTCACTGGTGTTGTTTCATCTCACATTTTCCCCACAAAGAGCTCAGCATGGCGCACATTAGGCACGGGGGAAGCTGTGGCCCTCTGGGTGTTGCTGGCTGGACTACAACTCCCAGCATCCCCAGCCAGCATGGCCAATGGCCAGAGGTGGTGAGTCTTCTAGTCCAGCAACGTCTGGAGGGCAACTAGTTGCCCACACTGGTTTTAAAAGGATTCGAATAATTGGTAGAAGATAAGTTGATTAGCCACAATAGCTTAACAACAACAGCAACAACAATAATGTATGTCCTGCTTTCCCCGTAAACTTTCAATGAAAGCAGCTTACAGCAAAAATGTCAAACAATAAATACAAAGAAGTATTAAATAACCAATCACACAACTAAAATTAGAAAATGGACAGAAAACTCAAGAATCCCCCCCCCCTGGAGTCCGTGGTGGAACGGAGCACTCCCCTCTGCTACCCCGTGAAATTCTCCCCGGACGGACTGGTCCAGTCTGTCCGCTGCCGTCCCCTGCCCCAGTCTGCGGCTGCAAATGGTGTCCAGCATAGCGGACGCCATTTGCGTCCCGGCTTTAGCTGTGATAGGCTATACATAGCCTATCACGGCTAAAGCAGGGACGCAAATGGCGTCCGCTACGCCGGATGCCATTTGCAGCCGCAGACCGGGGCAGCGGACGGAAGTCCAGCTGCAGATGGGCCTGGCCAGCAGCTCTGCGGACTTGCCGCGGAGCGGAGCCAGCCAGGGAGGATTCCAGAGGGAGGGACGGATCACCTCCCCCCCACTGCGGGCTCCCCCAGCCGAAACAGTGAGTGGGGTTCGTACACCCCTAAAAGCAGCAGGAAGAGAAGCAAACCCACAAACACCCCATCAGCCAATTCCAAAAGGCTGTTCTGAAGAGCCAGTTTTTAACTCGATGCCTGAAGGACAGGATTCCGCAATGCTGGTGCCATAACTGAAAAGCTCAGTCCCAGTAGAGACTTGCTGAATGTAGGCAGTGGGGGCATGGGGGGCGGGGATAGCAGGGTTTCGGATGCTGAGCAGAGCACACGAGGGAATGCATGCACAAGCTGCTGCTTTATAGTTTATTAAGTTAAATATATACCTCCCTCCCGAGGTATATATTTAACTACCGAGTCAAACCATCTGTCTCCGGGCATGGGACAGCCTAGGCTGGCCTTGGCTCCAGCCCAGGCCTGCTGACACTGACTGGCAGCGACTCTCCAAGGTCCAAGAGTGACATCTTTCCCATCCCTATCTGGAGATGTCGGGGATCAAACCAGGGACCTTTTGCACGCAGAGCAGGGGCTCTACCACTGAGTTTCAGCCCAACACTTCCAATCAGAACACAGAAAGAAGCCTTATTCTGAGTCAGCCTGGTGGTCTTTCTAGCTCAGCATTGTCTAGGCCAAGGGTGGAGGACCTCTTTCAGCTCTAGGGCCAAATTCAGTTTCAGAGATGCTCTCGGGGGCTGCCGTCCAACGGTGGGCAGGACCAAGGGCAATGTGGTGGGGCCAAAAATATAAGAAATGTCAGCACATTGTAGTTTAAAGCTCTTGCGGCCTGTAACTGAGCCTCAGGAGAGGCATTTCAACCCTTTAAAAGGGGGGGGGAGTGCACAAAAGTCAGGAAATCATTGAACAATCAGTCGTTGCAGGAAAAAGGGTAGGGGTGTTGCCATTGGGGAAACTCAGGAGGGCCAGATCTGGGCACTGAACTTGAAGCTCGCCACCTCTGGTACACTGACCATCAGCAGCTCTCCAGGGTCTCAGAGAGGCAGGGGTATTTCCTGGCTCTTCCTGGAGCTGCTGGGATTTGAACTTGGGACCTACAGCATGCAAAGCAGGGGCTCCTACTCTGCTCCCAAGCATTGTGCAGGGCTTTAAAGGGAAGAACCGGCACCTTGAAATGGACACACGCACACACACACACACAGCCCATATACAGGGGCAGTGCATCTCTGAATCCCAGAAAAGCTGGGGAAAAGCAACAGAGGAAAGGTCTCACCTTTATGTTATGTTTCTGAGCTGTGCTTTTGGGAAGCTAGCTGGCCAGCCGTCAGCGTCATTAGAATGCTGGACGAGACGGACATCGGCTTGATCCAGCCAGGCAATACTTAAGCCAGATGCTCAAAAGTGTCTTCTGGAAGGACACCAGGGTGCTTGTACTGCCTTGACTTCAGTAGGACTTTAAGTAGCCTGGCTGTGCTCAGGATCCTAGCCAAACTGCCTGCCAGGGAAAGGCTTTCTTGGAAGCTTGCTTCTCTGGAGAGGAGACCCAGGAGTCAACAACCCTCGGCTTGGATGCAATCTATAAATTTCCAGAGTACCGTTCATCAAAGGCCCTCCTCACCAAACATGAATCTTGAATAGGAGCCTGCAACTTTCCTGCCAGCAGGTAGGGAAAGCTACTTTATAGTGCCAAAAACCAGCGATAAAAATGATCATGCAAATCAAAGATAACAACGAATTGCTGCTACAATGAAGTCATAATATCACTCTTTGTTTTCCCCCCCAGCATCTGCTCTTTCTTAGCCTTATACAAGGATCACACATCTACAGTTGCTACCTGAAGGCTGCATCTCACCATTCTCTCTTAGCTATGTGTGGATGTGGTGGGTTTCTCTCTCAAGTCATGCCTCTGTCCAGCAGATAACAGAGCAGGGCTACAGCTGGGGATGTCAGAGAATTTCTACCACAGACCCCAATGAGGCTGGATTCCAAGAATCCAGCCCCATTGGGGTCCATGGCGGAACGGAGCACTCACCTCCGTGCCCCTCCAGAATCCGTCCAGGACGGTTCCTCCATGCGGTGATCCTGTGGAGCCGGCCGCCATTGCCTTGCTGTATCGCTGTGCGAAATCTGGACGCAAATGGCATCCGCTACACCATTTGTGTCCCTGTTTTTTCACGCGATAGGCCACGTAAATATCTACATAAATATAATTTGTGTAGCCTATCGCATGAAAACAGGGATGCTAATGGCATAGTGGATGCCATTTGCATCTGGACTGAGCACAGCGATACAGCACGGCAATGGCAGCCGGCCGTATTGCCAGCACTGCAGAGCTGGCAGCCAGCTCCGCAGGATAACCACAGAGCGAAGCCAGCCTGGATGGATTCCGGGGGAAGGGACGGATCTCCTCCCCCCCCCCCCGCGGACCCCCCTTCCTGGAACGGGGTAAGTGATCCGCCCATCCCTAGCTGCAGCACACATATCCTGATAATACTTGGTGCTAGGTCAGCCACTTGTGAATTTCATTTCATTTCTCGCATTTTTATACTGCCCTATAGCCAAAGTTCTCTGGGTAGCCCAGAAAGATTAAAACCCTTGAAAAATACAGTATATGCATCATCCAAAAACCATTTAGAGAGCAATCCTATGCCCCCTAGAGGGTGCCTCTCTGAGGTCACAAAGATGATTCAAAGGGAAGGCAAACGGGGCATGCCAGTGGGCGGGGAGGGGGGGATGGCTTACGTCGTATCCCCAAGCCTACCCGGTGTCCTTCCCTCCCTCCACCCCCCAATGCCTCAGCTAGACAGGTGAAAAGCCCTCTTAGCGGAAATACAGAGCGGGAGGAGTCTCCCACCCTGCTTTGCATGGTTGTAAGCCTCCAGGTTCGGAGGTTTACAGCCATCCCCGTAGGATTGCACATTTAGCGATAAACATAGAAATAGAGCACGCCTGCACACAAACGCACATACCTAAACACTATCCCATGACCTGATTAAAAACCTATCATATGCTGCCAAATGCCTGGTAGTGGAGGAAAGTCTTAACCTGGCGCCGAAAAGATAACAATGTTGGTGCCAGGCGGGCTTCGCTGGGGAGTTCATTCCATAATTGGGGGGCCACCACCAAGAAGGCATTCTCCCTTGTTGCCACCCCCTGAGCCTCTCTTGGAGGAGGCACCTGGCTTCACAGGTCAAAACCAGCAGCTTGAGTCGGGCTTGGAAACATGCCGGCAGCCTGTGCAAGAAGGCCAGAATCAGCGTTCTATGTTCGGACCTTCTTGTCCCTGTTATCCATCTGGCTGCCCCATTTTTCCCAAGCTGCAGCTTCTGAACCATCTTCAAGGGCAGCATAGAGAATCCCCCCGAAATAGGAAATGCATCACCACCAAAAAAAGAGGACAAAAGAGGACACCTATTTGCATAAAATTTGCTGTGCTAAATTTACATGTATAAATGCACATTTGGAAAGAAGGATTTAAATGGAAATGCGGTACAAGGGGCCCCCGGTGGGGTGAGGCCCCTCAGCCGGTGTCCGACCAGGCCTACCCTTGTCTCTGGCCCTGGTGGGCAAGGTATCTTTCAGGGACGCTCATTCTTGGTTCCTGGTTGTCTGATTGAGGAACCCCTAATGAACTTCCAAGGAATGCCTGTGTTCCCCAGGATGCAAAGCAATCATGAGCCTCAGCTAAACCAACAAAGAAACCCGATTACCTTGTAAGAGGCCAGGCGGGGCTATCAGGAAGGGGAAACCAATTTTGCTAAATAAATGCAGGGTCATGCAGACAATTCCACCTAGAGATATACATATATATGTAATAGATTTGCAGCACTTAAGGTAGAAGCCATGTCGCGATTCGGCTGCTATTCTGTGATTGCTTTTATTTTTAATTGAATTCCCCTGACCATGCTGAGAGCAAGGGAAGGGTGACTTTCAGACATAAATCACAGCCTAGATTCTCATTTAAGGCAGAGAACTCGCCACCGGAGAAGTTGCACAGACATTTCCCCAAAATAAACAGCTTCTTTTAAAAGGGACTCCCGTCTGGTTAAAAATAATAGAATCTTTAACATCTTTCCCCATATCACTAATGATGCCTTTGGGTATTAAAGCTGGAGTAGTGAAACGAATCCAAATCTCTCCTCTTGTCGTGGTGCTGGTTGTGCGTTTTTTCTTCCTTTGGCTCATACAGGGAAAATAGGACAGTGCTGTTCCCTCGCCACGTAGGATTGCCAACTAACCAGAAAAAAACAACCATCCAAACGCAGCCTGGGTTGCTCCTGTGCCTTGAATGGCAGTTTCATCTACAATAACATGCAAGTGAAGCTTTTCACAGCAGGGAGATGAACATGTTCAGCTGCTAAAGATGACATTAAAGGCACAGGAAGACAGGAAAATCCATTTTACCCTTACCTCTCTCCCCCTTCCTCAATTTCCCCTGCATCAGATTTTAGATTGTAAACTCTGTACTCTGTAAAGCAGAGGTGGGCAGAAGGTAGATCAGGACCCACTCATCAATCTCTGGGTGATCTGAAGTAGTTTAGTAAATAATTCTGATCTCCAAAATCCCCCCCCCCATTATACTGCTGAAATTAAGAAAGTGTGTGTGTGTGGGGGGGGGATGACTAGGAGGAGATTCCTGTGTGCAGAACCAGAGACTGAATCTGGGTCTTTGGGGTTCCCTGGAAAGTCACCCCCTTTCTCCTGACCACCAATCATTTGGTCATTTCCTGGCTTTTGTACAGTTTTGTCTCCATTCTAAAAGGTTGAAATGCCTCTCCGAAGGCTGAGTTACTTACTGACAGGAAGAGCTTGAAGCTACAACAGGCTGGTATTTTGGCCCTGCCCCCTTTGCCTTTGGCTTCACCCACCTCTGGAATGTGGCCCCCGAGAACTGCTCTGAAATGGAATTTGGCCCTCAGACGGAAAGAGGTTCTGCACCCCTGATGCAAAGGCACTGTGAGCTCAATGCAGTTCTGAGACTCAAAACAACTTCCTGGGCTCATAATGCTTTAATTCTAAGACTTGGGGTGGGCAATGGCCTAGTTTCATGTGGCCCTCAGCCTACTTAGTGGGAAGAACGAGGAAGAGAGAGGAAAGGGGGTGGCAGAAACAGAGAATAGGAGGTGCCAGAAGGGCAACCCACCCACATTTGACTCTGGCCCTGCTCACCGCCGGCTTGAGCCCCACTCCACTCCAACATGTGGCCCCCGTAGATTACAAACAGCTGCACCAATTTAATTCCCAATGCGTTTCGACACTTTGGAAGAAGCAAGGGAGAGGGAATCCTCCAAAAGAAGCTCCAAGACTTTTTCCCTTGATAAAGACCAAGTGTTGAAACGCATTGGGAAATCATTGGTACAACTGTTTCTTTTTTTTACTTCGGTTTCCAACCTTACAGCTGTTTTTTCTGGTCCCTATTGGCACTGCTGCCCCCATAGATTACCCATGAGGGAATGTGGCCCTCGATGGGAAAAAAGGTTGCCCACCCATATTCGAAGTGTATGTCTTTTGCGCCAGGCTCTGGTGGTTGTTCATAGAATCATAGAATGGTAGGGTTGCAAGGGGCCTACAAGGCCATCAAGTCCAACCCCCTGCTCAATGCAGGAATCCAAGTCAGAGCATCCCTGACAGATGGCTGTCCAGCCTCATCTTGAATGTCTCCAGTGTGGGAGAGCCCATTACCTCCCTAGGTCATGGGTTCCATTGTTATATTGCTCTAACAGTCAGGACGTTTTTCCTGATGTTCAGCCAGAATCTGGCTTCCTGTACTCCAGATGAGGCCTAACCAGTGCTGAGTAGAGGAGAACTAGTACTTCCCAGGATTTGGAAGCTATGCTTCTATTAATGCAGCCCAAAAGAGCATTTGCCTTTTTTGCAGCCACATCACATTGTTGGCTCATATTCAGCTTGTGATCTACCACAATTTCAAGATCCTTCTCACTTCTAGTATTGTTGAGCCATGCATCGTCCATCTTGTAACTGTGCATTTGGTTTCTTTTCCTTAGGTGCAGAACTTATCCCTATTCAATGTCATTCTGTTGTTTTCTGCCCAGTGCTCCAGCCTATCAAGATTACTTTGAATTTTGTTTCTCTCTTCCAAGGTATTAGCTATCCTGCCCAGTTTTGTGTCATCTGCAAATGTGATCAGCATTCCCTGCACCTCCTCCTCCAAGTCATTCATAAAAATGTTGAAGAGCACTGGGCCCAGGACTGAGCCCTGCGGTACCCCACTCGTTACCTCTGCCCACTTTGAGAAGATCCCACTGAGAAGCACTCTTTGAGTCCGATTCTATAGTCAACTGTGGATCCACCGGATCGTTGTTTCATCTAGCCCACTTTTACCTAGTTTGCTCATCAGGATATCATGGGGCACTTTGTCAAAAGCTTTGCTGCAGTCGAGGTATATTATGTCCATAGCATTCCCACAGTCCACAAGGGAGGTTACCTGATCAAAAAATGAGATCAGATTCATCTGGTAGGATTTGTTCTTGGTGAATCTATGTTGGCTTTGAGTAATCACTGTATTATTTTAAGGGTGCTTACAGACCGATTGCTTATAATCTGCTCCAGAATTTTCCCAGGGATTGATGTCAGACTGACTGGTCTGTAGTTCCTAGGTTCCTCCTTTTTGCCCTTTTTGAAGATAGGGACAACATTAGCCCTCCTGTAGTCATCTGGCACTTCCCCCGTCCTCCATGATTTCTCAAAGAGAATAGACAGTGGTTCTGAGAGTTCTTCTGCCAGTTCCTTTATTACTCTAGGATGCAGTTCATCTGGCCCTCATGAGATTTGAACTCATTCAAAGTCATTAGGTGTTCCTTGACCATATGCCTATCGATCTCAAGCTGCAATCCTGCCCCTTCAGCCTGTACTTCGCCTTTTCCAGGGGGGTCATAGACCCTCTTTCGGGAGAAGACTGAGCCAAAGTCGGAATTGAGCACCTCTGCCTTTTCTTGATCATCTGCTATCGTTTTGCCATCCTTATTTAATAGCTGGACCACCATTTCCTATTGGGATTCTGTTCTTGAGATTCTGGTAAAAAGTTGACCCCGCAAGCCTGAAATCCACCCACCCTTGCTGTAAAGAACCATGAACACTAGTGATGCTTGGTACCAGCTCCAGGTCTTGGAGGGCCCTTGGGCAAGGCATCCTCCATGGAGTCCCTCCCTCGGCGAGTCCACCTTCTCCCTGCCATTGTCGCCAGCGGCTCTTGCTCCTCCGCTTTCTCATCACTGCTACCACTCGCTTGCTTGACAGCGGAGAGCCAGGGAGCAAGGAGGCCGCAGCATCTCCTCCTTCTCACCACCACCGTTGCCTGGGCCAGAGCGAGAGGCAGGTAGAAAAGCAGGATGCAAGGGGGAAGGGGCTGAGCAAGTCCAGGGGGACCCTGCTGGGGTGCGGACCCTTGGCAGGTGCCCAGCCATACCTATCCTTGATGCCATTGCAGGTGGGGCCATATGAACAAAGAAGTTGGCCCTGTAAGAAAATGTTGCCATATTGACATGCTGCTGTTCAGGGTTCCATCCTCTGTGAGAAACAAGATGCTAGACTTTGGCCTGTTGAAGCAGGGGTCTTCTTATAATCTTATGTACCCCTGCTTTTCTACTCCCCCCTCTCCAGTCACTTAGCATTCCATGCCCACTGAGCATGCTCAGACCCCTCAGTGGGGGGTGTTTCCACCAGGTGTTTTTCCCCCCTAAAGATTATTATTTTCCATATTTGGGGTTCTCTGAAGCCTGCGGATACCTCCCTCTTGTATGTGTGTGTATGGTGCCAATGGCACCCCGCCCGCAGAACATTGGAAATAGAAGGAAGGATCAAAAGCATTCACACTCCAATCCCAGGTGTTTTCAGAGGTCATGTTGTTCTCCCCCCATGTGCCTGTTCTTATTCCTCAGGCACGCTTATAACCATTACCTTCATGCCAGGAAAATATTAATTTTCTACCTTTCGGAGTATTGGGTTGCTGTTACAGACACAGGAACAGAGCCAGTCAGAAAGGAAGGCCAGCCCTACCGTTGAGAAGCCTAGGCCAACGTCCTTTTCCAGCTGCCATATGCAGGGGATTCTGGCAGCAATGAAGTCAGGGAGGGCCACCCAATCCGTCGGAGCAAAGCCTTGCTCCATGTGCCTCGGTTATGTTTAGAGGAGAGGAAGCTGTCGCGCGGCTGCGACTGAGCACGTCAGGGAGAACGGAGAGCGACCAATTAATGAACAGACCGAACAACAAAGTAAATGAGCAGCGCATTAAATGAACATTAAGTAAATGAATGTGATGTGCCGGTGTCCCGCCACCGCCGCTACCAGACACCCAATTGCTAATTGCTTCCAACCCAATTTCTCAGACCCATCAAAGGAACTCCCCACGGACGCTAACGCTCACCTCCGGCAAAGGCAGAGAGTCTCGAGAAGGCAGCCAAGAAGAACAGGAGCTGAGGCCACAGGGAGAAGATGGGAGGCAGGCAGGGGAGGGAGGGGCAGCATTTCAGGGAAAGGCCTGGAATAGGGGTCAGCAGCTCGAGGTCTTTGGGCTACGTCTTCCTCCAGCCCCTCCCGCCATGTGAAGGAAGGGGTGGCGTGCCGGTGGGCCGTGGAGCCTGATGTCCCTGATGTCTGTGGGCTGGTGAATCCACTCTGGGTTTCAGTCAGAACCAGCCAGAACTCTAAAGGAGTGGCAGGACTTGCTGGCAGTTCACTTTATGCCAGGACAAGGCCATTGGGCAGCCATCTGGGCTAGGGATGTATGAAAGTCACTTACCTTTTAACAAAATTGATTCGAGGTGGGGGGGAGGCGCTCCATCCCTCCCCCCGAAATTCTGGCTGGGGGGGAGGCGCTCCGTCCCTCCCCCCCGAAGTTCTGGCCAGGGGGGGAGGCGCTCTTTCCCTCCCCCCCTGAATCCTGGCCGGGCAGGTCTGCAAATGGCGGCGGCCATAGCCGCCGCTGTTTGCGTCCCTGCAGTCAGCTGTGATAGGCTACGTAAATGTTTACGTAGCCTATCACGGCTGATTTAAAAGAAAAAAAAACCATGCGCGTACGCAAATTTGTGTTCCTTATTCTGACACGTCTTAGTCTACGTAAACATTTACGTAGATGAAGACAGCGAAAATAAGGGGAACGCAAATAGTGTAGACGCTACGCTATTTGCGTTCCCCTTATTTTCACCGTCTTAGTCTACGTAAATGTTTACGTAGACTAAGATGTGTCAAAATAAGGAATGCAAAGGGTGGCGCCCATGGGCGCCGCCATTTGCGTACGCACGTTTTTTTTTTCTTCTTTTAAATCAGTCGTGATAGGCTATGTAAACATTTACGTAGCCTATCACGGTATCTTTTAAAAATCTAGCCGTGATAGGCTACGTAAATCTTTATGTAGCCTATCACTTTTTGGAGTTTTTTTTACTGGAAATGGCGGCGGTGGCAGCCGGTCAGAAGACCGGCTGCCGCCGCCACCGAACCGCTGCCGAACCGCTGCCACAGCCGCTGCCGCCAGGAAGATTCGCCCAAGGTAAGTCCCATCCCGGGGGGTGGCGGGGGGGTGTCAGACCGTTTCGCCACCGATTTCGGGGGGCCGAATGCGCTGGCATTCGGCCTCCCCGAGATTCGTGGCGAAATTCTCTGACATCCCTAGTCTGGGCTGAGTCAGGAGCTGTGGGACCAGCCAGTAGGCAGGAGCAAAGCCACGTCAGACGCACTCATGGTGGTGCTGTGACAAATTTGAAAGTGCAGACACTCCTCGTGACAGTCCCCATAGCTGTGCCCCCAAGGAGAGTCCAGGAATGCAGGCAGCGGTGTAGATCCATAGCAAGGAACCAGTGAGATCAGTTTCATCTCCACCAGGAGCAGGTCATTTGCAACACTAATGGGTCTTAATGGCCCATTGAAGACTAGGCCGCCCCTAAATGCTTTGCATTATGTCAAGGAATAACCTACTGTGCATCCCCCGCCCCACCCCAAGTTACTGTGAGGATTGCAGCTAACCCCAGAGGGATATTTAATAGCCCATTCAAGGCCAAGCCACTCCCAAATACTTTGCACTTAATATTTTGCATTTAAACACCCACTGAATACTTTGCCCATTAAATTGCCCATTAATACTTTGCCTATTTAGCTGCCCATTAATACTTTGCCCATTTAGCTGCCCATTCATGATCAAGCCACCCCAAAATACTTTGCATTTAATAATTTGCATTTAATTGCCCTTTAAATACTTTGCCCATTTAGTTGCCCATTAATATTTTGCCCATTTAACTGCCCATTCAAGACCAAGCCACCTCAAAATACTTTGCCTTATGACAGGGATATATATATGGTTCACCCCCCAGCCCACCCCAGGAACTGTGAGGAACAGGGAAGAGGGAATTCTTTGTGGGGTGGGTTCCTAAGATCCTAAGGCTAGCTATACCTCAAATACCCAGGCATTAAAGGAGCAATCCTATGCAGATAGGCAGATGCCTCTGAACTCAGAGGCGACTGCCTATCCAATGCACGGCAGGAGAAGCGTGGAGGGGATCCTCTCCCCCGTGATCCAGCTGCCCTTCATTCGTGGCTAGATGGCCAATTTCAGCTCTTTAGCCACGGGACATCGGAGCATGGGGTGGGGAGGCTGGACAATGCAGAAGAAGTGTCGTCTGGCATTTCCACACTACTTGCCACGCCGTGCTCCCAGGAATGCCCCCTTTTCCCCGCTCCACACTGCTCTTATGAGCCCGGAGCCCAGGGACGATCTGTGCCACCTATGAAGGGTAGGGGCAGAGAGGCGGTTCTCCAGGAACTGGCCTCAGAGTGCGGGCTCCGAGGTCGGTTCCCGGAATCTGACCAATCCTATGGCCATCTAGTCACTGTCTAGCGGCCAATGGATTGCGCCCTAAGTAGCTAACTGCATCACCGCCCCCCTCCTGTAACTTGCAGATGAGGGAGCACTATTCCCAAAAAGACCCCTTCCCCACACAGCCAGCATGGAAAGAACTGTGCTGGCTGTCTCTCCGAGGTCAGAACAGAACCTCAACCTTGGAGAGAAGGAAAAGGGGGTGTTCTGGTGGGTGGAGAGGGGAGGAGACCCGAGAGGCCATGATATGAGATATCCTGAACATCCTTCCCTCCCCCTCCAAACCTCCCTCACCAAAAAGCCTGTCTAGCAAGAAACCTGGAGATTGGGGGACGAAGAGGTGAAGATTGCCTCTGCTGGTCCCCCTGCCGTGCTAGCTTCAGCCTGGCAGGGCACAGGAAACTCAGAAGCCTCCGGGTTCGGGGCCTCCCGAGCGGCAAGGGTGCAATCAATAGGATTGCGCCTTTAGTCCCACAAGCCCCTTGCCCTCACTGAAACCTAACACACTAGCCTTAACCAAGCTGGTGCCCTCCAGATGTGTTGGACTGCAACTCCCGGAATCCCCAGCCAGCATCTGTAGTCCAACACATCCAGAAGGCACCAGGTCGAGGAAGGCGGAAATACACATCACCCTACAGCAGGGGTTGGCAATGTGGGTGAAATCCAACATCAGTCCTACTTAGAGTAGGCCCATTGCAATGAATGGGATTTAAATTAGTCAGGACTAACTTAAGTCTCACTCATTGCAATCGGTCTGCTCTAAGTAGGAATGATGTTGGATTTTACCCCTTGCAGCCTTCCGCTGTTTTGGCCTGCAGCTCCCGTCAGCCTAGCCAGCACAGTCAGAGGTGCGGGCTGATGGGAGTTGCAGGCCAAAACAGGTGGAAGGCACAACCAGGTTGACCTTACCATCACTAAGCCCATGTGTGGCTAACTGGCACAATCAAATACTCTTCCGCCAGCTGACCAGTATCTCCATCCCAGCCCCTCCTCTCTAGTTTCGCTGTGCATATTTTAGAATGTAAGCCCCTTGGGGCAGGGACCTGCCATGCCTGTTCTTTGTGTGCACTATATAAATAAGTAAATCATCACAGGACCAACCAGGAAGGAGAAATGAGAAGGAGGCCCAACGTCAGGGCGACGGGACAAATCAGAACCCAAGGACAAACCAGGGGGCAGAGCCAAAGGTACAGGCACACAGCACAGCTCGGGAACAACCCGCTGCTGGACCACTTTAAAATAGTTGTTGCTGGGCTGACGCACCTCTCCGCACTTCCGGTGGCCAAAGCAAATCCTTATGTGCCAAGCTTCGAAAAGATATTCCTCAAAAGAAGAGGGAAGCCCACAGCTCATTTAAACTGGGCCAGAAAAGATGTCCTCCCAAGGACTCCAAATTTACAGATATAGACCTGATAAAGGCAGTTGGCTGAAACAGATTTTGATCAGCATTTCTTCATGATTGGATTTGTACCTTGCCTTTCTACCAAAACAAGGGCACTCCAGTCCAGGAGGCTCATGGCCACAATTAAAATGGACTGAAACAAGAAAAGCGTTCTGTTGTTATGTATATATGTGTTGTTCCTGTTATACATGGTTGGCAATGCAGCTGTGAGGTATTACTGGATATTACCTTAGAACCCCCTAGCTGTGCAGGATTCTATCCCTGACTCAGTATAAGGCGGCTTCCTATGTTCCTGTTCCTCAGCAACCCCGATTCCCGCAGAAGATGTGGAGCAACCTGAAGTGTCAGAGGGATGCCTTCCCTGACCTCCTCCCAAGCCCTTCGCCCTCGCAAGGAGCTTCTGCAAGGCTACTGACACCTCCCCCACCCCCACAGAGTCTATGTGCCAAACTTAAGGAGCGCCTCCAGCAGCACCAGACAGGCCGCTTAACAAGATCAGCCTCGGATGGCCTTCTCTCTGTCCCATCGGCCAGGACAGATAGACTGGTGGGGACGAGGGAGAGGGCCTTCTCTGTGGTGGCCCCCACTCTGTGGAACTCCCTCCCTAGGGAACTCTGCCATGCCCCCTCTTTAATGAGCTTCCGCCGTGCATTAAAAACGTGGTTGTTCAGGCAGGCATTTGAGGTGGGTTAGGGTATTTTAGAAAATGTTTTTATTGTAGAATTTTACTATTTCAAACTGTTTTATTATAACTTTGTACATTGCCCAGAGTGGCTGGGTGACTAGATGGGTGATATTTAATAAATTTAATAAATAAAACAAACAGGCAGAAATTCAACAGGTGACTGCGCACCTTTCCTGGCTGCTGTGTCCTTATGCTGCGCAGGACAGGGATAGCAATGGTGCTGTACCTGGTGAACCCATGCCTGCCATACAACTCATAAAGGCACAGATGTTTTGGCCTACCACTCCCATCAGCCCCAGCCAGCACAACGAATGGTGAGGGAAGACGGGAGCTGTCAGCCAAAACATCGGGAAGGCTGCGAGTTGCCCACCCTGTCTCATTCCACCGGGTCTTGCAGATGGGTAGCAGCATTCAGGAGTGAGGGCTTAATAAGGAGAGAGAAGCTTAAACAAAAGCCAGACTCAGACCTGAGCTCAGGCAGTTGCTAAGGGCCGCACATGGCTAACGAGGGTACAGTTTTATCTCTCGGCCCTGCGGTACAAATAATTTTCATCCTCCACAACTTGGCTTCGCTGTTTGTTTTCCGTCCCACACCCAACCCGTTGGCACCGCTCAGGTGCGCTGGTCAATGCTTATTCAGTGCAGCTCTCTGTCTCCCTCTCGTGGCTGACGCACCTGCGCTGCCTTGAGTGGTCACAGCTCCTGGGAGTTTCTTTCCCAGCACAATTTGCTCTGCAGCAGAAGCAGGTCCCTCACTCTTCCCCAGAAAGCCAGCAATTTCTTTCCTCGCATACAGGAGCTTCCCAAACATTTCCAATCTGCTTATTTAGGGACTTTCTGGTGTAGTTGTCTATTCAGAGCCGATTGAAGGATACGAACATACGAAGCTGCCTTATATGGAACAGGAGCATTTTAATATTTATTTCATTTATTGGTTTGTTACATTTATATCCCGCCTTTCCTGCAAGGAACCCAAGGCAGCACACGTGATCCTCTTCCTCTCCATTTTACTCTCGCAACAACCCTGTGAGGTAGGAGAGGCTGAGAGTCAGTGACCAGCCCGAAGTCACTCGGTCAGCTGCATGGCCAAGTGGGGACTTGAACCTGGGTCTCCTCTGTTCTAGTCCAACACTCTAACCCAGTGGAGGCTGGTGGATCCAATGTCTGTGGGGTGATGAATCTGCACCGGGTTTCAGTCAGAACCAGTCAGAACTCTAAAGGTGCCACCCGAGGTGCAAAGCACTCCCCCACTCCATGTGAAGCACCTTGGACACCGCCTTTAGAGTTCTGTCTGGTTCTGACTGAAACCCAGAGCAGAGTCACCGCTCCATTGACATTGGAGCCACCAGCCTCCAATGCTCTAACCACTACACCGCACTGACCCTCATTAGTGTACATTGACGAGCAGGGGTCCACCCAGCCCAGTACTGTCCACACTGATTGCCAGTAGCTGTCCTGGATTTCCTGCAAGGGTTTCTTCCCTGCCCTCCTTGGAGATGTTGGAGACTGAACCTGGGTCCTTCCACATTCAAAGCGGGTTCTCTTCTCTCCCACAGAATCCCCCTCAAAAATTGCCTCCTGCTGAGCGGCAATTAAGCTGAGGGGTTGAGGAATACCTTCCGTAGGCAGGGCTCTAGGAGAAAGGTCTGGGGCCTCGGTAAAATGATTCGACCCCAGGCCTGGCAGCACTCCTGGCTGCAGCTCCACCCCCAAATTGGGCCCTGCCCCAGCAAAATTGGGATGGGGACAGAGGGCCGAAACAGAGCCTAGGAAGCCGTTCTGTCTTGAGGGAACCTGGTAGATGGCCAGAAGGGGTCCAGGGAATTGCAGGCAAAGGTCTAATCCAGGAGAGTCTAAGCTGGGGTCCCCCACAATGGCACTTTGCGGGGACCACCGAGGACACCCATAAAGTACTAAACTCCCTGTCCCCTCACAATTTTTTTTAAGCTAAAAAACTTTGAAAATGTTAGGGCAGTCTTCTTTCTCTCCCTTTCTAGCCTCTAGCCTTACTCTTTCTCTCCCCTCCTCTACCCCTTTTGCCTTGCTATTTACCCCTCCCTCCCAGCCTCGAGCTTTGCTATTTCTCTCCCCACCTCTTTACCTTGCTGTTTCTCCCCCTCCCAGCCTCTAGCCTTGCTCTTTCTCTATCCCCTTGCCTTCCTGTTTCTCTCTCCCCCTCCCAGCCTCTAGCCTTGCTCCTTCTCTATCCCTTTGCCTTCCTGTTTCTCTCTCCCCCCCAGCCTCTAGCCTTGCTCTTTCTCTATCCCTTTGCCTTCCTGTTTCTCTCTCCCCCTCCCAGCCTCTAGCCTTGCTCTTTCTCTATCCCTTTGCCTTCCTGTTTCTCTCTCCCCCTCCCAGCCTCTAGCCTTGCTCTTTCTCTATCCCTTTGCCTTCCTGTTTCTCTCTCCCCCCCAGCCTCTAGCCTTGCTCCTTCTCTATCCCTTTGCCTTCCTGTTTCTCTCTCCCCCCCAGCCTCTAGCCTTGCTCTTTCTCTATCCCTTTGCCTTCCTGTTTCTCTCTCCCCCTCCCAGCCTCTAGCCTTGCTCCTTCTCTATCCCTTTGCCTTCCTGTTTCTCTCTCCCCCCCAGCCTCTAGCCTTGCTCTTTCTCTATCCCTTTGCCTTCCTGTTTCTCTCTCCCCCTCCCAGCCTCTAGCCTTGCTCTTTCTCTATCCCTTTGCCTTCCTGTTTCTCTCTCCCCCTCCCAGCCTCTAGCCTTGCTCTTTCTCTATCCCTTTGCCTTCCTGTTTCTCTCTCCCCCTCCCAGCCTCTAGCCTTGCTCTTTCTCTCCCCTCTGCCTCTTTGCCTTGCTATTTCCCCCTTGTTCCCAGCCTCTAGCCTCACTGTTTCTTCCCCCATACCTCTTTAGCTCACTTTTGACCAGCCAGGCCCCCATGGCAGCCATTCTGTGACTAGCCACATCCTCCATGAGAGCCATTTTGTGGTGGTGCCCACAGCAGTCTCTCAATTCCCAAATGTGCCCATGGGTCCAAAAAGGTTGGGGAGCCATGGTCTAAGCCAGGATGGCTAGAAGAAGGAGCTAGACAGGGAAGGAGACAGAGAAGCTGAAGGAAACTGGGATATCTGGGATTAAGGTGGTTAGCAGACTAGGAGAAGAGCAGGCAGGAGAGGGAAGCGCTGAGGGAACCATAGAGACCAAGCTAGAGTCTGGTGACCTAATTGAAACAGAGGTGGGGGATCCATGGCACTCCAGATGTTGCCAGACTACAAACCCCATCATCCCTAACCATTGGCCAGTGCTAGCTTGGGCTGATTTGAGTTGGTGTCCCACACATCTGGAGGGCTACTGGTTCCTCATCCCAATCTAAAAGCTTTCTTTACCACCCTTCAGCAGAGATTCCAGAACAGTTTACAGAAACAAGAGAAAATAGAAATAAAACATAAACAACCTCATCGTTGTTTTTAAAAAACATGAACATGTTAAAACACATTAAGGGTGCAATCCTATGCATGTTTACACAGAGAAAAGGAATTGTAGGCCTTTTCTCTATCTAAACATACATAGGATTGCGCTCTTAAAGCCCTGGGACACTTAAAAAAAAAACATTTTTGCCTAGCACTGAAAAGATAACCATGCTCAGGGCCGGCCCTACCATGAGGCAGAGTGAAGCAGTCGCCTCAAGCAGCAAATGTTGGGTGACATAAAAGGGCAGCAAATTGTTACCTTGTAATTGTGTTCTGCTGAAGGGAGAGAGGTGCTTATGGCACGTTCTGCCACATGTACCAAAATAATTCAGCTAACTTTGGGTACTACTATATGCACCTTGACTTGGGTGGGTAGGGGGCACCATTTGCTTCTCTGCCTCGGGCAGCACAATGTCTTGGGCTGGCCCCAACAATGCTGATGCCAGGCGGGTCTCTGAGGAGAGGATTCAACAAGTCAGGCTCTACCACTGAGAAGGCCCTTGCTTTGGTTGCCACCTGCCTTACCTGGGATGGTGGGGACACCTGGAGAAGACCCTCAAAGAGGCCCTCAAAGCATGGGCAGGTTGGTATGGAAGCCAGTACATGGCTCCTAAGCCATGTAGGGCTTTAACGGTACGCACGGCACTTTGCCTTGTGCTCAGAAATGGAGCAGAGGTGAGGTTCTTTCAATATTGGCGAGATATCCTCCCTCTGACCGGTCCCAGCCAACAGCTTGGCGACTGTATTTTGAACTAACTGGTTCAAACTAACTGGAAAGACCCAGCACTGATCTAGAAGCATTTCTAGCTTGGGTCGACCTCATGCCTGCCCCCTTCTTCCCCTCCACCTCATGGTGCAGTTAGATCATTTTCAACCCTGGACCTAATGGTCTTATGGGGGGTGGGGGGTGGCTTTAGACCACTGCGTGTATTACTTCACCTGTGACGCACGCAGATAACATTTCTCTTCTCCCTTCCCTGCCATTCCATGCTTCACAACTGATAGTATCTTCCTGAAATGTTAGAGCAAAAGAAAAGAGGAGAAAAGAAAACTGTTTGCTGAAAAGAAAGACCTTGAGCGTGTGCAGTTCCACAGTTTAAACTCACCTGAATCATAGCACCACCCATGATTCGAGGAATAAAATGGCGTTTGCTTCTGCTGCCCTACTGCCTTCATCACCCCCCCCCCATTTGGGGGACCCACGGGCTGTGGGGCCCTGGACTTCTGCTGTGAGGTCAAGCCCCCTGCCTGCTCCACGGCTCCCTCGCAGCCTTGATAGCTCAGCAGTGCTGTGATGTAGATGCTCCTTGCGCAAGTCCCAGCTGACGGTGCCAGAGAGTTCAGACTTCCCTTGAAGTTGACCAGAGAATCGATGCGCCTGTCACTGGCACATCTCTGGGGCTAAAGCATCCTGAGATTCCCTTCCCCTGTAAACAAGTTGTTGATTCAAGATAAAGATCCTAAGTTAGCCACCTCCAGTATCCCTTTGAGGGCAGCTCTGAGAGATCCTGCTTTGAAACGGCAGCGCGACAGAATCCAGGTAGAGTGGGGGGTGCTCAATCTGTGGCAGGAGGGATGCCCAGCATCTAGCAGGATGTAGCTCTCTGAGCGCCAGCCAGCTCGTGCTGCAGTGTCAACACTCAGCAGGAGCTGAGTCGGAGCGGAGCTGATTAATATTTGCAGAGCACTTTACCAATGAGAGACACTGAGCAGGGTTAAGAGTGTAGAGTCAGGATATGGCTGCGGGAACCTTGTTGACTTTTGGCTTCGGTAACAGCCCCCCTCCCACCACCTGGTTGCACCAGAGGCACAGGGGAAGAAAATCACCCTCACACAACTTTTCAGACACAGTGCAGTTTAGTGGTTAGAGCAGGCTTCGCCAACCTGCTCTAGGTTGGCGTCATCATCTAGGTTGCCATCATCACATCACCGTCCGGATGTGTTGGCCTACAACTCACATCATACTGGTGGAGGCTGACAGGACTTGTAGTCCAACACGTCTAGAGAGCTTTGGCTTGGGAAAGGCTGGGTTAAAGTATCGGTCACGCACCAGGAAGATCCAGGTTCAAATCCCCACTCAGTTGCAAAGCTAACTGGGGGGCCTGGGACCAGATATTGTCTCTCAGCTTCACTTACTTCACAGGGTTATTGTGATAATAAAATAGGAAGAGAACCACGTATGCCCTCTCGGGCACCTTAGGGAAAGGCTCTCACACTGAGAGCCAGTGTGGTGTAGTGGCAGGAGTGTTGGATTGGGAGCCTGGAGATTCAGGTTCTAGTCCTCACTCAGCCATGAAGCTCACTGGGTGACTTCGGGCCCATCACAGACTCTCAGCCCAACCCACCTCACAGGATTGTTGTTGTGAGGATAAAATGGAGAGGAGGAGGATAATGTAAGCCATCTTGGGTTCTTTGCAAGAAGAAAAAAAGACAGGATGTAAATGCAATTCATAAATAAATAAATAAACAAATAAATTAATTCTGATACCCCAATTGAAATATATCCTATTGCACAAGCGTGGAGTGATGTCAGACCAGGGTGGCCTACTTTTTTGTTGGTTTTTATTGTGAACTAGTCTCTCCGTGGACTACCAATTCAGTTTAAGGCGTTACAGATCTCTGCTTGTTGATCCTGCATATGTGCTCCAGGCTGAGACAAGAAGGGCTTAATCCTATGCATGTTTAGACAGAAAAAAGTCCTACAACTCCCAGCATAGCTGGCTGGGAAATGCTGGGAGTTGAAAGACTTTTTCCTGTCTAAACATGCATAGGAATGTGCCCTAAGGCAGCCTTCCCCAACCTGGTGACCTCCATATGTTTGGGACCACAACTCCCTTGGGTTCAAACTGGGTTCAAAGGGGTGGTGCAGTGTGTTGGGGCTCAGAACTCACCTCTGCTTTGTACTCAGTCTTTGGGGCAGGTTCCTTGTAGTTTGCCATGCCTCCCATGGCAGCCATCTTGTGGTGGTGTCCAGGACAGTTTCTCAAATTGCCCAATGTGTCCACACAGGCCAAAAAAGGTTGCCTCCTGGTTGAAACTATAGTGTTATAGCAAAAATCTGAAACCATAGTTTAATCCTGGCTTGTGTGGAGGTTTGTTTGGAAACTCTGATTTGTTTCGAGTCAGAAAAGAAGCTTTTCAGCTCCTCCTTGCAGGTGCAAACAAGGAGTAGAAGGGAGGTGAACACTGGCAACTAAAGGCTCCCCGTGGCTTGTTCATGTAGCAGGAAACCAACCAACCACTTGCACTGTTTATATCATTGACTTCAATGATCTCATCTTTGAGTTTGTCAATAAGCCATACTTTTTAATTAAGTAAACTAGTCTGATCTAACTACAGCAAGAGTGGGGGCTAACCCTCTGCAATAGTTGGGTGGACAGAGATTGGAAGCTGGTAAGACTTGCAACTGACTAGCCCAGTTAGAGCTCTGTTGTTGCTGTATCATTGGTTGTTGTATCGTTGGTTGTTGTATCGTTTTCATCTCACGCGCCACCTTGAGAAGAGTCTCTCTAGGGATGTCGGAGAAATCTGCAATGGCACAAATTGAGTTCGGATTTTCATGAATCTGACTGGCGGATCCTGCAGCAGACCCGCTTTCTCTCCTGTCAGGAGGGTTCTTTTGACTTGCACCCCGATTTCCTAAATTTCCCGATTTTACACAAATTTTGTGGTAGAAAAATATGCAAAATAAAAAAAAAACTGGCCAAAAATGTGCATTTCCCCTATAGGCTAAAGTGTGAAAATGCGCATTTGGGGAATTTGCACATTTTTGCATGTTCACATTTGCACAAATGCAAATTTGTGCAAATTCAGAAAGCAAAAAAACCCGTCCGGCGATGGGCGGATGATGGAATGAAAGGCATCTGACAATCTGTGAAACACAGATGGAATGGATTTCACACAATCTCTACATCCCTAATTTCCTCAAGGTGGCACACGAGACAAAAACAATACAACAATAATGTGCTCTGCCACGGAGCCACTCTTCTGAGGGGTCAGAATCCTTGAGGATGATGGTTCTAGGTGGTAGTCCATGACACCATGATGAGAACTGGGAGGTCAATCTTGCCTCCTTCCTCTTCTTTCTGGAAGCACAAGGTACAACTAGGGCAGAGTCCCAGAGGCTCCTAACTTGACTTCTTGCTGATCCTAACAGGTGTCACTCCAAGATTCCACACCCCAGTGATGTGCACCCTTTGCAGGCTGTATCAGCCTGGGCCAACAAAATATCTGTTGTTCGAAGCTGCATCTGTTCAGAATCATAGAATAGTAGGGTTGGAAGGGGGAGACCATCTTGTCCACCCCCCTGCTCAATGCAGGAATCCAAGTCAAAGCATTCCTGACAGGTGGCTATCCAGCTTCATCTTGAATGCCTCCAATTTGGGAGAGCACACCACCTCCCTGGGTCAGGGGTTCCATTGTCGTCTTGCTCTGAGAACATAGAATCATAGAATAGTAGGGTTGGAAAGGGCCTACAAGACCATCGAGTCCAACCCCCTGCTCAATGCAGGAATCCAGGAAGTCAGGAAGTTTTTCCTGATGTTCAGCCGGAATCCGGCTTCCTGTCACTTGAGCCCATTATTCCGTGTTGGGCACTCTGGGATGATCGAGAAGAGATCCTGGCCTTCCTCTCTGTGACAGCCTTTCAAGTACTTGAAGAGTGCTATCCTATCTCCCCCACACCTTCTCTTCTCAAGGCTAGACATGCTCAGTTCTTGCAGTCTCTCCTCATAGGGCTTTGTTTCCAGTCTCCTGATCATTTTCGTTGCCCTCCTCTGAACCCTCCCGGTTTGTCTGAATCCTTCTTAAAGTGTGGTGCCCAGAACTGGACACGGTACTCAGGATGAGGCCTAACCAGTGCTGAGTAGAGGGGAACTAGTACTTCATAGGATTTGGAAGCTATACTTCTGTTCATGCAGCCCAAAAGCATCAGCTCCATGAGATGATCACACTGTGCCTGCAGAGGTTTAAACGAGGACAGAAAATTGACCACGTCGCTCTCAAGAATAAGAAATGAAGTGGGGTAGGGTGAAGACTTGGAAAATAATAATGTTGAGCTGGAACAATGACACAGCTGTCCTATGCATCGACAATGCACAGCAGCTGCAGCTCCCATGGAAGGATGTGGGTGGATGTGGCAGCCGAACTCACCAGTTCATGCTTTCCTAGCTCAAGGTCACAACAAACCTATATATAATAAGGCACCTGCTGCATTTGGAATTAAGAGCAGATACAGGCCCTTTGCATAAGTGGCTTCTTCTGCCATCATTCCATGTGATGGTACAATGACTGAGTTCACACAACACACTAACCCACATGCAGTGGTTGAGTGTGGGTTGTTGTTGAACCATGGGTTGTTTGTTGAAACACGAGTTAGCGTGTGTTCTGAACCCAGGACATTTTCTGCAGTATGTTAACCCTGTAGTATGGCTTACTTTTCTCAAACAGGCCACCTTGAGAACTCATGGTTTGTTGTTGGGCTGTTCAGGGTGGTTAACAAGCCACACTGCATGGTTAATGAGCCACCTTCCAGAAAATGTCCTGGGTTCAGACAACATGCTAATCCATAGGTCATCGAACAACCCATGGTTCAACAACAACCCACGCTCAACCACTGAGTGTTGCGTGAATAGTCCCAGTGTATGGAAATAGAGGGAACATGTGGATGGAGCCAAATACATGGGTATTTCCACCTGATCACTGCCCAACTCACAAAGATCCACACAGCAGACCCTACCCTCATGGTTCTGCTACCCAAACACAAAGGTCTGGCGTGAAGGGTAGGCATGGTTGGGCCCCTGCCAAGGGCTGACACCCCAGCAGGGGGCCACTGACAAGAGCCCCCTGGAGTTGCTGCTCCTCTTCACCACTGCAACCTGCTTGTTCACCTGCCTCTCGCTCTGGCCCAGACAATGGTGGTGGTGAGAAGGAGGAGTAGGAGATGCCGTGGCCTCCTTGCTCCCTGGCTCTCTGCCTGTCATGCAACAAGTGGTAGCAATGATGAGAAAGGATGAGGAGCAAGAGTAGCTGGTGATAATGGCAGTGGGAAGGTGGACTTGCATGTCATGGAGGCTTGGGATCATGGCACCAGGAAGCAGTGATCATGGTGCTCTAATGTACTTGGGCGTCTCCATTTTTTTGAAGAAGGTTGCGTGGCAGAATTTCCCACTAGATTCCTCCTTCCTTCCTTCCTTCCTTCCTTCCCTCCCTCCCAGGATTAATGTGAAGTCAGTGGTTGCTCCAGGTTTGTAAGGCCCTTGGGCAAGACGTCCTCAATGGGACCCTCCCTCAGTGAGTACCTTCTCACCATCATTACCACCAACTGCTATGGAACTTCATCCTCATCATTGCTACCACTTCCTTGCTTGACAGGCAGAGAGCAGGTAGGCCATGGCATCTACTCCTCCTCCTCCTCACCACCTTTGTCTGGGCCAGAGTGAGAGGCAGGTGAACAAGTAGGTTGCAATAGTGAAAAGGAGGAGCAACTCCAGGGGGCTCTTGTCAGTGGGGTCCCCAGCAGCTGCCCAACCATGCCTACTCTTTGACCCTGGCCCTGTGTACAGGAAAACAATAAGGAAACTGAGGCTGGCTTGTGGCATTTACAGTCCTTCTGTTGGGAACTTCCATTTGCCAGGTTAATGGCCAGTTCCGCTCCACTATCACTCCTCTTGCCTTCAGTGGAAGGAGCATATAAATGCTCAGCACACCATGTGTCCAGTTCTGGGTGCCACACTTTAAGAAGGATGCAGACAAACTGGAGAGGGTTCAGAGGAGGGCAACGAAGATGAGCAGGGGACTGGCAACAAAGCCCTACGAGGAGAGACTGAAAGAACTGGGCCTGTTTAGCCTTGAGAAGAGAAGACTGAGGGGAGATATGATAGCACTCTTCAAGTCCTTGAAAGGTGGTCACAGAGAGGAAGGCCAGGATCTCTTCTCCATCATCCTGGAGTGCCTGACATGGAATAATGGGCTCAAGTGACAGGAAGCCAGATTCCGGCTGAACATCAGGAAAAACTTCCTGACTTTTAGAGCAATACGGCAATGGAACCAACTACTTAGGGAGGTGGTGGGCTCTTCCACACTGGAGGCATTCAAGACGGGGCTGGACAGTCACCTGTCAGGGATGCTTTGACCTGGATTTGTGCATTGAGCAGGGGGTTGGACTCGATGGCCTTGTAGGCCCCTTCCAACCCTACTACTCTATGATTCTATGTGGGTGTAACCCACAAGAAGCCAGCTTCCTTTTCTCCTGAAGTACCATAATTACATCCACTTTTGGAGGATCAGCAGTTGGTCTGTATCTTCTTCCTGGTCCTTGTCCCCCCACACCTAGAGATATTGGAGGAATCTGTTTGGGGTGTGGAGCATCACGGGCTTTTGTCAGGTTGGCCCCCCAGACTTTGGTCCATTTTCTGCTAACTGGCCCAACTAGGTCTGCAGCGAGTCAGGCCGGGTAGCAGATTTCCCTTGTTCTTTTATTTGCACAAATTATGGTTGAATCATTGCACAAATTTGCATTATTTGTGCAAATTGCACGAAGTAAGGCCACCATTTGCACAAGTTACACAGATTTGTGCATATTTTGGCCACAATTGGCGAAAATCTCTACTTGCATAAATCGTGGCCAACACCCCCCCAAAACAAAACCCAACAACACAAAAAGTCCCCAGAGTTTAGAGAAAACCCACAGCTCAGCTCACAAATGCAGCATGAGTCGGGCACCGAACTCCTCCGAGCCCCCAAAGTGGCCAATTTCATGAAATCCCTATCCAGACCTTGTTAAAAACAAACAGTTTTCATTTGGATTTTTATATGATCCCATTGCAGCATGTAACGCTCCTGATGTGATGACTGAGTTTGATCGTATTATTTTACATAAAGCACTCCAAGGAGCAAACTGGAATGCAAGGGTGCTATCTAAATAACATCAGCATAATAATTGTTCTGTCAGCTGTAGTCAGAGCTTTCAGCAGGAGTCTAAGTTTTCACTCTTCTATCTGATCTCTCTATCGATCAAGCTGGAAATTTGCTTCTGTTTGGACATCAAACCAACAATCTCCCAACAGTTGCCTGTTGGGAAATCTTATCAAGTCTTACCTGGTACACTTTGGTGCCCAAACCAGTATCATGTGATGATTCAAAGGTGTTTTCCACTTGCATTGATCTCTCTATATATCAAAGCTCACACCTGCTTGTGGGTTCAATTTATTTACTTACTTATTTATTTATTTATTTATTTATATGATGTTTATATCCCACCATTTTTCCTCCAAGGAACTCAAGGCGGCTTACATTATCCTCCTCCTCTCCATTTTATCCTCACAACAACCCTGCGAGGTAGGTTGGGCTGAGAGTTTGTGACTGGCCCAAAGTCACCCAGTGAGCTTCCATGGCCAAGTGGGGACTAGAACCCAGATTTCCCGGCTCCCAGTCCAGCACTCTAGCCACTATTTATTTATTTTATTTATTTATTTAATTTAGGGTGTTTTTACCCCACTCTTCAGCCGAAAAAGGCTCCCAGAGTGGCTTACAAAGATGAATATTAAGAGAGTCCCTGCCCTAGGGCTTACAATCTAAAAGACACGACACAAAAGGAAAAGGGATTGGGAGGAAGGAGGGCTCTCAACAGCCAGGGTTGCAGCCAGGGACACAACTGAGAGACGGCATAATATGTTTTATATTCCAGACACTGGCATGGCTGACTGGAGGATACTGGGAGTTCTAGTCCAACACATCTGGAGGACACCAGCTTGAGAAAGGCTGCTGGAGAGGCAAGAAGGGAAGGGAAGAAGGCTGAAATGTTAAGGAAGATGACTCTAACAACTCGTGTTTCATGAGACAACCCCAGAAGGCAGCAATAGGGGCAAAACAGGGACTGTGGTTTAGGAGGTGTCAGAAAATAGGAACTGTTCCTGGAAAATAGGGACAGGGCATATGCTCTGTAAGCCCATGGTGTGACATATGATGTCTGCAGTGAAGGCTGGTTGCTCTGATGTCATGGGGAAGCCTACCGGTCTTTGAGGGCTCCCATTCCTAGCAGTGTCAGATTGCTAGAGGTGAAGGCAAGATGCCTTGAGCATGGGCCTGACTTTGTTGTCCTTTCCCTCGGTACCCAAAAGTGCACCACAGCCCAGAATGCGAAGGCAGGCCAAGTGTTGGCCGGCCCTACCATAAGGCAGAGTGAAGCACCTGCCTCAGGCTGCTAATTTGGGGTGTCAAGAAAGGGCAGCAAATCACTATTTAATTTATTATTACTGGATTTTTATTCCCAGGGAGAGGGAGAGGTGCTTGTGGGGGTTTTGACTCAGGTGCCCAAATAACCTGACCAGCCTTGGGTACTATGCATGTACCCCAGGGAGGGCATTCTATTTGCTGACCTGCTCATGCAGTAAAATGTTTTGGAGGCCAGATTTGATTTGCAACTGAGCCAGAGAAAACCAGTTTAATTTTCAGACATCTTGCAAATGTCCTCATAATGGATCCATCTACATTTTTTAAAAAAAGGAAATCACATTTTCATTCACAACAGGGGAGAGAGCGCCCTTCGCTGGCGCTGTCCTGTCAGCATCACCACCCTGGAGCTCTCGATGCATCCGAGAGGCAGACCTCCCTGCCTCTGCATCTTTGCCACCATGTGCCGCCGCCTCCGTTTAAGTGCGCGGAGCTGCTATTAATCAATGGCAAAGTGAGAAGTAAGTAGAAAAATGTAATCAGTGCTTGGGAGGAAGCTGGGGATAATTGAAAGAAAGGCTTTTGAGCTGGGATGGTTTTAATCAGCACCCCATTCCTGCTCCTCTGGGCTATTCCACCCCGCCGCCACCACCCCCCCTCAGACCGTGAGTGCTTTCTGCAGACTGGGAGCACCAGATTGAGAGCCATCTAACTCAGGCAGGGAGGAGAAGGGTGTGTGTGCTGGAGAATTACCCTGCAGAGTGAAGTGTTTATTTGGGTGTCTTTTCATTTTCATAATTGACATGCCCGGGGCTGCTTTCCGGCCTCCCTGTCCACAACTGCCACTCAAAAGTGACGGACGTGTCAGTGACGTGTCAGTCCCCTTTTGTTCAGCTGATCTTTCCGCCCAGCGTGCAAGAGCTTCTGCCTGGAAGTCTGAGCTGTGGATTTCCGCCAACAGAGCAGGGGAAACACGGGGTGGCGGGGTGGCCTCTTTTACAGAGGACAGTCCTCGATCTGAAGGGGTCCTCTGTTTGAAGTGCCATCCTGTCGAATCCCAGATAACGAACCATCAACATTGTTAGTGCCTGCACAGCACAGGCGGATGCCCCGTTCACAGCCTTCCCCAGTCTGGTGAGATGTACTGTATTTCTATTTAAATTATATTACTTATTTCCAGATTTGCATCTATACATATAAATGAGCATCTGCTAATATTATGCCATCCTCTGGCCACTTTTGTCTTCTTTTTTGTCGATTCATAAGCAGGCGCTCTACTCAAGGAGTGTGACACCGGGGCGTGTGTTGTCTCCCCAGTGTTTCCATGTATATTTGTGCATCCCTTATACAGCATCTCCTCTTTTCATGCAACTAGAGAGCAAGAGGTAAACATCTGGCAGTGATTTTCAAGAGGGACACACAACAACAACAACAACATTGTTGCAGCACAAAGTGCTTCTGTTCAGGTCACACAGCCGCTCCATTCTATTCCCCCTCTCACTTGGCGTGGAATCCGTGTGGAAAACGCACACACAATGATGTCTGCATCCCACGCTCATCCCATGCGGATGGGATATGCACTGAACACACACAGTCCGCATTGGGTTCTCCCACCATCACCCGTAAGGATTTTTTTCTAAAGAGATCTTAATGATATAGGGCAGGATGCAAATGTTTTAAATAAATGAAATAAGATAATAAATGTAAATATATTTATAATATAAAAATATATTTATAGTATAAAATATATTTATAATATAAAATATATTTATAGTATAAAATATATTTATAATATAAAACTATATTTCAATATAAAAAGTAAGTAAAGATTTTCTTTCTACTTCTGCAAACATCAGGGACTTCCCCAGGTCTGCCAATACCGCCCTTTTGCACATGAGTGTGCCATTTTGACTACATATGCAACAGCACTCACGGACATCAGAAACAGAGGGGCAGCATTTCCCCATCAATTTGGCTTTCCCAAGTCCCTGCTTCTTCTCCTGCTGCTAGGATTCTTCTGTCTCTGCTATATTATTCATTCACCCATTCCTGCATACGGCCCTATCAGTGGCCGTGATGCCTTACGCAGGCCAAAGAGATGGGCTCCTGTTCTCAAGGAGGTCACATTCTCTAGGATCAAAGCAACAAGACCAATGGCACATGGATGCCCTTCGTCTCTCCCCACCCCACCCCCACTCCCATTCAGGGAACGTCAAGCCAGCTTGGAGCTCCAGGGACCCTGCCGCTTCTGTAACGGCTTAGCAGAAACTGAGAGCTTATATAAGAGAGCCAGTATGGCGCACTGGTTAGAGTGTTGGACTGGGACACTCTAGACCCCACTGGGCCTAGAGTTCTTGTCCCCACTGGGCCATGAAGCTCACTAGGTGCCTTTGGGTCCGTCCCTGACTCTCAGCCTAACCTACCTCACAGGGTTGCTGTGAGGATAAAATGGAGAGGAGGAGGAAGAGGAGAAGGCGGGTCATGTATGCTGCCTTGGGATCTTTGGAGGAAATAGCAGGATATAAATGTAACAAACAAATAAATAATAGAATACAATAGAATAGAATAGAATAGAATAGAATAGGACAGAACAGAATATAGAGCCGGAGGCCCCACCCCTTCCTGGTTCTCAGCCAGGCCCTGATCCACTCAGCTGTTTACACAAGGATCCCCCTCCACTCGAGTAGAGCCACCCAGGGCCAGCCCAAAGATTTTGCTGCCTGAGGCAAAGGACAAGATGGCGCCTTCCCTCCACTCCCCATTCCGTGAACAAAAGCTGACGAGACTGGCAGCTGAATGCTGGAGACAGGCCTGCTCCTTCCACTTGTACTGAAGAGTGGTCTGTCACCTCTCCACTCTTACACCCTGCACCTGAGAGCATCGGGGGTGGGGGGAGCAGGTCCACTGGCCATGTGGCTCTATCCATCCGATGTCCCTTGGCATCGGCAGCCTGAGTCAGCTGCTTCACTCTGCCTCATGGTAGAGCCAGCCCTGGAACCCCCTGCAGCTATCCAGGCACTTTCCTGATGGCCTGGAAGCCCTGCACCATCTTCTCGGCTCCTGTGCCCCTGGGGTTGCTGGGGTGGGGGATCTGAGAGCCAGCCAGGAGCCCTCGCGAGAAGTGTGGATACCTCCAGTCCTGTGACTGGAGTGACTGGGTCCCAAGGTTCCTCAGGGTCACTGGCAGTGTGGGGGTCTTGTAGGGGTCCTGCTCCCCCTGTTCCTCCAAGGAGACCCCAGGATCCAGGCTAGACCCTGACTCCGGTGGAGGCCGGGGGCTCCGATGTCAGTGGGGCGGTGAATCCACTCCAGGTTTCAGTCAGAACCAGTCAGAACTCTTAAGGAGCTACCCAAGGTGTGAAGCAGTTCTGACTGATTCTGACCGAAACCCGGAGCGGATTCACCGCCCCGCTGACATCGGAGCCCCCGGCCTCCACTGCCTGACTCCCAAAAGATGTGGCCACTCTCTTGTGCTGGGCAGGCGGCTGAGCCACCGGCGGAGAATACGTGACCATCCCCGCCTCTGCCGCCACTCCCACCACTTCTGCAAAGTCCCTGTTGCACCTGCAGTATAGATTGGGCCCTTGCTGAGACCAGTACGTGCTCGTGTGTCTCATAGGACCGGTACGTGATCAGTATGTGCGCCGTGCATGTGTTCTGTTTGGTTTGGTTGCATTGATTCAATTTCCTCACCCATTTTCTAAACTGCTTCAGACAAATGACTTCCTTCCTGGAGTTGTGGCAAGGATCAGGAATCTAGATAGACCAGAAGGGCAGAAGAGTCTCTGGGCTGGAAGAGAGAGCAAGATGCCGCTGCCCAGGACAGAGAGAGGCACAATGGTCCACCTAGATTTGAGACCCTGCTCTGAACGATCTCACAGGGGCCCTTTTTAGGTAGCTCTGTGTGTTACTTAAGAACATCAGAACATCAGAGCCATGCTGGATCAGACCAAGGCTCTATCTAGTCCAGCATTTTGTTTACACAGTGGCCAACCAGCTGTCGACCAGGAACCCATGACCAGGACATGAGCGCAACAGCACCCTCCCACCCATGTTCCCCAGCAACTGGTGCACATAGGCACACTGCCTCTGATACTGGATGTAGCACATCAGGACTAGTAGCCATTGATAGCCTTTTCCTCCAGGGATTTGGCCACCCCCTTTTAAAGCCTTCCAAATTGGTGGCCCTCACTACACCCTGTGGTAGCGAATTCCGTAGTTTAACTATGTGCTATGTGAAGAAGTCCTTCCTTTTATCTGTCCCGAATCTCCCACCAATCAGCTTCATGGGGTGACCCCATTGTATTCTAGTATTTTGAGAGAGGGAGAAAAATGTCTCCCTGTCCACATTCTCCACTCTATGCATAATTTAGTCCACCACTATCATGTCTCCCCTGTCCCTCCTCTTTTCCAAACTAAACAATCCCAGCTGTCGTAACAGTCCCTCATAGGGGAGATGCTCCAGCCCCTCGATCATTTCAGTTGCCCTTTTCTGCACTTTTTCCATCTCTACAACTTCACAACTTCAGTTGTGAGGTATACAAATAACATTTCTCTTCCCCCTATGCACCCCAACCCATGCTTTATGACGGCTTCTGCATTCCCAATATGTTACAGCAGGGGTGTTGAATCTCTTTCAGCCCAGGAGCTGAATTCCACCTTGGAGAAGCTCTCACAGGCTGCGTTCCAGTGTTGGGAAGGGCCAAAGGCAAAAGGGGCGGACCCAAAATATGACCACATTGTAGCTTAAAGCTCTCAGTGCTGGCAGCCTCATGAGAAGCTTTTCAACCTTGCAGAAGGGAGAAAAAACTGCACGAAAGCTGGGAAACCACCAAACACTTTGTGGTTGGAGGAAGAGGGCAAGGCCTTGTGGTGACAACCAGAGGGCTGGATTTCTTTACCTGTTTACCAGCTCTGGCTAAAAAGGGGGGAAATGATTTTGCACATGCACAAAAATGACTTTGTGCATGCACAATTTTGCATTTTAAAAATGACTTTGAGCATGCACATTTTGCATTTTAAACTCACTTAAACCATAGCACCACCATGACTACAGAAATAAAGCGGCGTTTGCTTCTGCTGCCCTGATGCTAAACACATATACTTGGGAATGAAACCATATCATTGTAGAAAAAATTAAATTAATAACAACAACATGAGCATCTCTACGCATATACATGAATGGCCACAGTATGTTTGTTTAAAAAATATAAGAAGGAAGAAAGGATGCAGTGGCAAGCAGAATCAGCCCTGGTATGCTCTGGCATGCTCATATCGGCCCAGGTGTTGATACTGGGCCTGTTTACTGCTGTTCCCATCATCTGTCGCTCTGCGGGTGATCACTTGGATGCCCCCTGGGCTGCAGGGCCCTGGACGTCAGCCCTGAGTTCTGACTGTAGCAGCACCATTAGCACTGCATCAAAGGGGACTACGTTCTGCAATATCTTCAGGTTGAATTCTATAGTTCAGTCGGATGAGTGTCATTGATCTAATCTGGGCGCAACTCACTCCCTCTTCACTTACAGTGCCTTTCCCTAACCCGACTGCAATTCCCATCATGCACATCCAGCATGCCCATTGGCCCTGCTGGCTGGGGATGATGGGAGTTGCATTCCAACACACATAGGGGGTACCGGGTTGGAGAAGGTGGTTTTAGTATATGAGAGCCCTGCATGGGAACAGGTGCAGCAAAACTGGGGAGGAGGATCTGAATTTTACACATTTATATCCCAGGTTCCCAGCTTTCTCCCAAAGAGTTGCCAGGAAAGGGGTGGGGGAGGTTATTCCATTTTATCATCACATTCACAACAGTCCTGCAATGTAAGCTTAGGCTGAGAGTTATGACCTGTCCACACTGCTAACCCAGATTGGTTTTATAGATGCTTGCTTATTTATTCATTTCATTTCATTTCTCTATCGCCCAATAGCCAAAGCTCTCTAGGTGGTTCACAAAAATTAAAACCACAAAGTGCAGCATAAAACAATATAAAATATGAAAGCTTAAAACCACAATATAACAGTGCTAGAATAAAACCTAGCACAGTGCAGAGATTTAAAATACAGATTTAAAACACCAAAGCTAAAAGACCAAGAAGCTAAAATGCTAAAATACTGGGAGAATAAAAAGGTCTTCACCTGCCGCCGAAAGGAGTACAACGTACAGTAGGTGCCAGGCGAACCTCTCTAGGGAGCTCATTCCACAGCTGGGGTGCCACAGCAGAAAAGGCCCTCTTCCTGGTAGCCACCCGCCTCACTTCCTTTGGCAGGGGCTCACGGAGAAGGGCTGCTGAGATGCTTCAGTCATATCAATCTCTATTTCTAATACTTGTCCCTGGGGTGGGGGGTGGGGGGTTGCCTTCTGGAGATGTCTTGTTAAAACCTGACAATGCCTGAGCTTGACGGAGTAGTTCTGACCTTGAGTACAGAGTTTGTTTTCATGACTTGCCAATGTGCACCCCCCGATCTGGATTGGGACCCTAGCATGGAGGGGAAGGATAACAGGACTTTAATCCTTTGCTCTCTGCTGTGGTCCCAATCTGGATTGGGCACAAAGTGCCTGCAATTTGCATTGCAATGAAGGAAAGAAAAAGGTCCCCATTCATTTCAATGGGGTCTTTTTTTGCAATCCATATTGCAGGCATGGGGTCCCTGCTCTGGACCGGAACCTCGGCAAGAGGCAAAGGGTTAAAGCCAGTGCCTGCCTCCAGGGTTTGGAGAGCCCATGGGCAAGACACCCTCCGTGGGCCCCCCCTCAGTGCATCTACCTTCCCACTTGCTCCCACTTGCTTGCTTGGCTGCCAAAGAGCCAGGGAGCAAGTGGGCCGTGGCATCTCCCGCTCCTCCTCCTCTCCACCACTGTTGTCTGGACCAGAGCAAGGGGCAGATGAACAGGTAGGATGCAATGGAGAAGAAGAGCCAGTCCCAGCAAGGCTCTTGACAGTGGGTCCCTGCCTGGGTGTGAGCCCTCAGCAGGTGCCCAACCATGCCTACCCTTGATGCTGGCCCTGGTTAAAGCCCTCTACACAACACAGCCCACACTAAGGGTCCTGATCTTAATTGCCACCCCCACCCCTGGCCGATTTGTGGACGAAAGAACACCCTGCACTCAAGGGCTGAACTATGCAGTTAAGATCCTATGTAGTTTGCCCCTAAAGAGCTGTCATTCTTCAAGGTTCAGGGTCTATAGTTGTTAAAGCTCACAGTGGAGAGGAGATGTCTTGATGCTAACACACTGACATTGTATAGCACATGGCTTGCTAGTTCATTCAGCTTGCCAGCTGCTACAGTGTGTTTTGAACCGCTGATGGCCTGTTGTAGGACAATTATGTTAAAAACCAGTGGACATTCAGAGTTGTGATGTCATGTGCTGGAGCTCCAGGGATAGATCTTCTTTGCTCTGGCACATGAATGAGGTGATAATGAGGCTTTCAAACTCTACTGCTGTTTGGGACAGATCAGCATGGAGGAAGTAAAAAACAAGGAAAATAATCAAGCTGACACTAGATTCCCCCCACACACACACACACTTTTCTTTCACACTAGCCGTTTAAATGACATCACTTCCTTGCAAGATTTTTTGCATTCTACTTAAAAGCGAAAGGCTGCATTTCAGCTGGCTGAAGATCTTTTGCTAAAGCTCAGCATGTTTTTCAAGTTGAACTTATGCTGTCAAAAGTAAGCACCACTGTGCATGCTGCCTTAGAGCAGGGTATATCAGGCAGGTTGGAGGGGGAAACGCTTTTCTCATCTCAGCTGCAGACAGTTTAGGTTAGTGCTGCTAACGGGAAGATGTGTCTGGTGGGCTGGGGGTCCTATGCGCTCTGCAAAGGAAGGGCCAAAGCAACAAAGGGCCTTGCTGCAGTTTGAGATCCAGACGAGTGAACTCAAGTATTGCCTGTCTTTGCCTCTTGCTCTTCTTTAGCGTTCCAGAAGCTCACAGAGAGCTAGCACCAAGGGTGGGCATGGCTGGGCATCCGCCGAGAGCCCGAGCCCCAGCAGGGGCCCACTGACAAGAGTTCTCTGGAGTTGCTCCTCCTCTTTGCCCTTGCAACCTGCTTGTTCACCTGCCTCCCTGTCTGGTCCAGACAACGGTGGCGGTGAGGAGGAAGAGGAAGAGCAGCAGATGCCATGGCCTACTTGCTCCCTGGCTCTCTATCTGTCCAGCAAGCAAGGGGTAGCCAGAGCAGCTGCTGACAATGGCTGTGAGACGGGAGGGGGCCCACGGAGGGGGCCTTGCCCAAGGGCCTTCAAATATCTGGAGCTCACACATATGTTGGCTTCCCCCTGCTGTCAAAGGAGGTGCTGTGTGCACTCCTGCCCCCCCCCCACTTTCTTCATTTCAGCAGCCTCATTTAGGTGGAAGAAGTCATTTTGTTGTTGCTCTTGATAAACTATTGGGAGTTAGAAACCCTTGCTGGGCTCCTGCAAATCACCCACCTATCTACCAGGAGATCCCAATTTACCTTCTGCCCACCCCTGCTTTAGGGGATGCAGGAAAATGTTAAAATAGGAAACCCCTGGGCCAGCAAAAAGGCAGCACTGAAGAGATGTCCTACACAAGATATTAGGGGCAAAGCAGGACAAAGTGGGCTTGGGTGAAGCTGTCTGTATACCAGGTATAAGAGGATGCACATAAATGTGTGTGTGTGTGTGTGTGTGCGCTACAGATGTATTTGACTGTGTCCTTTTTTCTTTCTTTTTTTGCATGTACGCATGTAAAGGACAATTTCAGAGGCCTCAAATATAGAGGATGGGGGTCTCCTTTCAATTTGCAGTGCACCTTCCATCTGGAAAGACTCCAGGCATCCTTATTTGTACAGTCTACAGGTTCCAGGACTGGGCATCATGTGAGCCCCATAAGGTGTTGCAAGCAGGGCAGGGGATGGACGGCTGATTTCCACTGTTGTGATGCTGAAAGCCAAATGTGCAGTGTTACACTGTGGCAAAGGGTATGTGTGTGTGTGTGTGAGAGAGAGAGAGAGACAGGGAAATCGGAGCAGAAATCAAACGAGCCCTCCCCACACACACATACATTCCCTTGCATGTGCCTGATACATCCTTTTCCTCCTCCTATTGATTTAGATGTTCCGCCACTCAGACGTTCCTTGGGTTGGTTGTGGGGGGGGGGGGAGGCATGAGTGAGACCAAGCGAGCAAGGGAGGGAGGAAGAAACCGGCACTATACAGATCAGAGAGGCAGAGAGAGACTGCAAGGGGGGAGAGAGAAAAGAAGAGCCCGGAGCTGAACTCCTACCGGGGAAACTTGACCGCTGGGGTGGTCCGAAGCCTCTGCTCTCCCCTCGCCACACGTGCAACCTGGCTGGGGGCCATCCTGTGCAGCAGCTCACACGAGGTCTCTGCTGCTGAGTGTCTCAGGCTGGAGGAGGATTCAGGAAGGCAGGCTGCAGCCACCGCGTTTTTTGTGTGGATGAGCCACAGACAGCCAAAGCAAGGGACGGATTTGCTGGGCTCCTGGGGGGACCGCGAGCCTCCCCGGCTGTGCACCTGGGAATTCGACTTCAGCCGAGGGCAAATTTGGGTCGCTGCTTTTCATCGCTTGGCGTTTGGAGGCGGGGATCCCCCCCCCCCCGAAACCCTTCTTGGGTGCACACATGGGCCGAGATGGTCTTCCTGATGCGCCCATAACCTCTCTGGCGGCGGCGTGAGACTACAAGGCGGCTGGAGTCGGGCATCTGCCCTGTCGAGAATCCGGTGTGACTAACAGAATCTCCCCCCACGGTGGTGGGCAAGGAGGAGGGGGCTTCGAGAGGGGCTACAGGTTGCCCCGTGGCAGGTGCGACTCCTGCCTCACTTTCCTGCGTTCCGTGTCCGGCCAGGTCGCTTCCTATGACATTTGGGATTAAAACTTGGGTTTCAGAGAGCTGCCAAGATGCCTTTCCACCCAGTGACCGCCGCTTTGATGTACCGGGGCATTTATACCATCCCCAACATCCTTGCAGCAGAACAGCATCCTGTTGACATACCTGAAGATGAGCTGGAAGGTGAGTCGTTTGGGGCCAGCCTTTCGGAGGGGCTTATGCTGGCCTCGACGAAATGGTCCTCAGCGGCGGCGAAGCGCACCTCGGGGGAGACGGGGCATCTCTCCGAGCTGTGGTCCTTCCGTTTGACTTGAAACTGTGTTGCGGGGAGAGGGATGCGGGCTGACCTGGGACCTGTTCCGCCCGAGGATTGCAGCATGCGGGGACCCTAAAACCGCTGGTGGGGTGTCCCTAAGGGGGCAGAACTAAAAGAAAAGCCCTGAAGTACGCAAAAGCCAGAGAGGCGCGGATGGAGAGAGACAGAGAGAGAATTGCATACTGTAAATGTCACTTGAGAGGACAAAGGAGGGGGCTGCAAGGGAAGAAGCAAAGAGAAGGGAGAAACGACAGGACGTGGGACTAGGAATGAGGGACAGAAAGGGGGGAGCATCAGATTGGCCGAGCCAGGGTTCAGGATCAAAGTGGAAAGTGAGCCAGGAACTACGGCAGCTTCGGGAAAGGCGCAGAAAGCGACTGCCCAAGTCGCAATCTCTGCTTTGCCCAGGAAAGAGGCACGGAGGTTGTGGAAGGGACCGGTCCAAATGTCAGTGAGCTGAGCAGGCATTCAGTGTGGGAGGGGTGTGTGTGTGGGGGGGGGGGAGAGCTTCCCTCCTCCCTCTGCTTTTGTAACCATCTCTCTGGGAAGGGGGATTACCTGCAGTCAGTGCGTGGAACAGGTAGTGGGGGGGGGGGAGCGTTGTTGCTCCAGGAAGCCATGGAAGTGGTGCTGGAGTCCCCACCCCCGTCCCCCCACCCCCGCGCCCTCGTCCCTGCGTGAGAAAAACATCCACTGCAGGTGCGTCCTGGAGTTGTAACTTGGAAAACACGCACACACGCCCTCCATCTTCGAGCAGCCTCATCCACTCCTGCATGCACCTGATCTTGGATTTCCCTGACGGGGAAGGCGCTGCCTCTCCATCACCACCGAGAAACTGTTTCCCGAGCATCCTTGGGTTGGGTACCAGAAGCTTGTTCATCACACAGGCCCAGTACCAGTACGGGGGGAAAAACAACAACTGGGCTCCTGTGTGCCTGCTGCTGTCTTGGGGAGGTGTGTGGATTGAGGATGTGCGGAGGGAATCTCTCCTCGGCTCCCCCCCTCCTCCTCCCACCCCCCCAACACACACACACACACACACACACACACACACCAGAGCTTCCAACCATTCGCTGCGCTCCCCTATTGAAATTCCACTCGTGTCCCTTTAAGAATCCAATCTGTTTGGGTGAAGGCAAGGCGGAGGAGATGCCTGCCCGCCTCTCTCTCCCTCTCTCTCTCCGCCTAGCTGCCTCGCCTTCCTCCTTCCCTCAGTCAATCTATCGATTTGCCAAAGTCATCAGAGAGTGGCATGGAGTGTGTGCTTTTAGAGACTCGACTAATGGAGATTGGCAGCCGGGGAAAGGAGCAGGGGAGTGATGGGTGGTCACCGGGTGTTGAGATGTGTGTGTGTGTGTGGGGGGGGGGGATTATGTCCCCAAGTGTGGATCAACAGGTCCGCATCAGAAAGCCCATAGTGGCCCGGTCCTTGGGAATATAAGAATATAAGAACAGAAGAAGAGCCCTGCTGGATCAGACCAAGAGTCCATCTAGTCCAGCATTCTGTTCACACAGTGGGCGGCCAACCAGCTGTGCACAGGAAACCCACAAGCAGGACAGGAGTGCAACAACAGCCCCCTGCCCATGTTCCCCAGCAACTGGTTACACAGACCTACTGCCTCTGATATTGGAGGTAGCATAGCGCCATCAGGACTATTTATTTATTTATTGCATTTATACCCCGCCTTTTTTCCTCTTGCAAGGAACCCAAGGCGGCTTACATTATCCTCCTCCTCTCCATTTTATCCTCACAACAACAACCCTGTGAGGTGGGTTGGGCTGAGAGCCTGTGACTGGCCCAAAGTCACCCAGTGAGCTTCCATGGCCGAGTGGGGACTAGAACCCGGATCTCCCAGCTCCCAGTCCAACACTCTTGCCACCACACCACACTGGCTCTCAGTGACTAGGACTAGGAACCATGGATAGCCTTCTCCTCCCGGTTTTTGTCTCATTCCCTTTTAAAGCCATCCAAATGGGTGGCCATCACTATGTCTTGTGGTAGTGAATTCCATAGTTTAACTATGTGCTGTGTGAAGAAATCCTTCCTGTGATCTGCCCTGAATCTCCCACCCATCAGCTTCATGGGATGACCCCACTGGGATCTAGTCCAAGCAACATTGGGAACTGCCTGAAACTGAGTCAGATCCCCAGCTCAGTACCACCTGAAAGCGGCTCTCCAGAGGCAGAGAAGGGTCTTCCCCCACCCCCAGCCTGATCCTTTTCAAACTGGAGGTGCCAGCGGGGATCGAACCTGGGACCTTTTGCATACAGAGCAGGTGCTTTTACCACTGAGTTATGGCCTGTGGCTGCACAGAGGCTGTGAACTTAGGAGGCATTCAGACACTGGGGAAAGGGGGTGGATATATGATGCTAAATCTAGTCTATCGAGCCCGATATTGTATACTCTGATTGGCAGCAGTTCTCCGGGGGTCTCAGGAAGAGAAGGGGGTTTCCCCTTCCCTTGCTAGCTGATCCTTTGAACTGGAGAGGTCAGGGACTGAACTGGGGATGTTCTGCCTGCTCAATGGTTGATTGAAGGCCCAGAGAACAGAGGACTGGAGTTTCTGATCTCCAAAGGCTAGTCATGTGGGAGGTACTTACATATTTATTTGATTTATCATTGATTTGTTACATTTAGATCCTGCCTGTTCCAATCCAAAGAGCCCAAGGCAGCAATCATGATGCTTCTCCTTCTCCTCCTCTCCATTTTATCCTCACAACAACCCTGTGAGGTAGGTTAGGCTGAGAGTTAATGACAGGCCCAAAGTCACCTGGTGAGCTTCCTGGCCGAGGGGGAAACTAGAACCCGGGTCTCCCCAGCCCAACGCTCTAACTGCTATACCGCACTGGCTCTCTTTACCCTCAACGAGGCAGTGTTGAGAAAGGGCTGGGGGGCGGCGGCCTTTATCTCTGTATTGAAATATTCTCCCCACCCACACCCCAGAATCTGAAATGGTGCCCCCTGTCCAAGCTGGAGTGTTTGTTGCCAGCTGGCTAATCCTCCAATACCAGATAGCTTGTCCTCACAGCTGGGGTGTTTAGAAAGGTACTTGCCGTTTCCCCAGATATTTCCTGGCTGCTGCACCAAATTAGCCACATGTGAATCCCCTTTGGGGGCAAGCCCCCTTCGAACAATACAATTTCCCTACACCGACGTGACTGATGTGCTAGACATTTCCATGCAGACACACATGGACACACATGTTCGCTTTGCCCTCATGGCTTTCCTTTGTTTGCACATGTCATCTTATGGCTAGTCAAATATGTTCATCGCACGTGGGGCGGGGGGGGGGGTGTCTTGTGAACTGGAAGGTCTCCAGGAGGGGAAAGTGCACAAGTTTCTCAAGAGGTCATTTTATCTCTCTTGTGGGGTGGGAAGTTTTGCCCCTCTGCCCCGCTGCCCTCAAATACCGCACTTTTCTTTTGAATGTAGGCTGGAAAACGGATCACTCACTGATATGGGAGAAAGTTAAGGGGTGCGTTTGGGGGGTGCTATAGAGGTAAGGCCTAAACCTGCAACCCTGCCTTTGAGACCCCCTTACAGCTCCTATCGTCTGTCTGTCTGTCTGTCTATCGCAGTATCACATTATGCACACAGCAGAATGAGCTTCTTACACATGGTGATGCATAGTCTTCCTACACAGCGTGTCTAGGTGGGAAATGATGTTCACAAGACCTTTTTTCTCACCCTATCACAGGATCACAGCACATTGCCAGTCACAGTTGCTGATCCCAGTTTGTGGGGGGCAAGCGTGCATGCTGGTTTTTCTTTTCCCCACAACCCAACTCAGCAGAGTCCACTCCCCAACAAACGGTGATTCAGCCAGGTAATTTTAGACCCCGGATTTAACGGCCTTATGCCCTTCCCTTTAGACAGCCATGAGTTGTGAACCACACACAATTAACATTTCTCTTCCCCCTACCACCACTGCCCCCACCATTCCTTGCTTTACAACTCTTTCGACACACCTGATACATTCGAATGAAACCACCACAAAAATGCTTGGCAAGCTGGATAACAGAAATTATCTGAGCTTGTGCAGTTTCACATTTTAAATTCAAACCATAACACCGTCACGGCTACAAGAACAATATGACGCACAAAGAGACTTGTGGCACCTTAAAGACCAACACATTTCTTCCGGCATAACCCTTCATGGATACTGTCCATAAAAGCTTATGCCAGAGAACATCTGGTCGTCATTAAGGGGCCACAAGAGTCTGTGTTGTTCTTGCTGCAACAGACTAAGACAGCTACCTCTCTGGAAAGGTGAGGATGACGATGATTTACAATTCTGTACAGCCAAATAGCCAAAGCTCCCTGGGTGGTTTACACAAGATTAAAATCTTAAAAATACAATATAAAACATAATATAAAAACAATTTACATACTAAAACAATTAAAAATGATCAACAACAGAAATCCCAGGACTGGTTAAAACTTGATCATATGCTGTCAAATGGCTAGGAGTAGAGGAAAAAGGATGACAACATTGGTACCAGATAGATGTTGTAGTAGATGTTGTATGACTCGGGGGCCACCACTGAAAAGGCCCTCTCCGCTCTCCCTTGTTGGCATCCCCCAAACTTCCCTTGGAGGCGGCACCTGGAGGAAGGCCTCAGATGACGATTGTAGTCTACGGGTACATTCATACCAGGAGAGATGCTCCATCAGGTATTTCAATCTCGAGCCATGTAAGGCGTTATAGATCAAAGCCAGCACTTTGAATTGGGCTCAGAAGCGTACAGGCAGCCAGTGCAAGTGGGCCAGAACTGGTGTTACATGTTCAGACCTTCTGGGCCCCGCTATCAACCTGGCCACTGCATTTTGCACGAGCTTCTGAGCCGTCTTCAAGGGCAGCCCTACTTTGAGCAGATTGTAGTAATCGGAGGTTTGCCAGCCCAGGTGCTGAACTGTTAGCCGCTGCCTCCATCATTGGCTACTCTCTGGGTGGTCATTTGCCCACCCCTCCCCACCCCCAGGGCTGCAGGGGCCTCAACATCAGCCCAGAGGTCCAACCCGAGCAGCACCAGGGCCAACAAGTTATATGCCACCCACGTGCAGCCTGTACTCATCTCTATCGCATTGTATAGAAGAACAAGCTATGCACAAGTGCCACAATCCAACTGGAGGCGGGAGCGCTGTTGTTACACAACACCTCCTCATCACCACATTGTTCCTTCTCCCCCTGCCCAGGGACTTTTCCTTGCAATTCCAATTTAGGGGTATAGCTTCTGATCCTATAACAGTGCTTGAACCAGCAGCACGGGTGCCACATTGGCACATGTTAAGCCGCCTTATGCCAGGTGAGGATCTTTGCCCATCCAGCCCTGATGTCTGCTCTGAATGGTAGTGGTTCTCTGGGATCACCCAGTGAGCTTTGTGGCTGAGTGGGGATTTGAACCTGGGTCTCCTCAGTTCTAGTCTAACACTTTAACCAACATGGTGTCCACGGGGACCTCCAACAGAGCCCATGAAGTTCTCTCCTCCCTGCCCCCTTTAAAAAATGTTTTAACAAAAACCTTGGGAAATGTTAGGGCTGACTTCTTCCTCTCCCTTTCTAGCCATTAGCCTTGCTCTTTCTCTCCCTTTTTGCCTTGCAGTTTCTCTCTTCCAGCCTCTAACCTTGCCATTTCTCTCCTCTTTTGCTCACTTTTGACTAGCCAGGCTCCCACGGCAACCATTATGTGACTAGCCATGTCCATCCTTGGGGCCATTTTGTGGTGGTGCCCACAGCAGTTTCTCAAATTCCCCAATGTGCCCATGGATTCAAAGAATACTGGGGACCCCTGCTCTAAACACCTCGCCACAGTGGCTAGGGCCAGTAGCCAACACGTCTTTGGTCAAGAATTTGATTTCCTCTAGCATTTGGGATGGCCCACTCCTAAAGCTTTGGGAGTGGAATCCTTGACCACCCAGCTTTGGGAAGGCTGGTTCATCCATACACTCCACCTGGTTGGGCTCTGGCAGCAGCCAGGGTGGGGTGGGGATTTATCTGGCTTGGAGTAGGTAGGTGGAAGTTACACCCTGAGGTCTGGGGAAGAGGCTACCATTGCTGCAGCAGGAGGAGCAATGTGGCCTCCTCAATGTGGAGCCAACCACACCGGGGAGGAAACATCTTATGCAAGGCCAGCCTTAGGGGTGGGTAAGCTGGGCAGTTGCCCAGGGCTCCAAGCTGAGGGGGGTGGCAACCTGTCAGGGTGGACACTGAGCCCATAGAATCCCAGAGTAGTTCTGATTCTGAGGAAGAGCAGTCGCTCCTGGGAGGGGAGCGCGCTCCTCTTTCCCAGGGCCAACAGCTGACGGAGATTCCTCCCACCAGCATTCCTAGCTTAGATAGCAGTCCTGGGAGTGACAGAGCGCGGGAAGCAGACTTGATGGATGCGCGACGCCGATGCAGACAGCGGCGCCAAATGGAGGGCGCAGAAAGGAGGCGTAGTGCCCGGTTGGCGCGCAAACAACGGCTGTGCCCAGAGGATCCAAGGGAAAAGGGGAGGGACTCTCCCTAGCCCTTAAGTTCAGGGGTCTGCCAGTGATTCCCTTTCAAATGGGGACCAACTGTTCCAACGTAGGGCATAGGTACTCTGCTGCTCAGATCTAGTTGCTAACAGTAGAGTTGTTAAGTTGTAAAAGAGGAATAAAGCTTTGAAAAGAATCCCTTGGTCTGTGTCTGGACTTGGCTACTGGATTAGACTGAGAGAGGCCTCCAAGGAGCCCTTGACACAACCTGAGCTGAGGGGGGCACCAAGCTGAGTGGAAGGGGGTGCCAAGCTGAGCTCAGTGGCTGTGTGTTGTTGTTGTTTTTAATGTACAGTCTGCAGTGAGCTAGGGTGGCAAAAAGCAAGTGGGTGTAACCCTTTTTTATTTTCAAGGTTCGGCAGGTAGTTTGGGCGCTAACTACAAAAATGATCCTCCTTCAATTCGCTTGAAAGTATTCTTTTTCTTTTCCCATTTCCATTTAATGTCATTTGCACGAGGTAAAAATAAGCAGAGCACAGCTCTGCTTGAGGAACTTCAAACTCCGCAAATGCTATAAGCACTATATAAATAATAATAAAATAAAGCCATAAGCGGTAAGAGGTCAGCTGGATCAACTTTTTTATTTATAACTTCCCTTTATTATATTTAAAGAGAAACATAATGGGTATTCTAAAATCAAGAATGCTTACCATGAGATAGGAACCGCTACAAAAGAAAAGGATCTGAAGTAAAACCTGTGATAGTCCTGCTCTGTTGCATGGCGCACGGCACAGCCACTGCTCAGAATGTGGCTTTTCGAGCTTTAGCTTGTGGAAACTGCAGCACAGGGGCTGAGAGATCAAGGTTTTGAGCAACGTCATTCCCCATGGATAGGATAACAAGAGATGCGAGCTTCTCATCCGCCATGATAGATCCCTAGTATGTTTTGATGCGCTTCCATTTTGAGAAGCTGCATTCACCACTGGCAGTTGTAACTGGAACTTTTAGGCCCCCGCAAAGGAACTACCCCCCCACACACACACACACACCTCAGTTCCTGCATGTACCAATTGGCCCCTGCACTGACCCTGCCAAATTGCCTACCAGAATTCTTGGTATTTTGCTTAACGTTTTCATAAAAAGAGGAAATGGTATTTCAGAGTGTAGGATGACGCTGAATCTCAACACGAAATGGGGACATAATGGGACCTCTCCCCGGCCATGCTGAAGTAAAGATTTCACATAGTTGTGCATGAAACAGAGTAGATGCTAATCTGAGGCTTAAGCTGGCTGTAAAATGCACCCTTGTGAGGCCTGCTGATTATCTAGGCCTGCAGCCCAACTGTAACAGAGTCTAAACCCACCACGGCAAGGTAAAATCTTTTGCCGCAGGTGAGAATTCTCAGATGCAGTCCATGCATGGAAAAATTCTCACACGCGGCCCCAGCTTTGTACACATATTCATGGGTCCTTGTAGGGGGCAGCGGTAGGGCATCCCAATATCACACCTCCACCAGGCCCCATAAACCTTGGCTATTGGGTGGTTGTGCAAAGCTGACCACAGGCGGGGCGGGGGCACCAAAGGCACTCCTCACCCAGGGTGCTCTTTGTCCGAGGGCTGGCCCTGATCTTATGATCTTGATTTGGCCTAGAGCAGTGGTACAAGACCTTTCTTCAGCCGAGTTCCACCTTGGGAAAGTTCTCGGGGCCACATTCCAGTGATGGATGGGGTTGAAGTGCAAAGAACCCCCAAATGCCAGCATAGTTTAGCCTGATGCTCCTACCGCCACTAACTAAGTCTTAGGAGAGGCACGTCAACCTTTTAGAAGGGGGAAAAATCTGCACGAAAGCTGGGAACCTGCCCAAAAATCTGTGGTTGGGGGGAAAAGGAGTGAGGCCAGGGGAAGGAGGCCCAGCCATTTGGGGAACCCCAGGAAGGCCAGATCGGGGGCCCAGACCTGAGGTTCTCCCCCCGCCCCTCATATGGGTTTAACTCGGTTCACTGAAATGCTGAGTTTTAGCTTGGAAAAGATCTGGGGGGGGGGTGTCCCATGATGGATGGGCTTGAAGGCAAGGGGAATGGGGCAAAGAACCCCCAAATGCCAGCACAGTTTAGCTTAAAGTTCTTACTGCCAGTAGCTGAGCCTCAGGAGAGGAAATTCGGCCTCTTAGAATGGGAAGCCAACAAGATGCTATGCAGAAGCTCCAAGTGTGGGAGCGTGTGTCCCCTGCACTATGTACCTCAAGCATCCTCTGCAGCTTGGCATGGGGTCTTGGGGCACCCCACCCCACCCCAAGCAGAGACCAGTTGGCTGTCTGTAGGCCGGGGATGCAGAAACTTAGCTCCGGGAGCCAAATCTGGTCCTCTGGGCAGGGGAGGCTGGTGGCTCCAATTTCTATGGGGATGTGAATCCAGTCCAGGTTTCAGCCAGAACAAGGGGCTATCCAAGGGGCTGACTCCTAATCCCCCGGAATAGGTTCAGCACATGGGACAGCTCTTTTAGAGTTCTGGCTGGTTCTGACTGAAACCTGGAGCGGATTCGCAGCCCCACTGAAATCGGAGCCACCAGCCTCCACTGGCTCTGGGGGTCTGAGAGGTTCTGCACCCCTGGCCTACAGATTGCCAGCTGGACTCCCCTGGAGGGCGGGGGTGCCCAAAGACCCTGTGCAAAGCTGCAGAGGATGCTGAGGGCAGAATACAGGGCGAGGCACACTTGTCCAGTTGCACATAGACTCCAAACATCAATCTAATTACCAAGAACAGTCCCTATTGTACAGTCCCCTGAGATACCAGTATCACCACCCTTACTTTGTCCCATGGGGGGGGGCAAGCCCTACCGGTCCAAAGACCTTGCGCAGCTTTCTTTTCCGCTTTAACATGGTGGAAAGAAGAAGAGATGGGAGAAGCGGTGGAAAAAACATGGGAAGGTTACAAGTAAAAGACATTGTCCTCCAGTCCCCCCATTTCAGTGAACGAGGCAGGGTGATTGCAGGATAATCGGCTCATTTGGAAGCACCCCATATATGCTTTGGGGAGGGCAGAATGTTGGCCCAGAGTGCTGCTGCTGCTGCAAAAAAGGCAAATTCCATGTTAGGGATAATTGGGAGAGGAACTGGAAATAGAACTGCCAAGATCATACTGCCCTTATACAAATCTATGGTGCGGCCACACTTGGAATACTGTGTACAGTCCTGGTCACCACACCTAAAAAAAGATATTGTAGAGTTGGAACAAGTGCAGAAAAGGGCAACTGAAATGATCCAAGGGCTGGAGCATCTCCCCTGTGAGAGAAGGTGACAACAGCTGGGATTGTTTAGCTTGGAAAAAAAGGAGAGTAAGGGGAGATATGATTATGCCTGGGGTGGAGAAAGTGGACAAGTAGACATTTTTCTCCCTCGCTCATAATACTAGAACCCAAAGAGGTCATCCCATGAAGCTGATTGATGGGAGATTCAGGATGGATAAAAGGAAGGACATCTTCACACAGCGCATAATTAAACTGTGGAATTCACTTCCACAAGATGTAAAGATGGCCATCAATTTGGATGGCTTTAAGAGGGGATTGGACAAATTCATGCAGGAGAAGGCTATCAACGGCCACTAGTCCTGATGGCTATGTGCTACCTCCAGCATCAGAGGCCTCTATACACCAGTTGCTGGGGAAGATGGGCAGCAGGGTGCTGTTGCACTCATGCCCTGTTGAGGGCTTCCCACGGGCAGCTGGTTGGCCCCTGTGTGAACAGCATGCCCGACTAGATGGACCAGCATATCTTCTCATGTTCTTATTGTCACTGTGAGGGCCAAATTACACATGGCATGCTTAAGCTGGCCATTTTTATTTTGGAGAGAAGCTGTTGGGCTCCAGTCTGGAATGGGCTTCTGATCCGGATTGGTGCCCCCGTGCTGGTGTTCTGCTGAAAATGGCTTCCACCTGGCGACTTCTAAATAGGACCCAGGGTGGGGTGGGGGTGGAGAGGAAGGCAATTTTCAGAAGAAAACTGGCACGGGTCCCTGACCCACGTCAGAAGCATATTTTGGACTGGCGGATTTTTCTCCAAACTAAAAGGGGCCCGTTTTTAAGCACATTGATGCAAACGCATGACTAACATTATGTGGAGTTCAGTCCTGAGTTGTGAGTGTTGTTATCAGTGGAGGCTGATGGCTCCTATGTCAATGGGGTGGTGAATCCCCTCCGGGTTTCAGTCAGAATCAGTGAGAGCTCTAAAGGGGCTCTCCAAGGTGCTTCACACCAATCTTCCCCAACCTGATGCCCTCTAGATGTGTTGGACTGCAACTCCCATCATTCCTGGCCAGCATGGGAGTTGCAGTCCCCATCTGACACAGCTGAAAGGCACCCCGTTGGGAAAAGCAGTGGCTTTCCAGAGTCTTTGCCCAGCCCAACATGGAAATGCCAGAGATGGAAGCTGTGACCCTTTGTGAGCAAAGCATGTGCTCTGCCACTGAGCTATGATCTTTCCCCAGCTCCCTCCTCAAGGTCTGTAGAACCTCAGGCTCACAGGGCCAATCCAGCCAACCTGGGGGCCTAATCTGGCCCTCTGGTGCTCCCCATATGGCCACACCCCCTTCCCCTGACCCCACCCTCTTCTCCCAGGTGGCCCCACCCCTTCCCCTGGCCCCGCCCTCTTCTCCCCAACCACCGATTGTTTGGTGGTTTCCCGGCTTTGGTACAGTCCCCCCCCCATTCTAAAACCTTGAAATGCCTCTCCTAAGGTTTAATTGCTGGCAGAAAAAGCTTTCAGCTACAATATGGTGGGTTTTAAAAAAAATATTTTGGCCCCACCCCTTTGCTTTTGGCCCTGCCCATCACTGGAATGTGCCCCCCGAGAGCTTCCCTGAAGTGGAATTTGGCCTTCAGCCTGAAAGAGATTCAACCCCCCTGTTCTAGAAGTTAAATGGGGAGTGGATTCATCTTGTCCCTATTGCACATGGACACTAAGGCACCTGGCCATCTTAATCATTGGCGCAACTGAGACAGATTTTGAACAGAGCCACTGTGGTGTAGTGGTTAGGGTGTTGGACAGGGACTCGGGAGATCCAGGTTCTAGTCCCCACTCAGCCATGACTCTCACTGGCTGACTTTGGGCCAGTCACAGGCTCTCAGCCTGACTTACCTCACAGGGTTGTTGTGAAGACAGAAAGTAGAGGAGGAGGATCGTGTATGCTGCCTTGGGCTCCTTGGAGGAAAGGCTGAAAGAGGTTCAACACCTCTGTTCTAGATGTTAAATGGGGAGAGGATTGGTCTTCTCCCTATTGCACATCTGGGTGGATTGTGTACACATGAACACTAAGGCACCATGTAATGAATAAATGAATAAACAAACTGTTGGTAACATATTGTAGGTCAATTGTGTTTCTGCTTGTATCCATTTAACCAAACAAATCAATACCCACCTGGCTTTTAAATTATTGTAGAACTGCAGATACCAGTGGTGTAGTTGAAAATGTTGCAGTGCAGCTCCTCATCATGACTGTTTCCATAGCCCTGTCCCCCCACGGAGAGCCCCAAAATGCAAACAGCTGTGTTGATCCATATGAACAAGCCGGCTGTAGCTGTTTTCATCTCCAGGAGCAGGCTGTTTGAAAAGCTGGACTGATTTGCCCATTCAGGACCATGACACCCCCAAATACTTTGCATTGCAACAGGGAACAATATATTGTTGCTGGGGGGGGGGGGTCCATTGTGAGAATTGCAACTAAGCTCAGAGGAACAGGGAATTCTGAGGGGAGTGGCAGATACGGTCAGCATCCCTGCAGGTAAATATCTCCTGGTGCTGCATCCCTGTGATTGCGGGCTCCACGACACCACTGGCGATTGTAGAGGGGATGAGTACAGAATGTAGGGATGTAGGGATGGTGTAAAATCTATTCCGTCTGTGGCTTGCAGATTGCCGTGTGCCTTTCGTTCCATCATCCACTCGTTGGTAGGATCGGATTTCTTTCCAATTTCCCAAATTTGCGCAAATTTGCACTTGCAAATTCGCACTTGGGGGGAAATGCACAACCCCCCCCCACCACAACCAAATGCACAAATCCCCCCAAAATGTGCATTTTCATGCTTTAGCCTAGAGGGAAAATGTACCCTTTCTATAGGTGTTTTTTTTTTACTTTATGTATTTTTTTACGACTAAATTTGCGTAAAATTCTGGAAAGTTAAAAAAACAACACCAGGAAAGTCCGCAGAATTCATGCAACTCAGAAAAGCCAGTCCACTGTGGAGTCCGTGGGTCAGTTTCATAGAACAGCTTTGATTCCATTGCAGATTTTTGCAACAGCCCTAACAGGATGTGGAGTAAAGTGATGTGGAATGGGGCTGGGGCGGGCGGGCAGGTGTTGAGTATGAGGACTAGGGTATTACCCACACATGCCTATTTTTGTCTGCCAACTGGCAGAGTTTGCAGACAAAACATGAAGCAGCACCCCCAGAGCCCTCTGCAGCTGCGCAGGAATCCTCTCTGATCGCCTCTCCCCGATCCCGCGCAGCTCCGTCAGTGTGCTTAAAAACCTCACTGTCCCAGCTTCGCTTGCCATCCCAGCTGGCTTGCACAGCTGGCCTGATCGGGAGGAGGAAGAGGCAACCATTGATCGGGAGGAGGAAGAGGCAACCAGCTCATGTTGCTGACTCAGTACGGAGTGAACTCAGTATGGAACCCCAATCAATTGGGGGCTGACTCTCCGAAAACCTTCTGACATTGATGTTGTTGAACGGTCAGCTGGGACTTCACTCAGATCCAACAGCAGCAATATTCTTCAGATACTGGCAAGCAAGTGAGGTTCCTCCTCCCAGCCGCCGGGATAATGCAACACAGGGCCAAGAGTGTCTTCTCCATCAGAGCACATCGTTGCAATGATATGATGCCGGAGAGGGCTACACAGCCCGGACAATGTTTGTGCTGATCGTGGTGTGGCCCAGGACCCTGGGCTCCTTGGTGCCGATGTGTTCTCGAGCACCGTTTGCCATTCATGTTGTCCTAAAAATCCAGGAGAACACAGGGGCAGTCATGAGCTCAGGACGAGTGTCACCATTTCAGATTTCATTTTGCGACTCGAGGGGGGAGATGACATGTTAAAGATCAGATTGCAAAAAATAAAGCCTGGCTGGAGAGCGTTTCTCATGGCCACGTTGGCTGATGTAGCCACGGGATCAATACAGGAGAAGCGGTCAACCCTCGGACGGCAGGGGAGGAGAAAATGGATACTTTTGCCTCTGGCAAGGCTCTTTGGCATGCATTACTGGAACATGGAGCTATTTAATTGTTTCTGATTATAATCACGCAGCGCAGAACAGTGGGGAGCAGGCTACATGTTACACACAAATGTCTGTAGGGAAGCCCTGTGCTCTGTGTAGGCTGGTGGCTCCGATTTCAGTGAGGCTGTAAATCCATTCAGTCAAAAACATCCAGAAGTCTAAGGAGCTCAACCTATTTTGGGAATCGGGTTCAGCACTCCGGAAAGCTCCTTTAGAGTTCCGGCTGGTTCCAGAATGGATTTACAGCCCCACCGAAATCGGAGCCACTGGCCTGCACCGCCTGTGCTTTCAGTTGTTTTAAATGAAATGCAGCCTGGAGATGCTGCAACTCTGAGCAGTAGAGATGTGGGGGGGGGGGATGTTGCCCCAGCCGTGGGCATTGAACTCTTAGGTTAGAGGTGCCAAGACAGTGATACATCAGACTCAAAGGTTTACTTACAAGGAGTACCTTATTGGGTAACTTCCAGCACACAGGTGTACCCGATGGTTGGATCAGACAGCTTCTCTGAACCACGAGCCATGGGGTACAATGTTAGCAGTAAGGCAGCAGAGAACTAGCAAGTGCCCCTGGCGTTCATTCTCAGCATAAACTAACAGCACTTGGTTCTCAGCACAGCCACCTGCAGCTCAGCATAAACACACAGCTTCACTTCTCAGGCACGGCCTGATAAGGCATTCCACTCATTAGCAAGGAATGCACTGCGAAGGCTATTATCGGCCTTTTGACTCATCTTCACATGCTCAGAGGCTTACTAACAAGGGAATTGCACCAATAATGAACTTAAGCAAGCATCATGGATCTCTAGGCCCCTCTAACACTACAAATGACTTGGCTACGCTCCTGGGGCCAATACGGGAAGGGGGGGGACCCTTGCCTTGCCAGCCATTTTTAAACACTCTACTGTCTCCCACCACCAATTACTTTATCCCCATGGACTTCCAGTTTCTAGATGCATGGTTATAAAGGCAAAACAAGCATTTTGAACACCATGGAAAGGAAGTAGTTTGGGGGGGTCATTGTGGGAGGGAGGTTAAGTAGCCTGCACTCCTCTGCTCTGCTCAAAGTCCATCTCATCCAGCAGCCTGTTCCTACAGTAGCCAACCAGCAACCCATGGGAAGCTCACAAGTAGGACATGAATGCAACAGCACTCTCCAACCCATGTTCCCCAGCAACTGGTGTACACAGGAGCAATGACATCCTCTGCCTGAGCGCCAGGATAATTAACTGGTCCTCCTCATTCTGGCAGGTGAATGAGGTGATAATGAGGCTTTCAAGTTTTTCTATTGTTTGTGACAGATTAGCATAGTCAGAGAATGAGGAAAATAACGAAGCAGAGGTAGGGTACTGCTTTCTTTTTCTTTGAGTTCCTACTTCAGTTTAAATGGCAACACTTCTTTACAACATTGTTTGCATTTCTAATGAGAAGCTGAAGGTTGCATTTCAGCTGGTTGGAGCTCAATGTTACAAGTTCGAACTATGCAGCCAGAAGTAAACAACACTGAGTTCAACAGAGCTTCCTCCCAGGGAACTTTTCAGCTATGCCCTGTCAACTTAACTGTAAGGTTTTATTAGTGGTTTGTTTGTTTGTATAGGATCAGTCATTAAGAGATCCTGGCTAAATTAAACCCCATTACTTATGAACTGAGAAACTGTGGCTTAAGTCTGATTTACTAAGCAGGAGCTGAAACCAGGATCAAAGTGTGCCCTTTAAAATTTTGAGTATGTCTGAGAGCAGGCCTTTAGCTCGGAAAAAAAGATGAGTAAGGAGAGACACGATAGAGGTGTACAAAATTATGCATGATGTGGAGAAAGTGGAGAGGGAGACGTTTTTCTCCCTCTCTCATAATACTACAACCCAGTGGAGTCATCCCATGAAGCTGAGTGGTGGGAGACTCAAGACAGATAAAAGGAAGGACTTCTTCACTCACACAGTGCATAGTTGAACTATGGAATTCCCTACCACAAGATGTAGTGAATGCCTATGTACACCAGTTGCTGGGGAACATGGGCAGGAGGGTGCTGTTGCACTCATGTCCTGCTTGTGGGTTTCCCGTGGGCAGCTGGTTGGCTACTGTGTGAACAGAATGCTGGACTAGATGGATCCTTGGTCAGATCCAGCACGGCTCTTCTTATGTTCTTTACACGTGGGAGCTGCCATTTTAATTACCCACGATGCACCTGACATAGTATTACAGCAAGGCATTGTGGGAAACTAAAATGCCAGCTCCCTTGTGCTGCCAGGTAAGCCCACTGGGGCTCACCCACATAGGAGGGTGGGGGCACTGACACAGGAAAGGTCATCAGCAGGTAGTTTGCTGAGGACCTCCTCAGACCTGGAGTTAGTCCTCATGAAGGCTGACCTCCCTCTATCAATTTTTGCTCCGCTGTATGGAGATTCCATTGAGATTTCATGGCTAACAAAGGCCGATAGACTTTTCCTCCACAATTTCTCCTTGTAGTTATTTATTTATTTAAAATACTTCTCAGTCGCCTTTCAGGTCATTGTATGCCCCTGCAGTGGGCTTCCAGAATTTAAAGGTGCCGAGATAATGATAAGCCAGATCCAGGAGACTTTATTGAGTACTTACAGCGCACAGGCATTCCCAGTGGTTGGTTCAGAGACGCTGTCTGATCCAACCATTGGGTATGCCTGTGCACTGTAAGTACTCAATAAAGTTGCCTTGTGAGTAAACCTGGATCTCTCGGCACCTCTAAATTCTGGAAGCCCACTGCAGGGGCATACAGGCAGGAGCCCCCTGAAGGCGGCTTACAACAATAAAACCCCATATAATAAAAACCCATCCAATGATAAAACAGCAAACATTAATAAAAACCACAAACACCTGCAATGGAACAGCTACCCTTGCCAAAACCTACCACACAGTGGCAACTACAAACCAGTACAACCCAATAAAACATAATCAGAGGAAGACAAGAAATCATTCACCGTCACAGTAAAAGCTTGCAGTGGTGGGGCCTGATGAATCTCTGATGGCAACCCATTCCAGAGGTGCTGGGTTCACTGTGGAACATTTGTTTTTTATTGATTGATCGATTACATTTCTATACTGCCCAAGAGTCGAAGCTCTCTGGGCAGTTCACAACAATTAAAACCACAAGCTGCATCGTAAAATACAATATCAAATGTAAAAGCCTAAAACTACAATATAAAATACGAACCACGATAAAGCCTAGCAGCAATGCAGAGATTTAAAATGCAATGACAGATTTAAAACAACAGAGCTTAAAGAGCCTGGGAAAATAAAAAGGTCTTCACCTGAAGCCAAAAAGAGCACAGCGTAGGCACCAGGCGAACCTCTCTAGGCACAACCGGGGCGCCACAGCAGAAAAGGCCCTTTTCTTGGTAGCCACCCACTTCACTTCCTTTGGCAGGGGCTCTCTCGTTTACTTGCCCACCTAACTGCCTTCAAAATTGGGCAAGTGAGAAAGGCCTCTATTGCTGATCTTGAAGTGAATATTGATGGGAAATCTGTACCAGAATAATTGCCTTGGCAACTGTATTTTGGCTGTGATGCCTAAGCCTTGGATGTTTTGCAAACAATTCCAAAAGCTCTGGGTTGGGGGAGCACGTAATGTTGACATGGAACCCTAAAGTTCTGAGTGACTTTTTCTTAAACACACACACGTGGTGTCATTATTGTTTGAATGAAGCTCACGAAAGCCAAGCCAAGAGCTCCCATTCTGCTGTAATCAGCCACCTGTGCAGCAACGCAGAAAGGCTCTGGCCGCTGTCCCATGCGAGAGCAGATGGCGTGAGTTTGGGAGGGCTCATGTCAGTCACTTTCCCCTCACGTGCCCTTTCCTCCCAGTCAGTTGCCAGGTCTCACGCGCACTCCAATCGTTCCTACTTTAGCAGGGGTCATCCCTATTTCCGACGATCGGTCTCCGATAAATGGCTACCCCCTTGTTTTGGTAGGTACTTTGGGGATGCCTTTCAGTCAGTGTCCATGACCCTTCCCCAACCTGGCGCCCTTTCAGATGTGTTGGGCTACACGGCCCCATCATCCCCAGCCAGCATGGCCAATGTTGGACTGTAACTCCCATACAGAGGGCTCCGGGATTGGGGAAGGTTCCCACACTGGCACACCTCATCGTGTTTCATAACTGGATAGCCAGCTGGGGATGGTGGGAGTTGCAATCCAACTCCTCTGGGGATATCAAGTTGGGGAAAGCTGCAGTGTGATGTGGCATTGTGGTTAAGTGCGTTGGGCTAAGGGCGGAGTAAGCAACGTGGTGCTTATGGGCACCAATGTGCTCACCAGTATGTCTTCCCTTCCCCCCTTTTTAATTCACAGAGCTGGGATTTCTGTGAAATAGGTTCCTGGTGGTGCTGAAAACTATGGGTTCAAAGGAGTTGTTTAGCGTGTTGGGACTCAGACCCCACCAGTCTTCTGGGCTGGTTACTTGTCCTTTGTCATTAACCCCACCTCCCATGGCAGCCATTTTGTGGTGGTGCCCAGGAGAGTTTCTCAAATTGCCAAATGTGCCCATGGCCTGAAAAGGTTTCCTTCCCTGGAACCAGAGGCTTGGGAAGCCAGACTTCAAATCTCCCCTTGGCCAGAAGGTTCACTGGGTGGCCTTGAGCCAGTCTCGATTGCTTGGCCTAACTTGCCTCACAGGTTTGTTGTGAAAACAGCATGTATTCATGAAAAGAAGGATCCCGCCTTTCCTAAAATGTTAAAGGCAGCACAAAACATAAAACAATAAACCCCCATATCAAAACAAACCTCATACAGCCAGAATGAAGGCCACACATTAAAAGAGGATAAATTGTTGTGAACTGCCCAGAGAGCTTAAGCTCTTGGGCAGTATAGAAAAGTTATAAATAAATAAATAAAATAAAAATAACAACCATGCAAACTCAATTAAAATAACAACAGGCCAAGAGAACCACAAAGGTATAAAGTAACATATTTAAAACTATACAAAAGTGATACCATTTTTTTAAAAAGCTGTAGGAGAAAAGGGGCCAATCTACATTGCGCCTGCCATCACAATGAATTCAGTGTCCCGTCGGGTTAAATGCTCTCACATTAAAACATGATTATTCACACTCACCCATTTTCACTGTTGCAGTGCTTCATCGAATGCACAAGCTCAGTTCACACTCGAGCGCTGTGCTGTTTTCCTGCTGTTTTCCTGCGCGCGCTTGTCTGATCTCGGAAGCTAAGCGGGGTCGGCCCCGGTCAGTAGTTGGATGGGCGACCGCCTGGGAATCAGGTTTCCTTCACGGAGCAGGGGGTTGTTCTATCCCTTCAAATGAGACTAGGTTTTACCCCCTCCTATCCCCTGCTCAGGGTGTTTGTTTTTTTAAATTAAGGTGTTATCCTCGCAGAATTGGGGCTTCTCCACAATGTTTTTTTTCTAATTCAGGCATGATCTTCGAAGATTCGAAGTTGTGAAGCTTCACAGCTTTGAATCTTCGAAGATCATGACTGAATTAGAAAAAAAAACATTGTTGCGAAGCCCCAATTCTGTGAGGATAACGCCTTAATTTTTTAAAAAACATCCTGAGCGGGGTATAGGAGGGGGTAAAACCTAGTCTCATTGGAAGGGATAGAACAACCCCCTGCTCCGTGCAGGAAGCCTGATTCCCAGGCGGTCGCCCATCCAACTACTGACCGGGGCCAACCTCGCTTAGCTTCTGAGATCAGACAAGCATGCGCACATCCAGCCCTTTGCTTGTTGCTGAGGAAATGGGGGCTGCTGAGGAAGCTATGCAATCAGTAGCCAGAAGGAGACATGAGGCCGTCGAGAGCTGTGATTGGACAGGAGGGAAATACAAACACTGCCGTATATGGACAGGTGGGGGAGGGGACTACGACCAGATATGGTAGTGAAGGCAGAAAATCAGAGCACATTAAGGGGAAATACCGGGATATTAGGGTATTGAAAGCGGGATCACGGAAGTGGGAAATTCCGGTTCCAGTTCGAGGCAGGTATTGCATAGTGTGAAAGGCGGGCGGTGAAACCTCATTGGAAGCGAAAAAAGGCAGTAAGTGTAGATCCAGCCAAGGTGGGATATACATTTAGGATGCAATCCTATGCATGTTTAGACAGAGAAAAGGCCTACAACTCCCAGCATTCCCCAGCCAGCAAGGAGTTGGGAGTTGTAGGCCTCTCTGTCTAAACATGCATAGGATTGTGCCCTTAATATATGCAATAAATGAATGCATTGGAGTTGAAGTGACCCATTAAAAAAAAAATATCCTAGCAGCTGCAGTGGGGAGAGGAATCTGATCAGGACCATGGTACTGAGGGAAGGATGTTAAACTTAGGAATGGGCAAACAAGTGATTTTTGTGACTGCTGAGATTCTCCAGACATCACCTGGAAGCTCGCTTCCAGTGTTTGATTGTGCTCTTTTTTCGTTTTGTTTGAATGGGAAAAGTGTGCATCTTGAATGGAGAAAGGGTGCATTTTTAAAGAAGGTACACATTTCCTCTCCCTTAGAGTAAAGCACGGAAATGTGCATTTTTTAAGTGTGCATTTTAAAATGTGCATTTTTCAAATGCAAACACAAATTTGGAAATTTGCTAACATGTTTGGAGAACATGGTCTCCTGCTTGCAATGGTGTTTGCGGTTGCAAATGGGACATATTTGCATGATTTGCGAATATAAACAAAATTCTCATACATCCCAAACTAAACTGCCCCTCCCCTTGCAGCATGGTCCCAACTGGATTTGGGAACCCCAAGAGTGCTATTTTAAAATAAAGACTACAGGAGACCCTAATCTCCCTTTCCAATTTGGGCTCCAACCTGGTTTTGGGACTGGAGCCTCCTTCATCACTTTGATGGGTAGTTGCCGTGGGCAGTATCCAACTGTGTCATTCCTTTAGTGCAAATGATGTTGCACTAGTGGAAACTAAGTTTTGAACTATGCGCAAGATGAGAATCCAACTGAAGTTACGTTTGCACCAGGACGGTTGCGCAAGCATTTCTGCATTTCGCATGCACAACCTGTTGCCCAACCAGTAGCACATGACTCTTGTGCAAGCCATAGTGCAACGAGATGTGCATTCCACTCACGCAATCCGGTGTGCAAGTGCTTGCATGACTGCTTGCACAACCAGTTGCGTGAGTGTGATGGGTAACCGCTTGCACAGTGGAAAGATTTGTTGGAGCTCCACTAGCACAGTTTGAGTTTGCAGAACGACCTTGTTGGATATTGCCCCTTGTCCCTGGTGGGTGATTGTTCTGAGCTGGAAGGAGACGTGATGGGGGTCTACAAAATTAATGCATGGTGTGGAGAATGTGGATAGGGAGACATTTTTCTCCCTCTCTCAAAATACTAGAACCCGGGGTCATCGTATGAAACTGATTGGTGGGAGATTCAGGGGAGATAAAAGGAAGGACTTCGTCACACAGCGCAAGGTTAAACTATGGAATTAACTACCACAAGTCGTAGTGATGGCCACCAATTTGGATGGCTTTAAAGGGGGTGGACAAATTCCTGGAGGAGAAGGCTATCAATGGCTACTAGTCTTGAGGGCTGTGTGCTACCTCCAGTACCAGAAGCAGTGAGCCTATGTACACCAGTTGCTGGGGTACATGGGTGGGAGGGTGCTGTTGTGCTCATGCCCTGCTTGTAGGTTCCTGGTTGACAGCTGGTTGGCCACTGTGTGAGCAGAATGCTGGACTAGACAGACCCTTGGTCTGATCCACCATGGTTCTTCTTATGTTCTTATGAGAGAAGGAGAGCACAGCCCTGTTGATTCTCCTGTTCTTTTGGGCAGGTATTGATAAAATCATTCATGGCACCTTCTGGGCCCCCTTGCTGGGATGGGACTGGGACTTTACTGTAGCTCTGGTTCTTCCTGGAGGAACATGGCCAGATGCTGATGCTGGGGAGACTTCTCTGCCCTGTGATGGGGCAGCACAGGGATCTTCTCCTTAGTGCTTTTCTAATATATCTACGGTGGAACTGCTGGGAGAGGACAACTGGAGATTGTAGGGCAGGATTGGGGAACCTCTTTCAGTCTGAAGGTTGAATTCAGTTTTGGAGAAGTTCTTAGGGCATGTGGGGGGGGGATTCCAGTGTTAGATGGGGCAAAAAGCAAAAGTGGAGAGCCAAAAAATACCTGGGGTTTCGGTTTTACCACACTGCATTCGCAAGCTTCAAGCCTGAAACAGTAGCAACTAACCAAACAGAAGACTCTGGATTTAGTAGCAAGGCTTACTTGGAAGGAAGCACACGCAACACTTGAAATAGGCATGAAGCTTATTTACAGGGGGGAAGGAGAAAAGGGAATAAAAAGGCGTACAAAAACCAGGGTGTCACTGCCATTAACTAAGCCTCGGGACTGGCATTTCAAGTTTTCAGAATGGGGAAAAGAACTGCACAAAAGCTGGAAATCCACCAAACTGGCAGTCAGGAGAAAGGAGTGTGGCCAGAAAAAGGGGGTGTGGTGATCTGGGGAACCCCGGTGGCTGGATTTGTCCCTCAGATGGGTCAGATTTGGCCCACAGACCTGAAGTCCCCCCCCCCCAAGTGCTGTTCTGCCTCTTGTTGCCGTTATTTGATCTTAGGGAGGTGGTAGAAACTCCAGTCCAGTGCCTGGAGGCAGTCCTGGTCTGAATGAGGGTGAACAAGCAGGAATGGAATCCAGATAAGTTGGGGGTACTCCCGGTACTTTTGGGATTAATCCTAGTCTGAGGGGAAGTGTATAACAGGCTTCAGATGAGGTTGCGCTACCTATGAAGACACAGTCTGGGGCTGCTTTGGGATGCCCAGGTGTTGACGGTGGCTAGGAGTGGCCGCCTGCTACCAGCATCAGCCAGTTCATCAGCTTTGTGTAGATTTGGCCTCAGTCACCCAGGCACTACATATATCCAGACTAGACTACTGCAAGGCTCTCTGTGTGGGGCTGTCCTGAAAGGCAGTTCAGAAACAGCAACTGGTACAAAACGAGGCCTCCAGGATGCTGGAAGGAGCAAGGCAGTCACAGTACATTACTCCAGCCCCATAATTGGTTGCCAGTTTGTTTGGGGGTCAATTTAAAGTGCTTTAAACATCTTTAAAGCTGTACTTAAACAGCTGGGGACCTGGTTACCTTCAGGGCTGCCTTCATGTGAACTTCCTGTGCCTTGAGATTGAGATCAGAGGCCTTGTTCCCTATTAGCAAAGATCAGGTTGGCAAGTATTAAGGCACAGGGCTTTCTTGGTGATGGCACTGCCACCGGGGGATTCCCCCCCCCCCCCAGGGAGGACTGATAAGCCATTTTTAGATGGGTACTGTAAACATTTTTATTCCAGAGGGCATTTTATGATTGGCTCTGTTTAAATTAGCTTCTGCTGGTGTAAGTGCTGCTGTGTTTTTAAAATCTGTTTTACACTGGACTTTTTAATTTGACTGTGTTTTATTGTGAAGAGGTTGGATCCAGATTTCAGCTGGAAGGGGACTTCCCCACCCCCTGCTTCCCACGACACCCCCTCTGGCCCCCTACAAATGCTACACAGAGTCAGGAGACCCTGCAGAATGGCATCAGCTGTAGCATGGGGGGTCTAAAGGGACTCCTTTAGACCCCCCATGAAAGAACTGGGCATGAAAGAAACTGGTCCTTGAAAGAACTGGGCATGTTTAGCCTTGAGAAGAGAAGACTGAGGGGAGATATGATAGCGCTCTTCAAGTACTTGAAAGGTTGTCACAGAGAAGAAGGCCAGGATCTCTTCTTGATCATCCCAGAGTGCAGGACACGGAATAATGGGCTCAAGTTACAGGAAGCCAGATTCCGACTGAACATCAGGAAAAACTTCCTGAGTGTCAGAGCAATACGGCAATGGAACCAATTACCTGGGGAGGTGGTGGGCTCTCCCACACTGGAGGCCTTCAAGACGAGGCTGGACAGCCATTTGTCAGGGATGCTCTGACTTGGATTCCTGCATTGAGCAGGGGGTTGGACTCGATGGCCTTGTAGGCCCCTTCCAACCCTACTATTCTATGATTCTATGATTCTATGACTCCCAAAAATTGGGCAGAAGAACCATCCCCGAGCAGAGCGTAAGGTCCCTTCATCTTGTGGAAGACAGATCCTGGATCCAACCCATTATATTTTGTTTGGATTAGGAACCCTTTGGAAAAGCAAGATACGAATAATCTACAGAAAGCATCATGCATCTCCAGTATCCAGTGGTGGCTCCCATTCCAGAGGGATGTGATTCCATTCAGGGTGTTAGTTACCACCAGCCAAAACTCAAACAGTGCTATCCAAGGTGCCAAGCCCTATCCCCATGATGGGCTCAGAACCTTGGACAGCACCTTTCGGCACCTCAGATAGGGCTGCAAGCAGTTTGGCTGGTGGTAACTAAAACCCTGAATGGAATCACAGTCCCTCCGGAACTGGAGTCACCAGCTGCCACAGCCTGTATCCCATCTAGGTTGGCCCTACATATGAAACTACCTTCCACTGAGCAAGATCATTGGTCCATCTAACCCAGTACAATCTAGTCTGTTTGGCAGTAGCTTTGCAGAGGTTCAAGCAAAGGAAGTGTGTGTCCCCCGCCCCCCATCAGCTGCTTACTAGTCTTTCAAAGTGAAGATGCCAGGACCCAGCTGGGCATTTTCTGCATACAATGCATGTGCTCTACCTCTGAGCACTGAACCTTCCCAGGGCCGGTCCTACCATAAGGTCAAGTGAGGTGGCCACCCCAGGCAGTGAATTTTGGGAGTCATGAAAGGGCAGCAAATCCTTAGTTATTTCAGGAATGGGGAAGAGATGGCTGTGGGACTTTCTGCCCCAGGTGCCAAAATCACTTGGGTACTATTCACCTTGAAACCAGGCCATGTATCTCTGCGTGTGTCATTTACTGCTCTCAGAAAGAATAGGGTGCTCTTAGGATCAGTTTATTAACAGCCCTGTTTCAGAAGCCCATATAGCAGAGGCCATTGTGGATTTAGTGATTTACCTGTATCGTCCCCTCTGAACAGGAGTTCTCCTGTTCAGGCTTCCAGCCAGCCAGCCAACAATGTCCCCCTCTGAGGTACTCTGTTCCATTTCTACTGCCTCCATTTTTCCATTCCAACTGACATTTAACCTTCAATGGCTACAGTATATACTCAGTCCACATTGGACTGTTTGGGGTTGTTCTTTATTTGCACCATTATGTGTTGTTTTTAATGTACTTCTGCAATGTTGTTATGAGCAAATGAAATAAGGTGGTTGGGCACAGATTTGACAGGACAGAATGTGGCAATATTTGATACCTGTAGAGGATGTAACAGAATATGGCCTCCAGTCTAGACTTAGTGAACAGATTATGTACTTTCACACACATATTTATTTAATGCCATTTATATACTGCTTCCCATTTTAGAAAACCTTGAAGCAGTTCACGACAAATTACAAAACGATCTATCATTAAAAGCATAACAGCATTTACATAAGTTAATGGTTGGGGAAAGCCAGGGTAAACAAGTATGTTTTTAATAATCATCAAAAGCACATGATTGGCGGTACCTGTGCTGCTATGATGAGGCTCAGCATTAGGTTAATCTAAGGGGAAATCCAAAAGTGGGGCAATCAGCAGGCAATGGCCAAAGGCACAGTTTTACCAGGCAAGAGGTAGAGTTCCAAAAGAGAGGTTTGAAAAGCAGCCACAGATAAACAGTCAGATACAACACAGAGTTCAAGAAGCAGAGTCAAGCAGGAGTCCAAGGTGGAAAAAAAAATAAGATCCGGTAAAAACCATTGTCTGAATTCCATGGATTGTCAGGTGCCTTTCATTCCCTAATCTGCTCCTTGGTGGAATCAGATTTTTCCCATTTCCCACATTTGCACTTGTGCAAATTCACACTATTGCTAATCCCTCCAATGCACAAATCCCCCTCCCAAATGTGCATTTTCATGCTTCAGCCTATGGGGAATACACACATTTTCAGAGAGTTTTTTTATTTTAAGTATTTTTCTACAACTAAATTTGCATAAAATTCCGGAAAGGTGGGGGGGAACTGATCTACAAGCCCAAAGAATCCATGTGACTCAGGAAAAGCCAGTCTTCTTCAGAATCTGTGGGTGGGATTCATAGAAATCAGAACTCATTTGATTCCATTTCAGATTTCTCCAACATCCTTAGTCCAAGGTCAGCAGCACAAAGTTTCAATCGCAGAGCAAGGTCAGAGACAGCAGGCACTGGAGCTGGTAGAAGATCTTGTTTCCAGCAATAGCTAGACTGATAGTGCAGGCTTATATTGCCAGAGCTTCCTGAGCCCCACCCAGGGCTCAGCTGCAGTTTGTTACAGGCCTTGCTCCTGAGTAGTCCCTTCCTCTTGAGGAGTGCTTCTTCTATTCAGGCACTTTTCCTTAAAGGAGCCCTACTGGCCTGCCTCTTGAAGCAACAACATTCTTGAGGGCTAAGTGGTCACCCAGCCTCTGCCCCAGAGGTGGAACTCCCCTCCTCCCATGGGGACTGAACCATGGCCATCTCCCCTGAGGCTTCCCTAGGTCTCCTGCCATGGGTGGCTTCTTGGTGTTGGCCATCTCTGGGAGCTCTAGCTCCTCCTCAGAGGAGGATTCCTCCAGCAGGGGCATGACAGTGCCTGATGTATCACAGAGGGGAGGTCATTCCCGAGGGAGGGCGCCAGCACAAAGAAGGCCTGTTGCCATATTGCTTGGAGATGGGACTCTGCAGGGTGTGGCGCAGACAGCAAGGCCTCCCCTGAAAATTGTAGTGGTCTAAGGGGTCTATATAGGCACTTATGGATAGGGAAGTAATTAATAACAATTGTTCTTCTCCATGGTTTGCCATTATAAAAAACACACAATATCACCAAATTGCAAAGCATTTGCAGCACATCACTTTCCCACAGATGAGAACAGATCTCACTGGTTCCAACAGATGTCAATTGCTTATTTGGAAGTCATGTGCCATTATATCCCTTTAAGGGACAGATTATGTCTTGGTGGTGGTATTGCATAGAGGACTTAGTCCATTATTTACTGTTCTGTCCGTTATATGTTCCTCCCAGAAGAAAGTCGCCATTTTATTATGTGTCTCCGTTTACAGGGTGGCCAACAAATGGCACAGCATAGTGACAAATTTACTTTCAGCTGTGTATGCATCTGTATCCCATCCCGTTGCATTATTTGCTACAGCAGCTAAGAAAATTTGAGCACGTATCGTGAAAACAGTTCAGGTGTACAGGACTATATAGGTGATTCTCTCATTTGAGCAAGTTAAGTTAAAGTTTTTAAAAACTCAAGGTTTTTTATGGTGGATATATTTTAGTTATTGTTTTTATGTTAAATGAGAACTGGGAAGCCCAATTACTCGTGTTTTATGTCTTTGCTTTAGATATTTTTCACTGTTGTACAGTTTGCAATGGCCTATGGCTATGAGCAATAAACATTCTGTGTGTGTACTTCTGCAAATTTCAGGATTCCCTGGAGCATTTTTATACCTTCCTCTTGTTTGTCAGTGGCTCCATTTTGCCTACATAGCCACCAGCTCACCACCTGAGTTGACTATTAAAGGGAGTGATAGCATCCCTTCAAGAGTCTTCAAGAATGTGTAAGGGGGCATCTCAGGCAGTTAGTGCAGGTATACTAAATTGTTCCTCTACTGATCCTGGTTGGCAAAAGCAGCTTCTAGGTAGCTATGAGTGAAATAACTCTGTCATAATCCTGGAGGAGAAATCTGTCAATGGCTACTAGTCCTGATGGCTCTATGCTACTTCCAGAATCAGAAGCTGTACCCCTACGTATGCCAGTTGCCAGGGGACATGAGCAGGAGGATGCTGTTGCTCTCATGTCCTGCTTGTGGGTTTCCCATGGGCAGCTGGTTGGCCACTGCATGAACGGTGCCCAGAGAGGGTTCTCTGCGTGAACTGCCCAGAGAGCTTCAGCTATTGGGCAATATAGAAATAAATAAATAAATAAATAAATCAGAATGATGGGCTAGATGTCTGATCCAGCAACGGCTCTGCTTATGTTTTTACGTTCTTATAATTTGCAATTTGCTCTCCAGGTTACAAATTCAAAATACATGTTCAGATAAATGTTCTCTGTTACACTGAGCTTTTGAATTATCTTTGATTATTTGCACACGCCTGCCATTGAAATGCATCCTGGGAATGTTGTATGTGTAATATGGTTCTTTTCCAGCCTGCCACATAAAGCGTCACCATGCATCTTTCTATGACTGGCTGTTATCACATGTGCTTTGTTTACAATGCTAGACTAGTAGATCAACATAGGCACCTATGCATTGCAAATGGGGCTTTTTCATTTCCTTTGGCAAGTCATCTGAGCATGCACAAAGATTGGCAGGAGTTGAATGCATAGTCATGCAGAATGTACATGCACAGAAAGTATCAATGAACCCAAAATCAACCTTGGTTTGAATTCTGAAAATATGAAATGTTTGTTGGAACTAAGTCATGGCTTGCTATGCATTCGAAGATTGCTAACTGACTGGGTTTGACTTACGAGCCAACTCATTTTGAATTTTGGCAGCATCACCGTTTCCAGGATACTGAGATGCTGGGTTTATTTTGTTCTTAGGGCCTGCATGCTTCCCATCTGTTCAACCTGGTACGTTTGTAAACAGAAAGGCACTGCAAAAGGTACCCTGCCACTCTCTCCTTGCAAGGAAACAGACTTAAAGGCTGCCCTGGGACTGTGAATTGATGCTTGTCCTCAAAAAATCCCAATTATAATAACACTCTAGTCCTAATAATCCTAATAATATTGTAAGTTTACAGGCAGAGACCTGTTGATGATAAAGACGTGTGACTTGCCCTTGTCCACACAGCACTCTCCAGCCCAGACAGGACCTGAATGCAAATGCCAATGTCCCAATGGGCCAGATCTGATCCTTCAACATTTCATTGGTGAAAACAGAGGCAAGTAATTAGCAGTGGCGGCTGGTGGCTCCGATTTTGATGGGGCTGTGGATTCATTCTGGGTTTCAGTCAAAACCTAGTCAGAACTCTAAAGGAGCTAGCCAAAATAGTTTCAGCACCTTGGATAGCTCCTTTAAAGTTCTGGCTGGTTCTGACTGAAATCCAGAATGGATGTACAGCCCCACAAAAATCAGAGCCACCAGCCTTCACTGGTTATTAGTCACATCTTTATTGCATCACCCTAAGGGTCAAACTAGGGACATAGGAAGAGCCGCATCCTGAGTCAGACCCTTGGTGCATCTAGCCCAGTATTGTCGACGCTGACTGGCAGCAGTGACCCTCCAGGGTTTCAGGCAGGGTTTTTTCCAGCCCTACCTGGAAATGCCAGGGATCGAACCTGGGACCTTATGCATGCCAAGCAGGGCCCCTCCCCAAACTACATCATACATTAAATGCATAGCATGCACCTGACTGCTCTTTCTTACTTACTTTAAAGTAAGCACATGCCAATGGAGAATTTGTTTCTTTTTTTAGCCCCTCTAGGGTGGACACATTTCAGAAAACAAGTGACTGTAGGCAGTGGGGAGGTTTAACTCTCCCCTATCCACACATGGTGGTCCCACTGAGACCCTGCACCCTTACTCTAGAGTGGGAAAGAAAGAAAGAAAGAAAGAAAGAGAGGGAGGGAGGGAGGGAGGGAGGGAGGGAGGGAGGGAGAAAGAATCAGTTGTACACTGTGCATTTGACTATTGTGTGCAGGAAAAGTGTTGAACCACCCATTCTGGATCCAATTTTAGGGGCTACATGGCTGATATTTAAAGAATGCCTACATATGTGCAACATTATGTGTAGTTTGGCCTTAAGGATCACTTGCCCTTTTTCTGCTACTCCACATTGCTGAAATCTGCCGTCACATGAATTAATTTAGGGTGCAATAGCCTGTCCCAGACTAGTTTTCCGTTTTTCTCTGGCTATTACCCCCGTGTTGGCTAATTTAGTGTACAACTTCCTGTTCTGCACTGGGATCTTAATTAAGTGTGAATTAAATGACCATAAGAGAATGTTTTAATTTTGCGCCGGATCTGGTTGTACATTTTGCAGAATAGCTGCAGCTAGGGATGTCGGAGAGAGCTGCAGTGGATTCAAACGTGTTTGGATTTCCGTGAGTCTGACCTGTGGATTCTGCAGCAGAGCATTTTTTTTCTGAGCCATGCAGACTTGCGGAGCATTTTTTAACTTTGGGGAGGTATTTGCACAAAATCACACTTAGGCTAATGCGCATTCGTGCAAGTGTGCACTAGCCCAACGTGCAGTTGCAGTGCAACTGTGCATTAGCTCAAGTGCACACTTGCAGCACAAGTGTGTATTAGCCCAAGTGCGCACTTGCGCTAATGCACATTAACAATGCCATAATTAATTAACAATAACAATACCAATGCACACTTGTATTAATGTGCATGAATGCTAATGCACACTTGCGTGAATGCTCATTAGTGCTAATGTGCACTTGTGTAAGTGGAACAAAATTCTCATACATCCCTAAAAAAAAAACCAGTTCCATCAATGAACAGATGATGGGATGAAATGTGCCTGACAATCGAGACAACGCAGACAGAACAGATCTAACAGCATCCATACATCCCTAGCTGATACACAAACCTACTCAGCGAAATTAACCATCTGGGGTAGGATGGAAAGGGAGCTAAGGTACGCTACATGACGTGCATGTGTGCAAAGGAACAAACTTGAAAGGCCAACCAAAAGATCACAAAACAGAATTGTGTAATTGTGGGGGGATCTGGGGATCTTGAAAGCTTTCACAATGTTTTTGTTGATTTTTGTTTGGCCTAATAAAGGGATTACAGCAATATAGATTTTGGCCATTTTCTTATGGTCAATGTTTGCTTTTGTTGTGAAAAAATAAAATGGGGATTGTACCTGGTAATTCAGGCCAGCTGGAGCCCGTTGGCTCCCACTTTTGCAGATATCTTGAATCTCTTTTGCCTTTAGGAGTTCGAATCCTGGGTTCTAATCTCCCTCTGTCAGGCTACTAAGCACGTGGTGACAAACGCATTTCAAAAATGAAAGGAAGACCATTTCAGAAGTAGGGTTATGCCAGGAAGGGGGATTTCCCCATCAGGGGTTGAATCATTTCCTCTGCCAGGACAGAGAGAGAGGAGGAACTTCAGAATAAAACTGTAACACTTTCCCCAAACTGTAGCACTTCTGCTGCATGGCGTGCCACACTGGAGCACTTTTTATGCCCATGCATTTTTTTCCAGCCTGTCAGAGAGAAAGAAAGGTCAACAGAATGAAATTACAAAGTTACCACCTGAGCGGCTAATTTTGTATGCTCAGGGGGTCGACTTTCATGGTGTACCATTCAAGCACCCAACACACACACATGAACACACCCTGCCATCAGAAATGGTACCAAATACAGCCCAGAAAATGTTTTCCCACTTGATTTTGCTCAGCGTATAAACCGAGGCTCGGAATATTCCCTCTGCAGGCGGAGAAGGGGGAGGTTCATAGGGCTGATGAAAAGAGGAAAATAAGATGGAACTTGAGGATATCCTGTTCCAGCCTGGGATCATGTCGGGGTGGAGCACAGCGCACGCTGGTGGCTCCAATGTCAGTGGTGTGGTGAATCCGCTCCAGGTAGTTACAACAGCTTCACTGGCTGCCAGTCTGTTTCCTGGCAGAATCCAAAGGGCTGGTTACAACCTATAAAGCCCTATACAGTTTAGGATCTGGCTACATAAAAGACCACCTTCTCCCATATTGGCCTGCGCAGTTCTTAAGATCTTCTGGAGAGGCCCTTCTTTTGAGACTGCCGCCTTCAGAGGCATGTTTGGTGGAGACGAGAGAGGGCCTTCTTGGTGGCTGCTCCCTTGCTGTGGAACTCCCAGCCAAAGGAGGCAAGGTTGCTCCCTCCCTGCCGTCCTTCTGCTGGCAGAAAGAGACCACTTCATTCAAGCGGGCCTTTGGTGTATAAGCAAGTCTGTTGGGCTGGAGGCTGTTTTTGCTCTGTTAAACTGTTGCGTTTTAATTGTTGTTCCATTGCGTTCAATGTCTTTGTTTTGTTCTTGTTTTTATTAAGTTTATTAATGTTTGTGAATGGCCTTGAGTGCCATTTTTAGTAGAAAGGCAGAATACACTTCAAATAAAATAAAATAAATAAATAATGTTGCTCCAGTCATTTTTCTAGAGCCAACTCTAGTGGACTTGCAGGGACCCTCAAGCCAGGATGTCTCTACCTCTGCCCATCTCTACGGGAAACTGTTGTGGCTTGGAAGGCCAGTGCCCAGTTTCTTGGACATTGGGTCCGGCATTGCTTGGGAGCCAACTGCTGCCTTTGGCTGTTGGATCATATTATTATTATTGTTGTTATTGTTATTGTTATTTTCATTTCTGTACCTCCCAAAAGCTGACGTTCTCTGGGAGGTTCACAACAATTCACAAAAATTACAAACCAGTGATCCAGCATTATAATAAAACATCGTATAAATGTTTTAACATACAAAATTTAAAAACAATTTAAGCAGCTAAAAACAATTTCAATAAACAATTTCGATGCTAGAACTGTTCAAGCCAGATGACATAAATGGCCCTTCAAATGCCATTAAATACCTAGGAGTAGAAGGCAGACTTAACCTGAAGCTGAAAAGATGACCATGTTGGTGCCAGGCGGGCCTCGGTGGGGAGGTTATTCTGTAATTGGGGGCCACCACTGAAAAGGCCCTCTCCCTTGTTGCCACTTTCTGAGCATCCCTCAGAGGTCGTAGAGGTGGGGTGCCTTCCCATATCCACACCACCAAGGGTTCCAAGGAAGAAGAGTCCTCAGAGGAAGCAGGGAGAGTTGTCCCCTCAGGCAAAGCAATGCCAGTTCCTGGGGCTCCTCTCTTGTTAGAGTCTTGAGAAAGGAAGCGTTCCAGGCACCCACTCTTCTCCATCCTCCAAGTCATCAGGATCCAAGTCTGGGACCATGACCCCAGGGAAGTAGTAGGATGTGGGTCTAGGAGGGGGAAAGACAGGATAGAGATCTTTGGGAGGGCCTAGAGCCAACCTGGTTCCCAACCTGGTGCCTTCCAGCTGTTCAACTCCCAGCATTCCCAGCCAGTATTGCTAGATGGGAATGCTAGGAGTTGCAGTCCAAGACATCTGGAGGGCACCAGGTTGGGAAAGCCTGGCTTACATGAAGAAGGGGAAACAAAGAAGACAGAAGTGGAATGGGGATATACTCATTTTTCTGGCTTATCCTCTAGCAGGCCCACATAAACCGCACCTGCAGCTGAAGTGAAAATGTGCAAATATTCAAAATCAGCCATGTGTTCTTTTTTTTAGAACCCATGATACTGAATCTGAATTCTCATTTGAATGTGAATGTTTACCTCAGAAATTCAGGCACTTGAAGCATCTTGAGGGTTTCCATCTTGACTTGGATGAAATAAATGGATTGCCTCTGTGAGCTGCCCACAGTGCAATCCTATTGGCTAAAATCAAATATCAGCTGTCAAATGTTTGGTGCCGAAATCAAACCCTGTGCTTGTCAACTAGAAATAGTAAATATCCAGATAATATCTGAGCAATATCAAAGGAGAATGCAGAGCTTTTCTACATGAGGCATTTATCGTGGGTTCGCCATTCCCTACTCGCAGTTGTTACCAGGTTCTTTCAATATAATAATTTTCTATTTTTTAAAAAAAGAAAAACAAAACACAACAACAACAGAAACACAACAACAATACACATACACTAAAATATCTTGTAAGATATCTACCTGTGCCTCCCCTTCACAACAAATGCTTATTATTATTATTCTCTAGTTCTTATCTTAGTTGTATATCATACACTGAGTTCACAGACATTATCCCCTTTCCCGTTGTTACCGGGTTCTTTCAATGATATCGTGACTCTCCAGTTTCATGACTGTGTCTAACGAGGACTTTTGGCGAGGTACGTGCTTTGTTTCGTTTTCAGAGCAGGAAAATGCAGTATTATTTCTGAAAGTGAAAGGAAACACTTTTTAAGTGCATGTATTTGTGCTGCTCTGCTTTACCTCGGTGCCACTGAGCAGTTATGAAGTGAAAAAGCAGGACAAAATGCCCCTCGTGGAGGGCTCGGATCTTAAGTCTGTGACGAAACCGACAGTAGATACAGCACACGGGCAGCCTCATGCAGAAAAGCTCTCAGAAGAGATTGCCTTTTGCGGTGGGGGCAAAGCCCTCTTCCCCTTTTCCCTCCACCTGACTGTCTCCACTGGGCCGCCTCCGCACCTTGGCTCAGAGTGCAGCACCTCCCATTGCTGGAGGCGGGGGGGGGGGATCCGGGGATCCCAGCTCAGGTACCTCGGTGCTGTACATTCTTCTCATGGCGTTTGGTGAAGAAAATGACTTTGTTACACATTTCCCTGGTCCTGCTGGGGGTGATTCACAACTCAAAGCACCACAGGAGATAACAGGAGACCAAAGTCCAATATATCACAGCCGAGTAAATAGAAATCTAGTTCAGCGTGTAATCAAGATGGGACGCCAGGGGGCCGCGCGGGGAGAGACTTACAGGGTGAGCTGTGCAGGGCAATGGGAAATATTTGTATTTCTCAAGCGTATAATATTGAGCGATGTCAGCCTTCCCCAACCTGTTGCCCTCCAGATTATATTATTAACATTATTAACAATAATGTTATGAATAATATTATTTATCAAGTGTATAATATTGTGCGATGTCAGCCTTCCCCAACCTGTTGTCCTCCAGATTATATTATTAACATTATTAACAATAATATTATGAATAATAATATTATTTATCAAGTGTATAATATTGAGCATGTCAGCCTTCCCTAACCTGTTGCCCTCCAGATTATATTATTCACATTATTAACAATAATATTATGAATAATAATATTATTTATCAAGTGTATAATATTGTGCGATGTTAGCCTTCCCCAACCTGTTGCTCTCCAGATTATATATAAAGGTAAAGGTGTCCCCAACCAGTCGTGTCCGACTCTAGGGTGCGGTGCTCATCCCCGTTTCTAAGCCGAAGAGCCAGCGCTGTCCGAAGACGCTTCCGTGGTCATGTGGCCGGCAGGACTGAACACCGAGGTGCACGGAACGCTGTTACCTTTCCCGCCGAGGCGGTACCTATTTATCTACTTGCAATTTCTTGCTTTCGAACTGCTAGGTTGGCAGAAGCTGGGACTGAAGACGGGAGCTCACTCCGTCACGCAGCACTCGGGTCTCGAACTGCTGTCCTGCTGACCTTCCGGTCTGCAGTTCAGCATCTTAACCACTAAGCCACCGCGGCCCCTAGATTATATATATATACATATATATAATTAATATTATTAATAACATTAATATTATGAATAATATTATTTATCAAGTGTATAATATTGAGCGATGTCAACCTTCCCCAACCTGCTGCCCTCCAGATAATAATAATAATGATATAATAATATTATTATTTTATTATATAATAATATATTAATATCATTAATATCATTGTTGTTGTTGTTGTTGTTATTTATGAAATGTATAATATTGTGCGATGCCGGCCTTCCCCTACCTGGTGCTCTCCAGATGTAAAATGAGCATTCCAGTCCAACAACATCTGGGGGGACACACTTTGCCAACCTCGATCAAATTAGAACAAGACACAACAGTGATAAGGAATGGGAGAAGAGGAAGGAAAGAGGAGTTTAACCCTCCTCCCCAAAGGATCTGGCCTTTACCTTTACACAGACGTATTACATACTCTCCTTGCGTCCCTGTTTCCTGATTCTGTTCCCAAGCGGGCGTCAAGGGTAGGCATAGTTGGGCACTGGCCGGGGGCCCGCAGCCCAGCAGGGGCCCACTGACAAGACCCCCCTGGACTTGCTCCTCCTCTTCCCCATTCCAACCTGATTGTTCAAATAACATGAGAAGCTGCACCCAGTGAGGGTAATTACGTAAATTCTCCACAGCGCCCCCAATGTGGCATCACTTCAGGAACTTGAGGAAAACGGTGCGCTGATCACTGGGCCGCTACCGCCGCCGCCACATAAGCCGCCGGGAGATGGGCAGGGCTGGCATCAAGGGTAGGCCTGGTCGGGCACTTGCCGAGGGCCCACACCCCAGCAAGGGCCCAATGACAAGGGCCCCCAGAGTTGCTGCTCTTCTTCCCCATTGCAACCTGCTTGTCCACCGGCCTCTCGCTCTGGCCCAGACAGCGGTGGTGGTGAGGAGGAGGAGTGGGAGATGCCGCGGCCTGCTTGCTCCCTGGCTCTCTGCCTCCAAGCCAGCAAGTGGGGCAAGGAAGAGGAGGAGCAGCTGGGGACCATGGCGGTGAGAAGGCAGACTCGCTTAGGGAGGGGGGCCAATGAGTGTGTCTGGCCCAAAGTCTCTCAAGAACCTGGACCCAGCACTGTCTATTCCTATTTTGTCAATGTTTGCCTTGGGGAGGGGGGGTGTTGTTGTTAGGATTGATGGTGAGAGCTGCTAGGGTTTTCATTCAGGGTTCAGTTCCCACTTTGAGGTCTCTAGGAGACCTGGTTTGGTGGGGAAGGGATGCCTCCTTTCCTCGATTTCCATTGTTTGGGATGTGAGTGCCGTCGCTTACGAAGCCAAAATGACACCACCCAAGCACAAGAGGGAGCTATCAGCAGATTTGGGGGAGCCCCATGCTTTGCAGAAGAACAAGAAAACATTTAGGGGGGAAATGGGTGCAGCGGATGGGTGAAGAAGCAATTTTTGCAGTCACCATCACGATCCTCGTAACACCAGCTTGAAGCTTGGCTCGTCCCATATGCCACGCTCGATTTTGCTCTTTCTTTGCTCCGTTTCAGTGGGGAAACTGTGCTTTCCAAACAGGAAAAATAAGCATTTTTTAAAAGGGTAAAAAGCATGAAAACACTCATTTGGTGGAAAATGCCCATTTGGGGGGTGGGGAGTGCATGTTTTTAAAGTGTGCTTTTTCGAAGTGCGAATGCAAGTTCGGGAAATTGCAGAATTTTCCTGATTAAGACACTTTTGCTCACATTTGCGTCCAGGATTGCAAACAGGACATGTTTACCTGATCTGCAAACATAAATGAAATTCCCACAGGTCCCACTTTTCTTATCTTTAAGGCGCGTGTACGTAAATACACACGCACAACCATTGAGGTCCCATCCTTGCACAGCCTGCCTGCCTATCATTTCAAATGATAGCGCGACTCATTTGAAACTGTTGATAACAGAATGTAGGACAACGGCGTCTTTTCTAGCATATCTTCAACCTGTCAGCACAAAGAGAGGCCGTCGGGAAAGTAAACAAATACACCTTAGGGCACATGAAGCAGCCTTCAGCAATGTGTCATTTAAGATAGTAATTCTAGTAGTTGGGGCCTAGACAATAGCTATCTGCCCTTGGATACATACCAGACATGATCCTGGAATTATGCTCTCGTGATTCCCTGCATTCTTTCAAACACAGATACACTTTGGGCCTTTACACATATGACGGGGTGGCCTATGAGCTCTATGCAGCCCCCCCCCACCATAATTTGGCCCCCACTGCCTCCCACCACACTGCCAAATTGGGCAGGTGGTGGCGGGGGGGAGGTTGTTGGGTTTTTTAGGGTAAAAAGTCCCGGCATCCGTAGCACTATGGAATGTGAAAAGATTCAAATTTAGCTTGTTTGCAAGCTAAAATTGACTGTTTTAGCACACCGTAGCTGCCACGAAGACCTGCAAACAAGCTAAATTAAAGCCTTGTAGGGCTCCGTACTGCTATGGAGCAGTTAGCTGCAGAAATTCAGATTTTTATTCAGATTTTTAAAAAAGAAATGGGGGGGGGGAGCGCAGCCTGTATGGGAGGGGGGAGCGAAAATGGCCCCCAGACCTCCTGCAGTTGCCCATATGAGATCGATCCCTTGCTTTTTAATACTCGGGGTAGACTCTGGGTTGGTTCACACACGTGTGTGTGTGTGCGCGTGTGTGTGAATGAGCCATCGCTGGTCTACCACCCCAGCCAGGGCCTTCAAGGTGCCTCTGGTGCAGTGCTTTTTAATGGCATCATCAGCCCAGATGCTCAGGGGCCAAAGATCAAGTGTACAGCAGAGGGAAATCAAGCGGCAGATGAATGGACCAGTCCTTGAGGACTGGCAGCTGAACACGTGACCCGATATTCCATGGACAAGTGCTAGGTTGGAAGTATCTGGAAGTGTGCTCAACTCAGGCCTGTTCACATATAGAGGTTATTACTTGATGTTTGTGTTGTTATTTAAATACGGCTAAGTCCCTCCCAGGATTTCCAAAGAGATGGAGCCACCACTGAAAAAGCCCTCGTGCAGCATGTGTGAACCAACCTGAAATCACACCTTGAAGCAGTGAGCAATTGGGCCTCACCTCTGGTGAGGGATACCATGTTGTTGGACTCTAACTCCCATTAGCTCCAGCAAGCATGCCTAATGGTCAGGGATGGTGGGAACTGCAGTCCAACATCTGGAAGGCCACTGGTTCCCCAGTCCTGCCTCACAACAACCCTCTAAGGTTGGCCTGTGTTCTTGTTGTTCTAATTATCAGCAGCCTTATCTCCATACTGCAGGCTAAGGCTGTCTTGTGGGATCCCAGCAGAGTCATTATTTGAACTCAGGTCTTCCTGATTTACTTCCCTTATCTGCTATAGTACATCTATAAGTTATTATAGTGACACAGTCAGAATGCAATGTAACCTGTGTTACAGAGGACTGTCCTCTATTTGAATGCATCCTCTGTTTGAAGGATGGGCAGGACAAGCCTGGCTTAAAGAGGAAGAAGTGTAAGAAAGGAGGGCACCAGGTCTTGGGGATGCACATCAATAATTAGTGGCACCTGGGCAGGAGACTGAGAAGCAGGTACACAGCTCACCTGGTCTTCTCCTCTATGGTGAGATGAGTTGTAACTTCCATTTAACTTCCAGTCATTATTTCCAGATTTGCACCTCTACATATAAATCAGCAGATGCAAATTTGATGCAGATCTGTGCTCTCGTTCATTCTCGTTTTTGGAGAGGCATAAATGGCAGCCCTACACACAATGCCAGAGACATTGTTTGGTTGATGGAATGGATTTGAAATGGTCAGATATCAAAATCTGAGCTGCTAATTTAAGGAACAAACTCATCAAGCTTAAAAGACTTGAATGAGATTAAAACAAATTCGTAAGCATTACCCGTCTGGAAGTGAATTTCTAATTATTTTTCTGAAGTGAAGGAGCCTGAATCCTCTTTGCCTTAAATTGTTTGGGAATCTCTGTGGTGCTTTGAAAAATGCCATGACATTTTACATCTGGAATAAATCCATTGACTGCAGTGTGGCTCCTTTTGAAGTTACACACACACACACACACAGAGGATGGGGAAAGTATATTGAAAAACAGAGCCATGAAAACCAAGCCAGGAAGAGACTTCTTGGAGACCCAGAGGGTGGGGCAAGCTTGAACGGACCTTCATGGGAGACACCTCAGGCACTATTTGAAGAATGGAAGAAGATGCCTTTGGCATAGCAAAACGTTTGTAGCTGGAAGGGAGAGGGAGAGAAAACGTATTCCCATAAACGCACCCTTCCTCCGTTTTTTTCTTAGTCTGTTTATAGTGCCGTGTTTGCCGTATTTGGTGTGCAGTTAACTTTTCTCCGCCTGCTGCTGTGAATCTGAACTCTGCCATTGCACTCCGGTTACTGGAGACCGAGAGCTGCCAAAAATAAAGAGGCTTCCCGACAACACTGCTTGGGGACAAAGTAGCAGGAGGCAAACCCTGGATTCCTTTGGCCAGTACTCAGTTTATGGGGGAAGAGATGGGGCCAGGGCAGGCGTCAAGGGTAGGTACAGCTGGGCACCTGCCAAGGGCCCACACCTCAGCAGGGGCCCACTGACAAGAGCCCTGGGACTGGCTCTTCTTCTTCTCCATTGCATCCTGCCTGTTCATCTGCCTCTCACTCTGGTCCAGACAACAGTGGTGGAGAGCAGGAGGAGCGGGAGATGCCGCGGACTCCTTGCTCACCGTCTCTCTGCCTGCCTGCCAAGCAAGCAAGTGGGAACAATGATGAGAAAGAGCAGCAAGAGCAGCTGGTGACAATGCTGATGAAAAGGTAGATTCGCTGAGGGAGGGGGCAGCCGGTAGTGGGAGTCTTGCCCAAGGGCCCTCCACAACCCAGAGCTCGTCCTGGCTGGGGGGTCTGAACAAAATCCACAAGCCCACGCTGACCCCCTCCAAAGCTTCACCAGGTCATGCTCCCCATAGCCTTCGAAAACAGGCCCTAACAGGCAGAGTATTGACATGTCGGGGTCCGTGGCCCCTCCGCCATGCGCGCACCGTCTCTTGCAGAGACTTGGCGCTGGCACCGCTGCACAGGCTGCTTGCAGACCTGCACAGTCTGTGCCCCGGCAAGCCAGACGCAGCGTGCCGGCCATGCACGATGTTCCGGGACTGTCCTGGGCTTTTTGTTGACTGCCTGGAGGGCTGCGATCGGCCGGGGCTCTCACAAGCTGTGAGGGTGGTGTGGAAACGGAGCACCCTGGGTTCCTGCCTGGAATCCTTCCTAAAGCCAGCCAGCCAGTCAGGGAAGGAGGTTGGGGGTGGGGACGGAGCTCCCGTGGCCGGAAGCCCCCCTGTGTTCTTTGCCTCAGTCTTCTGTGCCAGCTCCAGGTTTCGGAGGGCCCTTGGGCAAGGCACCCTCCATGGGCCCCCTCCCTCAGTGAGCCTCCTTCTCACCACCATGGTCCCCAGTTGCTCTGCCTCCTCCTCCTTCCCCTCCTCCTTGCTCCCACTTGTTGCTTGACAGGCAGAGAGCCAGGGGGCAAGCAGGCCGCGGCATCTCCTGCTCCTCCTTCTCACCGCCCCCGTTGCCTGGGCCAGAGCGAGAGGCCGGTGAACAAGCGGGTTACAAAGGTGAAGAGGAGGCGTAAGTCCAGGGGGCCCTGTTGGGGGGTGGGCCCTTGGCAGGTGCCCGACCAAGCCTACCCTTGACTCCAGCCCTGTCTGTGGTTCCCATCATCTTTGGGTGGCTGCAGCACTAAATCACCATTGCTGGGAGGAACGTGTCTTTGGGTCTTGCGGGGGCAGGAGGCGTCCCTGCCCTGGAAGGTTGCATACCCGCTCCAGGAGTCTTCTTCACCCTCTCCCAGTTTGGGATGGGAATGGGGATAGAACCATCATTCTTCCCCTCTGCCATTGATTCTGAATAATGCATTTTTAATGGTTTTTAGTTTTTCTAAACCACCCTGACAGCTTCAGCTATGGGGCAGTATAAAACTGTAATTAATATTAATATTAATAATAACAACAACAATATAATTCTGTTGTGTTACCAGGCCACCCTAGATTGATGCCAGCTTTCCCCAACCCAGCGCCCTTCAGATGGATTGAACCACAATTCCCATCACCCACAGCCACCATGAGATGATGGGAGTTGTAGTCCAACCTGTCAGGAAGGCGCCATGTTGGGAAGGCTGATCTGTGATTTGGACAAGAGCTCCACTCTGTGCCTCCATCATTCCTTCCTCTTTCTTCTGCAATGCCTCCTGCCCAGGGCCAGCCCTACCATTCGGGTGAGTGAAGCAGTTGCCTCAGGCGGCAGTTTCTGGGAGGGGGCAGCGAGGTGTTGGAGGAGAGAGCTGTGGGCCACATAGTCTGCCCTACGCCCCCTAAGCTGCCTTCTGATGTAGCGGGGGATGCTGTCCCATCACTGTCCCATCGCTGGCATTCACCTGCTGGTCCAGTGGGCTTCTGTACTTGGCATGGGAGAGGGTGCCTCCTTGTCTGCCTCGGGGTCTTGGGCGAGCTTCGGTCCTGCCGACCCGCAGCAGGAATCAGCCACAGCTGGTAGACGTGCGTGTTTCCTCTCCTCCCTCCCCGCCACCACCCATCTATCCACCACCCACAGCGGAGGCTGGGGGCTCTGATGTCAGCGCGGCGGTGGATCCGCTCCGGCTTTCAGTCAGAATGAGTCAGAACTCTACAGGAGCTCTCCAAGGTGCAAAGCAGCCCATATTGCGAAGCACCCTGGATAGCACCTTTAGCGGAAACCCGGAACAGATTCACCACCCCACTGACATCGGAGCCACCAGCCTCCACTGGCCACCCCACCCTCGAGCCTTTGCTGGATCTGCAGCAACAGATCAACAGTGATCAGCAGAAGGAGCCACCCCTCTAGATCGCTGCTTCCTCCTGTAAAAGCCATCCCGTGGGGCAAACGTCCCCGTTATCCAATGCCGGAGGGAGCTCTCTTCTGCTGCCAGCAATCACTTTGAATAAGGAGACAGGCCGAGGCACAGGCCAGAACTGCAGCATAAAGCTGCCATTCTCCAGCACCACCCAACTGAGCTCACTGAAAGGCATTTGATGGAAACGCTGCCTCGTTTTCAGCGATCCGAGTGCTCTAAAATCATGTATTCATAACCACCAGCTCGATCAGAGAAGCAGTGCCTAAAAGTAAGGCTGCAGCCTTTACACCTGCTTTTGTTGTTGTTCAGTCGTTCAGCCATGTCCGACTCTTCGTGACCTTATGGACCACAGCACGCCAGGCCTTCCTGTCCTGCGCTCTCTCCCGGAGTGTGCTCAAGTTCATCTTCATTGCATCGGTGATGCTATCTAGCCATCTCATCCTCTGCCGTCCCCTCCTCCTTTTGCCTTCAGTCTTTCCCAGCATCAGGGTCTTTTCCAGGGAGTTTTCTCTTTGCATTAGGTGGCCAAAATATTTGAGCTTCAGCTTCCAATGAGCAGTCAGGGTTGATTTCCTTTAGGATGGACTGATTTGACCTCCTTGCAGTCCAGGGGACTCGTAAGAGTCTTCTCCAGCACCACAGTTGGAAGGCATCGATTCTTCGGCGCTCAGCCTTCCTTATAGTCCAGCTCTCACAGCCATACATTACTACTGGGAAAACCATAGCTTTGATTATACGAACCTTTGTCGGCAAGGTGATGTCTCTGCTTCTCACTATGCTGTCTAGGTGTGCCATAGCTTTCCTCCCAAGGAGCAAGCATCTTTTAATTTCATGGCTACAGTCACCATCTGCGGTGATCTTGGAGCCCAAGAAAGTAACATCTGTCACTGCTTCCATTTCTTTCCCTTCTATATGCCAGGAAGTGATGGGGCCAGATGCCATGATCTTCGTTTTTTTAATGTTGAGTTTCAAACCAGCTTTTGCACTCTCCACTTTCACCCTCAACAAGAGGCTCTTTAGATCCTCTTCGCTTTCTGCCATTAGGGTGGTATCGTCTGCGAATTCAGGGGGACTGATTTTCAAGTAGAGAGACGCATCCAAGTGCGTTTACGGCTGCCATTTACACAGATGTAAGTGCTTTACGACTGCAAATGGGGTAAAATATGCAATTTATGGCAATGATTTTCCCAAGGTGGTAGCCGTGTGTAACCTTGCCTTTTTAAAACCTGGAAGCCGTCCCACACAGAGTCTGGCAGGCATGAAGATATGGGGAGCAGGTCTGCTGTAGACTCCACAGGTCGGATGCTTGGGAATGCCACATTATTTGAGTCCACAGTGGATTTCTCCAGCATCCCTAGCTGTCACTAAGGCTCAGCAAAATTCAAAGCACTTTCCAGAGAGCCAGATTTTTCCCCAGTGGGCATCCATCTTAATCCATCATGGCTGCTCTGGAACCTGCAGAATCCAGTCCCCCCTTGAGCCTTTCAGAGTCAAATCAACATGCCCAAATGATGCTTAAAAAATTCAAGCTAAATGTTGTAAAACAAGGACAGGAACTGAGCGGTGTCAACTACCATAAAAAGCACTCTCTGGCAGGCTAGTTTACCATGCCTATAACCTGAGCATTACCCATTTTTCCACCACATCAAGCACAACAAGAAAAAGCACTTTTCAGTTTGAAGACCCATCACACTGCTCTGCTCCCTTTCCTGGAATCATCCATTCAGGGCCTCAACTTGTACATTATTTGTAGGGATGTGCATCAGATTAGGCCGAAGCCTGAACCAAATCAGCCCACTTTGGACCATTTCTGGTGCTTCGTGGAGTAAAGCGGGCTTCCCTCCAAAGTGACCGAAGCTGGACCCTGTGTGGCATTCCTGCCTATTTATTAGTGAGAAGTCCTCTTCAATGACAATAAGGCCTTCCCCACAGCAGGCAACACTGACCCCTACACAGGGTAATGCTGCCCCCAGGGCTGTCAAGGGCTCCTTGGAGGGCTCTCTCAGTCTAATCCAGTAGCCAAGTCCAGACACAGACAAAGGGATTCCTTTCAAAGCTTTATTCTTCTTTTACAACTTAACAACTCTACCGTTTGCAACTAGATCTGAGCAGCACAGTACCTATGCCCTAAGTTGGAACAGTTGGTCCCCGTTTGAAAGGGAATTACTGGCAGACCCCTGAACTTAAGGACTAGGGAGAGTCCCTCCCCTTTTCCCTTGGATCCTCTGGGCGCAGCCGTTGTTTGCGCGCCAACCGGGCACTACGCCTCCTTTCCGCACCCTCCATCTGGCGCCGCTCTCTGCGTCGCACATCCACCAAGTCTGCTATCTGTGCTCGGTCACTCCCTGGACTGCTTTCTAATCTAGGAATGCTGGTGGGCTCCAGCTGTGGGCCCTGGGAAAGAGGAGCACACTCCTCTCCCAGGAGCGACTGCTCTTCCTCAGAATCAGAACTACTCTGGGATTCTATGGGCTCAGTGTCCACCCTGACAAGGACCTTTTTCTCAGGTCCAACACCTTTGCTTTGTGAGATTTGAGGACACGCTGGTTTTTATTCTAACCTGTGTTATTCTCTCTATTACTTTACCCCCATTGTAGCCACATGCAGTAGGCATAGGATTATATTAAACAAAGAAATATTTATTATTTAAACCATAAATATGGTAAACAGTAAATAACGTTTAAAGCTTCTATATATGTATATCCCCTCACACTCACACATACATATTTTCTACTTTAGTCCTATGCACACAACTCCTAGTCACTTGCTCTCTCTTCACAAAGTATTTCTTCCCAATCTACCTCTTCACAGACCCTATCCAACCCTCTCAATTTCGCTCTCTCTCTTTCTCTCTCCCGAAGCCCTATCCCTATCTAAACTTTTCCCTATCTGAATTACACAAGCACAGCTCCCTGTTTATATAGCATACACCATTTCACACTCCCCACTCACTCTGTCAGTCATCATACATCATACCTCCTGTCACTCCTACCACTCTCAGTCTAGATCTACTTAGCATGAAAACATATGGCATAACATTATTACACATATATAACCACAAATTCCTAATATATACACATGTAACATCACACCCCGCATGAGACCTTGTTCACACTTCAGCTTCGGAAAGGCAGATAGTGTGTCTCCCAAAATAGCCTCTTTTGCTTTTGTTTCTCAAAATGCTGATGGGGGGAGGGGAGGTTGAGTGACTGACAATCACTCAATCACTAGATTGATCACTAGATTGATCAATCCCAGGGGATGTTTTACCAGAGGCTCTCCAATCACTGTGCTTTGGAGACGGCAAGGATGGGTCCCTGAGATGGCCATTCTTCCAATGCTACCAGAATTCACTGTGGGGGGAAAAAAAACTCTTTAAACTGGTTTTCAATTATAATAACTCCCTGGCCCCTGCACTATCCTTATGAAATTTTGCAGGATTCTTGTGTGGAGACATCTCTATGATATGTGCCATTTTTATACACTCACCTCCCTCCCACAATTTGAGGACTCCCCTTCCACATAAACTGCTGCGCCTGTTCTCCTGAAACTCTGCAGCTTTATCACCTGGGACTATCCCTGTGCTGTCTGTCATTTTCAGAAGAATGGTCCACACAGAACATAGGGGGATGAGTGTCCCCTTTTTTGGATGCCCTCAAAATGTAAAGACTGCTCTTGCACAAAACTCCCTGAACGTATTCATCTGAAATGTGGCAGGCATGATCCCCTCAGAAGGAACAGCTACCCTTGCAAATTTCATCCAGTTCTACTGAGAACTAAAGTTATCAGCAGTTCTCTTTTCTTAAAATCAAAATACAAAGGTGTGTTGTTGCACAAAAAATGACTTCTGATGTTGGCAGGCATAATCCCTTCTTAGGGGCTACTCTGTATGTTGAAAAATAGGGGAAACGTTATGGCCATTTCAAAAAGATTCCCATGTTAGTCAATGGGAGGCATAAAGCCTCAAATTTCCAAATCTTGACTCAGATTCAGTACCTGAGTTGAAGTGGACTGTCTCCAGACTGGTCCAAGTAGAATTGAGCCATTTGTTGAACTGCCAGATTGGGCTTTGAGTCAAAGGTTGTGGTTGGTGCACACCTCAAATCATGACCAGGGTCTGCCCAAGATAATCCAATTCATTGACACAGGCCATGATCCACGAGGATGTTCTCCTGCACATGCCTCACTGAAATGAAGGCAGCTTCACAAGAGCATTCTGCTGATCATCAGTGATAACACAGGTGCTACCCAGTAGGTGCCAGCAAGACGTGTGCAACCGCGCTCCTTAGTGTGAGCTCTGCTTATGATCATTGATGGCACAGGCACCATCCAATAGGTGCTTGCAATATCGCACAACTACATTCAACAAAGCATTTCCCAATGGTGAAATATTGTGGGGCTGAATCCTATGAAAATGCTGCTGGAGGGGCGGAGGGTTGTCTGGATCCTGTGCAGCAGCCACTTAAGAATTGTGCAATGGCTATGCCCCAAAAAAACAAAACCAAAGGTTGCCTGAGAACCACGCATAAGCTGCTCTGAACTCCTTGGAAGAAAAACTGGAATGAGGTTGTAGACTGAGGCAGTAGATTCTAGACTGTACTACTTCAGGGGGTGATATTGTTGAATGACAGAAAATCAGTTCCCAGGTAGCAGTAAACTAAAACACTGCAAAGGAATGTTGATCGTTGCCTGTTCTCTGAAGTGCTAGTTAGCTACATGCAGGGAGCTTTTGTATGAGGTAGCATTCAAAAACATAGCTCTTGTCTGTTCTCTGCAGTGGTACAGCCCAGAATTCTGTCACCTTATTCTGTGTGATGTGTATGTGCACGGCAAGAAAAACAGGCCATCTGTAAATCCGGTATACCAACTACACCCTTATCTGAACAGAGGTAGCCTAGCTACAGCTATCCATGCTCTGATGACCTCTTGTCCGGAGTCTGCAATGCATTATACGTGGGGCTGCCTTTGAAAATGGTCCGGAAACTTCAGCTACAAAATACGGCAGCAAGATTGTTAACAGGGACTAGCCAACGAGATCACATTACGCCAGTACTTTTCCAGCTGCACTGGCTGCCAGTCCATTTCCGGGCCCGATTCAAAGTGCTGGTATTAACATTCAAAGTCCTAAATGGCTTGGGGCCAGGTTGTCTGAAGGATCACCTCCTCCCATATGTGCCTGCCCAGACCCTAAGATCATCTTTAGGGGTCCTTCTCCGGGACCCCTAAAGCTTTGGCTTTGGCTTTTGGCTTCCTTCCTGCCAAAGGAAGAGAGGCGGGTGGCTACCAGGAGGAAGGCCTTTTCTGCTGTGGCCCCCAGCTGTGGAATGAGCTCCCTAGAGAGGTTCGCCTGGCACTTACGTTGTTCTCTTCCCATCACCAGGTGAAGACCTTTTTATTCTATTTTATTCTATTCTGTTTTATTCTATTATTTTATTTTAGCATTTTTGCTTCGTATTTAACTCTGTATTTTAAATCTCTGCATTGCTGCTAGGTTTTATTCTGGTTGTACTGTTATACTGTGGTTTCAAGCTTTCATAGTTGATATTGTTTTATGCTGTGCTTTGTGGTTTTAATTTTCGTGAACCACCCAGAGAGCTTCGGCTATGGGGTGGTATAGAGATAACGTAAATCAATAAGTCAAGCAGATGAGTTCTGACTGCAGAGGATTCTGAAGTTCATAGAATCATAGAGTTGGAAGGGGCCTACAAGACCATTGAGTCCAACCCCTGCTCAATGCAGGAAGCCTGATTACCAGGCAGTCTCCCATCCAAGTACTAAGCAGGGCTGACCCTGGTTAGCTTCCGAGATCAGATGAGATCAGGCACATCCAGTCTTTCTGGCAACAGGCAGGCAAAGTGGAAATAATTTGTACAGCTGCTGGCTGTCTTTACTGTTTAGCTATATTTATAATATATCTCCACTTTAGCTGGCTGTCTTTACTGTTTAGCTATATTTATAATATATCTCCACTTTAGCTGGCTGTCTTTACTGTTTAGCTATATTTATAATATATCTCCACTTTAGCTATTAATTTTTTCTAAGGGTTCAGAGCAGGAAGAGCTTTGGATCTCCAGATGTGTTTTTCTTTGTCAAAAGGCATCCACAGGTGGCGGGAGGGGATTGGATCATGGCCATGGTCCTGGGAGAGAGGAGCTCTAACCCTTTACACACTAGGGATGTTGGAGAAATCTGCAATGGATTCAAATGAGTTTGGATTTCTATTAATCTGATCTGTAGATTCCACAGCGGACCGGCTTCCTCCGAGTCATGAGGACTCTGCAGACTGGCGGACCAGTTTTTCACTTTGGGGGGTGGGGGGATTTGCATTCATTCACATTTGCGCTAGTTTGCAATGATTTGCATTAGTGCATTAGAGCAAGTGCACAAGGGCACATTAGTGCTAATGCGAATTAGCACACGTGGAATGAAATTCTGGTGAAAAGAAATCCGATTCTGTCAATGAGCGGACAACAAACAAAAGGCACCTAACAGTCTGCGAAACACAGATGGAACAGATTTCATAAAATCCGTGTGTCCACACACCATTCACAGCTACCCTGCACTGGGTCAGCATTTTCACGGAGCTGCCCTCCTCAGCCTTAAGATCTGGTTTTCTGTTTATTCAAAACAAGTTCCGAGTTCATCAGCACATCTTTTAAAGGCTTTATATTATCTTTTAGCATGTTGTATTTTATGCTTCTAAGTTTAAGAGAGCACTGGCCATTGGGTGGTATAGAAATGTATTCACCAAAATAAAGCAGAAATAAGTGCATGGCCTGGTTTGCACATAACGACAACCCAGGCACTGTTTGTTTGTTTGTTTGTTTGTTTATTCATTTCATTTCTATACCGCCCAATAGCCGAAGCTCTTTTGTTAAACCTGTGTTGTTGTGAATGCGTGAGAGCGTTCGCACTGGTTAAAGTAGGGTTGGCAGCACTGGCCCCTGCCAAGACCCCCAACGGTGCCCACCAAACTCTCGGGCACTCCCCCAGGCCCCTGTACACCTGCTTCACCCACCCACCCAAGCACCTTCCCCAACTCTTGCCCAGGAGTCCCCCCCCCACACACACACACAAATGCACAGCCTACCTCACCTCAGCATGCAGAAGCCCTATCGAGGAAACAGGAAGTCATCAGATGTTAAATGATCTGTTGACTTCCTGCTTCCTCTTTAAGGCTTCAACAGTGCCGAGGTGATCACAGAGGGAGGCAGTGAAAGGGGCTACGGTTAGAGGAAGGTGCTCAGGGCGGGAAAAGGGAAGACAGAGAACACATAGGAAGGGGCATACGAGTGAAAAGCCAGAGCGGGGCAGAAAAGCAAGAATCCAGAGAACTCTGGATTCCAGCTCTGGCTTGCTGGGGAAGAGAACTGGTTCACACATCACAGCAAACATTGCTAGGGATGCTGGAGAAGTCCATTTGGAGGGTGGAGTTTGAAGAGTTTTCCTAGGTTCAGTCCCACAGATTTCGTTTTGGTTCCCACGGTGGCAGCCAACTCGATCTGCACTGAGTCAGGCCAGTTCGTCGATTTTCCAGGCATTTTTGCACATTTTTGCAGGTTCCACGATTTGCACAAACATATGAGCAATTTGTGCAAATTCAGCTGTAGTGTGTGCAAATTGCTCGGCAATTTGTGCAAATTGCAGGAGCTGTGGTGGGAAACGCACAAAAAAAGTTCCCAGAGGTTGGGGGAAAGCCCACAGCTTGGCTCACAAACACAAATTGAGCTGTACAAGCCACGGAACTCTGTCAAGTCAAAAAAAGTACCAGATTTACCTGGGAGATCCTTAAACATTGCAAGAACAACGTGTCCCCAGGTTGTTTAGCTGCCCTCACTCACAGTGGGAGCAATTAGGCAATATGTACCATCATGCTCACTCGTACACAATAATCCAGAATTTTTAAATTCTGGGTTATTGTGACATGCAGCCAGAGTCATTATGTGAAATTATACTGTAATCCTATGCATGTGAAATAAACCCTACAAGGTTCAATGGGACTTATTCCCAGGTAAGCAAGTATAGCAGCAGGAGTGGGAAACCTGTGGCCCTCCAGAGGTTGCTGGGATATAACTCCCATCAGCCCCTGGTGTCTAAGAGTGCAGCCTTACAATAGTTCCCCCCACCCAATGTTCATCACTATTCTGTTTTATTTAGGTTGCAATCCTGCACCCACTAACTTGTGAGCAAACCCTACTGAACACAGCTTTATTTACTTCTGAGTAGATGTGTATAGGATTGAACTGTTGATAAATGCATATACCGCCCTTCAATAAACTATTATCAGGGCAGTTAACGAAACAACATCATAAGAAAGAAAAGAACAATGGACAAATCATGTAAGCAACAAGCATCAAAATAATAAGAATGAAAAGATCAATAAAACAGTGTGATAAAATAGCAGATATAAAATAATGAAAATATCAGAACTCATGAGATAGTAAAAGCATCAGAAAGCAAAAAAACACCCCACCTGCCATTAAAAAATTAACAAGAGTGTGGGCCAAATGAACTTCTGCAGGGAAGGAGTTTCATAACTGGGGTGCCGCCACTGAAAAGTTCTCTTCCCGCAGCACACAGACAAGCCAGTGTGGGGACAGACATTTATTTATTTATTTATTATTAAATTTATTAATCGCCCATCTGGCTGGTCACCCAGCCACTCTGGGCAATGTACAACGTACAATAAAACAGTTTAAAACAGTAAAATTCTACAATAAAAACATTTTCTAAAATACCCTAACCCACCCCAAATACCTGCCTGAACAACCACGTTTTTAATGCACGACGGAAGCTCATTAAAGAGGGGGCATGGCGGAGTTCCCTAGGGAGGGAGTTCCACAGAGTGGGGGCCACCACAGAAAAGGCCCTCTCCCTCGTCCCCACCAGTCTAGCTGTCCTGGCTGATGGGACAGAGAGAAGGCCATCTGAGGCTGATCTTGTTAAGCGGCCTGTCTGGTGCTGCTGGAGGTGCTCCTTAAGACATTCCTTAGGTACCCAGATCCCAAGCCATGTAGGCAGTTTGAACTGTGCTTAGAAACTTTACACTGATTTACATACGGACTGATGAACAAGCGGTGTTTGCATTCGCCCAAATTCTATGAGCATCAGCTTGATGCTTGCCTCTCCACTGATTTCCATAAGCCCTCGTGATTGCTTATGTTCAGTTTATGCAAACAGGAAACTGGTGCAAATCAAATGCGATCAAACAGGAAAGTTGCACCGAAACTGAGTATTTTTCAAAGCCACACAACTTTCCCCCCATTGACTAAAACATGAAATTGCTCTTCTTTTAATTGTGCGATTTCAAACTGCTTCCCTCTGACATTTGCACAATTTTTGACCGTGGCCACACGTTCAAGAATGTGCAAACGTTTTCAAAGAACACATTCTCCTGCTCGTGCTGGAGGTTGTGAATGGGGGGCGTGGTTGACTGTTTTGTGAGTACAGATGAAATCCTCCTACATCCCTAGTTGTACACCTAGGGTGCCTTCAGACAAGGTTGTTATGGTGCAATTACCCTTCCTCTTTCATGGAATGTTATGGGGATGGATGTCCAGGCAACAACATCTTCCATTTGTAAACAACCACCCCTCCATGTTTTCCCACCATTTTTCATTTTTTCTCCTACCACCAAAAACCCATTAAGGGGGGAAAGATGGAAGAGCTTCGCGATGTCTTTTGATCCGTCTGTATGGGAACACCCTGAATCTTCTTCGCCATTTTCTTGCCTATCCACCCAGCTTGGAGAGAACCTTCTAGAGCTCTCTGCATCCGTTCTGTGATTTCACTACACTGAACGTGTTAGGGTTACAACAGGGGTGCAGAACATCTTTCGGTCTCAGGACCAAATCCTATTTTGGAGAAGCTTTCGGAGGCTGCATTCCAGTGGTGGGTGAGGCCAAAGGCAAACAGTACAAGGCCACAGACCCCCAAACACCAGCATATTGTAGCTTAAAGTTCTTACTGTCAGTAAATAAGCCTTTGGAGAGGCACTTCAGCCTTTTAAAATGGGAAGAAACCTCAGAAAGCCCAGGAAACCACCAAATGGTCATTGGTTGGGAGAAAGAGGGTGGGGCCAGGGGAAGGCGGTGTTGTCATGGAGGGCCGAATTTGGCCCCCAGGCCTGACGTTCTTCATCCCTGATATACAAATTTGGCTACTTCATCACTAACCTCTCACTCCCCATCGTTCAGGTTCTTTTACATGTGGATTGGATGTTTATTTGCCTCTAGTTGTACCGAGCTTAAGTGGGAGAAATGAGTACAATTTGGAATCTTCCAAAAAGGGTCCGGTGCAGCAGAGTTTTCATGAAGAGTTACTGGAATGGGGCTCTGGGGGCTTATTGGGGAAAAGAACATTGGCTAAATTAGCTACGAATTACACAACACAGTCTGAGGGCTTGACTAAGCAGTCGGTAGGAAACAGGAGTCAACATCCCGGATGGAGGCTCCTCTGGTCTACATCTGAAGAGGGGGGCAGAACTATGGAGGGGACGTGTGCTTATCTCTTCCCCTGAGTGCTGCTTCTCACCTGCAATTTTGCCCTCAACCACTTAACATTCATCCATTCATTTGTTTACTTGTACTCCACTTTTCCTCAAGAACTGACTGCCTATTTGCTACTGGGCCAGGTTTAAGGTTTTGGTACTAGTGTACAAAGCCCTAAACAACTTGGGACCAGGATAGCTGAGAGAGCACCTTCTCCCTTACCAACCTGAGGCCATCAGAGGGTATGCTCTTGGTGGTTCCACATGGATCTATGGCCCAACAGGAGTCCATCCAGAGAAGAGCCATCTGTGTGGTGGCTCCCTTCCTATGGAGCTCCCTGCCTCTGGAGGTCAGGCAGGCACCAACACTGGGTTGGTTTTGGCACCTCCTGAAAACAGCTCTTTTCCAGGAAGCCTTCCTTGTTAACCAGCCTTGGTTTTATTGGCACTCTGTTTTTTTTTAAAGAATATTTTAATATCATGTTTCATTCTTCTTATCTGTGTTCATTTTATCTCTTGTTCACTGCTCCGGGATCTGTTTAGATGTGGAGCAGTGTACAAATGTTGTAAATAAATAAATAAGAACGGTCTCATGCAACATGTCAAATGAATGGCAGTCACTATAACAATTCAGAAACATAGTATGAACCATTACAAAGAAAAATATCCATATCATCAAGCCAATACATGATAAGAATGGCAATAAATCAATACAGTTGAAGTGGAGATGTTGGAGAAATCCGCAATGGCTTCAAATGAGTTTGGATTTCTATGTATCCAACCTGTAGATTTCACAGCGGATCAACTTTTTCCAAGTCACATGGATTCTATGGACTTGCAGACCAGTTTTTCATGGGGGGGGGGGGTTTGCACTAATTCACACTTGCGCTGATGTGAATGTGAATTAGCGCAAGTAGAATGAAATTCTGGTAAAAGAAATCTGATTCTGTCAATGAGTGGATGATGGAACGAAACACACCTGACAATCCACAAGACACAGACGGAATGGATTTAATGAAATGCAGACCTCCCTGAACTAAAGCCACCAGATAAAACAATACAGATGAATGGATCTAATCCAGCAAATTAAAGCCAAAGAGGGGAGGGATTACATAAGCAGAGGTGGGGAACCATAGGCCCAGGTGCCAAATCCTGCCCTCCTGGGGTCCAGTTCTGGCCTTCCAGGTTCCCCAGATGGCCATGAGCACCGCCCCTGACCACTGATCGTTTGGTGGTTTTCTGGCATTTGTGCCATTTCCCCCCCTTTTCTAAACGGTTAAGAACTGCCTCTCCTAAGGCTGAGTTACAGGCTTCCAGCTACAACACACTGGTAATAATTGTATTTTTGGCTGCGCCCCCTTTGCCTTTTGATCCTGCCCACCGCTGAAATAAAGCTGAACACAGAAACCACATGCAAGACATACCCAAGGCCAAATAGGCCTCCATTTCAGTCTAAGAAGCCAGAGCGGCATTCTCCACAATTGACTTACACACATCGGTTGGCAGACCTGTTGCTTACTTCTGGAAGCCCTGTACCCACCTCTCCAGACAATGGAACGAAAGATGTTTGACAATCCACGAAACACAAGCAACATGGATTTTACAACATCCATATGTCCTGCGTTGCCAATAGCAACGGTTCTTTTACTGGATCCGAAAGCAGTGCCAAACCATTGAGGGAAGGATTAACAGAAGTTTATTGTAGCCAGATTTAGGGATGTACGAAAGTCACTTACCTTTTTGATGGGGTGATTCGCAGTGGGGGGAGGCGCTCCGCACCTCCCCCCGAAATCCTGATCCGGCCGGCTCTGCTCCGCAGAGATTCCACAGAGCCGCCGGCCAGGGCCACCCGCAGCTGGACATCCAGCTGCTGGGGAGCCTTCCGTAAAAAAAAAAAAAACGCATACGTAAATGGCGGCGGCTACGGCGGCCGCCATTTGCGTTCCCTTTTTTTCCTCTGTTTTAGCCTACGTAAATATTTACGTAAGCTATTACGACAAAAAAAAGGGGAACGCAAATAGCGTAGTGGGCGCCATTTGCTTTCCTTTTCCCCCCCCGCCGTTTTAGCCTACGTAAATATTTACATAAGCCATTATGGCGAGAAAAAAAAAGGAACGCAAATAGCACCCACTACGCTATTTGCATTCCCTTTTTTTCTCTGTTTTAGCTTACGTAAATATTTACGTAGGCTAAAACAGTGAAAGAAAGAGAACGCAAATGGCGGCTGCCGTAGCCACCGCCATTTGCGTACGCAGGGTTTTTTTGCTTGCCTATGCATAGCCTATATTTACATAGGCATGCATACATAGGCTATGCATACATAGCCTATGCATACATAGGCTATGTAAATATGTAAGTATTTACATAGCCTATCATGGCAAAGGCAGCTATGCAAATGGCGTGGTGGCCGCCATTTGAGTCTGCAGCAGCCAGCCGAGCAACCAGCTGCCACTGCTGCCACCGGAGCCACCGCCGGAACATCCACCCCAGGTAAGCTTTCGTCCCGGGGGGGATTCCGTGGGGGTGGCAGGGGGGGAGGCCATTCCGCCACGTGTTTTGGGGGGCCGAATGCCAGTGCATTCGGCCTCACTGAAATCCGTGGCGGAATTCTCCGCCATCCCTAGCTAGATTACAGAGAGAATACACAATGTTTACGCGCCTTCAGTCACTGGGAAGCCACTCAGAACAGGAATGAATGGACCCCTGTAACAGCCACTATGTGGTGCCTTCCCTGGTCTCGGCCTACACTGATGTTTCCCTAGAAGAATTTCCAAGGTTATTTATACCTTAAAGCTACCTGACTATTCTAAGCAAACACAACACTCCTTTAGGACAGTGGTCTCCAAACGTTTTTGATCACGCACCCCTATCAGTAAAAAAATTTTGAGCACGCACCCCCAATATATGTATGTTTATCTATTTGTAATTATATACATGTACTAATATATTATGTACATTATAAAACATATACAAAAATAGAAATTAATAGAGATTTTTAAAAGGATTAGATAAAGACGAAAGAAACCATGTTCTGAAATTTTTTTATTTTATTTATTAATGGTACAAAACCCCTTTTTGCTTTCACTAAAAAAATTATTAATAATAATATTTTTTAGTGAAAGCAATATGATTGAATATGCGTCATTATTTTTGAAAATCTTGGTTTAACACTTAGTAATTCAGCAATTCCAAGGTCTAGTTCTAAGTTCAGTTTATTTCGATATTTGGTTTTAATGGCGGTCATAGCTGATGTCGCTGTCATAGCACGCGCTTTCTTCTCGGCTTCATTCTGCCAAAGGAGAAGTGGGAAGGGTTAATTTCCTTCCTGCTCTCCTCTGGCAGGATGGCAGCTACTCCAGTGCTGAGACATACTCTGCTGTGCCTGGCAGAGACTGGCGTACTTGCTCTCGGTGGCCACAGCAGACGCAGGATAGGACCGGTGCCGAGAGAGAAATGCCACAGAGCTTCCCTCACAGCTCTCCTCCTATCCTGTTGTCGTTGCCGCCCCTGCCATCACTGCACACTGTGGCAGTGCATCAGGGCAAGGGGAGGCTGCTCAATTATCAGGCAGCTCGCACACCCCAATGGATCATCTTGTGCACCCCACTTTGGAGATCACTGCCTTAGGAGTTGGCCAACCTTGAAGCTCTTCCAAGAGCTATTTGGCAATAAGGAGGTGTCTGAAAGTAAGATAAGAGTGCATCTGGCTAAGGACAAAAGGAGCCATTGTTGTACACCACTAAACTCCTCGTAATACAACGATCTTCCGTCTTTCCATTACACCTCCCTCACTGCAATTCTTTCTGAAGGGCCGTGATGGGAAGTTGCAGAACTGAAGAACAGAGCTGCTTGATCAAACCAAGGTGGATCCATCTAGTCCATTCTTCCCCATCCTGGTGGCCTTTGGATGGCCAGTGGCTATGCCAATGGGGAATGGCAATTCCCACATTTGCACAAATGTCCAAAATTGCACAGATTTTCTACATGGGCTAAAGCAAGGGTAATTTGAAATGTGCACATTTTGAGAAAGTTAGGCATTTTTCAAATACACATTTTGCAAATGTGAAGGCAAATTCAGGAATTTGTGGACAGCTCCCATTCTCATTCAAGATTGCGAATTTCCAGGTGATTTGTAACCCGAAACGAAGTTCTCATACATCCCTACGGATGCATAAGAACCTAAGAACATAAGAAGAGCCATGCTGGATCAGGCCAAGGGTCCATCGAGTCCAGCATTCTCTTCACACAGTGACCAACCAGCTGTCAACTGGGAACCCACAAGCAGGGCATGAGCGCAACACAGATTGTTGCGCTCACGAGTTCTCCTTTTGGGAAAAAGGTGGAGGAAAAATAAGAGTTGAGCACTTCTGCCTTCTCTTTGTCACTGTGAAGACATCACCATTGTTACTGAGCAGCAGTCCTGCAACTTTCTTCCTTTTCCTCTTGCTTCGAACATACCTGAAAACCCCCTTTTATTGCTCTCAGGATCTCACCATACTCAGTTCATTCTGAGCTTCAGCTTTCCTGACACTGTCCCTACAAATCTAGGCTACTCATCCTTGGTGATTTAGACTTCCTCCTGGAGCCAATGCCAGCTTTTGGAGAGTCCTTGGGCAAGCCACCCTCCATGGGCCCCCTCCGTCAGTGAGTCTGCCTTCTCTCCGCCATTGTCACCAGCTTCTCCTCCTCCTCCTCCTCCTCTTTCTCATTATGGCTACCACTTGCTTGCTTGACAGGCAGAGATCCAGGGAGCAAGGAGGCCGCAACATCTACTGCTGCTCCTTCTCGCCACCCCAGATGCCTGGGCCAGAGCGAGAGGCAGGTGAACAAGCAGGTTGCAATGGTGAAGAGGAGGAGCAACTCCAGGGGTGTTTTGTCAGTGGGCCCCTACTGGGGTGTGGGCCCCTACTGGGGTGTGGGCCCTCAGCAGTTGCCCAAGCAGGCCTACCCTGATCTCTTGATTCATGATGCAAATTACATCCCAGCACATCTGGAGAGCATGAGGTTGAGGAAAGGTAGATTACTAGTTCATCCAGGAACCTGTCCTCAACCTGTAATTTGCAAATAAGCAGATATTACAAAATGCCTGAAGTCTGAGATCCTCTCTCTTCACAAGGGAACTGACCCTGCAGGAAGTCTCAGCAGACCTTTGGCACAATCCAGAAGAGCTGGCCTCATGGACTGAGGGACTTCTTGCTCATATCTTCCTTTCCTGGCTGGCTGGCTATGATACTTCCTCTCTTTCACTTTCATCTTAGCAATGTTTTGGCAGCATGGAACAAGCAAGGCCACTTTGAGATGACTTTGGGCTGGATATTGATGCCTGAAGCGACATGTGTTTTCTTCCTCCCGGGTCACCATAAGCCAGGCATTGACACTGATGAGTGGCTTTTTGTCTGGAGTTACATTTTGTCTCACCCATGCTTCCTCCCTCCTCCTCTTCCTCCATCATCATAATCAATTGCTTTTATAGCACCATCAAAGTCACCATCAAAGGACATGTTGCTTCTCCCTTTACAACACTGCAGAAATTCAGCCCTTCCTCTCTGGATCCTTGGCAAAAACTCTGGTTCACAACCTCTCTTGCCTTGACTATTGCGAACATCTCCCCTCTGATCTTCCATTGTCTCACTCTGGTCCCCACCTCTTCCAGAACCCGGCTGCCCAAATAATCTACCTGTCTTGTTGGAAAAGGGCAACTAAGGGCAGAAAAAGGCAAGTAAAGTAATCAAGGGGCTGGAGAAACTCCCCTATGAGGAAAGTTTACAACAGCTGGGGTTGTTAAACTTGGAGGGGAAAGGAGGGTAAGGGGAGACAAGATAGAGGTCTACAAAATTATGCATGGTGTGGAGAATATGGATAGGGAGACATTTTTCTGCCTCTCTCATAATACCAGAACACAATGGGGTTATCCCATGAAGGTGATTGGTGGGAGATTCAGGACAGATAAAAGGAAGGACATCTTCACACAGCGCAGAGTTAAACTATGGAATTCACTTCCACAAGATGTAGTGATGGCCACCAATTTGGATGGCTTCAAAAAGGGGACTGGACTGGACAAACCCATGGAGGATAAGGCTATCAATGGCTACTTGTCCTGATGGCTATATGCTACCTCCAGTATCAGAGGCAGTATGCCTGTGAACACCAGTTGCTGGGGAACATGGGCGGGAGTGTGTTGTTGCACTCATCTCCTGCTTGTGGGTTTCCCACAGGCAGCTGGTTGGCCAATGTGTGAACAGAATGCTGGACTAGACGGACCCTCGGTCTGATCCAGCAGGGCTCTTCTTATGTATTTATGTTCCCCTGACCACTTAATGCCCTCCCTTAAAACCATAAGCTGGCTTCCTGCCTGCTGCTGAATCCAGCACAGACTCCTCATCCTTACTTTCAAAGCCCCCCATAGCTTTCCCCTGCCATTCTCTTTCTCCACTCTTCCATCACAATATATTCCTAACCATGACCCTCTTTCGCCCTCCAGTTCCACCTCCTCGGCCACCAAAATGTCACCTGCTCTTTCCAACAATGTAGCCCTTTCTCCCTTACTGCCTCTTAGACCTGGAACTTCCTTCCAGAACACACCCCGAGGCTGCCTCTCATGCTTTACATCCCTCCTTGAAACCTTTGAACACAACCTCCTTGTGAACAGTTGATGAACAAGGTTGCAGGGTTCTGAATTCTGCAAGTGAAGAAAGGGGAGGACAGGCATGCCCTGAGCAACAGCTTGCAGGCAACATGTGCCAGGCTGAGCAGGTGCTGGAGCTCAGTGGTAGAGTGCATGCAGAAGGTTCCCAGGTTCAATTCCTAGCAATGGAGGCTGGTGGCTCAGATTTCGGTGGGATTATACACCCATTCTGGGTTTTAGTCAGAACCAGCCAGAACTCTAAAGGAGCTATCCAAGGTGCTGAACCCTATCCCCAAAATAGGTTAAGCACCTTGGATAGGTCCTGTAGAGTTCTGATGGGTTCCGATTCTGAACCCTATCCCCCAAATAAGACAGGGTCTTTTAAGAGATATTTTAGTGTATGTGGATTGTTGTTGTGTTGCTGTGGTTGTTGTGTTTTGTTTTTCTTTTAAAATAAAAAAAATATAACAAATAAGACAGGGTCTTTTTGGTTTCAGCACTCAGATTGTAGAACTTCCTAACTTGCAGTGGATGCTGGTGGTTCCTATGTCAGTGGGGCTGTAAATCCGCTCTGGGTTTCATTCAGAACTCTAAAGGAGCCATCCAAGATGCTGAAACCTATCCCCCAAATAGGCTTGGATAGCTCCCTTAGAGTTCTGGTTGGTTCTGACTAAAACCCAGCATGGCTTCACAGCCCCACTGAAACCAGAGCCACCAGGCTCCACGGATCCCTGGCATCTCCAGTTAAAAAGATCTTGAGTGACAGAGTTCGGAAAGACTCTTCTCTGCCTGGGATCCTGCAGGTCTGCTCCCAGTTAGAGTAGGCAATGCTGGATTAGATGGACCTGTGGCTTCACCAAGTACAAAGCATCTTCCTAACTTGTTGTACTACTGTCAGTCTTTGGCCCTGCCCAGACCTAGAATCTAAGGACTCCTCCAAAGAGGCAAAAGAAGAAGAAAAAGGGGGGAGTCCCCTCAGGCAGAGATACAAAATTAGACAAGTCAAAGGATCATAAAAACCCCTTATATTCTGTAAGCACAAAGAGTACAAGAGTCAATGCCAAGTGGTAATGATCAGTAGAAAACTGAGCACCTATGCACCCAGGGTATATCCTATGAAGGTGATTGGTAGGAGAATCAGGACAGGTGAAAGGACAGACTTCTTCACACAGCGCAGAGTTCAACTATGGAATTCGCTACCACAGGATGTAGTGATGGCCACCAATTTGGATGGCTTTAAAAAGGGGTTGGACAAATTCCTGGAGGAGAAGGCCATCAATGGCTACTCGTCCTGATGGCTCTGTGCTGCCTCCAGTACCAGAGGCAGTGAGCCTATGTACACCAGTTGCTTTGGACCATGGGCAGGAGGGTGCTGTTGCACTCGTGTTCTATTTGTCGCCTTCCCACAGGCAGCTGGCTGACCACTGTGTAAAGAGAATACTGGACTAGATGGATCCTTGGTTTGATCCAGCAGGGCTCTTCTTATGATCTTAAGTTTGGTCAGTAAATACCCAGCTTCCTTAAATGATTTCAGGGCCTGATGAACTGCATCCCAGGGCACTAAAAGAACTTGTTGATATACCCTCAGAACATCTGTGTATCATCTTTGAGAAATCCCAGATAACAGGGGTGGTACCGCAGGCCTGGAGGGAGGCAAAGGTTGTCCCAATCTTCAAAAAAGGGGGAAAGGAATATTTGGGAAACTGCAGAGTAATCCGTCTGATTTTGATACCAAGATGATACTAGAACAGATTATAAAGGTGTCCATTTAAGCCTCTTCATAATATTTCAGGGATTAGAAGAAACCAGGATAGATGTGTCAAGAGTAAATCTTACCAGCTAAATTTCACCTCTCTCTCATTGGGTTACTAGCTTAGTGGATTGTGAGAATGATCCCCCCCCCCCGATGTTTTAGTTAGTGAACCGGTTAAATGTGGGCTACGTCAGAGCTGGTTGGACAACTGTCTTCAAAGAGTGCTCATCCATGGTTCCTCATGAAAGTGGAGGGGCATTTCAATTGGGCTCTGTCCTGTGCCCAGCACTCTTCAGCATTATTAATGACTTAGATGGAGGGATGGAGGGAATCCTTGACAAATCTGAGGATGTCACAAGACTGGGAGGAATAGCTAATACCTCAGAAGACAGAAATAAACTTTAAAATTAGTTAAATGTTAGTGGGTGGTTCGTCTGCCCGGCTAGGTGATATTCAACCTGTTCTGGAGGGGGTTGCACTCCCCCTAAAGATCAGGTTCGTAGTTTGGGGGTGCTCTTGGATCCAGAACTGTCACTTGAGGCACAGGTGAACTCAGTGGCACGGAGCACTTTTTATCAGCTTAGGCTGGTATACCAACTACGCCCTTATCTGGACAGAGATAGCCTAGCTACAGTGATCCATGCTCTGATAACCCCTCGTCTGGATTACTGCAATGCGTTATACATGGGGCTGCCTTTGAAAACGGTCCGGAAACTTCAGCTGGTCCAAAATAGGGCAGCAAGATTGTTAACAGGGACTGGCCTGCGAGCTCATATTACGCTAGTACTTTTCCAGCTGCACTGGCTGCCAGTCCATTTCCAGGCCCGATTCAAAGTGCTGGTGTTAACATTCAAAGCCCTTAATGGCTTGGGGCCAGGTTACCTGAAGGATCACCTCCTCCCATATGTGCCTGCCCGGACCTTAAGATCATCCTCAGCGGCCCTTCTCCGTGAGCCCCTGCCAAAGGAAGTGAGGCGGGTGGCTACTAGGAGGAGGGCTTTTTCTGTTGTGGCACCCCGGCTCTGGAATGAGCTCCCTAGTGAGGTTCGCCTGGCACCTACATTGTATTTCTTTCGGCGCCAGGTGAAGAACTTTTTATTTTCTCAGGCATTTTAGCATTTTAGCTTTCTAAATTTTTATCTTTGTTGTTTTAAATCTGTATTTTAAACTCCTGCACTGCTGCTAGGTTTTATTGTGGTTGTATTGTTATATTGTGGTTTTAATGTTCTATATATTTTAAATTGTTTTATTGTGTGTTGTTTGGTTTTAATTTTTGTGAACCGCCCAGAGAGCTTCGGCTATTGGGCGGTATAGAAATTAAATAAATAAATAAATAAATAAAATTACCTTGACAGAATGAAAACTAGTTTGAAATAAACAAAATGAAATTCAGCAAAGGCAAAGTTCTCCATTTGGGGAACAAAATCAAAGGTACAGGTATAGAATGGGGGATACCTGACATGGCAGTAGTAAGTATGAACAGGTTCACACAAGATGAGTCAACCGTGTGATACAGCTACAAAAAAGGCGGATGTGATTTTAGGCTGCATTCACTGAACTGTCTTTTCTGACTCAGGGGAAGTAATAGGTTCACTTCCTTCTGCACTAGTCAGACCTCTCCTGGAGGTCTGGGCATCACCCTTTAAGAAGGACATAGACAAACTAGAATAGGTTCTGTAGTATTTGGAAACTATAGAGTTAAATATTGTCTCCAGTTATTATGGGTTGGAGTTTAGACTCCACTCCTTTAGCGTGTGCTTGTGATTACTTTTATTTTCCTATTTAGTTCAGTGTTAGCCTGTTCCTCAATAAACAGCCTCTGGTTGTTTGGGCCTACAAGTGTGTACTCTGTGTCATTTAGATTACATAAATGAGAACTTAACAGGTTCAGAGGAGGGTGATGAAGGTGATCAGTGGTACGGAAAACATGTCCTATGAGGAAAGGTTGAAGGACTAGGTATGTTTAGCCTGAAGAAGACCGAGGAGTGGGAGGGGGGGCAGGTAGGATAGAACTCTTCAAATACTGTCACATAGAAAGGGGCAAAGACTTGTTCTTGGCTGCACCAGAGGACAGGGCTACATCTTAAGTTACAGTAGCGTAGATTTTGGCTGAACATTAGCAGAAACCTATCTCTGGATTTGCTTGCAGTGAGAAATGGATTGGACAAGATGAGCTACAAGACCCCCTCCAGTTCTAGAATGCTATCATCTTATGATCCTCCGGCTACATTTCAACTCCCACCTGTTTCTCTCTACCCTGCATCCAAGCTGGTGGAGCGTGTTGCAAATCTCTCTAGCTGGCAGCCACCAGAGCAAAGATCTCCCTAGCCATTAATGCCCACTAAGTACATGGAAGCCTTTTAATATATATATATATATATATATATATATATATATATAGTAAAATTTCAAGAAAACAAAATAAAACAAAACTATAAAGAGGAAAAGGGAAAACAAGTGTAGCTACATTGATCTGAATATATCAAATTCAATACATGCATATGAGATGATTAGATAGATGAGAGAGAGAGATGATAGATATAGATATAGATATAGATATAGATATAGCTTTGAAAATACAGCTTTCTGAGAGTTATACATATACTTCAACACAGGCAGACCAAATAGCCATGTAAGTGTCCATATCACAAATGGCATCTATATACCACATGTTTAAACATTGTTGTTATGTCTTCAATCCATTGCATTATGGGAAGTGTGTATTTATGCTCCCAATGTTGTAATGTCAGTCTTTTAGCTGTCAAAAGGGTGCAGAGAATCCAATTGTGCTGACCATGAGTTAATTTCCAGGAAGCAGGTAGATCATTTAAGAGGACATGTACATCAGTAAATATTAAAGAGTGTTCCAATTAGGGATGTCTGTCACTGGGAAATCCAGTTCTTTTTTTGGCTTGACAGAGTTCCGCAGCATGTACCACTTGCTTTGTATCTGCGAACTCAGTTGCGGGCTGTTGCCCAAACTCTAGCAACTTCTTTGCGTTTTTCTTTTTGGTTGAAGGTTCTACAATTTGCACAAATTTGTGAGCAATTTGCACAAATTACAGCTGAATTTGCACAAATTGCAGCCACATTTGTGCAAATGACACAAATTCAGTTTGCGTAATGTGTGCAGATTCGGCTGCATGCACATTTGGCTATAATTCATGCAAATTGCTCAGAAATGTGCACAAATTGCAGAACCTTCCAAAGAATGCACAAAATTTCCAGAAAATCCACAAACTGGCCCGACTTGTTGCAGATTGAGTCAGGCACCTCAGCGGGAACCAGAACAAAGCCCACGGGGCCAAACCTAGCAAATCTCCTCAAACTCCACCCCCAGGATGGATTTCTCTGACATCCCTAGTTCCAGTACAAGGTTTATCCATATAATAATGTCTTCCCTCAAAGAGGCAACTATCAGCCATTGCCAGAATATATGGTTAAAAGAAGCATTACCTGTATTACACCGCCAGTAATTAACCAAAGTAAATGGAAACCTACAGAAAAGGTCTTCTCCTCACTTCACATTGCCATAACATTTTTTTTTAAGTGCCCTTTTTTCACTTGACTAATATCGAAGGGAGCACTGAAATCCTGAGCTGCAAGTTGGCTTGGTGTACCTGAACATTGAAAAATGTACATTTCGCATTTGAACTTAATATCTTGCATCATCTTGAGGTATGACAGTGAGCCACCAGAACCCCGGGGGCAACGATTACATTTCCCACCATCACTCAGTGCCTGGCTTGCCTGCCAAATGTATTCTGCATGCATTGTTATGCGTCAGATGCTGGAGGCCTTGCAACCCTGCTCTGTAGCCAGCTTTGGGGACATGGCCCACTTAATTCCTATCAGGATGCTTGATGGACTTGTGTCAGCAGGTGGTGATTATTCCTTTGCTCTGTATTAGGATATCAGGCATTTTAATCCTGCCCTTAGACTGTTGAGGGATTGTAAGAAGAACACAGTGGATGAATTATTGGGTTAGACCTAACAATGGGCAAACTTGCCCTGGGTGAATTTAGAAAATAACTAATTCACCTATGTTAGCTTGGATGAGAGTTCTCCTTTAATACGAAATCTCTTTTATATTTCTTATACATCTTTCTATATAGGGATGTATGAGACATTTGTTTCAGTTCATTTTTTATCAGGATTTACCCAGTTCACTTCTTTCAGTGTGAACATAGACTCAGACACAAATTGCAGTTGAACTCCATACATTTTTGAGCTTGCAATGTGTTTTGCAGACACATTGCCCCCAAAATGTGTTTGATGTATGGATGTCTGAGTTTTGTGAAATCCGTCCCTTCTATGTTTTGTGGACTGTGTGGTGTTGTTCATTCTGGCATCCATTCACAGATGGATTCCATCCCCCCCCCCCCGTTATGCAGAAAAATAGACACATAATTCCTTAAGAATGTTTGCAACAATTTACGTAATTTACATTGATACGTAACATTTAGTGTATTGTCCCCCATTCCATTCAACTTTTCCCCATATATATTTTCCAGTCTCAGCAAAAACTTGCATATTTTCCTATGAATAAATTTGCATAAATTTTGGGAAAGTTAAAAAAAAAAAAAAGATCCAAAAGTCCACGGACTCCACGCAGCCTGAAAAGTCTGGTCTGCAGCAGATTCCACAGGTTAGATTCTTAGAAATCGGAACTCATCTAAGTCCGTCTCAAATTTCTCTAGCATCCCTAGTTCTACAGCATGTACATTTGGAAAATGCTCATGAAAAAATGCATACCTTTGAAAAATGCATACAAATACACTTTAATCCATGGGAGAACAATGCATACATTTCAAAGATGCGCTCAATTGATGTATACATTTGGAAAAATACGCACAAAGATAAGCATGGATTTTCATGCAAAAAGAAAAAAACAAAGCGCACGATCTGATATGGACTCAAGTTGGAACAAGCTTTGAGATGGGATTGGGAGAACTCTGGCGGACTCAGGTTTTGCTGATTCACATCTCCCTACATACACATGAGTTTTTGCACATGCACAGTGTCAAAGTGCATCTTGGGAGTTGTCGTTTGGAAATGCATAGCGTGGCATGACATAATGCGTTACCACATTATGTACCTCCTTCCTGGTTGGTTGTTTTCATGTGGCCTTTCTACATAATGTTTACTTGCCATCTGTCACCGATCATGGAGGGCACAGAGAGAGGAATGAATGGTGCTGCCAAGTCCTCCTCCTTGCACAGATAGAGCTGTGGCATCACCAAGGAAGGAAGCAGCACCAGATCTTTCCAGGGGGATCCCTCACTTGAGGACCCAACCTCTGCGCATGTGCAGAAATGGCATTGTATAGACACAGACTGCACACGCTGGGAAGCTTGTCATCAATTCCAAACTCAATAGCCGATCCAGCTACAAAGCTGAGCATTACAAAAAGATGGGTCTTGACCAATGAGCCAACTAATGATGAAATTTGGCAGCAGCGCTACAGTGGTTTTCACACTCTGTTCTTCTGGGGAACACTAGGGTTTCTTAGAAGCACATCAGGGACTTCTCAGTATGAGTAGACAAGATCGCCTGAAAGACAACTTGTTTGTTGTTGCAAGCTGTCCCCTGCAAAGCGTAACTGTGGGGGCATGTTGAATGTCATCTCATAATTCCCATGGGGCAACAGTGTGATCGAAGTCTGGTTGAAAGAGAAAGAACCATCCAAAGGAAGAGCTGGGCTGTGCAGTTTCCCATCCAAAGCACCTGTCCTGGACACCAGATTGATCACAGTCTTCCACACTAGGTTGAGCTGTGGCTACCAATCCTACTGATTGGTGGCCACCAATCCTACTGATGAGGCAGGCTGCTTACATCCCTGAACGACTTCGATGGAGTAGTTATACTGATATTAGGGTGCTTTTACACCCCTATAATTTTTTTTGATGGCTTTAATTGTATTCTACACTGTTTATTATTTTAAATGATTTTAGTGTTTTAAGTTGTAATGTTTTTGTGAGCCACCTTGAGTGCTCCTTTAGAGTTCTGACTGGTTCTGACTGAAACCCGGAGCAGATTCACCAGCCCACTGATACTGGAACCACAGCCTCCACCGTGTGTGTTGATGATGATGGATGGATGGATGAATGAATGAATGTATTTCTAGGCCACCTTTCAGGGCAGGATCCCTCCCAAGCAGCTTACAACAATAAAAAAGACTTTTACAATTTCATAAAAACAACTATACAAAATACAACAATAACAACATGCACACATAATCAGGGGGAGGCCAGAGAAAACTAGTGGGTTTTCAGAGCCTTCCTAAAAGCTTGCAATGTTGGGGTCTGACAGACCTCAAAAGGCAACCCATTTCAGAAGTGTTATCAGTGTGTGTGTGTGTGTGTCTGTCTGTCTGTCTGTCTGTGCGTCTGTGTCTGCGTGCATGTCTGTGTGTGTGTGTGTGTGTCTGTGTTTGTCTGTGTCTCTGTGTGTGTGTGTGTCCATCTGCCTGAGTCCATCTGCGTCTGTGTCTGCGTGCATGTCTGTGTGTGTGTGTCTGTGTTTGTCTGTGTCTCTGCCTGCCTGAGTCTATCTGAATGTCTGTGTGTGTGTGTCTCTGTGTGTCTCTGTGTGCGTGTCTGTGTGTCCGTCTGCCTGAGTCTATCTGAGTGTGTGTGTGTGTGTGTGTCTCTGTGTATCTGTCTGAATGTGTGTATGTCTATAAAATATTGGGTGAGAAGTGAACATTGCTGCCAGCAGGAGGCCTTTTGGGATCGGGATAGTGTGTGGACACCCCACATTAACCCCACCCCGAAAGACACATGGAATCAGCATCCGGGAGGTGTTCCTGAGACTCCTATTCATCTTTTTGCTTCAAAGACTGTGGCAGGAAATGGTGCGAGTGCACGCATGCACGCCAGGTTCCCTCCTTTGGGCGCTGGGGTCTGCCAGTCCAGCCAATGCTACACTATACTTCCAGAATGTCTTGGATGAGGCCCTTGGCGGCAAGATTCTTCCGAAGCCTGGCCGTGGCATCAAAGAGTGCCTTTCCTTCTGAGGCTTAGCAGGGACAGGTTAAAAGGCAGGGAGCAAGAACTGGGTGAAAATGGGCAGCTTCTGTCATGAGAACAAGTAGCAACATCCCCCAAGGATGCGCTGGGATGTGCTGAGGCTGAGAGGAAGGAGCTGGCCAAGGCTACCTAGGGATTGCATACAGCTGAGTCAATGTTTCCTGGCTCACAGCCGCCATGTGAGAGCAGTCCCAGCTGAGCAACGTGCTGGCTTCCAAGAGATGAGAGAAGGTTCCTGTTCTTGCACAAACCAAGGTCCGCTTTTGTTATGGATCAGGACCCTGACACCTCATCCTCAGGATTCCAGCCCCTGCCCACAGAAGAAGAGGCTCCAGAATTCATGGTTCAGGGACAGGATTCATCTATGGAAAGGCTTCCAACTCCCCAGGACCCGCTTCCCCAGAAAGACCCCAGGGACCAGATCCCCTGTGCCTAGAGGAGCTTACATTGCAATCCTTGGGCTCTGAGGACTCGGGCCATGAGGAAACTCACAGGCCACAGCCACTCCCACATTACAGCTAAGGATGACGGTCATCGGTAAATCCTGTTCGCTTTTGGCTTGACTGATCCCTGTAGTGCCCTTGACTCGGCGAGCATTTGCAAGCGAAGCAGTGAATCAGCTCCCCAGACTTGGGAACTTTCTCACCTCTTTTTAAATTCACGAGTTGCAATTTGCGCAAAATCGCAGGTATGGATACTTACGGATTTTGCAATTTGTGCAAAATCATGGCCATAAATAGCACAATTTGCACAAAATGACCATTCACGCCTGCAATGTTGCACAAATTGCAATATTTACAGGCATGATTTTGTGTGAATCCCAATTTTCATAAATATTCATACCTGCGATTTTGCACAAAATGCAATTTGCACAACATCAACAAAAGCAGGAAACTGCAAGCTTGTCCAACTTGGCGTGCCCCAAGTCGGGCCAACTGAGGGATCGGTGAGCTGGAGTCCAGGGGGCCAAGTTGGTGAAAAGTAGCTGATCTCTAACCCCCAACTGGATTCCTCCAACATCCCTAGTTAAAGCAAAGGGCCTCTGCAGAAACTATGGCCTGAAACAGTACAGCTTTCAAGTGCCTGTCCAAGGAAAATACTCTTGTGGGAGGAAATGGGTGCATTTCCTTCCTTCCTTCCTTCCTCCCTTCCTTCCTTCCTTCCTTCCTTCCTTCCTTTCTTGTCTTTTTAAAACCCCACCTTTTTCCCTCCCTCGGAAGGTGACTTAAAAACATAATGTAATCAAAACAATAAAATGTAATCAAAATAAAATGTAATCAAAACAATAAAATGAGCAAAGAGTTAAAACTTAGAACCAACTGAGGAGAGAGGGGGAGTACAAGATAACCCCAAAGCAGTGTGAAACAGAAGAGTCTTTACCTGATGCCAAGAAGCCAATACAGAAGGGGCCAACCAGCCTTCCCAAGTTAGGGAGTTCTACAATCTGGGTGCCATGACCAAAAAGGCCCTGTCTTGTATTGCAGCCAGCCCAACTCCTGATGGCAGCAGAACACACGACACAAAGCCTCTGGCAAAGAGCACATTGGCAGGCATGCTCATGTGGGAGAAGTTGGTCCTACAAATACCCTAGTCCCAAACCACTGAAGGATCTATAATAACCAGAAAATTATTCAAACGGGCAGCCGGTGCAGCTTCACTAAAACTCAAGAGCTATGCGCTCTGAGAAATGAGCTCCAGACAACCTGCCAGCAGCCACATTTTGCCCCAAGTTTCAGGACCATCTTTGTTAGCCTTCTCCAACCAAGCACCCTCCAGCTGTGTTGGAATACAGCTCAGCGTTTAGGGAACTGTCACAGCAAGCGTTTCATGAATGCTCACTGTAAAATTAATTTTCACTTGTCTGGGATGGGTGAGCACGCATGGGCCTAGCTGGATGGAGAGACTTGCAGGATGGGGGGGGGGAGTCCCCAGGTAGAGGGCACACGATAGATCTGATACGGCCCACAACAAGCAACAGTGGCCAGAAATGGAGCTTGCAGGACCCTGGACAGGTCACTGGGAACTGATCCCTTCCTCAGACTCTGCTCGGAACGATCCCTTACATATCTCCTGACCCCGATGACCTCTGCCCAGCTCCAGACTTCCTGTCTGAGGAGCGGAAAGCCTTACAGGGCAAGCCTTGGGCCTGAAGGTAAGCATTCTGTTGCCTCTCCATCCGCTCCCACCTGGGATGCCGCCTGCGTCAGTGAGCAGGAATTGGGGGCCATGGGGTCTCTGGGAGGGAAGGCCTGGCTTCCTCTGGGGTTCCTCAGAGTCCAGCTCAGGGGCCCTATTTCTGGGGCTCCTGGCTCAGGGGTCTTGGCCTCCATATTCTCCTGGTTCAAGCTTGCTATCAGGGCTTGAGCCCAGCACCTCCCTTGCTGGTGCTGGCTCACCCACCCTGGCTGCATCCTCCCTGTGGGTGTGGAAGCCTGGCTGCTCGGACTTGAGGCCCTGCTCATGAGCATCAGGGAGAGAGGTTTCTACGATCACTCTAACTCTCCCTGCTAGGCTACTTTTCTGCTTCCTGGGCAATCATCATCATTATCATCATTTAAATCAACAACAACAATAGGAGAGCCAGTCTGGCGTAGTGGTTACAGTGTAGGACTGGGACTCAGGAGATCCGGGTTCTAGTCCCCACTCAGCCATGAAGCTCACTGGGTGACTTTGGGCCAGTCACTGGCTCTCAGCCCAACCTACCTCAGAGGGTTGTTGTGAGGATAAAATGGAGAGGAGGAGGACCAGGTAAGGCACCTTGGGTCCTTTGCAAGAGGAGAAAAGGCATGATATAAATGGAATAGTATTTGGGTGGAGATTGGTGGAAGCTGCAAGGAAGAAATTTTCAGTTAAATATTAGGAACTGACAGTGGATCAGACTGTCTGAGGAGGTAGTGGGGTGTCCTTGGCTGGGAGGTTTTAAGGACAGGCTGGATGGCTGTTGGCCAGGGATGCTGTAAGTAGGGGTTGGACTAGATGCACTCCAAAGTCCCTCACAATCAGTGGAGGCTGGTGGCTCCAATTTTAGTGCTGCTACGAATCCATTCTGGGTTTTAGTCAGAACCAGCCAGAATGCTAAAAAATAATTTTAAAAAGCTCTCCAGGGTGCTGGACCCTATCACACAGCACCTTGGATGGCTCCTTTAGAGTTCTGGCTGAAACCCAGAGAGGATTCACTGCCCTGCTGGTACGGGAGCCGCCACCCTCTGCTGGCCAAAGGCTCTGTACAAAAAGGCACCTGACTCACCCGGGGCACCTTCAGTCCCGGAATCCCAGAATCAGCTGAAGTTGCCCTTGGCCAATGAGAGGGAGGCAGGCGGCAGCCAGCGGACGGTGAGACTGAGTAAGCGAGAGGGAGGCGAAGGGACGGGACAGCAGTGGAACTGATGTGCTGATCGATGAGAGTGCAGGAGTACTGCCAGGCTGTGAGACGCTTGCCGCACGCTCTGCCTTTGTCCGGATCTGGGGGTGGCTGGTTGCACAGCCTGAGAGAACCTGCATGGGATCTGTGCATGCCCAGAGCTTGCTGGCTTGGGTTCACCAGGGGTGGCGGCAGCTGGTGGCTCCGATTTCAGTGGGGCTGCGAATCCATTATGGGTCTCAGTCAGAACCAGCCAGAACTCTAAAGGAGCTATCTGAGGTGCTGAACCCTTTGGGGGAGAGGGTCCAGCACTTTGGATCGCTCCTTTAGAGTTCTGGCTGGTTCTGACTGAAACCCAGAATGGATTCACAGCCCCGCCGAAATCGGAGCCACCAGGCTTCACTGATGGTTGGTGGGAAAATCCACCCCCCTCCAACTACCGTGAACATGGCAGCCTCCACGGTGTGTTAGAATATATATCACAGGCGTCCCCCGACTTGGCACCCTCCGGACGTCTTGGATTGCAACTTCCATCATCCCCAGCCAGCATGGCTAATGGCCAAGAGGGCCTCAAGTCCAAGCAGCCAGGCTTCCACACCCACAGGGAGGATGCAGCCAGGGTGGGTGAGCCAGCACCAGCAAGGGAGGTGCTGGGCTCAAGCCCTGATAGCAAGCTTGAACCAGAAGCACCTGCTGAGCCAGGATTCCCCAGAAACAGGCCCCTGAGCTGGACTCTGCAGAACCCCAGAGGAAGCCAGGCCTTCTCTCCCAGAGACCCCATGGCCCCCAATTCCTGCTCACTGACGCAGGCGGCATCCCAGGTGGGAGCGGATGGAGAGGTGAGAGAATGCTTACCTTCAGGCCCAAGTCTTGCCCTGTAAGGCTTTCCGCTCCTCGGACAGGAAGTCTGGAGCTGGGCAGAGGTCATCGGGGTCAGGAGATATGTATCTATATGGTTCAGGCCCAGCCTATCTTAAGGAGCGCCTCCAGCAACACCAGACAGGCCGCTTAACAAGATCAGCCTCAGATGGCCTTCTCTCTGTCCCATCAGCCAGGACAGCTAGACTGGTGGGGACGAGGGAGAGGGCCTTCTCTGTGGTGGCCCCCACTCTGTGGAACTCCCTCCCTAGGGAACTCCGTCATGCCCCCTCTTTAATGAGCTTCTGTCGTGCATTAAAAACGTGGTTGTTCAGGCAAGCATTTGGGGTGGGTTAGGGTATTTTAAAAAAAATATTTTATGGTAAAATTTTATTGTTTTAAATTGTTTTATGGTGGCTTGTACATCGCCCAGAGTGGCTGGGTGACCAGTCAGATGGGCGATTAATAAATTTAATAAATAAAATAAATAAATGTAAGGGATCGTTCCGAGCAGAGTCGGAAGAAGGGATCAGTTCCCAGTGACCTGTCCAGGGTCCTGCAAGCTCCATTTCTGGCCACTGTCACTTGTTGTGGGCCATATCAGATCTATCGTGTGCCCTCTACCTGGGGACTTTTCTCTCCCCCACCCCCCAGCCTGCAAGTCTCTCCATCCAGCTAGGCCCATGTGTGCTCGCCCATCCCAGGCAAGTGAAAATTAATTTTACAGTGAGCATTCATGAAACGCTTGCTGTGACAGTTCCCTAAATGCCGAGCTGTATTATGTGCCATCGGAATTGCCTTGTCTATTAATTTCACAACTCTAATTTAACAAACCACCAATCAAGCTTCCTTGGCAATATTTGTACTTTATCACCCATGATGCTTAATTGCTTGTAACTCCCCTCTTTCCAAGACTTTTGAGGTAGTTTCTCTCTTTAATATTCAAACCAGGGATTCAAATGAGATGCATCAATCGAATCGAGCAGTTATGAAAACCCTTTTCTCACCTTGGCTGCAGCCAGGTCCCATATCTCGCTTCCTGCACACACAGAAAGCCAGTTCCTCCCTACAATGTTGTTGACTTCAGAAATTATGGCCTGGAAATGGATTGCTCTTTTTGGCTAATTATTTCCCTGCATCACTGACAAGAGCAATGCCAGCATATACAGAACAACAGATGCTAATCCTTTGTCATAGTTAGCATGGGCTTGTCAGAGTCAGGATGGGGAACAGAGCAGAATGAAAGAGACTTTTCCCATTGTCCTATAAATATAGCCAAAATGCTCCCTTTCAACGTTCAAGTCAATTAGGGCAATCATGCGATTAAAGAATTCTTAGTTTAATTGCATGTGTTTTAGTAGATTAATCTGTTGATTAAATCTGCTTAAATTTGTGCATGAATAAAACAACAGTCCTGAAGTGGGATACTCCCATGGGTGCATGTATGTGTCACACCAGGTGGATCAGAAGAGGCATTCCCCCTGAGTGAGAGATAGGGAGGAATGCCTCTTCAAAGGTTTGTAAGTACTTGCATTGATGATAACAACAACAACATAAGATTTGTAAGTACTTAGAATAAAAATAATTAACAATCTGCTGTTTGATTAATTGGGGGCATCTTTTAAAAAAAATAGAAAGAGTTTTAATCAATTTCCATCAATTATTGTAATTATGCACAGCCCTATACATGCATACCTGGGTATAAGTCCCATTGAACTCAGGGGGGTTACTGTTGAGTAAGGATGTATAAGATTTAACTGTTATTTGATTACAAGCACATCTCTATGCATGTCTACTCAGAAGTAAGCTGCATGGAGTTAAATATGACTTACTCTCAGGAAACTGGGTCAGTGCAATCCTACCCATGTAAACCCCCTTGGGTTCAACGGGATTTACCCCAAGGGATGGCAGGGTTGCAGCCTAAACATTGCAGCTCTAAAATCAACCCACAATTTCAAAAAAGGAAAAGAAAAAACACTCCTGGATTTCTGATTTTTTATTTTGTAAAAGGGGTGTGCAGATGTAAGAAACTTGTGTGATAGGAATGGCAAATGCTGTGTTTTTGAAATTTTAAAAATTAGAAACCTATAGTAATCTTTACATTTTGGACCTTTCCAAATGGAACGGTTCCATTTCTTAAATAACCTCCAAGTCAGCCTGAAAGTTCTTTTAGATCCAGTGCAGATATAAAAAAGCAGACCCTCTTAACACTGCATCTCAGACCTGTTCCCAACCCAAGCTCTTTCCCGCTGCAGATTGAATTCCTCCTGCTTGCCTTAACCACAATTGTGTTGACAGCAACGTTAACTCAGATCTGACACACCAGAGGTTGTTTTTCACCAGGATTCATAACCAGCTTCAAACTAGAGGGAGGTACAGCACTTTGTTTGACTCGTAACAGGCTGAGCTTTTGTGAGCACTTCAAGCAAGCTCCCCAGTCCCATGGCAGTCAGTTTCAGTTTTGCTCAGTATTTCATTTTTGCCAACTTGAAGTTCATATCATCCCATTTCCACATCAGTTTGTGATTTTTTGAAAGTTTGTGTGAACATTTTATGCATTTTCATGTCAGTTTCTCCTAATGTACACATTTTTGTATGCAATTTTACTAATACATGCATTTACAAGCAACTTTCCCTAATGTAGTGTGTTTGTGTATGTTATTTTCACAAACATGCACATTTTTGTATGCACGTTTTGATTGGCCACCTGTGCTGCAAAATTCAGAAAACTGCCAATATCAACATTTAATTGCATTTCAGTTTGTACATTGTTTGAGGAATTGCAAATTAGGTAAGTTTGCATTAAAATGCAATCCAGATGCATTTTCCTCCTCCATGCCTACTTGATGGGCAGGGAAGGTGGAGATGCTGATGGCGGAGGTGAACGCTTCAATGCCTGCTCAAAAGCAAGTGGGATGTTTATGACATCCCTACTTCAGGCTCGCGCTGCAGATTTTGATTAAGCAGAAATCTCAGTCCCCATGAACAGACAAACTAACAGATACAGCTTCTCAAAGCAATTGGCTGTTAGAATGAGCCAACTCTTTTGTGAAATGCAGTCCTTTTATTTTATTTTGAAACCGGAATCATGTTACAAAGGTTTGTCCTTGCTGCATTTATGCAATTATTAATTTAAAAATGAATTTTTTTAAAAAAAATAATAATTCAATATTCAGCATGGTCGAGTTACACAGTTCATGACATAGGATCAATTCCTTATTTTAGATAAAAGCTCCAGATGGGTTCAGCAACAACCAAAACTGAGATTTAACTGTTCTTAAATGCAGTTGTATATGAAAGGAACCCCCACCCCACCCCGGCCCCCATTTCGGGCTCATTTGAGGGTAGTTCAGTTTGCGAAGTCCCCAGAAATAAAAATATTAGTTTGCTTTTCCACATTTACCTTTCGATGTCACTTCCAGAAAGAACACCTACTAGAAATTCAATAAACAAACATTCAGTGGGACTTACTCCCATGTAAGTCTGCATGGGGTTGCCACGTTTCACTGGATCTGTGTCTTTTAGTGTGCAGTCTATATAGACATCATTGTCAGCTTTAATCTAATGATGGGTTGGGGATGGGGAAATCCCATGTAAAAATCATGCAAGTTCATGAGTATCCATTTTTACTTACTTGATCCAACTTTTACCTTCGTGCTGTTGTGTGACACCCACAACAGCCATTTTGTGGTGGTGCCCACACCACTTTCTCCCATCTATGAATGTGCCCATAGGCCCAAAATGATGTGGGACCCCTGGTTTAGCTAGCCTGGGCCTTAGAAACAGGTTGCCACTTCTACAGATGTTCAAGAATCACACACCTGGGAATGGCTGCATGATGCAGCCATACTGCTGAAGCTGAGCAGATTCAGCCCTATAAGCTGCCTCAATGGGGCACCACATCAGGACCCATAGGTGAGTTGCACTGAGCTCTGCAGAGGAAGAGTTGCGTAATGGTGTAATAACTTCATAATCGAGGGCAGAGCCAAAATAGCACACCAGATTCACTGCCCCTGTTAAAGAGGGGTCATCCAGTAATTCTTCAGAGGGGGGCCCTGCAGATGAGGATGACTGAACAGGTGCAAGAGTCATACCCCCTGCCATTGCTCAGCACCATTGTCCTCTGCAGTTGCACAACAGGGCACCACAGGAAGTGTTGGGGGTATTGCCACCTCATCTGCGAGTTACAGGACAGGGGCAGTGTTGTAGGTAGTTCATGGGAATTTGGGCCTAGCTAGTCTTTGGATCTCTATAGCCTAAAGTATGGTTTCCTGCTCCTCTCCTTCCTTCCCCCTCCCTTTTTCTCGGACCTTCTCCATTGCTGAGAGCGCATGTGTTTGTTCTCTCTCACTCCTGCCGGTGTTATAGAACACAAAGAAATGGACTGAACAAACTTGTTTGAAACTATATGCTGTACCTGCATTTTTATGCAAGAAACTAAGTAAACCATTTTGCTTTTCTTCACTAAAGAAGAGTGTGGTCTCCTTTTTTTTACTAAGATAGTCTTGTGTGGATGTGGGACTGGTAAAAGTTCATTCTGTTCTGCCTTCTGTTTTTCTCTGCTAACTGCCTTTTTAACAGGAGGCAGGAATAGCAAATAATCCCACCAGGAAGCACTGCCCTGACTTTGACTTGGCTTCTTGACAATGCTGTATAGCCAGTCAGCTCTGGCTAGGTGATGACATCACAAAGCCAAATTGGAGTGAAGGCAAAATGCTTCCTTGCCTTTCCCTGGCATTGCATCAGGCAACTGGGAGAGGTGGGGGGATGCTGGTGAGTGGTGATAACCAATCAGAGATATGTTGAAAATATGGTAAGCAGTACATAAATCTATAAAATAAAATAAGGAATGTGGTTGCGGCTGTCACCAGGGCCACATACAGGCAGTGAAGAATGGGCGAACAAAGGGATCAAAGATGTCTCCTGTCAAACTCCCAAGACCCCCATTGAGCCAGAAATATTAATTTTAGAATGTTTGTCTCAGTCCTAAAATAAATATATGCAACCTTAACAAGTGACATCAGCACTATGTATCTTATACTTGAGGAAGCATATATGAATAGATGCCGTACATGTGAGTGGTCTATCACATTTGCTTCCTTTAGATCAGGGGTGGTGAACCAGAGGCCAGATTTTTGGCCCAGGACCCAAGTTCCAATTTAGGAAGTGTGTGGGGGGGGGGGGTAGGCAAGGACAGAAAAAGCAAAGTGGGCTTTGTAATTCTTACCAGATGTAATTCTTACCAATCTGGACATTTTCTCAGCAAGCATGCCACTAAATTCTGAACAGGTTTACTCAGGAGTAAGCCCCAGTGCAACACCTCTCAAGACTGCCAAAGCATAACTCAACTATATGGAACAGCTTTCAAACCTGCCAGAGCACCGTTCAGTTCTATGGAACAGTTCTCAAGCCTGCCAAAGCACAGCTCAAGTCTATGGAACAGTTCTCATGTTGGGAAAAGCACTGCTCATTTCTATGGAACAGCTCTCAGATCTGCCAAACCACAGCTCAGTTCTATGGGACAGCTCTCAAGCCTGCAAAAGCATGGCTCAATTCTATGCAACATAAGAACAGAACAGAAGAAGAGCCATGCTGGATCAGACCAAGGGTCGACCTAGTCCAGCATTCTGTTCACACAGTGGCCAACCAGCTGTCGACCAGGAACCCACAAGCCGGGCATGAGCACAACAGCACCCTCCCACCCATGTTCCGCAGGATCCTGTGTACAGAGGCTCACTGCCTCTCATACTGGAGGTAGCACATAGCCATCAAGACTAGTAGCCATTGATAACCTTTTCCTCCAGGAATTTGTCCAATCCCCTTTTAAAGCCATCCAAATTGGTGGCCATCACAACATCCTGTGGTAGCGAATTCCATAGTTTAACTCTGCGCTGTGTGAAGAAGTCCGTCCTTTCACCTGTCCTGAATCTCCCACGCTTAGCAGATCTAGGCATGGAAGCTACCATGCCTAGCGAATCACAGCTCAATTCTATGCAGGGTATTTAAAGTGTAATTGTCTTTAAATACTCTCTTATCACTGATGAAGATAACAGCAGAAGAAGCTTGTAGGCTGGATGGGGAACCATCCAGCCTGCAGTCTGGAGGTTCCCTATCCCTGCTTTAGATACGGTTACATCTGGGTAAGGAGCCATGACAAGGCCTGCCCGCAGTTCTGAAGCTCGGTCGCCCACCCCAAATCCAGCAATGAGAACTTCGGAAGAACCCTGCATGATCAGATGGAGGGTCCAGCTTGCCTGGCTTCCTGCTTCGCACAGCAGCCAGCCAGGGGTCTCTGGGAAGCCCCCAGGCAAGGTACGACAGTAATTGCCCTTCCATGCTGCTGTTCCCAAGCAGCGGGCAATTTGATGCAGACTGCCCTGATCCATGGAAGGTCCATAGAATTACTGTGACTAATGATCATTGATGGGCCTGTCCTCTGTGAAATTCGCCTATCCCCTTTCAAAGCCATCTGCAATAAGGACCATGTAATGTGTGTAGTTGATTTATTGATTTATGTATGTATGTATATATGCATGTATGTATGTATTACATTTATATCCCGCCTTTTTTCCTCCTTAAGGAACACGAGGCAGCGTACATAATCTTCCTCCTCTCCATTTTAGCCTCACAACAACAACCCTGTGAGGTGGGTGGGGCTGAGAGTCTGTAACGGGCCCAAAGTCACCCAGTGAGCTCCATGGCTGAGTGGGGGCTAGAACCCGGACCTCCCGGCTCCCAGTCCAACACTCTCGCCACTAACCACGCTGGCTGCATAGCTACTCGTGGCTTCAGAGTGTTGAGGTTGGGCCTTTGGTGGGAACCTAAGACTGGGGAATATTGGCCCATTATTACCACTGCTCCCCTCTTCTTTTTCGGCTAGGGATGGATGGACACCCGCCCTGGGTTTTCCGGGCACCCACCCAGCCCCTGCCCCCACTCGCACTCCCCCGGACCCGCACCATTTACGCCTGTAATCTTGTAAGGGGCCATTTATGCCTGTGCTCTTCGGTATATGGGCGATTCACAGTACCTTTTTGTGTACAACTAGACGCGCACATATTTGCGGTTGCCTCTTTTCTGCAAGATGGCGATCACGGTGCTCAAGGAAGGGTCCTGGGTGAGTGCTGGTGGCTTGTCGAGCACAGGGGCATCAAGAGGGGGCGGGGGCAGGGGCTTGGTGGGCACGGCTCAGGGTGCAGGCAAGGGGGAGACCATTGGACTCCAGCACCCAGTTGGGCACCCGCACCATCCCTACTTTTCTCCCAGGAAGGTCAGAGGCAGTGTGTGTGAATTCACAGTTTTCCTATCATGCCTCTTCCAAGGTAAAGGGGCCCATGGGAGGTGAGCTTCCCATGGATCCCAAAATTCCTAGAAGCAGCACTGGATAGAAAATGCACGCCCCACCCACCTCAGCCTAGTACTTGCTGAAGGACAGTCATCACTTAAAGGGCCAGCGTCAAAGGGGGGCATGGTTGGGCACCTGCTGAGGGCCAACACCCCAGCAGGGGCCCACTGTCAAGAGCCCCCTGGACTTACTCCTCCTCTTCACCAGTGCAGCTTGCTTTGTGCCCCTGCCTCTCGCTCTGGCCCAGGCCCAGGCAACCGTGGTGGTGAGGAGGAGGAGCAGGAGATGCCGTGGCCTGCTTGCTCCCTGGCTCTCTGCCTCTCAAGCAAGCAAGAGGTAGCAAGGATGAGAAAAAGGAGGATGAGAAGCAAGAGGGCCCATGGAAGGTGACTCCCCCCCCCCATGGCACCGGCACTGATAACTTACCAGCAAATAATTTCTTTCTGAGAGGAGGGCACTGTCCCCCTCCCCCCATTGTGGCACTTTCTGTTTCATGTTTAATGGTCCTATTTAGTTCAAATGGCCAATTTTTACACTGATTTATATGTTCTTTTTCTCCTCTCCATTTGTCTTTGTTCTGTTTTACTAAAAGAGAGTGTGAGAGCGAGAGAGAGGGAAAGAGAGGTCTTTTATCAACAAAAGAAAAAAATGAAATTGAAGGAAGAATAGGGATGCAATCCAGGCCCCGGGTCGGCTCAGAAGAGATCTGTCCCAGGGGTGTGACTCCCTTGCGTATGCACCATTGAAATAAACTTCGGCTGAGCAATGAATTCTCAACAGCCCTCTTTAGTGTTATTCGTTTCACTGTTATCCCTTCGTTCCTGTAGGAACCGGGGCCAGTGTGCATGGTTCTCCCTTGCCCCACTCCCCTGTTTCAGTCATACAACAGCCCTGTGAGGTAGTTTAGCCTGAGAGCTAGAACACAGCTGGTGCTTTCCAGAGCTGCTGGAAGGGCCGGCTGAGTGCATCCCCTCGCCCCTCATCCTCCCCGCCTGGGGAAGAGTAAGGATGAGTAAAGCTGGCTCCCTGGGCCAAAACACTGGCTAGCCCACACTTCAGCTGGGGATGCAGTGATGTCAGGGGCAGGGCCTCACCATGACAGCATGGGCAGGGCCCCAAATGTCATCCAGAGTAGCAGTCTGGCCCCCGGAACCAATATGGTTCCCTTTGTTGTTGTTTATTCGCTCAGTCACTTCCGACTCTTCGTGACTTCATGGACCAGCCTGCGCCAGAGCTTCCTGTCAGCCGTCGCCACCCCCAGCTCCCCCAAGGTCGAGTCCGTCACCTCCAGAATGTCATCCATCCCTCTTGCCCTTGGTCGGCCCCTCTTCCTTTTGCCTTCCGCTTTCCCTGGCATCAGCATCTTCTCCAGGGTGTCCTGTCTTCTCATGATGTGGCCAGAGTACTTCAGTTTTGCCTTTAATATCCTTCCCTCAAGTGAGCAGTCTGGCTTTCTTTCCTGGAGCATGGACTGGTTTGATCTTCTTGCAGTCCGAGGCACTCTCAGAATGTTCCTCCAGCACCGCAGTGTTGGTTCCCTACCCCTGTCTTAAATGGTGCAATACTGAGCACATGACCTGGAAGTAAGCCCCCTTGAACTCAGTGCAACTTACGTCTGAGTAGACATGCATAGAGCTGCACAGTCAGTTTGGCTGAATCATGCCTTATGTAAAAACCCCTCTCTGAGATTTATTTTTCTTCTTCTAAAAACAGAATAACAGCAACAACGACAACAACGACGACGACGACGATGCCAACAACAACTTGAACAGTGCTTTCCAAGTGTTCAAAGCGCTTCACATTCATTATCTATTGGTAATCTATTTTCGCAGACATTATCTGTTTGCAAACACCCAAGCTGACTGGGGATGATGGGAGTTGTAGTTGTAGTCTACCACATTTGGGGGGCAGCTGCTTGGGAAAGGCTGTGTCTTACTGGAATCCTGGTTCTATCATTAGCATCTGCTGTCCTGGTGTGTATCAAAATTCTAACGCATTTCCACGCCAAGAAAAGCCCAGTTCTTCAACTCTATAAAAATCATGCAAATGAAGCTGATCTGTATAATTGAGTTTGAATAATATATTGAGGTGTTTGGGGTTTTGTTTTTAGTTCACATTATTGGGTTTGCTTTGGCTGGTCATGACAAGCAGCACTCTGTATACATGACATTAATGCGGGAACTCTTAAGGGTTCAGTTGGTTCTCTTCAATGGTATGGGAACCCAATCATCTCCAGTCAAGATGAAATGAATATTTGAAAATAGGCTAAATCTGCAAAAGAATTGCCGATTTGCTTCTCAGATTCTGAATGTCAAATTTGAAATGGGAGTGCATTAGACCTATGGGTATCTCTTGCAGTGCCGACTCCAGGTTTTGTGGGGCCCTCAATAGGCTCCCTTCTTCAGTGAGTCCACCTTCTCACCGCCATTGTCAAGTAAAAGGAAAGGAGGTTTGGATAAAACCATATCCATTAAGGTTAGGTTCTAATGTAGTGCTGTAACAAATGGGGTCTGCAAGTAATTTCTGTAGTCATCACTGCCAGCTCCAGGTTTTTGAGGGCCCTTGGGCAAGGCCCCCTCCATCAGCGAGCCTCCTGTCTCACTGCTGTTGTCCCCAGCTGCTCCTTCTCCTTCTCCTCTTTCTCATCCTTGCTATCACTGACTTGCTTGGCAGGCAGACAGCCAGAGAGCTAGGGATGGTGCGGGTGTCCAGTTGGGGCTGAGCACCCCACATGCCATTCCACGCATCCTCACGCTTGCCCAGTTCGGCACACGCTGAGTTGGGCAACTGTGCAGCCATTCGCTTCCTCACCGAGCCACCATTCTGCATAAGAATGGTGGCTCAACCTTTTGGGTAATGGTCTATTTATGCCTGTAGTGTTGCATAGATGGTCCATTTACAGTCTCCATTTGTGTACATGGTTATTTAGAAAAAAGGCTGAGCGGCCATTTTTACACAAAATGGCGGCTCGGTGAGGGAGTGGTGGCTGCACACTACTCGTCAGGTGCCCGTGGACCGTTGGGCAGCTTGCCACACTTGGTGAGCAGGGTCAGGCCCCATGACAGTCCCTTGAGCAGCACATGACCCGGACAGAGGTGAGTCCATCCATCCCTACAGGGAGCCAGTAGGCCGTGGCATCTCCTGCTCCTCCTTCTCACCACCACCACTGTCTGGGCCAGAGCAAGAGGCAGGTGAACAAGCGGTTTGCAACAGGGAAGAGGAGGAGCCACTCTGGGGGGCTCTTGGCAGGGGCCCCTGCTGGGGTGTGGGCCCTCAACTGGTGCCCAAGCATGCCTACCCTTGACCCAGCCCTGATCTCTTGATTGCTTCGGCAGACATCAGATAGGAAGTCTCACAACCTGACAGCAGTCAAACATGACGAAATACCAAAAACCGCCGCATGTCATCTGTCAGATACTATCAAATATTTAACACCATTGCATACAAACCCTCAGCTTGTCAAATGCTGTCACATGTCAACTGTCAAAGACGTTCAGATAGGTACAGGATAGGATGCCAAATGCAAGTATCCAGTATTCTGCGAAAATGCAATGAACATTTAAGTCCTCTAAAAGGATATCTGACATCCACAGTGGCCTGCAGAGATCTGGGATTGTAAAAGTTAACTCGAGGACCTTGTGGATCGAGGTTGGATTAAACAATCTTTCTCTCCCCAGGAGCCAGGCACAATTTTTCTTATCGACATTTATGTTTATGGGAAGAGTAATTGAGAGGAGTTATAGTGGGGATATGTGCAGTGGCCATGCCAGAGCGTTCTGGTGCCCATGTGCCCAGAATTCTAAGAAGCCTAAACAAACCAGGGCACCGGAGGGGAGAGTGTTGGGCTACAACTCCTCCCGCCCTTATGCCCAAGAAGCTCCTTGGGTCTGTTGAAGGAGGCGGGCAAGAATAATTGCTTCTTTACTGGCGCAGAAGAATCAGGTAGTATCCAATATTAGCCCTACTTAGAGTAGACCCATTGAAATGAATGGGACTTAGGGTTAGTCATGACTAACCTAATTCCCATTCATTTCAATAAGTAGGGCTAACATTGGATACTACCCATCGTTGCCCATGGGGGCCAAACTATGATGCTGCCTCTGCCAAGAAAAAAAGAAATAAGAATTTGAACAGGCAACCTCTTTGTGACAAGGGATGCTAATGGGGAGATTATGGGCTTCACCACACCAGGCTTTTTATCCCACAGTTTACCGGGGGTTCTGCTTTCGTATTCTTTGTGGGATTGAGATCGGCTCCTTACACGGGCTGCTTTTTCCGGGGCTGTCTTGCTTGGCACGCTCTTGGCAAGTTCTATATGTTTCATTTTACAGCCACTAGTTGGCGCTGTGGTTATAGTGCTATTCCATTATTACACACTGCCAATGTGTTGGATTAACATTCCTTATCAGGTTATCTCTGATTCTTTTAAAAGTGGGATAAAGGTCAGAAAGCACAGAAGACGCCCTGAGGGTTGACGACGTCATGTAAAGGACCCGCAAACTTCCATGAGTGACCAATCACGAACGTGCAATAAAAGCCTCACTGAGCAAAGGGGTGGAAGCACCCAATCACATCGGATCTTGGCAGCTAAGCAGGGTCAGCCCTGGTTAGTAGTTGGATGGGAGACCACCTGGGAATCAGGCTTCCTGCACTGAGCAGGGGGTTGGACTTGATGGTCTTGTAGGCCTCTTCCAACCCTATGATTCTATGATTCTATGATTCTATGAAATGCTCTGGGGACACATCCAGTACTTAACAGGCTCCCAAATCCCCTCTCGCCTCCCACACCTAGGAATAAGCAAAGAGCATATATGAATCGCTCTTAATCGTCAGGCAGGGGTGGGGAACCTCAGGGCCAGAAGCTGAATCTGGCCCACCCATGGGGCTGAATCATGCCCTATGGGGTGCCCCAGTTCTACAAGCCCCTTCCTCTTTCCCCCAACCACCCATCATTTGGTGGTTTCCTGGCTTTTGTGCAGTTTTCCCCACATTCTGAAAGGCCGGAATGCCTCCCCTAAGGCTCAGTTACTGGCAGGAAGAGAATAAAAACATGCAGGTCTTTTTCCTTTTTTTTCATAGAATCATAGAACAGTAGGGTTGGAAGGGGCCTACAAGGCCATCGAGTCCAACCCCCTGCTCAGTGCAGGAATCCAAGTCAGAGCATCCCTTTTTGCCTTTTGGCCTCACCATCTCAGTCCCAGTCAGCACAGTCAATGGTCAGGGATGACAAAAGTTGTCCTCCAACAAGATCTGGAGGACCTCAGGTTCCTCAGCCCCACTTTACAGAGAATTCTCAATGCCTTCGTCAGACGACAATTCCCAAGGTTCTTTGGAGGGAGGAGGAGCCAAAACAGTTGTGTTGGCATAAAATGTGTATCAGCATAGTGTAGACTGGACCAATGTGTGTTCAGGTGAATTTGTTCATTTCACTACTTAGGGGACTCCGGGCAAAACAAAAATTATATATATATAAAAGAGAAGGATACTCCGGATCTTCTCTTTGTTTTCTTTTTAAGTTTGTCTACGAAAGGGTTTGCATAGGGCAGCCCAATGCGGACTCCAGGTTTTTGAGGCCCCATGGGCAAGCCACCCTCCATGGGCCCCTCCTTCAGTGCGTCTGCCTTTCCCCACCACGGTCACTAGCTGCCCTTCTCTTCCTCCTCCTCTTTCTCATCATGGCTACCGCTTGCTTGCTTAGTTGGCAGGCAGAGAGCCAGGGGGCAAGGAGGCCACGGCATCTGCTGCTCCTACTTCTCACCACCAGTGTTGTCTGGGCCACAGCGAGGGGCTGGTGAACAAGGCAGGTGAAGAGGAGCAAGTCCAGGGGGCTGTTGTCAGTGGGCCCCTGCTGAGGTGTGGGCCCTAGGCAGGTGCCTGACCATGCCTACCTTTGATGCCCACTCTGGAGCAGTGTTGTGTTGTAACAGTTGCATGCACTTCTTTCTTTTGAGTCATTAAGAAGTTTGTCCCTAGAGGGTCCCAGGAGGAGGGAGGAAGGAGGAAGGAGGAGGGAAGAGATAGAAAGGGGAGGAAGGAGGATGTGAAGTTCTGTTTACATCCAAGCCTTGTTTCTGGATCCTCCTTACTGAGAAGAAAATACAACAGGCAGCTTTCCCCAACTTGGTGAGCTCCAGATGGTTTGAACTACAACTCCCAGCATTCCAGAGCATTGGCCATGCTGGCTGAGGGTGATGGGAGTTCAAGTCCAACCCTTCTGGAAGACACCAGGCTGGAGAAGGCCTACAGAACAGGCCAGGGTGTAAATCAAACCATAAATAATCCTTTGCCATCCTGCCTGGAGGGCTTGGTATAATTAAAGTGCCGTCAAACGGCGAGGGGCAGAATTGCTTCCTGACATGTAGGTAGATCTCACTGCCAATTTCCTGGACTGAAATTGAGAGCAACACGTTTTACTGCCCATAAATTTTAGCGGAGGTTTACAAGATGCTGCAGAGGACAATAGGGGTTGGACATTACTTTCATGCCCAGCTCATCAGCCTCTGGAGACATCTGGATGGCAGCTGCTGCTGCTAGAAACAGAATACTGGATCTCAGCCTGATCCAGCCGGGCAGTTCTTGTGAGAGGCATAGAACAGGTAAAATTGCCCACACGCCCTCTTATTGAGCCAGCGAGGCAGCCCCAAACGTTGCAAGATGTGACCTGCTTCGGCCATGGGGGTTCAGGCCAATGGAAAATGAAAAGAGGTCTGGATAAAGCCCTATCCATTTACAGGTTAGGTTCTAATGTAGCGTTGGAACAAGTGGGGTTTGCAAATAATTACAACTGTAGTCATCAGCGCCGGCTCCAAGTTTATGAGGGACCACGGGCAAGGCACCGCCCATGAAAACATCATCCCTCAGTGATGTCTACCTTCACACCGCCATTGCGGCCATCTGCTATGGAATCTCTTCCTCCTCCTCCTCCTCCTCATTGCTTCCACTTGCTTGTTACCACTGTCAGGAGCGCCCTAGCTGCCTCTTGCAGTCCCCTCCAATAGCCAACTCAGGACACAGACGACGAGGATTCTTTCCAAGACTTTATTCCTTTATTACTTTATGACTCTTACAGATACTAATCACTAGCGACTAAGCAAGGAACTGCACTGGGGGTAGATAGCAGAGTAGCCTAAGCTCCGGGTAAGGCAGTCGGTCCCTGTTTGAAAGGGAACCACGGGAAGACCCTGAACTTATGGGCTAGGGAGAGATCCTCCCTCTTTCCCTTGGGTCCTCGGGACGCGACCGTGGTTTGAGTGCCAAACGAGCGGAGCGCCTCGTAAAAAGATTTACATAGGCTAAAACGGTGAATCAAAAAGGGATGCAAATAGCGCCTGCTATGCTATTTGCGTTCCCCTTTATTTTCGCCGTCATAGTCTACGTAAATATTTACGTAGATTCAGATGGCCAAAAATAAGGAACGCAAATGGCAGCGGCCGTAGCTGCCGCCATTTGCATACATGGTTTTTTGTGTTTTTTTTCCCAGAGCCCTCCGTGGCCAGAAATCCGGCTGCGGACGGCTCTAGGCTGGGCTGGGCCTGGCCAACTGCTCCGCAGAGCTGCCGCGGAGCACAGCTGGCCATCGAGGATTCCGGGGGGGAGGAACGGATCGCCTCCCCCCCGTCGAGGATTCTGGGGGGAGGGACAGAACGCCTCCCCCCCACACCATCAACATAATCCGCGAAAGGTAAGTGACTTTCGTACATCCCTAGAGCGGAAAGGCTTCGGTGGCTTACCAAAGCTAAGGGTGCTATCCAAGGGACACCTAGACAGAAAAAAAGTCCCACAACTCCCATCATGCCCCAGCCAGCCATGCTCCCTGGGGCATGCTGGGAGTTGTAGGACTGGTTTCTGTCTAAAGATGCTTTGGATTGCACCCTAAGGGAGCAATCCTATGGCTGCTCGTCAGCGGCTTGACAGGCACAGGATACGTCAGTTTCCAGGAATCGACTCCCCCCCCACACACACTGCCTTGCAGGCAGCTCAGAATGGCCCTGTGCTTGGCGCCCAGAAGAGAGGCCAAAACAGGGCATTGGGGGGGGGCGTCCAGGGGCAGGGAAGGCGGAAATGCCGGTACAACACATCCAACGTGTCATCCAGCAGCCACTTCCCCCGCTCTGCCTCCTGCGGCTAGACAGCTAGAATCGGCTGTCTAGCTGCAAATGCAGGGCGGCTGAAGCACAGAGGGGACGATCCCCTCCGCGCTCCTCCCGCCCTGCTTTGGAGAGGCAGTCGCCTCTGAGTTCGGAGGCAGCCGCCTATCTCGGTAGGATTGCGCCCTCCGTCACTTTATTAACTCCGCAAACCCAAGCAGACATTTTTCTATGGAAAAATCCAGTTCTTCAACTCAGCAAAGCTCAGAGACAGCTTTTGCTTCCACAGCTCAGACTGAGAGCTCATATAGGAGCTGGAAGCCCCACCACTCCCTGGCTCTCAAGCAGGCCCTGATCTGGGCAGGTGTTGACACATGCTTCTCCCCTCCTCATATGGAGGCTCATAGGCAGGAAGCCAGGCACTTCACCAAAGGCCCTAAAATTCATTTCTATTCATCGCTTCTTGCCCATTTGGCCCTTACACTGGAAATCACTTGCATGCCGTTTGATATCCAAGTTGTTATTGTGGTATACCAAACTGCATGCAACCGATTTCCAGGCAATGATATACACAGCTTCACTGCCTGTCTTTTAGCTTGTAAATTCAAACTTTCTCTAATAAAAAAGATTAATCTGTTCTTATCAGTTTAATACCTGATATGTCCTTTGTTTATGGACTATATACTAAATGGAATTTTGAAACTGTCTACTGTTTTTGTTGTAACAATTTTAACATATTTATTATTTTATATTGTTTTTACAATGGTTTTTATAGTGTATTATATGTATTTTTATGTAAACCATTTAGAGAATTTAGGATATCAAGCAGTAAGTAAATAAATAAAAATAAAATAAAATGAATGACCTGGATGAGAGTGTAGACTGTAAAGGGACTGCTTATCAAATCTGCAGATGACACAAAGCTAGGAGGGATAGCCAACACCACAGAAGACAGGATCAAACTTCAAAAGGATCTAGACATGCTGGAACACTGAGCCAAAACGGAGAAGATGACATTCAGCAGAGATAAATGTGAAGTCTTGCATTTTGGTACAAAAAGGCAAAGGCAAAAGAATGGGGGAGACTTGGCTTGACAGCAGCATGTGTAAAAATAACCTAGGTGTCTTAGTGGATAGCAAGCTGAATATGAGCCAGCGATGTGATGGCTGCTAAAAAAGTAAATGTAATCTTTTCCTGCCTTAACAGAAGCATTATGTCTAAGTAACGGGAAGTAATAGTTCCTCTCTCTTCTGTTAGGCCAGATTTTGAATACTGCATCCAGTTTTAGGTGCTTTATTTTAAGAAGGACATTGACAAATGAGAGCATGTCCAGAGAAAAGTTACCAGGCTAGCGAGGGAGGGACCTGGAAATCAAGGTCTATGAGGAATACTATGCTCAACCTCTAAGGTCCCCTCCAGGCACCTACTCCAAGGGAGGCTTGGAAGACAGCAACAAGGGAGAGGGCCTTCTTGGTGGTAGCCCCTCAGTTTTTGCCACTGAGGCCCGCTTGGCACCAACAGTGTTATCCTTTCAGCGCCAGATCAAGACTTTTTTCTTTTCCCAGGCATTTAGCAGCATGTGATGAGTTTTAATGGATCCTAGATTTGTTTTATGGTTTGGCTGATTGCTGTCGGTTTGTTTGTTTCTTATATTTTTAAATTTTGCATATTGTATTTTTAATGTTTTAACCTTTGTAAACCACCCAGATAGCTTCAGCTGTGGGGCAGTATACAAATGTAATGCATAATAATAACAACAACAACAACAACAATGGTCGAAAGAGCTGGGTAAAGAAGGTTAAGGGGAGACATGACAGCAGTCTTCAAATATCTGAAAGGCAGAGTTGTTCTCTGTTGCTCCAGAGGGCCAGACTAGATCCAACATGTGAAAATTGCAGGGAAGCAGTTTTTGGCTAAACATTAGGAGAAATCTCCTAGCTGTTCAGCAATGGAAATTATTGAATGTGGCTTCTCCTTCACTGGAGGTATGTGAGCAGAGGCTGGATGCCCATCCACCAGGGATGCTGTAGCTGCACCCTGCAGTGTGGAGCCTGCATTGTGCAGGGGGTTGGACTAGATGATCTCTGAGGTCACTTCCAACTCTATGATTCTGTTCTTGTGGCTTTGGAGGCGTTAAGCAGGGCTGTGAGAGCTGGCCAGCAACCCAGGCAACTTGGGTGGAGACCCCTGGTTCTGGGCCAGGGAGGTCCAGCTCATACAGCTCCTTGGGGTCACTGTCAATCCGGGGAATGGCTAGGCAGGTCCTGCTCCCCCATCCTACTCCGAGGAGACCCCAGGTTCCAAGTCTGAGCCGGGCTGAACCTTGACACCAGGCCACATGTTGCTCTAAGAATCCTTGAAAGCCAACAGGACAATTACTTCTGAGAGTGCTTCCAATTGAGGTTTTATGGGGGGTCAAGACAATGACGTCTTCCAGTTGTAGCTCTCCCGTGTTTTCCTACCATTTCTTCCATCTGTTTTCCTACCATGAAAAATCCATTAAGGAAAAAATGCTGGAATTGCTACACAATGTTTTCTGATAGTTAGCATTAGGGGTCTCTTCACTGTATGCCTTTTCAATACCAGGTTGTTGTTGTTGTTCAGTCGTTCAGTCGTGTCCGACTCTTCGTGACCCCATGGACCATAGCATGCCAGGCCTTCCTGTCCTGCGCTCTCTCCCGGAGCGTGCTCAAGTTCATATTTAGCCTTGTGATACGTTCCATGGGGTTTTCTTGGCAAGAATACTGGAGTGGGTTGCCATTTCCTTCTCCAGTGGACCACATTTTGTCAGAACTCTCTGCCATGACCTGACCGTCTTGGGTGGCCCTGCACGGCATAGCTTATGGCTTCACTGAGTTACGCAAGCCCCTTCGCCACAACAAGGCAGTGATCCATGAAGGGGAATACCAGGTTAAGACCTTCCTTTTCTAGCAGGCAATTAACCTTTGTTGCACTGATTATTGTTATCTCTTTAATATTTTTTAACATTTTCTCAATGTTTTCACTGATGTTTTTATGGTTTTGGTTGCTGTTTTATTGGTACGGGGGGGGGGGTATGCTTGTAAGCCACTCCAGTGGCTTCTGCCCATTGGGCTGTATACACGTTTAATTAATAAATAAATCATTAATAAATATAGCCAGTTACATTTACATAAGTAATGAAAATGTAGCCACTTACATACATGGATGGATATTCGATTACTCCTTGAAACTCATGCAATGAATCAACAAATTCCAGGCTGACGTGAGGAAAACACCACGTCTCTGTTCCCACTCACCCCTGGAACATGGGGAAATGGCTACAAACATCAGAATGACCTTTCACACTTTATTTCTTAGCAAGTTGTTTATACCAGGAGTACAGATGTTTATTACCCCTTTTACACCAGGGGTGGGCAGACATCAGACTTGTGGGATTTACTTTGTTTTTTGCTAGAACACCAAAGTCCACAAACTGAAGCCAGGTACAAAATAGAGGATTGGGAAGAGGGGGAAATATACTCTTGGAATTAAGGAACAAGTGCGGCTTTGAGAACTTGCCCAGCACACAGATTTGTTTTCAGGCCCAGAGCTGAGCTGACAATCCTTTCCCACACAATAAAAATCCAGGCCTGGTTTCCCCCACAAGCTTTCTTCCATCTCACAGTAACCTAATATAAAATACAAGGGGGTGGGGAAACCTTTTTGTTATCACACCATTGGGAGTCAAACCCTGGGTGATAGACTTCAAATAACCCAGAATTCTATCCCAATTTACCTTCTGCTCATCCCTGTTGTACACAAACCAGAAACGGGGAATCCAAAGACCTTGTCTGCTAAGGTAGGTGGACAGGATCTGTGCCATGCAAGTCTTTCTGGAGTGAGAGGACAAAGGCGGGTGGTGCTTGAACTGTGAAGCCTGGCCTGTACACTCTGGCATTTCTTGGGGTCCTGGGGACAGTAATTGAGGGGTGTAATGGCTCTCAGAGGGGTGGAACGTTCTCTCCCTTGTTTTGTGCCAGTACAAAACAAAGTAGAACTGTGGGTCAGGTATGGAATAGTACTATTTATCTGTTTGTTTGTTTGTTTGTATTTATGTATTTCATTTCTATACCACCCAACAGCCGAAGCTCTCTGGGCGGTTCACAACCATTAAAACCTCAAATTACAGCATAAAACAATATAAAATATGAAAGCTTGAAACCACAATATAAAAGTACAACCAGAATAAAGCAGCAATGCAGAGATTTAAAATACAGATTTAAAACAGCAGAGCTGAAAGACTAGAGTGCTAAAATGCTGGGGAAAGAAAAAGGTCTTCACCTGGTGCGGAAAGGAGTACAATGTAAGTGCCAGGTGAACCTGTCTAGGGAGCTCATTCCACAGCCGGGCTGCCACAGCAGAAAAGGTTGTTTTCCTGGTAGCCACCCACCTCACTTCCTTTGGCAGGGGATCTTGGAGAAGGAACCCCTGAAGATGATCTTAGGGTCCAGGCAAGTACATATATATAGTATCTGTGCAATGCTGCAGAATGTTCAAAGCTCTGACTTAGAAAAAAAATCTCATGCTCTTATCACAGTTCTGCTTCCAGGTTTTGGAGGAGCCTTGGGCAAGATGCTCTCAGAGGCTTCCCTCCCTGAGTGCACTGACCCACCTCCTCACCACAGTTGCTACTGCCCCATCATTTGCCTCTCCCTCGGACCGCAATCCACAACACCTCCCAGAGGGAGAGAACAAGATGGATACTAGAAGTTACTGCTCCTTTTCCTTGCTCAGAGAGGACAGGTGAACAGGTGGCAACAGCAAGAAGGAAGAACGACAGGGAAGAACTTCGTGGTGGCCCCCTACCAGGGCATGGCTCTTGGCTACATAACTCCCTCTTCTCTCTCTCTCTTTGCAGAGATCCGCGAGGCATTCAAAGTCTTTGACCGAGATGGCAACGGTTTCATCTCCAAACAGGAGCTCGGCACAGCAATGAGGTCCCTTGGTTACATGCCCAACGAGGTGGAGTTAGAAGTCATCATCCAGAGACTGGACATGGATGGTAAGGTTTTGGGGGAGGGGAGGGGAGGGTTTAGACTCCCCTTTTTCTTTCGGTTGTGCCTCTCTTTTCAAGGGAATCCCCAGTTCCCTCTTCCATCACTGATCGGAGTTTATTCTAACCCATAACTGGATACATTTTGTGTGACAGGGGAAAATGTGCAGCGCTAAACGTTTTTGTGCACTTGTTGGCATTTGAGGTTTCATGAGAAACAGCTAGGCCATTTCCTAAAAAAGAAAAAGGACGAGGATAAAAGAAGATATCAAGAAACAGAAAGTAACTATGAAAACTTTCCACAGTGATAGCTGTGTTAAGTCTGTTGTAGCAAAAAGGAGTCTTGTGACACCTTAAAGATGAATGTATTTCTTATAGCCTAGCCAGGGATGGGCAACCTCACACCTGAGGACCGAATCCAGCCCTCTGGGGTTCCCCAGGTGGCCATGCCTTCCTACCCTGGCCCCACCCCCTTTCCCCCTGACAGCCCATCATTTGGTAGTTTCTTGAATTTTGTGTGGTTTCCCCATTCTAAAAGGTTGATAATGCCTCTCCTAAGACTTAGTTACTAGCAGGAAGAGCTTTAGGCTACAATATGTGGATATTTTGGCCCCACCCCTTTTGCCTTTGGCCCCACCCCTTTGCTTTTGGCTCCACCCACGACTAAAATTCCTCTGAAACTGCATTTCAAAGAGGTTCCCCATCCCTGGCCTAAGCTTTTGTGGGCTAGAGGTCACGTCGTCCGATGCATCACATGAATACTGCTTCCTTTTAAATGTCATCATATTATACTAATAGCATATTGGAGCCTTCCCTTACAGCTCTATTCCTTGGAAGACTCTTAGAGCAATACGACAATGGAACCCATTCCCTAGGGAGGCGGTGGGCTCTCCCACACTGGAGGCATTCGAGACGAGGCTGGGCTGCCATCTGTCGGGGATGCTCTGACTTGGATTCCTTCACTGAGCAGGGGGTTGGACTCGATGGCCTTGTAGGCCCCTTCCAACCCTACTATTCTGTGATTCTATGAGTCCACATTTCTTCATGTTTCTCTTTCTTTCTCTACCCATTCTTATGTTCACTTCCTTCTTTCCTGATCTTTTCTTTGTTTCTTTCTGTAGAAAACATTCTGGTGAGGAGGATGCTCATGGATTGTGCTGGCTGGGGGGTGTGGGGCACCAGTTTACTTGTGCAGTTGCTGGGAAAGCTTAAAATAAACCATGTCCCTGACTGTGAAGCAGGTTAGCTTGCGAGTGTCCCTGGCTGGGCTGGATTTTTGTGCATTTTGCGTATCTCTGTGGCCTGGCTCACTTTCACGACCCACCTGAACTGTTACATGTGCAAGAAGTCACCTTACTGTGACCAGAGGCAAGTTATTTTTGCACATGAAGGTCTTGAGTGTGTAGGTTCATCTGGGGGGCTTGAAAATGGATGAGATGGTCTTCTGGTTCCTTTTGGACATGGAGAGGAGCAGGTTGAGTCTTTGTTAGGGATGTACGGACCGTGTAAAATCTGCTCCGTCTGTGTTTTGTGGATTGTCAGGTGCCTTTTGTTCCATCGTCTGCCCACAGACGGATGCAAATATTTTTTGTCATCATGGGGAAAAATATGCAAATAATTACATAAGTATTTACATAAGTATTTACATAATTTACCTTAGTATGTAACATTTAGTGTATTGTTCCCCATTCCATTCAACTTTTCCTCAGCAGAAACTTACATATTTTCCTACGTATTTATATGCGTACATTTCGGGAAAGTAAAAAAATCATCCAAAATTCCACAGACTCCATGTGGCCTGTGGGGGTTGCTCCACAGCAGATTCCTCAGGTCGGATTCTTAGAAATCCAAGCTCATTTTAGTCCATCTCGAATTTCTCCAGCATCCCTAGTCTTTGTGATCTTTTATTCCTCTACATCTCAGGGTGTGAATAGCAAGTTGTCCTGTTGGGTTCCTGACGAGCCTTCATAGCATCAAGGTGTTGCATTAGATGAAGGCACAGCAGCTTGGGACAAAGAGAGCCAAGGCCTAATCGTCCCTGAGGCTGTCAACCTGTGTCGGGACTACACCACTTCAGACTGCAGGTGTAGACTCACAGGATTGATTGCTCTTCTATACCAACAAAATACAATAAATCCCTGCACATAGAAAGATAGCATATCAAGGGGAAAGCTAGGTTAGAACTGTTCTGTATGTTTGTTTGTTTGTTTGTTTGTTTATTATATTTCTATACCTCCCAATAGCTGAAGCTCTCTGGGTGGTTCACAAGAACCTCACATGGACCTCTTTTCTTCTATGGAAAGTGGCACACAAATTGGTTTGATGTTGGGGAAGGGGGTTATACCTTTCCCCCATGCAATTTCTTAGATTGAAATCCCCTTCCCTGCTGCTAATACCCTCAGGGTAGAGAAGGCAGGTTCTATATTTTGGGGCGGGGGGGGGGAGGAATCTTGCTTCTCCTTTTCTCACTTCCCGTCCTTTCCCCTTCTACCCCTTTCTCTCCCATCTGGGTTTCCTGCCTGCTTGCCCCTCCCGCACCCAGGCCCCCAGCTGATGTGCTTCTACTGTGACCATTGCCAGAGCTATTACAGATTTGATGTTCCTGGCTAAAGGGAATATTTGTCTCTGAGAAAGAGTCTCATCCCAGAGCTGTAAAAAAAACCTCTTGATGGCTCCATAACATACAGCTTGTGAATTTGCCAGAGGGGGGGGGGGGCTGCTCACTCTCCTTTCCTCAGTGCAGATAGACTTGGTAGTGGTGGAGAAGCTGTCCTTGCTCAGCCAGAACCACAGGGCAGGCCAGTTGGAGCCTGGTCCTTGGCCCAGATGCCAGTGGAGGGTGATGACTCCAATGTCAGTGGGGTGGTGAATCTGCTCTGGGTTTCAGTCCGAACCAGTCAGAACTCTGAAGGAGCTAGCTAGCTCCTTTGGAGTTCTGACTGGTTCGGACTAAAACCCAGAGCGGATTCTCTGCGAAGCACCTTGGAGAGCCCCTTTGGAATTCTGACTGATTTGGACTGAAACCCGGAGCGGATTCACTACCCCACTGACAACGGAGCGACCAGCCTCCACTGCCAGGTGCTCCGGAAGGGCCCATTTACTGTGCCCAGTGGCGCCGATGCTGTCCTTGAATTAACGCCCCCGTGCCTTGCTCCCTTTTGCCACAGGTCCACTCGGCTACTTTTTTCGAAGGCTACGGGGAGGGGAGGAGCGTGATCCCCACCCCAACTCTATTCAACCCCCCCACACACCATCTCTCCAGCCTGTCTCTTTGGGGCTACGAGCCTGGCTGAGGCAGGCAGCCTGGTCTCCAGCTCTGCCTTGCTTTACTCTTTCACGCAGCCTGTCTGTCCCGATCTGCCACATATGACGTCCTGAGCAGGCTCTCTCTTTTGCTAGCTGGCTGTTTGCCTGCCCCCGGGGTCGGCCTGGTCAGGCAGCTGCTGAGGGCCCACACCCCAGCTGGGGCCCACTAGCGAGACACCCCCGGAATTGCTTCTCCTCTTAGCCCTTGCAGCCTGCTCGTTCACCTGCCTCTCGCTCTGGCCCAGGCAATGGAGGTGGCGAGAAAAAGGAGCAGGAGATGCCGCGGCCCACTCGCTCTCTGGCTCTCTGCCTGCCAAGCAAGCCAGTGGCAGCAAGGAGGAGGAAGAGGGGGAGGAGCCAGAGCAGCTGCGGACAACGTCAGTGAGAAGGAAGACTCGCTAGGGAGGGGACCCTTTGAGGATGTCTTGCCGAAGGACCCTCAAATCCTGGAGCCAACACTGCCTGCCCCTCTGCCCTCAGGATGACAGGGGAACCAAACAGGGGAGCAGTCCTGTTACTTATTGTGACTGCCCTTCTACCTAATCTACCTAAGAGAGCAGCGTGGTGTAGTGGTGAGAGTGTTGGCCTGGGAGCTGGGGGATTCGGGTCCTAGTCCCTGCTTGGCCATGGAAGCTCTTGGAAGGTGACTTTGGGCCCGTCACAGACTCTCAGCCCAGCCTACCTCACGGGGTTGTTGTTGTGAGGATAAAATGGAGAGGAGGAGGATAATGAAAGCCCCCTTGGGTTCCTTGCAAGAGGAAAAAAGGCGGGAAATAAATAAATAAATAAGCAAGCAAGCAAGCAAGCAAGCTCGTTAGAAGGCTATGGGCAACACGATTTGGTCATGGGGGAGTCAGGGGGTGCTTGTACATTTCACCCTCCTGAACTTTATCCCCATATTTCAATCTCACAATTGCTATCTCCCATCTCCCTCTTTAACAAAAGCACCTGAAAAAATCTACAGTGAGTGGAGGTCCTGCATAGCCAGTGAGCATCTGGACTGTGCCTTTTCCCTGTCCCACAGCCAAAATCCCCGATTCATGCACCAGATTGTTGAGAATGGTGACAGTTTCTGTGCTCACAAGGCTTAAAGGGGTGGCTCTCCCTCTGTCTACAGACAGCGGCATAGTGGAGGGGAGCACAGATCCAGGACTTTTCTCAGAGCAGAAACAGTTACATCATCTGGCGGTAGGGATGTACAGATTTTGTTAAATCCATTCCATCTGTCTTTTGTAGATTGCCAGGCATCTTTCATTCCATCGTCCGTACATTTACATTTACATAATCAGATTTATTTTTAAGGGTTGCATGAGAATTTCATTCCACTTGTGCAAGGATGCATTAGCTCTAATGTGCATTAGTGCAATTGCGCATTAATGTTAATGAGCATTAGCACAAGTGTGAATTCGTGCAAATCCCTCCCCCCCAAAGTGAACAACCAGTCAAGTCTGTGGAATCCATGTGACTCGGAAAGCTGGTCCACTGAGGAATCAGGAGGTCGGATTCATAGAAATCCAACTCACTTAAATCTCTTGTAGATTTCTCCGACATCCCTATCTGGCAGAGCACCAGGGTAATTGATGGACTTTCCTTGCTCTGGCAAGCAAATATAGTGATAATGAGGCTTTCAGGTTTTCCTGTTGTCTGTGACAGATGAGCATAGAGGAAGTCAGAGAATGAGGAAAATAAGCAAAGGCTGGATGCTTCTTACCTTTTCTTTGATGAGGTTCCTACTTCAAACTAGCAGTTTAAATGGAAACTCTTTGCACGATTGTTTGCAGAAAAAACGTTGCATTTCAGCTGTCTGAAGATATTTGGTTAAAGCCCAATGTGTTTTACTGAGTTGACCCCTACAGTCAGAAGTAAGCGCCACTGAGTTCAATGAAGCTTACTCCCAGGTTACTATGCACAGGATTATAGTCATGGCCCATAAACTTAATGTGAGATTTTATTAGCGGCTTGTTTGTTTGGGATGTTGGTGCTTATGATGGAGTTTTTAACAAGCATGTTAGCTCCTTTGAATATAAATAATAGAAAAGCAGCGATTAGATATATAGATATATCCTTGCAGAGGTTGTGATGGACTCTCCTTGGGGTGGGGAGGGGGCTCTAGGGTCTGTCATGATAAGCTCCTGTACTCCAAAATTTACCACGACACAACTTCCTATGTACCTTAATGGGGGAGGGTGGTAAGAGGTGAAGATAAATATTTGCAGATATTTTGAAATGTCCTGAAATTCCTAATTTTCCTGTTCATGTGCTGTAGGATACAAGGAAGTCAGGACTGGAGAACCAGGAGATGCTAGTGCTTGCTGAAATCCTCCGAACTTTACTCCAAAGCTCAGTTCGGCTCACTCCAGTTCTTGTTCGCGATCTGTTTTTCCATTCGTTCGAACGAGAAACGTTTTGCATTTTTCAAGTGCACACTTTGCGAATGCGAACACACATTTGGGAATTTGTGAACATTTTCGGAGAACATGCGCTCCCATTCCCGTTTGGGGTTGCAAACAGGGCATTTCTGAGTGTTTTGCAAACCAAAATGAAATTCTCATACATCCCTACTTGGAAGTGAGTCAAATTGAGTTCAATAGAACTTACTCCCTAATGTACAGGGCTGCAGGCTTCGATTTGTTGGCATGTCTTGATTGTCAGCAGGCATAAAATATTTATTGAATGATTGCTTAGGGTTTTTTTTAATTTCATTTGATTTTGATTTTTATTCACTTATTTATTTAAGGGATTGATATACCACAGCAGTACAGACGTTCCCAGGGCATAAATCTCATCAGCTCTCAGCTGCCAAAAATACTAATTACAGTTTATTACACTTTATTAAATACTGTCAGACACTGGCCAGATCTATGCCTTCTGTCAAATCATTACGATGCCATCATGGTAATGCTATATCCCTCTTGCACATTTATATCTTGTAGGACACACAACGCCATTTATTGTGGCTTCAAGCTACAATATGGCTGGTATATTTTTTATTTTAACTCCACCCCTTTTGCCTTGGGCCCTGCCCCTTCGCCTTTTGCTCCTCCCACCCCTGGAATTCAGACCACAAGAGCTCCTCTGAAACTGAATCCAGCCCTTGGGCTGAAAGGGGTTCCCCACCCCTGAGCTATTAGATAGTCATATACCAAACTCGATCTATTAAATATTTGAACTCAAACATCCTAGGATTATAGATCAGATGCAGATAACAAATATTCAGAAAGTCTTTGAGCTTTAAGAGATTATCTGGGACAGAACTTGCAGATAGGAACTTTGACAATAATTTTTGGAAATGACATTATTAATTGTGTGATAGTGTTCTTTGCCATATAGTAATGCACTAGTCTTAATCCTCTTTTACAGCTATTTAAGTCAATGGCCATGACCACTATATCTCATGGCAATGAATTCCATACTTCCTTTTGTCTGTCCTAAATCCTGTCCCAGCTAAACTGATTGACAGAAGGACTTAATACAGAAAGTACTTTACACATAACACATTATTCTCTTCTGGAATTTGTTGCCATGGGATGTGGCATTGGACATTGGCTTAGGACAAGTTTATGCTGGCAACAGAGTTCAGAGGTGGTTGAATGGGGCTGTGTTATCAGACTCCAGAAAGGGAAAGCACATTTTTTTAAAACCTCCATAGACTTAAACAAACCAGCCCACACGTTCTACAGGGATCAGGCTGGGCTTTTTCTGTCTGATGTGCTTGTTCTTTTTTTGTTTTTACTGGCTGGAAGTTGTGGTTTTTCACATGGGGGAACATTAAAACATGGCATCCCTTCCCCCTCCAGTCTAAAATGGCACAGCACAGACTCACAGCAGGGTTTTAGGAATAGAAACCCCAAACCCGCCATCTAACCTACTGTAAAGCTCTCTGAAATGTGGCCTACATGTGCAGCGAAATCATCAGCATCCACTCTTTATTTATATCCCGCTTGTCCATACAAAAGGAAGCCCAAAGCAGCTATCAGCATCATCCTACAGAATAAAAGAGTACCAAATAAAATATAAAAATGATATGAAAAAAGAATTCTAACAATAAAAATACTTTGCTAAACTTATAAACAAACTTTCCATTCAAAATTTAAACATTGGGCCAGTGAATAAGTACAGAATTCATAAATATATTGAACAAACAAGGGGATAATGAAATACAACCCATATTTTAACCAAAAATACACACTTATATCCAGCAGCAGCAGCCAGTATAGTAACCTGTTTGGAAATATGATTAAAACAGACAAATCACCCTAGAACCAAGAGGGAAAAACTAGACAGAACCAATTAATACAGTAATTGTACAGAATGCAAAGAACCACCGTACCCTGAAACCCTCTCATATCAAAGCTGCCCTCTCACCACAGCCCTACCACAGCAAAGCTGTGAGCTAGAAGTCCCTTCAGCCAAGACCCCCCTCTCAAAAAAACTGGGACCCCCAGATGTAGCACTCGAAGATCCAGGTCTCTCTGAAGAAACAGAGTCCTTTACAGCAGGGACTTCACTCTCCCCAGTGCCTGCTCACCAACACGAGTGCTAAATCTGCTCCTCCATAAATCCCATGGAATAACGAGACAAACTCTCAGGATGCTGGGGAAAAAATGAAGATTTATTCCAAGGAGTAGCCCTATGCATTTCGGCCACGAAGAATATATATAGGCCTTCCTCAGGGCCTAGAGCAAAGAAGGAAGAAAAGGACAAGAACACATAAATATACATCTTAGAAAATAAAACATTCATTTAAAAAAAAATGGTAATAATAGTAAGTGGCAGACTGCAGAAATGCCTGTGACAACTTACTCAGTATTTCTGGAAGCACCTGCAGAGATCTCTGGAAACGATAGGGCAGTATCCAACGGGGAGCTTACGCGCCCACCGATTCTTTTGCGCCATGCCGATTCCCTTGCACGAGCGGCACCCACCATTTACAGAAAGGGGATATAGCGCTTCTGGGGGTGACCTAAAATGAGCAGAAACACTCATTCCTGGAACAGGGCAGGTCCGCAGAGCTCGCATATGGGAGCTCTGCCTACCTGTCCTGATCCTGAAGTGAGCATTTCCACTCATTTGGGGCTTCCTCTAGGAAGCGCTAAATCCCCATTGTGTAAGCAATGGGTTCCGCTTGCGCAACGGTATCAGCAGGAGCCACTGCTTGTGGAAGGGAATTGTCAGGCAGAAGGCGTATTGCCCAGTACCTCCAAGATGAATCCTCCAACTAGTGACATCTCAGATATGCAGTACTTTATATATAGACCGAAGTATGTTAGCTGTATCCATGTAGTTTCTGATTAGGCTCAAGGTCTCCCACTTGTAGACGTGCAGCATATTCTTAGGGAGGATCTCAAAAGTACTGAACTTTACAAAATAGGCTGAAACTCCAGCTCTTCATGAAGACCCACAGGGGCCAGTGTTTTCAACCTTAGAATAGGGATGTCAGAGGAATCCAGTGTGGGGCGGTGGAGTTTGATGAGCTTTCACCAGCTCCCCCCCCCCATCTGTTCCATCTTCTGCCAGCTGGCCCGACTCAGTGCACAACAAGTTCGGCCAGCTGGCAGAATTTCCGCAGATTTGTTTTGCCTAAAAAAATTCTGCACAAGTTTCAGCTGTGAATTGTGCACATTTTTGCAATTTGTGCAAATTACAGCCACGATTTGCACCATTTACAGCTGAAATTTGTGCAAATTAACAAATTTGCGCAATTTGCAGGGGTGATTTGTACAGATCTCTATTTGTGCAAATCTCTATTCATGCAAATTGCAACCAAGACAAAAAAATGTGTTAAAAGTCCCCTGAACCCGGGGAAACTGCATGGCTAGGCTTGCAAAAGCAAGCGAAGAGAGGCATGTTGCAGAAGTCCAGCGAGCGAAAAAGGGCTGGATTTCCCAGTGATGGACATCCCTACCTTAGAATTAGGGATGTGCAAACTCATCCCCATCTGGGTTCTCCGGACGTCCGCCCAGCCCCTGCCTCTGTTCACCAGTCTCCGGATTGTACTCGAGCCCATCCCACGTTCAGTGAGCAGCCTGCACTCACCCCAGTGGCCTCGTCAAGCTCCAGGGTCGCAATTTTTTTGAGAAATAGAATGGCAAGTGCAAAAATACACTTTTTTGTATATGTGAAAATGCGCATTTTGTGAATGTGCATATTCACATGTGCAAAAGTGCGTATTTTTGCGAATGCGCAGATTTGTGTATGCGCGAAATGAACATTTTTACAAATATGCACATTTTTGCTATCGCCATTTTATTTCTCAAAAAATGGTGACCGCAAAGCTCGATGATGCTGGCATGGTGAGTGTAGGCAATTCACCGAGCACGGGCAGAGGACGAGCAGGGGCAGGGGCTCAGGGAGCAGGGCTCGGGGATGCAGGCAGGGGGGGTTCCGCCAAATTCCCGGACTGAATCGGGTGCCTGTGCCATCCCTACTTAGAATCCGTTCAAGTTCTTCTTTTGTTTGTTTTAAGGATCTTATCCTCAGTTGTAGAAAGTTTTGGCAGAGCCCAAAACCTATTATCTTTTTTTTCAGCCCTAAAAAATTACCTATCAAAGGAGTGCCCCATTTCTTGTTTCTAATATTGCACAGATGTTCATCTATCCATAATTTAAGGGCTCTGGACGTTTTGCACACATAGAGTTTGTTACAGGGGCATCAGACGGCATAAATCACACCACTTGTACTACAATTGTTTCAGGGGATATATATTTTTAGGTCGATCAGAAATTCGATTTCAACCATCTATACATGGTGCCCACAAAGGTGATGCCCTGTGGGAGTTGTACATTATGCAGGGCCGAAATATGTACGGCTCCTTCTTGGGATCAAACTACATATTTTTCAAAATCTGCAGACTTTGTCTCATTATTCCATTGGTCATTTTGGATGTTCTCCAGTTTTGTTTGAGCCAACCCTGCAGGAATCCCAATCAGTTCCCCATATGGCCATGCCCCTCCCTTGGCCACACCCCTTTCTCCCAACCACCAATCATTTGGTGGTTTCCCCCACTTTAGTACACCTTTTCCCCCACTCTAAAACGTTGAAATGCCTCTCCTAAGGCTCAGCTCCTGGAGGTGAGAGCTTTAAGCTACAATAGGCTGGTATATTGGGGGGTTTGGCCCCACCCCTTTCACCTTTGGCCATGCCCACCACTAGAATTCAGCCCCTGAGAGCTTCTCTGAAATTGAATTTGGCCCTTGGCTGAATGGAGTTCTCACCCCTGGTATAGCGCGACCTTCAGATACATTCTCTGAAGATTTGGAGACAAGGGAGCATATTTTCTTTTATTCCTTCAACTTACATTAAGGCAGCTTTTCCCAACCTGGTGGCCTCCAGAAGTGTTGGACTGCAACTCCCATCATCCCCAGAAATCACAGCCAATGGGAATTGAAGTCCAGCGCATCTGGAGGGCACCAGGTTGTGGAAGACTGCTGTAAAAGAAAGCTGAATGAAGGTGAAACTCCCAATTTTGCTTAGAGTTTACAGTAAGAAGGAGCCTTGAAATTGTACATTTTCCCCTAGAACTGGGGGGGGGTGTGCTGGTGGACCCCAGCAGAAGCACGTAGGAGCAGGATTCGGCCTCGAACTATGACAGTGGCGGTGTGTTTTGCATGCCTTGATTTTCTGCTGCTGCGTCTGGCCAGGCCTGCCTCGCAGTGACAGGTGAACAAAGCTGTCCATGCAACCACGATAATTAACTCTGGCATTCCCTAATCGCTAGCCTGGAGGCCGTCCCGGCTCATCTGACCTACTCACCAGATCACCGGGATAGAGAGACACTTCCCTGGGGGAGGCCCACAGCCCTGTCTCAGTTGCCCAGCTTATTGACTTCCTTGCCAGTTTTTTAATCTGTGAGCTGCTTCCCCTAATGGGCTCTTTAACCTTTTCGCCCGCTCCTCTGAGGAGGGGTGAGGGAAGCGGGTCGACTTGCATGTGCTTGCCGTTTGTCGGGGCAGCCATAGCGCAAGACTGTGCATTTGTCTCTCAGTTGATGCTCTCGTGTTCTTTGCTTTCACAGGAGTCTCTTGCCTTAGTGGCCTGTTCCAGTGGAGGCTGGTGTCTCCAATGTCAGTGGGGTAGTGAATCCGCCCCAGGTTTTAGTCAGAACTAGTCAGAACTCTCAAGGAGCTATCCAAGCACCTTGGATAGCTCCTTTAGAGTTCTGACTAAAACCTGGAGCAGCTTCACTGCCCCACTGAGATCGGAACCACCAGCCTCCACTGTACCTACTCACAAATTCAGTGGGCCGTGTCCAATGGTGTCATGCTGCCAGTGGAAGGGAATGACTAGCCAAACAGATTTCTCCTTCCCACTTGCCATCAGTGCTGTATTGGAGCCAGGGCTCGTAGGGACGTCCTCTGCCACCCCCTCCTCAGAATTCCCTGTTTCCTCTGAGCTGAGCTGCAATTCTCATCGTAGCTGGAGGGGATGGTATTTTCTCAGCAGTACTGTCTTGTTCCCTGTTGTAATGCAAAGCCTTTTGGGTTGGCTTGGTCTCGAATGGGCAGTTCAGACCTGATAGTTTTACAAAAGACCTGCTCCTTCTGGTGAAGATGAAAACGGCTAGAACTGGTGTGTTGAGATGAATCAAAACAGCAGCTTGAATTTTTCGACTCTTGGGGGCATGGCTATGGGGACTGTCGTGATGAACGTCTGCACTTCAGAATTTACTACTTCCCCACTGACTGCATACCCCTGTCAGGACCTGGAACCCCTGAGTAACTCCTTAAGGATCTCTTTCCTCCTTACGAGTCCTACCTTCCTTGTTTTACCTTCCCCTTCCCAGTAATGTGGGGTTTAGGCTGTGGGCATGGGGTGATGGAAGCTCTAGGCACAGGGTTTAACCACAACAGTTTACTGGTATGTTAAAGCAAGCAAATCACAACTAAAGGTATTTACACAATGGAGCTGAGTGATACAAAAGGCATTAAGAGAAAATAAAAGTTGCAAAACACAAGTTCCTTTACCCTAGCTGTCCTTAGACTTCTCCAGACTGCTTCTTCCCCTGAAAGACCAAGTGCACAGTCTGGGAGTCCTCCTGGACTCTGAGCTAACTGGGGAAGCCCAGATGGCTGTGGCGTCCAGAAGTGCTTTTTACCAGCTTAGGCTGGTACACCAGCTGTGGCCCTATCTGGAGAGGACGGACCTTGCCTCAGTTATCCACACACACTAGTAACATCCAGGCTGGACTACTGTAATGCGCTATACATGGGGCTGCCTTTGAATTGTTGTTGTTGTTGTTGTTCAGTCGTTCAGTCGTGTCCGACTCTTCGTGACCCCATGGACCATAGCACGTCCATAGTTCCTCAGGCACTCTGTCTATCAGGTCTAATCCCTGAAATCTATTCCTCACCTCCACTGTATATTCATCAGGGATATGATTTAGGTCATACCTGAACGGTTTAGTGGTTTTCCCGACGTTCTTCAATTTAAGCCGAAATTTTGCAAGAAGCAGCTCATGATCTGAGCCACAGTCAGCTCCAGGTCTTGTTTTTACGGACTGTATGGAGCTTCTCCATCTTTGGCTGCAAAGGACATAATCAATCTGATTTCGATATTGACCATCTGGTGATGTCCATGTGTAGAGTCGCCTCTTGTGCTGTTGGAAAAGAGTGTTTGCTATGATCAGCATGTTCTCTTGGCAAAACTCTATTAGCTTTTGTCCTGCTTCATTTTGTACACCAAGGCCATGCCTGCCTGTTATCCCGGTGATTTCTTGACTTCCTACTTTAGCATTCCAATCCCCTATGATGAAGAGGACATCTTTTTTTGGTGTTAGTTCTAGAAGGTGTTGTAGGTCTTCATAGAACCCATCAACCTCAGCTTCTTCGGCCTCAGTGGTTGGGGCATAGACTTGAATTACTGTGATGTTGAATGGTTTGCCTTGGATTCGTACTGAGATCATTCTATCATTTTTAAGATTGTACCCCAGTACTGCTTTTCCCACCCTTTTGTTGACTATGAGTGGTACTCCATTTCTTCTAAGGGATTCTTGCCCACAATAGTAGATATGATAGTCACCTGAATTAAATTCGCCCATGCCTGTCCATTTGAGTTCGCTGATTCCCAAGATGTCGATGTTCAATCTTGCCATCTCATGTTTGACCACCTCCAGCTTACCTTGATTCATTGATCTGACATTCCAGGTTCCTAAACAATATTGTTCTTTACAGCATCGGATTTTCTTTTCACCACCAGACACATCCACAGCTGAGTGTCCTTTCGGCTTTGGCCCAGCCGCTTCACTCTTTCTGGCGCTACTTGGAAATACCCTCTGCTCTTCCCCAGTAGCATATTGGACACCTTCCGACCTGAGGGGCTCATCTTCCGGCGTCATATCTTTTAGCCTTGTGATACGTTCCATGGGGTTTTCTTGGCAAGAATACTGGAGTGGGTTGCCATTTCCTTCTCCAGTGGACCACATTTTGTCAGAACTCTCTGCCATGACCTGTCCGTCTTGCGTGGCCCTGCACGGCATAGCTTATGGCTTCATTGAGTTACGCAAGCCCCTTCGCCACAACAAGGCAGTGATCCATGAAGGGGATCACTGCCTTGAAACTCTAACTCAGAAACTCTACCTTGTGCAGAATGCAGCCGCCCAAGTATTGGTGGGGGCAAGCCGATTCGGTCACATAACGCCTAGACTGCACCAGCTGCACTGGTTACCGGTGCATTTCCAAGCCCAATTCAAAGTGCTGGTTTTGACCTTTAAAGCCTTAAACAGTTTGGGACCAAGGTATTTGAAGGACCGCTTTCACCCATATCAGCCTGCCCGTTCTTTAAGATCAGAAAGAGAGGCCCTTTTCATTTGCCCACCTGTGAGAGCAGTCAGGTGTTCACACATGAGAGGGCCTTCTCTGCAGTGGCCCCACACCTTTGGAACAAGCTGCCATCGGAGGTCCGCCACGCTCCATCATTGCAGACTTTTAAGAAGGCCTTGAAAACATATTATTTTACCTTGGCCTTCTCTTGATATGACTGCTATTGCTGCTGGTACTGCTGTTAACATTGTTGCTGGTTTTATTGTTGGCTTTTATTATTGGTTTTTATGTTTTTATCACTTTTAATATTTTAACTGTTTTTATGTAGTTTATTGCTGTAAACTGCCTTGGGAGGGCTTCTGCCCTGAAAGGCGGCCAAGAAATATTTTAAATACATACATACATACATACATACATACATAAAATTCCTGCTCCCTCTTCAGGCTTTAGTCTCCCCAACTCTGCTCTTACTGCTCTGGTCTTTCTGACTCTCTCTTTTAATACCCTCCTCCTCGCAAACCGAAAGTACTGCTTCAAATCTGAAGAAGTGAAACTTAACTGGGGAAATGAAATTGAAACTTAACCGGGGAAATGAAACTACCTTCTGCCCCCCCCCCAACCCTAGGCCTGACCCTCTTCTTTTCCTTGCCTCTGTAGGCCTCAAACCTTTACACACCCCAAATCTGCCTGCACACCCTCCAGAACAGATGGGGGGGGGGCTTCAGGGGAAAGGATGGGGAAAGCCCATCATGCAGTTGGAAATCACATTCCATAAGCGGACTTCCACTCACATGAGGATTGGATCCAACCCATTGTGTTGGATCCAGCTTTAATCATGCTTAGAGCAGACCCATTGAAATCAATGGGACTTATGTTAGTCATGATTAACACATCCCATGCCTTTCAATGGGTCTGCTCTAAGCATGACTAAGTCTGGGTCCAACCCGTGGGATTTTTTATTTTGTATGTTGGACCAAATCACATGGTTGTTAAGCTACATTTAATTCAAGGGGGAATCTGTGCAGTTTGCACCTATGTGTATTGATCGTATGTCCTATGCAAATGTGACATCCACACATGGACAGCCCAAGGGCCCAGAGGCAGGTCAGACACACCTGCTGGGTGACCTGATCCTGCTCACCTTATACGTCCATCCAAACTGGCCCAAGAAATGTTCACAAAATGGTTGAATAGACAACTAAATAGAGTAGCAAAACGAATTCAGAGACATTTAGGGCTAATCTAGACCCAACACCATTCCCACAATTAGCAGGAATAAGATGCCCATTCCAAATCAGGACCCTGGTGCAGGGGGTAGGTGGCTTTAACACACTGCCCCCCACTGAGGTTTCAATCTGGATTGCCCCCCACCCAGGCCTGCTATTTGCATTGAGGGGTTGGGAGATCCCATTCACTCCAATGAGAGCTTTAGGGCGATTCCAGACAGAGGAGTCCTGGAGCTAACAGTCAGAAGGCGTCGTCCAGCTATTCCATCTTTTTTTACTTAATGGATTTTCCCCAAAGAAAAGTGACAGAAAAAGTGGTGGGAAAACATGGGAGAGTTATGAGTGGAAGACAACCGTAACATTCAGTGAATGGGGCAAGGTGATGGCATGTCTGCAAGCGCTGTTTTCTCCCATGCAATTGGCAGGTGCAGGGCCTGTCAGTGGGGACTAAAGGTTAAAGCCCCCCCCCCATGCAGGGGGATGCTCGGAATGGTAGAACTTCTTTTGTCTAAACACACACAAGATTTCACCCCAGGTTTGTTAGATTACTTGTGTAGGATGCCTTACCCTTCCTATAGCCCACACCTGCTTCGCTTTCACCTGTGGTGGTGTCTCTCATTTCCAGGTGATGGACAAGTAGACTTCGAGGAGTTTGTAACGTTACTTGGCCCCAAACTTTCCACTTCTGGCATTCCAGAGAAGTTCCACGGCACTGACTTCGACACCGTCTTCTGGAAGGTAAGGAGAAATCCGTTCCCCTCTCCCTCAGACCTGATGGCCTGGCCCTCTTCTTGATTTCACTGCAGATATTTGTACTGAAGATGCGTATTTTCCCGTTTTTCTTGATGACTGGGACCGTTGGTGGACTCCAGGAGGTAGGCTCAGTGATTTCCTTCATTACGCCATGTTCCTTCATCCTTTCCGACTCCATATTCCACCTTGTGGAGTAAGGGAACGGGAATTCTTCTGTGAGGTGTTTGTACGCTGTTTGGTGCAGCATTCGGCCTTAAAACAATGTCCGTAGGACATCGTTAGCAGGCCAGCATCCCCACTAGGGTGGCCACAGGACAGTCCTCTATTTGATAGGACGTCCAGCACAATTTGGGTTTCAAGAGAAAGAACCCTAAGAAGGAAGAGCGGACCAGGGGCCTTGAAGTTGCCAAGCAACAGTTAGCAGCACCTGGATGGCAAACTGATGGCAAACAGGCTCACAGATCACCTGGTCTCTGCCTTCTCCACTGTGATCAGGTGGATTGCAATTCTATTTCAGGGGTGGGGAACCTCTTTCAGACTGAGGCCCACATTCCATTTCAGACAAGCTCCCGGGAGCCACATTCCAGGGGTGGGCGGGACCAAAGTCAAAAGGGGGCAGGGCCAAAGTCAAAAGGGGTGGGGTCAAAACACCATAAATGCCAGCATATTTTACCTTAAAGCTCTTACTGCCCAGTAACTAAGCCTTAGGAGAGGCATTTCAACCTTTTAGAACAGAAGAAAAACTGTGCAAAAAAACAGGAAACCACCGAACCATTTGGCCTGTGGGCCAGAGGGTCCTCACCTCTCTTCTATTTAAATTATAGCAAGTATTTCTAAATTTGCATCTAGATCTATGAATTAGCATATGCACGTTTGATGCAACTCCGCGTTTTCTTCTTCGGTGGTGTATTTCCTCCTTTTGGGCAATGCATACGTGGCCACCCTAGTCTCCAAACACCCCGTGTATTTTTCCCACCGTTTTCAATCGTCCCGCTTTGGCTGCTCCACCACACCTGAGGAGATTGTCCAGGTTATGACCTCAACCTCCGTGGTGAACACAAACTGGTTTTGTTTGTCACTCGTTTGTGTGGTAAAGCATCCAAGGCAATGTAGGTTACTCCCTCGGCTCTATACATCTCTGCCGTGTGGCATTCGGGGGAGTTCTCGAATCCTTTGTTGGTGTCCTCTGAAATAGCTCTGACATCAGCTCCTGAATCGGTTTGGAAATGAACCGTTGCCCAGTGGTGTAGTGGTCACTTCCGAAGTGCAGGCGCTCATCGTGACACTCCCCGTAGCTACACCCCCAAGGAGAGTCCAAAAATGCAGACTTGTATATGTCTTCTGCAGGTCTTTTGTAAAGCGAATAGGTCTTAACTGCCCATTCAAGACCAGACCAACTGCCAAGATACTTTGCACTGGCAACCGCTCACAACAATATATTGTTGCTGGGAGAATCCGTTTCCCCACCTGTTATTGTGAGGGTTGCAGCTAAGCTCAGAGGCAATGGGGAATCCCGAGGGGGATGGCAGGTGACGTCAGCGTCCCTGCTAGGCAAGACGTGCCGGTGCTGCGTCCCTGTGAGCCCGGCCTCTGCTACGCCAATGGAGGAGCACAATGGAGATGGTTCCTCAGCAGAGCTGAGGGGAGCGAGCCCTGCTGCCTCATCGCTTCCTCTGCTGCAGCTTGACGGAACAGATGCTGACAAATGAGGGAGAGGAGCAGCCCAGCGGCTGCTTCTCACCCAGCCGAGCCGACGGAGTGGCCCCACTGCCCCACCTCTCCCTCTCCCTCTGTGAGCCCTGACTCCACTACACCACTGCTGTTGTCCCACAAACAGGAAGGGTCAATGTTTTCGCAAAACCTGGAGCTTCAGACAAAATGGCCGTCCGCTGTTGCCTTGCTCTATCTGTGTACAAGACATGGTAGCAAAACACCCACGTTCCAAACATTTCTTGCTCTGTGCTTTGCTAGCTAGGCAACACCCCCCCTTCTCTCACTGTTGTGATCCTTTCCCCATCTTGTGTATTCCATCTGAAAGAGTGAGCCTTTTTCTTTGTTGTTGCCCCAGGGTGCTTTCCAAATGGCTGGGCTGCTTTCTCTGGGCTTTCTTTTCTGCTGTTGAAAAGGACAAGGACACAGGAGGATCAACCTGGTCCTTTTCAAAATGGCCACTTGTGCTGTTCCGGGTGTTTTGTGGCAGAGACGTACAGGGTGGGCGGACGATAGATCGTGGATCTCCTGGTATATCTCTGGCTGATTGGCAAGGGTTTCTGATTCACAATTGTTTAACAACAGCAGCAACAACAAAATGGCTCCTTCCCATCCCCAAATATTATACTGGCGAAATGAACCATTCACACCACCATTAATTTAAAAAAGAACTAGTGAACGGTTACTGTGAATGGATTTTTTTTTTACTCTGTTGCATTGTTGTTCTTTTTTTGTTGCTTTTGACTGTTTGCTTTGTCCCCTGCCCCATCTTTTCCTTTTTTGTTTGTTCATTATATATTTTTTTAAAAATTAAAATTAAAAAAAAGATACTGTTGAAATGAAGAAAGCTAGGGGAGCGCAGGTAGCCAGGAGTGGGCTTTTGTGTGGAAGGACTGTGAGCTCTGATCACTGTAGTACTCAAGACAAATTCCAATTCCTGGGCTCAGGAGTGCATAATTCTAAGGGGTGTGTGTGTGTGTGTGTGTGTGTGTGTGTATCAGTGGAGGCTGGTGGCTCCGATGTCAGTGGGGCAGTGAATCTGCTCTGGGTTTCGGTCAGAACCAGTCAGAACTCTAAAGGAGCTATCCAAGGTTTGGGGGCTACGGTTCAGTGCCTTGGGAAGCTCCTTTAGAGTTCTGATTGGTGCTAACTGAAACCCAGATGGCATTGGCATCACCAGCCTCCACTGTTTAAACAGACACCACACACACACACATTTTCTTACTGGCAGCTGGGATTGCTTCAAAGCAAAATGAAGGCCTCCACCATTCATTTCCTATGAATGCTTCTGGACCGCACACGGGACACAGTTAGATCCTTTGGGAATTAAGCTGCTACATGCCCAGCCACCAAGAAAAGGAAGAGGGAAAGAAAAAGGAACACTACTGTGTGATGAGCTGGGGATGCTAGGAAGGGCGGTGGTATGCCAGCTGGCAGGAAGTAAGGAAAGCGGGGAAACCAGCAGGAAGGGGTGGTGCTGCGTCCTTGTTTACAGAGGTCAGTGGAAGCGGTGAACCTGCTCCAGGTTTCAGTCAGAACCAGTAAGAACTCTGAAGGAGCTCTCCAAGGTGCTTCACACTGTTGGAGGGCAGTCCCCTCTCTGAAGGAGTCCTCTCTTTGAAGGGCTGTCCTGTCCAATTTCGGTTTAAAGATAAAGAACCATCCGAAGGAAGAGCTAAAGGGCCATGAAGCTGCCCAGCCACAGTTAGCGCCTGAACAGCAGCCTGAGCAAGGCACACAAGTCACCGGGCCACAATCGTTTCCTACTATGGTGAGATGTGCTGTATTTCTATTTAAATTATAGTCATCATTCCTATAAATTAACATATGCACATTTTATGCAAAAGGTGTCCTCTTTTGCCCCCTTTTTTTGATTATTCATGTCCGGGGGAGGGGGTTGGGGGGGTGGCAATTCACAAGTGGCTAGTGTAGAAGGGGTTAGCGAAAAGAGAAAGGGGCTCCTGTGAGAGCGAGAGCGAGAGAGAGAAAACGATAGGGAGGAATGAGTTGGCTGGCAGAAGGGCGAGGAGAGAAAAAGAGCTTGCCTTCTGTGAAATAGGTTACTGTTGGCACTGAAAACTGTGGGTTCAAAGGAGTTATTTAGTGTGTTGGAGCTCAGACCCTGCCTCTGCCTTGTTTTCAGCCTTTTGGACACATAACTTGTCCTTTGTGGCTGGCAGCCATTTTGTGGAGGTGACCAGAACAGTTTCTCAAATCACCAAATGAGCTCAAAAAAGCTGCCTAGAATTCCACACACCAATCTATCTCCGAGGCGTTCCTCCTCAGGAAACTCACAGCATTCGGCCCGTCCATACAAGGCCCTAACAAACGACTCTGCACTTTCTCCAGGCTTTTACAGAAGCCCTTTCATAAACCACGTTCCTCTTGGGGATGAAATAGGCATCACACATGGCCAGAACACTGTCACAGTTGTCCTTGTGGCCCTCTTCAGTCAAGGTAGAGGGTTTATAAACATCGCTGGCTTCTTTCCCCATAGCATAAAGAGTGAACTCGCCTACGTTATTCCTTCCTCCTTGTGGAAGCATTGTGGCCTGGTGAAAGCACAAGGAGGAAGGAATAGCTCAAGTAAGTAAGGGAGAAAGTCCCACCAAGCTGTCTCAGGGTTCCACAGGGGAGGAAAATAACACAGCGTTCCACCTATCTTTCTATCTCCCTGGCAGAAGGGAAAGAAAAGAAAGGGGGGAGGTGTAACCAGCAGCCAAAGCACTGTGCTATGTATCCCCAGCTAGGGAAACTTGGTGCAGCACTAGGGTGGCTACTGGGGATGATGGGACCAGATAGGTGGCACCAGGAGGGATGTCTGGGCTTGAGCATTGATCCCCTTTGGGCAATTGCTCTTTGCTCCAGGAAAATAACAACTTGCAGGGATGAAACAAACTCAATCAAATTAGTGGGTGGTATGTTTCTTGGGGAGAGGAGGGAAAAATCTGAAACTCAGGAGAGACAAGCAGAAAAGAGCATATGACGTTCCCAGGGGGAAGCCAGTGTCTGTACAACCCCTAGGTCTGAAATTGGGTCCTAGCTCTGCCAACTGGTTCTTTGTCAAGGGTTTCCTGTGTGCATGTCTGTGCCTTCGTGTATGCACCTGGCTCAACCAAAGCCCTATATAAGGGCACCGGAAGCTGTGGCCATCCTGCAATGACTCTCCCTCCTCCGCAGTGCGACATGCAAAAGCTGACGGTGGACGAGCTGAAGCGGCTGCTGTATGACACCTTCTGCGAACACCTCTCTATGAAGGACATTGAAAATATCATCATGACCGAGGAGGAGAGCCACATGGGGAATGCCGAGGAGTGTCCAGTTGACGTGGAAAGTAAGTGAACCTTTGTCAGGACTCGGATCATTGGGCGGGTGCCATGGGACTTCAAGCTGGGAGCCATGGGAATCGGGTGTTGGTCAGCTCCCTACTCACCATGCCATCAGCTGGCCAGAAAAGGGAACTGCAGACCCTTCAAGGAATCAGGTGACAGGAAGCAGCCAATCTCCTCCTGTTTCCTCCTATATAAATCCCAAGGATTGATTGATTATTACATGTATATCCCACCCTTTTCCTTCTTGCAAGGAACCCAAGGTGGCTTACATGGTCTTCTCCCTCCACACATTTTATCCTTGCAAGAACCCTGTGAGGCAGGTTGGGCCGAGAATCAGTGACTGGCCAAAAGCCACTGAATGAGCTTCATGACCAAGTGGGGACTAGAACCAGAGTCCCAGTCCAACACTCTAACCATTGCACCGCTAGAAGTTATTCTGAGAAACCCCTTGCTTGTGACTCAGTGCTTTCTGGCTGTCCCCATCCACCTATCCATGCGGTCTAGAACTGGATACTCTGAGGGGAAGCAGCTAACCAGCTAACCAGGGTCTCTCGCTGGTATCTTTCCTAGCCCTGCCACACAAGAGGAACTGATTCTGGGACTATGAGGGGAAGCAGCTAACTCTGAAGGGAAGAGTTAGCAGCTATACTCTGAGCTGCAGCTATACTCTGAGGAGAAAGCAGCAGCTATCCTATAAAGCAGTATAGCAGCTATACTCCGAGGGGAAAGCAGTACAGTAGCTATAAAGCAGTATAGCAGCAGTATAGCAGTATAAAGTAGTTAGCAGTATAACACAGTATATACGGTATAGCAGTATAACGCAGTACATACGGTACAGCAGTATAACGCAGTATATACGGTACAGCAGTATAATGCAGTATATACGGTATACAGTAGCAGTATAGCAGCACTATAGCAGTATAAAGCAGTATATATGCTATAGCAGTATATACAGTATAGCAGTATAGCAGCAGTATAGCAGTATAAAGCAGTATATACGCTATAGCAGTATAAAGCAGTATATACAGTATAGCAGTATATACAGTATAGCAGCAGTATAGCAGTATAAAGCAGTTAGCAGTATAAAGCAGTATATACGCTATAGCAGTATATACAGAATAGCAGTATAAAGCAGTATATACGCTATAGCAGTATAAAGCAGTATATACGCTATAGCAGTATAAAGCAGTATATACAGAATAGCAGTGTAGCAGCAGTATAGCAGTATAAAGCAGTTAGCAGTATAAAGCAGTATATACAGTATAGCAGTATAATGCAGTATATACGGTATGGCAGTATAATGTAGTATATACGGTATAGCAGTATAAAGCAGTATATATGCTAGAGCAGTATAAAGCAGTATATACAGAATAGCAGTGTAGCAGCACTATAGCAGTATAAAGCAGTTAGCAGTATAAAGCAGTATATACAGTATAGCAGTATAATGCAGTATATACGGTATGGCAGTATAATGTAGTATATACGGTATAGCAGTATAAAGCAGTATATACAGAATAGCAATATAAAGCAGTATATATAACAGGTATACTCTGAGGGGAAGTCGCTAACAAGGGTCTCTCGCTGGTATCTTTCCTGGCCCTGCCACACAAGAGGAACTGATTCTGGGACTGTGCACATACTGCTTGTGAAGACAAGACTGCCCAGAGGGCAAATTAAACACCAGTGACCCTCTGATGGGAACTCAAGACTTCACTGGGGTTCTTCATCCTTTTCCCATTTACCACTGTCAGACTGGTGGGGTGGAGTAAATTATCTCAGCAATTGTAAGAAGATGCCTTAGGAGTCCATGAGGCTGAGCACTGTCTACACCAGAGATGGGGAACCTCAGACCTTCAGGCCAAATCCGGACCGCCATGTCTCCTTCCCCTGACACTACCACATTTCCCCCAACCACCGATTGGTGGTTTCCCGGCTTTTTTGCCATTTCCCCCCATTCTAATTTGTATTTATTTATTACATTTACATCCCACCTTTCTTCCATTGTGGAACCCCAGGTAGGTTATGTGGGTTCCCAGGTGGTCTCCCCTCCAAGCACTGACCAGACCCGGACCTGCTTAGCTTCAGCAAAGTGGCTGCCTCTTGTGCCTTCAGACCATGCCCTGGGACCACGCCGTTCTGTAAGACTGAAATGCCGTTCCTGAGCCTTAAGTTACTGGAAGCGAGAGCTTTAAGCTACAATCAGCTGGTCTTTGGGGGGCCCTCCCTTTTGCCTTTGGCCCTACCCACCCCTGGAATTCCCACCCCTCTCCAAGAGCGTCTCCAAACTTGAATTTGGCCCTCAGGCTCAAGGAGATTCTCCAGCCCTGTTGTATACCGACTTGCACAGGCTCTCCAGGGTTTCTTTTCCAGCCTGACCTGGAGGTGCCGGGGACTGAAGCTGTGACTTTCTGCATGCGAACTATGGGTAGTATCCAGTGTTAGTTCTACGTAGAGCAGACCCGTTGGAAAGAATGGGACTTAAGATGCAACTAATGAATGCAACGAACTTGAGTCCCAGTCATTTCAATGGGTCTACTCTATGTAGGACTAATATGGGACATTACCATCTACGCTCTCCCAGTGACATGGGCCTTCTCTCCCCTTGATGGACGGGCAAGCAACTTGTACGTCCCGGGCCCCACTTGCGTACGCACTCACTCAGACACACACAGAATGCTTCCCATCACCACCCTGATCGAGAGTGCTGGGCGGAGGGAGAGGGGCATCGGGCCTGGGAAAGAAGGCGTGCAGGGTGCCTCTCCTTGCACGCACTCTTTCACAACAGAATTGCTTCTTCTGGGAAACAGGCCTTACAAGGAGAGTGACCCATGCGTGCCTGTTTTGTTTCCCTGCAGAATTGGGCTCCCCCCAGCCCACCAAGCAGCTTTGGCAGAGTGGAGAGAACCTGATCCTGCTTGAAACAGCACCCAGGGATGACTCTCTTCACATGCCCAGTTTCCCAGCAGGACCAGTTCTGACGGGGCAGCAGCAGCAGCCGTAGCAGCACAGCGGGGAATGGGGCTAGGGATGGACGGACTCACCTCCATCCATGCTGCCAGGCGCTCACTGAGCTGCTGCCAGCCAGCTGGCTCTGTTCGGCTCCTTGGACGAGCCACTACGTGGCCTGCGGGTGCCCAGCCCCTCAGCGAACCACCATTTTGCGAAAAAATGGTAGCTCAGGTTTTTCCGTAAATGTAATGCTGCATAAATGGCCCCTTTACAGCTGCCATTTATGTAACATTACATTTACGGGAAAACCCGAGCCTCCATTTTATCACAAAATGGCAGCTCGGTGAGGGGTCGGGTGGCTGCTGGGGTCCAGTAAGCAACAGCTCAGCGAGCAGGGTCAAGTAAGCGTAGCAGCTTGGCGAACGGGGGCCGGACGGCCAAGCGTGGGGGAGTCCACCAGACTCCACTCCCTCTCAGACTCCCACTACATCCCTAATTGGGGGGCAGGTCACCAGTGGTCAGCCATGTGCAGCCCACGAGCCGAATTATTTGAGCCCAGCGCGTTTCAGAGACAAAAGCTCCTTCATCAGGGGCAATCTTACAAAATGCAAATGCTGCAAACTCAGCCAGCTTACTAAAGTGCTGGCTGCCCTTCATACATCATCTGGATGGCTTAGGGCACAATCCTATAAGAACATCAGAAGAGCCCTGCTGGATCAGACCAAGGGTCCGTCTCATGCAACATTCTGTTGACACAGTGGCCAACCAGCTGTCTGTGGGACACCCACATGCAGGACATGAGTGCAACAGCACCCTCCCACCCATGTTCCTCACCAACTGGTATACACAGGCAGACTGCCTCTGATCCTGGAGGTAGCATGCAGCCCTCAGGACTAGTAGCCATTGATAGCCTTCTCCTCCAATTTGTCCAATTCCTTTTAAAGCCATCCAAGTTGGTGGCCATCACTACGTCGCGTGGTAGCAAATTCCATAGCTTAGCTCTGTGCTGTGTGAAGAAGCCCTTCCTTTTATCCATCCTGAATCTCCCACCAATCAGCTTCATGGGAGGACCCCATTGGGTTCTAGTATTATGAGAGAGGGAGAAAGATGTCTCCCTGTCCACATTCTCCACACATGCATGATTTTGAATACCTCTATCATGTCCTTATTCGCGTTCTTTCCAAGCCAAACAATCCCAGTTGTTGTAATCCTCCCTCATGGGGGACTTGCTCCAGCCCCTTGATCATTTTAGGGCCCAATCCTATGGGGGTAGGGGGCCGCCTCCGAACTCAGAGGCAACCACCTGTCCAATGCAGGGCAGGAGAAGCAGGAGAGGATCGTTCCCTCTGTGCTTCTCCTGCCCTGCATTTGCGGCTAGACAGCCGATTTCGGCTGTCTAACCGCAGGAAGGCGGACACATTTCCACCTTCCCCATCCCAGAACGCCCCCCCGGAATGCCCTGCTTTGGCCGCTCCTCACTCCTATTCCGAGCAGGGAGCATGGGGCCACTTGCGCTGCCTTGACAGCACAGATCTGGGGGAAGGTCAGTTCTCCGGGAACTGACCTCAGAGCGCAGGCTCCGAGGTCAGTTCCCAGAAAACCACATATCCTATGGCCATCTAGCTGCTGACTAGCGGCCATAGGATTGCTCCCTTAGTTGCCCGTTTCTTCATGTTTATGCATGTTTATGCAAACAGCTAAGCTGTCTGGGGGATGCTGGGAGATGTAGGTTTTATTTTTGTCTAAACATGCATAGGATTGCATCCTTAGCTTGTTCCCAGAATTTGCATTTGATAAGATTGCCGCTGAATTATACGACTCAGAGCTTTTGTCGCTGACACGCATTCCACTTGGCATCTTTGAGAACATGTTCTCTTTTTGCTTTCCATTTTTCTGAGATGGTACCTATCATCTGCAGTTTTCATAAGCACTTATATTAAATAATATTGAGCTTCTTTTTTAGCACTGTGCTGCCCAATTAATTGGAGCTGTCTTTTCTTTTTAGTTGATTTAACAGGATTTTTGATAGATTAATCTGATTGCTATGGATATCAGGAATTGTAGAAGCAATTGTAAAGCATGGAATGGCAGTGGGGGCAGGGGAGAAGAAGAATTGTTAGTTGTGTGTATCACAACTGAAGTAATAGAAACGGCTGTGTAAAAGGGGCCCCCATTTGACTGTCAAGTCCAGGGTCTCAGATTGCCTAGTTGTGCCACAGCAGGAAGGGGATGCTCCGTAGGCTCTTCTTTAGGCTGCAGAATACCTTGGGCAGCTCCTGATGACTGTGGTGCGGCATTCTGCCCCTACGTACAGCTGCACACCCAGGCTGTCAGGGTGGAAACAGCCCATAGAGCCCCAGAGCAGTTCTGATTCTGAGGAGGAACAGCCATCCATGGGAGAGGAGCTCGCTCATCTCTCACAAGCACAGCAGCTGGCAGAGATTCCTCCAGCCAGCGTTCCTGGGATAGATAGTGACCCTGGCAGGGAGAGAGCGCTGGAGGGGGGCTTGCTGGACGCTCGGTGCAGATGCAGGGAGCAACGACAGATGGAGGGCGCCGAAAGGAAGAGTACCGCTCTTTGGTGCTCAAACAACGGTCACGTCCCGAGGACCCAAGGGAAAGGGGGAGGATTTCTCCACAGCCCATAAGTTCATAGTCTTCCCGTAGTTCCCCTTCAAACAGGGACCAACTGCCTTACCTGGAGCTTAGGCTACTCTGCTATCTTTCCCCAGTGCTGTTCCTTGCTTAGTCGCAAGTGATTAGTATCTGAAAGAGTCATAAAGTAATAAAGGAATTAGGGATGTACGAAAGTCACTTACCTTTTCGAAGTGACTTCCCTCCCCCCGAAATTCTCTCTGGCCGGCTCCACTCGGCGGCGATTCTGCGGAGCCGCCGGCCGGGGCCACCTGCAGCCGGACATCTGGCCGCTGGGCAGCCTGCAGGGACACAAGTGGCGGCGGCCATAGCCGCCGACATTTGCGTCCCTGTATTTTGCCGTGATAGGCTATGTAAATATTTCCGTAGCCCTATCATGGCAAAAAGAAATTAAAAAACAGCGAACGCAAATGGCAGCGGCTACGGCGGCCGCCATTTGTGTTCCCTTTTTTTTTGGCCATGATAGCCTACGTAAATATTTACGTAGCCTATTACGGCACCTATTACGTGCTGCCCTACGTAAGTATTTACATAACCTATCACAGCAAAAAAAAGGGAACGCAAATGGCAGTGGCTATGGCGGCCGCCATTTGCGTTCCCTTTTTTTTGGGCCGTGATGGCCTACATAAATATTTACGTAGCCTATTACGGCAAAAGAGATGGGTGCAAATGGTGGCCACTACGCCATTTGTGCCCCTCTTTTTTGCCGTAATAGCCTACGTAAATATTTACGTAGGCTATCACGGCCCAAAAAAAAGGGAACGCAAATGGCGGCCGCCATAGCCACCGCCATTTGCGTTCCCTTTTTTTTGCTGCGATAGGTTACATAAATACTTATGTAGGGCAGCATGGAAGGACGCAAATGGCAGCTGCGATGACGGCCGCCATTTGCGGTCGCAACAGCCGGCCAAGAGACCAGCGGCCGCAGCCGCAGCCGGAGCCGCTGCCGGAGCCGCCTCCACCCCAGGTAAGCTTCATCCCGGGGGGATTCCGCGGGGTGGCGGGGGGTGGGAGGCCGTTCCGCCACGGGTTTCGGGGGGCCGAATGCCAGTGCATTCAGCCTCACTGAAATCCATGGCGGAATTCTCCGCCATCCCTATAAGGAATAAAGCCTCGGAAAGAATCCTCGTTGTCTGTGTCCTGAGTTGGCTATTGGAGGGGACTGCAAGAGGCAGCTAGGGCGCTCCTGACACAGGCCTGGGACAAGGACTGAGCATGTCAGGCCATCATGGGGAAACATGGAACTCAGCCCCCATCCAGAAAAGCCAGATGCCCTGGATCGGTCCTGATCCCAGGAGCCTCTTCGGTGCCTCATGATGTGAGAAAGACCATGGGCCTAATCCAGTGCTTTGGGTTGCCACTGATTTCAACAGAAGAGAGGGACGCATGGGCTTAACTGCCATTGGAATCAGTGCCCTCAAGCCAGGCAATCTTCCTCAAGGGCTCATCGGGGGTTCCGCACTCTGAGACCATCTTCCACTGCCAGACTCTGCTGTTGGGCTATACGATCCTGAGCGGCACTCTCCCCCAGACCGTCCCTTCCTGTTCACCAATTTAGTGGTACGATTATCCATCCCCTGGTCCAGGGGCCGGGAAACTTTTTTTCTATCTAGGACTACATTCTTTTGAGGGGAATCTGTTGGGGACCATATACTAGCAGTGGGCAGTGCCAAAGCCAGAGCCAAAAGTGGACAGGGCCACCGATCCTCCCCCCCTTTCCCTGCCACCCATCTCTCTCTCTCACGCGCACACACACGCACACACACACACTCTCTCTCTCTTTTTGCCATGACCTTTACTCTCTCTCTCTTCCATGCCTTCTCTCTCTGCCATGTCCCCCCTCTCTGCCATCCCTTTCTCTCCCTCTCTCTCACTCATTGCCATGCCTGTCTCTCTCACACACTCTCTGCCATGCCCCCCTCTCTCACTCTCTCTCTCTCACTCTCTCTCTCTCTCTGCCATACCTGCCTGCCTGTCTCTCTCTCTTCACTCTCTGCCATGCCCCCCTCTCTCACTTTCTGCCATGCCTGTCTCTCTCTCACTCACTTTCTGCCATGCTCCCTCTCCCTCACTCTGTGTCATGCCTGTCTCTCTCACACACACTTTCTACCATGCTTTTCTCTCGCACACACTCTCACCCTCTCTCTCTGCCATACCCCCCACCCCACACTCTCTGTCATGCCTGTGTGTTCTGTTCTGGCCTGAGCAGAAGCCCATGGGGTTCAGTACCAGGCAGGAGTCCAGGCAAGTGTCGCAACACCCAGGAAAGCTCGTCGTGAGCAACTTGCTCCGACAATGAGGCCACGCTGAAGCCTTTTATGCTACAGTCCCAGGCAGCACCCTTTCCTTCAGCATGGAAGCCTTAAAGGGACAGGCCCTGGCTTGTAGCCTAGCACTCCTCTGTCTCTCCAAGAGTTTGTGCCTGGCACGCTGCTGGCATTGGTGCATTGGCTCCCTGGAATGTGGGCTCATGTAGATGAGGGTGCTGGTCTGGTCTCTGGAGGCTCAGGCTCAGGGGTCTCTGGCAGTTCTACAGCGGTGCTCAAACCTGGAGGCTATTGGCACAACTCGTTCCTCGGCTTCAGAGTCCATGTCACTGCTGGACTCCTGGTCATGATACCGTCTCTTTCTCCCTCTTTGCCATGCCTCTGTCTCTGCCATAGGAGTCTCTCTCTCACACACACTCTCACTCTCTGCCATGTTCCGCTCTCTATGTGTCATGCCTGTCTCTCTCTCACACTATCTGCCATCCCTCCCTCCCTCCCTCCCTCCCTCCCTCCCTCTCTCTCTCTCTCTCTGCCATGTTCCGTGCTCTATGTGTCATGCCTGTCTCTCTCTCACACTATTTGCCACCCCTTCTCTTTCTCTCTCTCTCTCTGTCATATCCCCCTCTCTCTGGCACACCTGTCTCTCTCACACACACTGTCTGCCCTCCCTCCCTCCCTCCCTCCCTCCCTCCCTCCCTCCCTCCCTCTTTCTCTCTCTCTCTCTCTCCCTCTGCCATGTTCCACTCTCTATGTGTCATGCCTGTCTCTCTCTCACACTATCTGCCACCCCTTCCCCCTCTCTCTCTCTCTCTGTCATATCCCCCTCTCTCTGGCACACCTGTCTCTCTCACACACACACTGTCTGCCATACCTCCCTCCCTCCCTCCCTACCTCTTTCTCTCTCTCTCTGCCATGTTCCGCTCTCTATGTGTCATACCTGTCTCTCTCTCTCACACTATCTGCCACCCTTCTCTCTCTCTCTCTCTCTCTCACTCTGTCATATCCCCCTCTCTCTGGCACACCTCTCTCTCACACACACACTGTCTGCCCTCCCTCCCTCCCTCCCTCCCTCCCTCCCTCCTTCTCTCTCTCTCTCTGGCATGTTCTGCTCTCTATGTGTCATGCCTGTCTCTCTCTCACACTATCTGCCACCCCTTCTCTCTCTCTCTCTCTCTCTCTCTCTGTGTCATATCCCCCTCTCTCTGGCACACCTGTCTCTCTCACACACACACTGTCTGCCATCCCTCCCTCCCTCCCTCTTTCTCTCTCTCTCTGCCATGTTCCGCTCTCTATGTGTCATGCCTGTCTCTCTCTCTCTCACACTATCTGCCACCCCTTCTCTCTCTCTCTCTCTCACTCTGTCATATCCCCCTCTCTCTGGCACACCTCTCTCTCACACACACACTGTCTGCCCTCCCTCCCTCCCTCCCTCCCTCTCTCTCTCTCTGCCATGTTCCGCTCTCTATGTGTCATGCCTGTCTCTCTCACACACTATCTGCCACCCCTTCTCTCTCTCTCTCTCTCTGTGTGTCATATCCCCCTCTCTCTGGCACACCTGTCTCTCTCACACACACACTGTCTGCCATCCCTCCCTCCCTCTTTCTCTCTCTCTCTCTCTCTCTGCCATGTTCCACGCTCTATGTGTCATGCCTGTCTCTCTCACACACTATTTGCCACCCCTTCTCTTTCTTTCTCTCTCTCTCTCTCTGTCATATCCCGCTCTCTCTGGCACACCTGTCTCTCTCACACACACTGTCTGCCATACCTCCCTCCCTCACTCTTTCTCTCTCTCTGCCATGTTCCGCACTCTATGTGTCATGCCTGTCTCTCTCTCACACTATTTGCCACCCCTTCTCTTTCCCTCTCTCTCACTCTGTCATATCTCCCTCTCTCTGGCACACCTGTCTCTCTCACACACACTGTCTGCCATACCTCCCTCCCTCCCTCTTTCTCTCTCTCTGCCATGTTCCGCTCTCTATGTGTCATGCCTGTCTCTCTCTCACACTATCTGCCACCCCTTCCCTCTCTCTCTCTCTCTCTCTCTCTCTCTCTGTCATATCCCCCTCTCTCTGGCACACCTGTCTCTCTCACACACACTGTCTGCCCTCCCTCCCTCCCTCTTTCTCTCTCTGCCATGTTCCGCTTTCTATGTGTCATGCCTGTCTCTCTCTCACACTGTCTGCCACCCCTTCTCTCTCTCTCTCTCTCTGTCATATCCCGCTCTCTCTGGCACACCTGTCTCTCTCACACACACACACAGTGTCTGCCATACCTCCCTCCCTCCCTCTTTCTCTCTCTCTGCCATGTTCCGCGCTCTATGTGTCATGCCTGTCTCTCTCTCACACTATTTGCCACCCCTTCTCTTTCTCTCTCTCTCTCACTCTGTCATATCCCCCTCTCTCTGGCACACCTGTCTCTCTCACACACACTGTCTGCCATACCTCCCTCCCTCCCTCTTTCTCTCTCTCTCTGCCATTTTCCGCTCTCTATGTGTCATGCCTGTCTCTCTCTCTCACACTATCTGCCACCCCTTCCCTCTCTCTATCTCTCTCTCTGCCATGTCCCCTCTCTCTGGCACACCTGTCTCTCTCCCTCCCCACACAATGAGCTACTGGTGGTGAGACACCTTGCTCTTGCCAGAGGTCTGAGCTGACGGCTTGAAGAGTGCTTTTGAAATTAGGCTGGGGCCCACATCCAGCCTTAAAGCTGCAGGTTGCCCATCGCTGCTCTCGCCAGTCCCTTTGGATTAGCTCTAAATGCAGGTGCAGGGGAAAGAGGTCTTTTTGGGGTGTCTATCGCAACTGTATTTTGATTTATCCTAAAATATGCTACGCCATCCTTTCATCGCCAAAGGCAATCCCAGGGCGGTGTACATAACAGTATGCAAACAATCTAATAGACCTGTAAACATTCCACAGAGGCATCAAAGGGCTGCACCACCCTGCAGTCCCCGGGAACCTGCAATGCAGGCACCCAGGAGCCAAGGGAAGGATGGAGGCAAAGCGGGCAGTTGGCTGTTCATTTTCCAGAAAGGACTGGGACAAATGGCCCACATGTTCCATGTCAAGCTGGTCCTGGCGAGGCCACAAGGCGTGTTTGTTCCTATACACCTCCCCACCACCACCTCTCTCTTCTGTTTAATTATGGAAGTGGCAGCTCTATTTAGGCTACAGGCTGCTTTGAATGTCAATGCTTGTGGCGGCTGCATGGGGCCAGGTTGAGGAAGCATCGCTTTGCATGCCAAGTCCCTGAGCCAGGCATTTGGCAGTCAACACACTGAAGGGAGCAAGTCCCAGAAGTTGCATCCATCCCTGGCAATAGATCCCTGAGTGCCGCAGGGAGGGCAGGAGCTGGAGGCAAGGATGACACCACTCCAGGCCTGCTGTGGGAGCTTTTCAGCACAGGTGTTCTTGGGATTCCAAGTTGGCTTCCATTGCTATAAGCAGGAACCACACACAGCAGCTCCTGTCAAAGCAGGCACAGTGTGGCACAGGCAGAGTTGAGGTACCCTGTGCAAAGGTGGGTCCATACCTCAGTGGTAGAACAGGTGCTTTGCATGAGGGAGGTCCCAGGTTCAATCTCCAGGTAGGGCAGGGAAAGATCCCTGCCTAAAACCCTGGAGAGCCATTGCTAGTCAAGGTAGCCACTATTGAGCTGGTATAAGGCAGCTTCTGATGTTCTTAAGGTGCTCCAAATTCTGCTCCAAGGAATGCTAGATTCTGCAGCCTACATCAGTGATTCATATTGGATTTTGCATGATGTATTATGCTTTTTTAAAAAAGAAAAGTATAACCTATATTCAGGTTTTCTTAATCATGGGGAGGAGCCAAAGTAGAGTATTGAGGGCAGTGTTATTGGCTCCCATTGTCTGAATGTTTGAGAATTCAGCATCCATGCTTACAAAATAATAGCAATACCTGTTAGCTTGCATGTTTCTTTGCTCAGTACATATGTATGGGATGTGTTTTGGGTCAGGTGAGTTGGAGCTGTTTCTTAAGGAGATTCTGGCTGTCAAGGGTTAGAGGATCCATGGACTGGGAGACAGAGCTGCATCTCTTCCCTGGCATGATTACAAACCTATGCCACTGACTTCTTCTCTCTCTCTCTCTTTCCCTTTTTGTCTTCAATCTCCACTTCACTCCATACTCCTCAACTCGCCCTTCCCACTTTCTTACCTTTGCACCTCTCACCTCCCACCACAGCCTGTTCAAACCAACAAATCAGACAGACGTGTGTCCGGAAAAGTCTCATCTGCGCCTTCGCCATTGCTTTCATCATCAGCGTCATGCTGATTGCTGCCAACCAGGTGCTGCGAAGTGGGATGAAGTAGCCCCATGCGGATGGATGGATGGATGGATGAACGGACAGATGGACTTCCATGAAAAACAAATGGAGAAAACAAATTTTCCATATCTATAAATACCTATAGCCACGAGGGCCAGGGGTGGGGGGAAATTGTAATTCCTCCACAGCAAAACTCCTGCACACACCCATAAACTCACCTTCCTTTCCTCCTGTCTCTGGGGGGCTCCCCCACCCCCCACTTACTGGAGAGGCAGCTGTCTTTTCAGCAGATAGCATGGTTTTGCCAGGGTGGGCCCAGCTTAACCCAGCTGGGGGAGTCACTGGGACCCGCATGGTGGAACTTTTAAACTAAACTTTAAAAGCATGTAAAAGTGCATGGAGAACCTTCTTCCCCCCCACCCCACCTCCCAATCTGAATGATGCAATACTGTGTACTTTTATAATCGGATATTAGAATCCTACAAAATATATAAAATATTATATATATATAATATATATATTTATGATAAACCGAATAATCAGTTAAGCAATACACACGCGTCGGGATTTTCTATCCAAGATTCGGGCGTTGCATGAACATCAACACAACAAGGGCTGGACACAAATCACTCGCTTTTTGTAGCGTTGTCCAACTTCCCCTTTGCAGGCTCTCTCCAGCATCTATGCACTTTTTTTCTCTCTCCCCCCACCCCCAATCTGGGAGCGGGGGCTTACGAGAGCCTGTATTATGTGGATCTGGGAGTCGTTCGGATGGAAGGCACCAGCAAACAGTTGGACTGCCTGGAGGAGGCGAGCTTTGGTGTGGCTTCAGTGGCCGTTCTCATGATCATTGCATGTAGAAATTCCATGGCAGGCCACACCAGGCATGGAGGAATTCCTCCTCAAGGGGGCGCTGGGGCAGAATGTTCCAGGAGATGTAAGAGACTCCACCTCATTTGTGCCCTGTTCCATCTACTCACAGTGCCACCATAATTGTATATAGGGCACCAGTGAAACCATCAAGTCTGCCATCTTTATGGTGCAAATTCTTTTCCACTAAGCCCAGTATAATGTTATCTGGCTAGGGTAGTGTGTCTCTTTTATAACCCTATTATTGTCTTGAAGTGGAGACTTCTGAGTGATGGAGAATGCATCCCTTTCCTGGGCAGCCCTGTCTCAACGGTTAACCATTTTCCCTGTTTTAAGAAATATATATATATATACATATATTGTGCCTTATTTCTAATTTCAATTTGTCCAACTTTTAACTTGCAAGCTGTTGGTTCTTGTTATACTGTGGCTAGATCAAACAGACTGTCACTCTTCCCACGCTTTCTTTCCGTGAATGTATTTTTTCTGCCACAACGAGTCAGTTCTTAAACTTTAAAAAAAAGATGCTAAGCAGACCATACTCCTCAAGTCTGTAGCTCTTTTCCACTTCCTGTTTAAAATGTAAACATGAGGGATGGATACAGATGGATGTAGTCATGTTCTCAATTCTCATCAGAAAGGTACAATGAACTTTTCCCTGCCTGTGCTGGCTATATCTTTGTTAATGCACACAAGTATTTCTTCAGCCCAACCTCCACCAACCTGGTGCCCTCCAGATGTGTTGGACCACAACTCCCAGAATCCCTAGCCAGCATAGCTAGAGAGCACATCTCTAGGGCATCAGGTGGGAGAAAGCTCCTTTAGCCCTTTTCTTCAGCCAGAGAATCAGAGCAAAAGCTTCCTGGATAAGGATAAGGGAGAAATTTGCCCAGCTCAGATTTTAATGCGAATGTACCTCATTTTGCACTTTCGAACCATCTCATGAACCAAAACTTGGTGATCCATCAAATTTCACACATCTCAGATATTGTAACGGAGTTCTCCAATCAAAACATGCATACAAAAATGTGTATATTAAGGGGAAGTACACACAAAAATGTGTATATTAGTAAAAAAAAAAAAGTGTAGAAAAAATGTGCGTATCAGGAGAGATGTGCACAAAAAATGCTTATGAATTTTCATGCGAACTTTGAAAAAAAAATCTGAAAGTTCAGGACGAACTGAAATTAAGACTGGGGAAAAAGAGAGACACCAAAATGGACTGATTTATTCATCCCTGGGTAGTTCTCTACTCCACGCCAACCCCGCCACTGCTGCCACTCAAACTGATGTTTCCCTAAAATTAGGCAAAGATAGCAAATTCATAAGATTGGGTTTTAAGGGCCCGAAACAGATGCAATATGAAAGATATCTGAGTGGATATCTGAATGGCTTGTAAAACAAACCAACAACTGCAACACAAGGGATTCTGATTTTGGTTGGAGCCACAGTGCTGGAATTAACCCTTTCCCCCAGACTGGTTTCTGAATCTTCTCTCACACACACTCACACAGGGCCGACGTCAGGAGTAGGTATGGCTGGGCACCTGCCAAGGTTCCACACCTGAGCAGGGGCGCACTGATAAGAGCCCCGAGTGTCCATGGGTGCCAATCGAAGGCAATTAAGCTGGGGAGGGGGACTTTTTCCCATTGGTCTGGGATCTGGAACAAGGTAGAAATTAACTGAAGGATTTATTTTATTTAAGATGATTTGGAGGAGGAATTAACTGGAAGTCTTTGCCTCCTGTGAAATTTAAATAAATCCTAGTCATTATTTCCAAATGTGCATATACAGGTATAAGTCAGCATATGCAGATCTTATACAGATTTATGTTCTATGGGTCTGGGCCCCACATCTCTTAAGTATATAGCAACACCCTGTAACAGAGCCCATTTCCACTTTTGTGGTATCATCAGGGCCAGCGTCAAGGGTAGGCATGGTTGGGCACCAGCCAAGGGCCCACACCCCAGCAGGGGCCCACTGACAAGACTCCCCCAGAGTTGCTCCTCCTCCTCCCCATTGCAACCGCTTGTTTACCTGCCTCTCGCTCTGGCCCAGACAGCAGCGGTGGCGAGGAGGAGCAGCAGATGCCCCGGGCTCCTTGCTCGCTGGCGCTCTGCCTGCCCAGCAAGCCAGTGGTGGCAATGCTGGAAAAGAGGATGAGGAGAAACAGCACCTGGCAACAATGGTGGGGGCAAGGTTGACTCCCTGCAGGAGGGGGCCCACGGAGGGTGTCTTGACCAAGACACCCCAGAAACCTGGAGCTGGCACTGCACACGCACACAAGCTGTGATTTCCCTCATTGGGGAGAAATGACCTGTATCCTTATTGTGCCTGTCTCCCCGTCCCCCACAGCATGACTAACAGCACCTTCATGGAGGAGAGGTGGATGAAAATTCAGATTGGGAAAATGGCACAGATGGAAGTCAAACGCCCCCTCCCTCTGCAACTGCTTCAAAGTTGTTGCTGTTTTTTAAAAAAGTCAAGAGATCATGTCATGTTCAGGTGACCCCGGGTCCTACTTTACTGGGGACCATCCGGTGGAGCCGATTTGGGTGGACCTGTAAATCCGTTCTGGGCTTCAGTCAGAACTCTAAAGGAGCTATCCAAGGTGCTGAACCCTATCCCCAAAATAGATTCGGCACCTTGGATAGCTCCTTTAGTGTTCCGACTGAAACCTGTAGTGCAATCACCGCCCCACTGAAATCGGAGCCACCAGCCTCCACTGGACAGTCCTCTGTTTGAAGTGCTGTCTGGTACAAGTCCAGTTTAAAGACGAAGCCCATATGAAAGGCGAGCAGGAGGGCTTTGCGGGTGCCCATCAACACTTAGCAGCAGCTGGGCAGCAGGGTAAGCAGCTACTCGGGTCACCTGGTCGCTGTCTTCCCCGCTATAGTGAGATGTATTATATTTCTATATTATTGTAATTATTATAATATTTATATCCTGCCTTTTTCCCAACACTGGGACTCAAGGCAGCTTTACAACGTTAAAACTTATAAGATTAAATTAAAGTCCTTATTTCTAAGTTTTGCATCTATACCTTTAAATTAGCATATGCACATTTTATCCTCTTTTGCCCTCTTTTTGTGCAATGCCTTTCCTACACCACGTCCATTTTGGCCCATAGTCAATCAGTAACTGCTCAGTTGAGGCAGGTGCACCTAAGCTACGATCCAGCACAGAGGCAGACAGATGTAGGCAAATGGATTTTAAGAGTTTTGGGGCACAATCCTATGCATGTTTAGATGGAAAAAAAAGTCCTACAACTTGGCTGGCTGGGGCATGCTGGGAGTTGTAGGACTTTTTTTCCATCTAAACTTGCATAGGATTGTGCCTTTCAGCATGCCTGGAATTAGGGCTCTTTAGAAGAACCCTGCCCTATGCATTAACTGGTGAAAGAGGACCTCACCCGCCAGCCCAGGGTGCAGAACAAATTGGGGAACAAACCCAGAGCTATTCTAGATATGATGGGAGATCTCATTCAGCAAGTCATCTGGCTCCTGAGGTTTCGGAGATGTTCCCACACACTTTAAAGGAGGGGTGGGGAACCTCTGGCCCCGTAGCCAAAACCAGCCCTCTAGGTTACCCCAGCTCACCACACCCCCTTTCCCCCAGCCCCTTTCGCCCAACAGCAATTGTTTGCTGGTTTCCCAGATTTTGCACAGGTTTTTTTCCCCTCATTCTAAAAGGTTGAAATGCCTCTCCTAGGGATGGGCGAATCCCCCAATGTCCAGTCCAGGGACGTCCACCATGGAGCAATTCGGCTGCTTCGGGCCCTGCGGATTTCTCCGGAGCTCCGCTGCATCTGCTGGAGTTGCTGGAGCAGCTCTCCAGCTTTCTTAAAGACACGAGAGGCTAATGGCGGCTGCGGGAAAATTACAGCCATCAGTGGCATATTTTACGCCATTTCTGGCTGCAAAGCACTTACTTTAGGGCTGTATTTATGTAAAAGTAAGTGCTCTACGGCCGCAAATGGCATTCAGTGCGCAACTGACGGCTGTAATCTTCCTGCGATAAGTTAAGGGCAGCCGCCATTAGCCTAGCAAGCTGGAGAGCCGCCCCGCTGGAACTCTCATGGAGGTGTGTGTGGCCGGTGGTTGGATTCTTTTGAATCCAGCCTCATTTGTGTCTGTGGAGGATTTCTCCAGCATCCCTAGCTTCTCCTAAGGGTTAGTTTCTGGCAGGAAGAGCATTAAGCTAAAATTTGCTGGTATGGAGGGGGGGGGTTCACATGCGTGTGAAAATCACTGGATGACTGCAACATCAAGGCTTGACTTGCAGGTGTCAATCAGCCATCACAAGAACAAATACCATAGGCCAGGCGATGTCCCAGGGGTGGGCAATGTTTGGGGGTCTGGGGCCATTTTCAGTCCCTGGACCCTTCATTGTGGGCTCTACTCCACAGGGCAGGGGGGGAAAAAATGTCCCTTTTAAAAAATTGGTTGGTGGCATATGTTTTCACACACACACACCCCCAAATGTCACCATTAGCCAGTGTGGTGTGGTGGCTAGAACGTTGGACTGGGAGCTGGGAGATCCGGGTTCTAGTCCCCGCTCAGCCATGGAAGCGCATTAGGTGACTTTGGGCCAGTCACTGCCTCTCAGCCCAACCTACCTCACAGGGTTGTTGTTGTGAGGATGAAATGGAGAGGAGGAGGATTATGTACGCCACCCTGGATTCCTTAAGGAGGAAAAAAGGAGGGATATAAATGTAATAAATAAATAAAATATTAGCACTACAGAGCACTCAACAGGTTGAAGTGAGCGTTGAGCGCAAACTAAATTTCACTTGCGTAGTGCTCCGTAGAGCTAATGCTGCCATTTAAAAATAATAAGAATTGCGGGGGTGACCACCCCCGCACTTGGCCCACAGGCCACATGTATCTCACGCCTGCTGCAGACAGAACTTCAGTATTAGCTCAACCCCAGTGCCTTGGCAACCGAGTTGGTTCACACAGGCCCCATGTCGCCAGCACAGGACTTCCTTGGGCCCCACCTGGGATCCCAGGGCACCCACCCCTGATGCCTCCCCTGTGCCCCCTTTAAAAGTGGCTGGCTCAGGAAGCTGCCATTAAATTCCCCACAATGCCTCTGATGTAGTGATCCTCTGGAGCATTATGGGAAATTTGGATGGCGGTTCTCCAACCTCGCCACCGGGCGCCTACTGCTGTGATCGCACACCGCAACCAGGTAAGCCTGAGGGGGCCCAACAGAGGGCCCTTTGCTGTACCCCCCCAACCTAGAACCCACTCTGAGTTCAGAGAGATGTTCCTCTGCCAGTCATCAAGCGTACAATAATCAAGCATAAAGAAAACCAAGGAATGTGCCTACGCTTATGAACCAGGCCCAAATATAAAGCATGCATATGTGCAGACTATATGCTCCAAATGTCCCAATGTCATGCAATCATTGAATTTAACTGTTGGAAGGGACTTTGGAGGTCCTCTAGGCCTCCAGGAATCTGTAGCTGCAACATCCCTGACAGATGGCCATCCAGCCGGTGGAGCCTGGTGGCTCTGATGTCATTGGGGTGGTGAATCTGCTCCAGGTTTCAGTCAAAACCAGCCAGAACTCTAAAGGAGCTATCCAAGGTGCGGAGCAGCCCATATGGCGAAGCACCTTGGAGTGCTCCTTTAGAGTTCTGACTGTAAACCTGGAGCAGATTCATCGCCCCACTGACATCAGCGCCCCCAGCCTCCACTTCATCCAGCCTCTGCTGAAACACCGCCAATGAAGGAGAGCCCATCACCTCCCAAGGCAGTTTGTTCAACTGTCAAAAAGTTTATACTGTTAGGAAGTTTCACCAAAACTTTCACCAAAATCTGCTTCCTTTCCATGTCCACCCATTAGTTCTAGTCTGACACTCTGGAACAAGGGGGAAAGAAATCTGGTCCATATTTTACACGACAGCCTTTCAGATATTTGAAGATGGCTACCATGTCTCCCCCCCTGCCCCAACTATGATAAATTACTTTCTCCCGCTATAGTTCCCTTGCTAGGGAGGCCTTCTCAAGTTCATGTGAACATGAGTTGATAGGGTTAGCTTCCTTCCCACAGGCTCCAGATCACAACCTTCCCCAACCTGTGGCCTTCCAAGAATGTTGGGCTACATCTCCTATCATCCCCAGCCAGTGGCCAGCACCATGCACACTTGTCTCATGCAAATATGAGAATCAAATTGCCCCCCACCCCCAAGAAACAGGAAAAAAAAGCCAGCCAAACCACACACCCATCCCAAATCCGGCTGGTCCAGATGTAGAGTTGATAGGGTTAAACTACCTCTCCCATCATCCCCTGGGAGTGGACAGGACCAGGTACACTTTTCTCATGCAAATATGGGAACCAAATTGCCCCCCAAAAAGAAAAAAGAAAACCCCTGCCAAACCACACACACATATCCCACATCCGGCTGGTCCAGATGTGTGGCTTGCATTTCTTCATCCCGCTTTCCTTTTGAGCCAGGTGGTAATATACTAATTGTGCCACAAGGATCCCCCTGCCCCCCACCGGCCAGTTTCAGGTGCCAAGTGCGCCCCTACATGGTGACAGCTGGAATTTACCAGCAACATCATTTCTGATGGTTTTGAGATCCTCTCCAGTAAAGCGAAACTCATGAGATGTATTTGAAGGCTTTAATTATCAGCTCTTCTTTTTGTTTTTCAAACCCAGACAACAGCAACGCAAACGCTCTGGCCCAGCCAGCGCAGCGAATCCGCATGCCAGAAACAAGTTGCGAAAGCTCCCTTTACAGGGCTAACGGCAGCTTCGGCTTTGGGGTGGGGATCAGCACTGTAGCTGGGGGAGAGAGAGTTTAAAAAGAAGAAGGCCACCCTGCATACTGATCCTGCTACACACACACACACACACACACACACACACACACACACTAATCTCCATGTCTGCTATTCTTAAGGGACAACAATGGACACCTGAAATGCACACAGTTAATGCCAGTCTCTTTTGGTCCTTACACAGGGGGTGGAAAAGGCAGTTCTGGCAGGGAGGGAGGCAATGAGGATCTATGGATCTATGGATCTCTCTATCTCTCTAATGTAATGCATTTATATCCTACCTTTTTTCCTCTTGCAAGGAACCCAAGGAAGCTTGCATTATCCTCCTCCTCCCCATTTTATCCTCACAACAACAACCCTGTGAAGTGGGCTGGGCTGAGAGTCTGTGATGGGCCCAAAGTCACCCAGTGAGCTTCCATGGCCATGTGGGGACTAGAACCCGGATCTCCTGCTCCCAGTCCAGCACTCTCACCACTACACCATGCTGGGAGAAGCCTAGTTTCAAAAAGGGAATTTATTTCATACGGAAGCGTAATTTGCATCCAGACATTGGCAGGCTGCACTTGCAGGGTTAGCAAGGTGAGGCGATCCAGCTCAGGTGAAAGATTTGGGGCTACACCATTCAAGGGCAGCCAAACTGTCCACTCTTGAATGTATTGTGAGCTTGTTTGACTTCTATGGAGAGCGTTGCAAGGAGGTCTGTATTTGGCTATTCTGCCCTGGGCAGCAAAATGTCTTGGACTGTCTCTGTGCACCTAACACAGCTGCTGCTGCTGGTGACAGGGTGTGTCCGTGCATGTGCGTGCATGCGTGGATCACAGTCCCCTGGAGTCCAATCATAAATTGGGCTTAGGAATGTGGGAGCCCCTTATACTTTTATTGGTCCATATTGCTCAGTATTGTCTACACCACGGGGGTTGGCGCTGAGGCCAGTGGACTAAACCCAGCCTACCTGGCATCCCATTCCAGCCCTGTGGGGTTTCACACACCCGCTTTCCTGGGCACCACCCCCCTTCCCCCAACTGCCTATCAGCTGGTGGTTTCTCAGCCTTTTTGTGCACATTGTGCCTAGTTGTTTATAGGCTGCCAAACCAAGTTCTCTTTAAAGGTACCTTCTGGTACACTCCGATCAGATACATGGGCAGTGGTGCACCTAGGGCTGGTCCTCAGGGCCCTGCAGGCCAGGGCCCCCCCAAAGAAGCAGCAGATGGTGGGGCCAGTGACGAACAAGCCCTGTGTCTGCATCAGAATCTGGGCTGGCATGAGCATGCCAGGGCCCACCAGAGCTGACGCTGCCCGCGGCAGCATCCTCTCTTCTTCTTTTTAAACACGTTCAAGTTAGGGAGCAGCTGGCTGGGCACATACATGAATTACAGATGTTCATCTTATTATTTTTACTATAAAATATAAGTGAACCTTTTCTACAACAAATGATGCTTATTCCCGAGTAAATGTATTTAGGTTCAGGCCAGCAGAAGCAGACTCCATGGTATCCCTGTAATCATGACAGTGCTGTGATTTAAGCGAATTTAAAATGGAAAACTGCACATGCTCATTTTTTTTTTAAAAAAAAATCAGGGTTGGCAAATAGGGCTGTTTGTTTGCTCGAATGTATCAGGAGTGTAAAACCAGTTTGGAAGCATGGAACGGTGGGGAGGGGAGAAATGTTATTTGCGGGCTTCATAACTGAAGTAATACACATGGCCATCTAAGGGGAAATGGGGGTCCCATAAGACCATTAAGAACATTAAATTACCTCGCTTGCAGCACTGTACATTGGTTGTATATGGGATTTGAACCCAGGTCTAGCAGTTCCACACCCAATACCATCCATCAGACCTGGAGTGGGCAGTGGTGGCCCAGGGTCTGCTCCCTAAAAATATTGTATACGGCCCTTGAGAACTTGATTGAATTTTAATCATGAAATATGGTAAACCATTTTCTCGTAGTTTCACCGGTAAGGAAAATAAAAATGTCTGCAAGATGTTGCATGCACAGAAATGCCACACTTCAATGACGCATCTCCCTTTGGGTGTTGTATCTAGTGCCATAATCATGCTGGTTGATTGCCCTGAGTGCCAATAACTGGGAAGCCCTTACTGCTAGGTTGCACTGCCTTTCTTATGGGGCTTGACTCCTCATAAGGACATGCGCTTGTGCAGCTAAATCACTCACTTCCAGGCCTCTGTCCACTGTCTGCAGAATAGTGCCAAACTCCACAGATGTTGGCCATCTTTTGTCTAGCCCAGCCTTCCCCAACAAGGTGCCCTCCAGATGTGTTGGACTGCAACTGCCTGAGCTGAAAATGATGGGAGAAGCAGTCCAACACATCTGGACACCACCACATTGGGGAAGGCCAGTGTAGACCAGGGATGGGCAGACAGTAGATCTCTAGATCTTTTGCACTTCAGCTCCCAGCATTCCTGACCACTGGTCATGCTGGCAGAGGCTTCTGGGAGTTGATTAGTGACTAACCAAGAACAAGATCTTGAGGATGTGGTGGACAGCTTGATGAAAATGTCGACTCAAATAAAGCTGCCAAGATCATACTCCCCTTATACTAATCTATGGTGCGGCCACACTTGGAATACTGTGTACGGTACTGGTCACCACACCGAAAAAAGGATATTGTAGAGTTGAATAAAGTGCAGAAAAGGGCAACTAAAATGATCAAGGGCCTGGAGCATCTCCCCTATGAGGGAAGGTTACAACAGCTGGGATTGCTTAGCTTAGAAAAAAGGGCAAGTAAAGGGAGGCATGATAGAGGTCTACAAAATTATGCCTGGTGTGGAGGAAGTGGATAGGGATACATATTTCTCTCTCTCTCTCTCTCTCTCTCTCTCTCATAATACTAGAACCCAACAGGGTCATCCCATGAAGCTGATTAGTGGGAGATTCAGGGAAGATAAAAGCACATGAATGAGCATAGTTAACCTATGGAATTCTCTACCAGAAGATTTAGTGATGGCTATCAATTTGGATAGCTTTAAAAGGGGATTGGACACATTCCTGGAGGAGAAGGCTATCAATGGCTACAAGTCCTGATGGCTCTATGCTACCTCCAGTATCAGAGGCAGTATTCCTATGTACACCAGTTGCTGGGGAACATGGGCAGGACGGTGCTGTTGCACTCATGTCCTGCTTGTGGGCTTCCCATGAGTAGCTGGTTGGCCACTGTGTAACAGAATACTGGACTAGACAGACCCTTGGTCTGATCCAGTATGGCTCTTATTTTGTTAAGTCCAAAACATCAGGAGATCTACCTTCTAACCCTCCCTGGTCTGGACCACAGTGGGCTGCCCATTAAGCCCTACTGCTCAATAACATCCAGAAATTCCCACCCTTCCTTCTTCTCTGCTTTCCCACTAGCTCTCAAACAGAGCCTCAGAAGTCATGACAAAACCCAGCTGAAGCAATTCACCAAGATGTCGAGGTGTTTCAAATAATAGGTATATTCCCAAGGTTCATTCAAAATGTAAGCCAGAGGGGTTCTGTTTAAAAGGAGGAGAAGAAAAAATATATATCTTGGTTCTGCTTAAAATGTTCCTGACAGAGCAATATGTTCTGTTGTTACAGCTGGCAGAGGGAATCGCTCACCACCATTTATAATAAAAGGAATAAATCACACTGCTTATTTCTAAATACAAAGCTCTGGGTTGTTTGTTTCTTTTTAAAAATATATTAAACCATTCAGCCCGCTGTGCATTATTAACTATAATTTTACATGGTGATGGTAACCGTCTTCTGTAAAATGCCAGTCAAAGTGATGGGCAGGTTGTATGGGGGAAGGGATGTCAGAGAAATCCACAACAAATTCAAATAAGTTCAGTTCTCTATGGATCCAAACTGAGGATTCCGCAACCAACTAGCTTTTTCCATGTCACACAGATTCCATGGACTGGCATTTCACTTGGGGGGGGGGATTTGTGCTAATTCGAATTAGCGCTAATGCACATTAGCGCTAATGCACGTTTGCTAACACATATTAGCACATTTGCACAAATGTGCATTAGTGCAAGTAGAACAAAACTCTGGTTTCAAAAATCAGATTCCATCAACGATCAGACAACAGAATGAAAGGCACCTGACAATCCACAAAACACAGATGGAATGGAAATCCATACAACCCTAGTGGGAGGGGGAGTACATTTCCCGGACCCCATGCTTATGTGTGTGCGAATGTATCCAACTGGTTGGATACAAACTTAGTCATACTTAGAGTAGACCCACTGAAATCCATAGGAGTTCTGTTAGTCACGACTAAGTTACTTTTTATTGATTTCAATAGGCCTGCTCTAAGTATGACTTAATCCGGATCCAAGCAAATGTGTCTCTTTGTGCTTCAGAGAAATATTGCACCCTTTGAGAGACCCATGTCAAGACTGGAACAAGGTTCACCAGGCCAAGCCGATGGAGTGGGCCCTGCTGCCCCATCTCTCCCTCTGTGAATGGCAGCCTGTCCTGCTACGGCTGATCAGGCTCAGCATTAGGTCAACCTAAGGGACAGCCCAAAAGGAAGTCAAGAAGCAGGCAGTGGCCAAAGGCACCGTTTTACCGGGTAAGAGGGAGAGGTTCGAAAGAGAGCTCTGAAGAGCAACCAAGGTTAAAACACGGATAAGCAGTCAGATACAATACACAGTCCAAGAATCAAGCCGGAGTCCAAGGTCACTAACACAAAGGTTCAATCACAGAGCAAGGTCATAAGTATAAGGCACTGGAGCTGGTAAGAGACATTGTTTCCAGCAATGACTAGACTGACACTGCAGGGTTATATTGCCAGAGCTTCCTGAGGCCCACCAAGGGCTCATCTGCAGTTTGTTAAAGGCCTTGCTCCTAGGCAGTCCCTTCTCTTGAGGAGTACTTCCTTCTATTCAGGCACTTCTCCTTAAAGCAGCCTTACTGGCCTGCCTCTTGAAGCAATGATGCTCTCAGGAGCTAAGTGGCAGAACTCCCCTCCTGTGGGGACAGACCCATGGTCATCTCCCCGGACGGCCCAGGCTGCCCCTGGTCTCCTGCCATGGAGTGGCTCCTTGATGCTGGCCATCTCGGGGAGCTTCAGCTCCTCAGGGGAAGACTCCTCCAGCAGCGGCATGACAGTGCCTGATGTATCCCAGAGGGGTGGTCATCCCAGAGGGAGGGTGCAAAGAAGCTTGCTTGGAGAAGCTCTCAGAAGCTCTCAAGAAGTTATCTTGGAGAAGCTAGCTTGGAGAAGCTCTCAGGGGCTGCATTTCAGGGGTGGATGGGGCTAAAGTCAAAAGGGGGCAGGGCCAAAATCAAATCCGGTGGGCTCAAAACACCAAAAATGCCAGCATATTTTAGCTTAAAACTCTTCCTGCCTGGAACTAAGCCTTAGGAGAGCAATTTCAACATTTTAGAATGGGGAAAAACCAGCACAATAACTGAGAAACCACCAAACAAACTGTGGTTGGGGAGAAAAGGAGTGAGGCTAGGGAAAGGAAGCACGGCCATCTGGAGAACCTCAGGAGGGCCCTAGACCAGAGGTTCTGCCCTCTTGTCAAATGGGTTTAACTCAATTCACTTAAATGCTGAGTAATAGCTTGAATGTTGGGTTCTAGCTGGAATAAGAGGTGTTCTGTTGTAACCAGTGCAATTTCTCCAGCGTAACCAACATCAGGGAACGACCTTCCTCCCATTTCCTCAGCAAAACATCAGGCTCAGCTGTAATTCCACCTCTGCAAACGAGGATGTGAAACAAGCTGCTAATGAACATAAGGCCCCATTTATGTAAAATACCGTCTAAACACCATCTTTGCATGCGCTCTAGGCAGGCTGTTCCCCCCTCTTGCCTAATGGATGATCCTCCTCTAGGCCCCCAAACAATGCATTTTTAATGGGAAACAGATTAAAACAATAAAGAATAGGGCAAACTCCAAGAGTCGTTAGCACATCCCCCAAGCGCTGACATCATTGTCACCTTCCCCCGTTCCCCTGCACCCACTCCGTATCATTTCATTGCTATGCCTGGTATCACACAGAAGATCCTGTTTAATTGGGAACAGAGACTGCACTGTCTTCTGCATGACAGCCCTTCAGAAACCGTCTTCAAATATCTGAAGCGCTGTCATGTGGAAGATGGAGCAGACTTGTTCTCAGTTACTCCAGAGGGCAGGATTAGAAATGGCAGGGAAGGACATTTTGGATCTACGTTAGGAGAAACGTCCTAGCGCTAAGACAATGGAAGAAACTGACTGGGTTCAAACAATACGATACCCCACACTCAATGGTCGAGTGTGGCTTGTGGTTGAACCGTGGGTTGTTGTTGAAACATGGGTTATCATGTTGTCTGAACCCAGCCAAACAAACCATGATTTGTTAACCATGAACAACCCATGAAGAGAACCCATGTTTTGTTGTTGGGTTGTGAACTGTGGGTTGTTCGTGGTTTACAAACCATGGTTTGTTATCGTGGCTAGGTTCAGACAACACGATAACCCACGGTTCAACAACAACCCATACTCAACCCTTGAGTGTAGGTTATCATGTTTCCTCCGGAGGTGGTGGGCTCTCCTTCAGTGGAGGTATTAAAGCAAAGGCTGCATCTGTCAGGGGTGCAGAACTTCTTTCAGACCGAGGGTTGGACTCCATTTTGGAGAACCTCAGGACCAGGGGCAGCATCCAGCTTTAAAAAGGGGTTAGATAAATACCTGGAGAAGGCTATCAATGGCTATGTGCTACCTGCAGTACCAGAGGCAGGGAGCCTCTATGCACCAGTTGCTGGGGAACATGGGTGGGAGGGTGCTGTTGCACTCATGACCTGCTTGTGGGTTTCGTGTGAGTAGTTCATTGGCCACTGTGTGAACAGAATGCTGGACTAGATGGACTTTTGGTCTGATCCAGCAGGGCCCTTTTCATGATCTTAGAAGCTTTGAGGGGCAGCATTCCAGTGGTGGGTGAGGCCAAAGGCAGAAGGGACAAGGCCAAAAATACCACAATATGTTAGCTTAAAGCAGGTCTTCCTGCCAGCAACTAAGCCTTAGGAGAGGCATTTCAACCTTTTAGAGTGGAGAAAATCTGCAGAAAAGCCAGGGAACCACCCTGGTGGTCGGGATAAGAGGATGGAGCCAAGACCCAGATGCAGCCCCTGTTCCTGAAGTTCTGCACCTCTGCTGTAGATGAAAAATTCCTGCACTACGCAGGGGGTGGTCTGGATGATTGCCAAAGTCCCTTCCAACTCTAACATTCTATGTCTCTTTTATGTGTGAATCCACAGACTTGAAATCTGGAGAAACACCTGTTTATTTATTTAAAATATTTCTTGGCCGCCTTTCAGGGTAGAAGCCCTCCCGTGGCGGCTTACAACAATAAAATACATAAAAACAGTTAAAATATTAAAAGTGATAAAAACATAAAAACAAAATCAGCAACTATGTTAATAGCAGTAACAGCAAAAATAGCAGTCATATCAAGAGAAGGCCAAGGAAAAATAATAGGTTTTCAAGGCTTTCTTAAAAGTCTGCAGTGATGGAGCATGGCGGACCTCCGATGGCAGCTTGTTCCAAAGGTGTGGGGCCACTGCAGAGAAAGCCCTCTCATGTGTGGTCACCCACCTGACTGCTCTAATGGGTGGGCAAGTGAGAAGGGCCTCTCTTTCTGATCTTAAAGTGTGAACAGGTTGATATAGAAGGCAGTCTTTCAACTCACTTGGTCCCAAACAGGTTAAGGCTTTAAAGGTCAAAACCAGCACTTTAAATTGGGCTCAGAAGTGCACTAGTAACCAGAACAGCTGGAACCCAGGTTGCTTCCACTAGGGATGTGGGAGGAATCTGTCCAGGGGGTGGAGCTCACCGAGCTTCCATCAGCTTGGCTCCCCAGACTTCAGCTTGTTTCCCTGTGAGCTGGCCCGATTCAATCCGCATTGAACTGGGCCAGCTTGTGGACTTTCCAGGTTTTTTTCATAAACAGAAAGTTGTGAAAATTGCAGCCACAATTTGCACAACTTTCTATTTATGACAAAAAAAAAAGTTCCTGGATTTCAGGAAAAACCCACAGCTTGGCTCACAAATGCAAGCTGAGCTAGGCAGGCAGCAGAAATCTATCAGGCCCCAAAAGGGCCAGATTTGCAAACAATGAACATCGGTAGCTTACACGCAAGCTCTTTCCTCTGGAATTACCATCCTCTGTTGACTTGCTTTTTATGGAGCATCCAAACACATGTCATTGTCAGCTGGTTCTGTCCAGGGTTTTCTGCGTTGTCCGTCCTTGCTGTTTTTCAGACCCAATTTATGGTGCTTTTTCTTCAGTAAAAATACAACTGCTGCACAAGCCTATACAAAGTGGAGAGGCAGAGCACTACTGAGGCTTTCAAGGGCCCCTGTGCCTTTAATTAAATATCTCCTTTTTATAGGTTGGGCTCATTTTATTGCTTCCTCTTGAGCACAGCCATGGGATTCCTAACGAACAGCTTGTTAATTCTGCCTTGAGTAGCTCTCTTAATTGGTCCAATGTCAGTTTCTCTTCCAGGGTAGGGTAGGGTAGGGTAGGGTGGGGGTGAGATAGTTTCCTCATCGTTATATATTTGATATTAGAATAGTGCTACTTCAGTATAAAAATGAAAAGGAACAAATAACGGAAGGAAACCAGTAATTAAGGACACCAGCACCCACCCAGCATGAACAGAAAATGACACTGGGGCAATTCGGAGAGGCTAATCTAGGGGCATTATCAGGAATCACACAGGACATAGGTAAACTATGGAATTTGCTACCTCAAGATGTAGTGCATGGCTCTAAAGGGAGATTTTTAAAAATCCATGGAGGATGAGGCTAGCAATGGCTGCTAGTCACGATGGCTATATTTTACCTTCAGGATCAGAGGCGGGATGCCTCTTTACCCCAGTCCCTGGGGGGACATGAGTGGGAGGGTGCTATTGCACTCATGTCCTGCCTGTGGGCTTCTCATTGTCCAGGGAAGGGGAGTTTATGGCCTCCCTATCTGGCCCATGAAGGCCTCCACTGAGGTGCCACCCCTTGCCTGAAGCCCCCACCTCCTTGGAGAAGGAAGAGTGGGTGAGACAGCAGCTCCCAACTGATCTAACCCTCAAGGAGTGCTCCTTGAGGTAGCAGTTTAGATGGCTTCACTGGCCTGCACCTTTCCCAAGCACTGAATGTATGAACACAAGAGGAGCCCTGCTGGGTCAGACCCAGGGTCCACCTAGTCCAGCATTCTGTTCACACAGTGGCCAACCAGCTGTCGACCAGGAACCCACAAGCAGGGATGAGTGCAACAGCACCCTCCCCCCATGTTCCCCAGAAACTGGTGTACAGAGGCTGACTGCCTCTGGTACTGGAGGTGGCACATAGCCATCAGGACTAGTAGCCACTGATAGCCTTTTCCTCCAGGAATTTGTCCAACCCCCTTTTAAAGCCATCCAAATTGGTGGCCATCACTACATCCTGTGGTAGCGAATTCCCTAATTTAACTCTGCGCTGTGTGAAGAAGTCCTTGTATCTGCCCGGAATCTTCCCCCAATCATCTTCATGGGATGACCCCACAGGGTTCTAGTATTATGAGGGGGGGAGGGGGAAATGTCTTTTTCTCCACTTTCTCCACACCATGCATAATTTTGTACACTTCTATCATGTCTCCCCTTACTCATTTTCCAAAGGTAAACAGTCCCAGACATGGTGGTAACCTTTCATAGGGGAGTTGCTCCAGCCCCTTGATCATTTTGGTTGCCCTTTTCTGCACCTTTTCCAACTCTACAACATCCTTTTTTCTGTGCGGTGACCAGAACTGTGCATAGTTCCGTTTTTGTTGTTTATTCAGTCAGTCGCTTCCGACTCTTCGTGACTTCATGGACCAGCCCGCGCCAGAGCTTCCTGTCGGCCGTCGCCACCCCCAGCTCCCCCAAGGTCGAGTCTGTCACCTCCAGAATATCATCCATCCCTCTTGCCCTTGGTCGGCCCCTCTTCCTTTTGCCTTCCACTTTCCCTAGCATCAGCATCTTCTCCAGGGTATCCTGTCTTCTCATAATGTGGCCAAAGTACTTCAGTTTTGCCTTTAATATCCTTCCCTCAAATGAGCAGTCTGGCTTTATTTCCTGGAGTATGGACTGGTTTGATCTTCTTGCAGTCCGAGGCACTCTCAGAATTTTCCTCCAGCACCACAGTTCCAAAGCATCTATCTTCCTTCGCTCAGCCTTCCTTATGGTCCAGCTCTCGCAGCCATAGGTTACTACGGGGAATACCACTGCTTAAACTGTGCGGACCTTTGTTGTCAGTGTGATGTCTCTGCTCTTAACCTCAGCTCAAAACAAGTTCCCCTGCCATAACATCTAGTTGCCCACTGTGGGAAACAGTTTGCTGGACTAGATGGCGATCCAGCAGGGCTCTTCCTCTGATCTTATGATGCCTCCAGGGTCTCAGCTCTTTGACTTTATGACCGTCAGTCCAATGTTTGCCACACTCCAGAGGCCTGCATCTGATCAATAGCTGCTCTTGCAAGGTGTCTGTTTTTATTATTTTAATTTAACGTGGCTGGCTTGCTTTACCTGTCTCCAATTTCCTCTTGCTATGATAACAGATATGGATCGGTGCATGGGTATCTTTTCTTCTCCTCCCCCAACCCCAGTTCAGGAGAGGATTAAGTGCATATCAGCCACAGTAAATGACATGCAAATTTGCTGAAAGGAGCTTTTCGAAAGCTGATGCTCTGCAACCATTTATAAAAGGCTTGGGGCGGCGGGGTGGGGTGGGGGAAGCATATCAGTAGCTGGGACACCGCGAAGCCAGAATGTCTCGGGGGAGTTAGGTAGAAACCTTTGAGGGCAGCCATTTTCAAGATGGAATGGAGGCCTCAAAACGACCTCGGAGGAAGAGGATCCTGTCTTGGCCCTACTATGTACGGCAGGGATAGGGAACCTCAGGACCGGAGGCCAAATCCAGCCCTCCAGTGCTTCCGATCTGGCCTGGGGTCCTTAGATGGCCATACACCCCTTTCCCATGACCACCGACCATTTATTTCTTCATTCCATTTATATCCTGCCTTTTTCCTCTTGCATGATCCTCCTCTCCATTTTATCCTCACAACAACCCTGTGAGGTAAGTGAGGCTGAGAGTCAGCGACTGGCCCAAAGTCACGCAGGGAGCTTCTTGGCAGAGTGGGGACTAGAACCCGGATCTCCCGAGTCCCAGTCCAACACTCTAACCACTACGCCACACTGGCTTCGGTTTTTCCCCCATTCTGAAAGACTGACATGCCTCTCCTAATGCTTAGTTAGTGGCGGTAAGAGCTTTAAGCTACAATGTGCCGGTATTTTTTGGTATTTTGGCCTTTGGCCCCATCCACCACTGGAATTGAGCCCCCAAGAGTTTCTCTGAAATTAAATTGGGCTGAAAGAGGTTTCCCCACCCCGAGCATACGGGTTTGAAGAGGAGTCAGGAGATACCGACACAGACACCCAAGACCACCACCTGGCACGTCATCTCGCACGAGGAGGCTGTGGCTTCAGGGGAAGCAATGATCGATTTCCCCCTCACACCTCCCCCTCCAGACCTTCCAAGATCACCCCCGAGACCCTCGGAACAGAGGCGGCAGCTACTTCCAAGCAGAAGCCCAGATCTTAATGTACAGCACCCGTCCGGCAGCGCAAGGCCTCTCATCTCCAAATCTGACTCACAAGGAGGAAGCCAGATGCCTCATGTTCCTTGGGTCAGGGCCCTGAGAACGGGCCAGGAAGGCTTAGGGCAGCAGAGCCGGCTCTAAATCTCCTGTTTGGGGTTGGCCATTGCTGGAGAAGCCAGATGTGTTGGACTGCAACCCCCACTGGCCATGATTTCTGGGGATGATGGGGGTTGCAGTCCCAACACATCTGGAGGGCACCAGGTTGGGGGAGGCGGATGTAGTTCAGAGCGACAAGGAACAGACGAGTGGGTGATCACTTCTTAGTACAGATGCTTTCACGGGGACAGCCGTTCTATTCCTCCCTCCCCTCCCCGTCCATTCCTGTCTGTTAATTCGGTCCTGTTTAACTTCAGAACCTACACCAGTTGGGTTCTAGACACCCTGGCGGGTAGCCAAGCTAAGTCCAAACAGGCAAACATCACCACAGGCTAAAAGATAAACCGAAGTCTATTAAATGCTTTATTTAAGGAAATTACAAAAATTAAGAAAAGATGGCATGGTGGTTATATGAGCGTTAGAGTTAGAGGTATTATAATGCCATAACATTAATTAGCATCATCATCATATCATCCCACCTTTTTTCTTCATGTGAGGAACTCAAGGAGGCCTTTATACTCCTCCTCTCCATTTTATACTCACAACAACCCTGTGAGGTAGGTTAGGCTGAGAGTCAGTGACTGGCCCAAAGCCACCCAGAGAACTTCATTGTCGAATGGGGACTAGAGCCCGGATCTCCCGCGTCCCAGTCCAACACTCTAACCACTACGCCACGCTGGCTTTCATAGAATCAAAATGTCAAGGTCTTCTTGCCCATGGCTCAGGAGTCTGGAATATAAGCATGGGGTCTTCTTAAATATGAGTCTGGAGTCTTTTTTTTCTTGTGGGTCTCCCCAAAAACCCCATTCAGGTCATTTAACCATCCCAGATTAAATCATCCAGCTTTAGTTTGAAGTCGCCTCTTCAGTCTTCTGTTAGCAAAATTATTTAACACAGTCCCACAACAACCTCCCAGTGACTGCTGATATGGAGAAGCTGAGTTAGAGGGGCGGGGTGGAAATGAGTACTGCATTTTAATGACGGACGGCAATAGCTGGAAGACATCGGAAGCGCTAGGCCGGGGTGAGGAGCTGGTGAGCTCTCTCCAAACCACCAGCAATCACTCCTGACGCCTGGCCCCCAGCCCCAGACATCTCCGATGAAAAGGCCGCCGCGTTGATTAATACCCCGTCTGGGATCACGCTGTCCGAACTTTGCCTGACCAATCCGCTGGCTCCTTTGCGACGGTGCTTTTTAACAAGTTCACCTGTAACAGCTGGCACCTTGGTGATGCATCGTATCATTACGGTTCCCCACCCAGCACCACCATAAAAAAAATAAAAAAATGAGGCTATAAAAAGCCTATAATTTATGGCTTCCTACAAGTAACGGTGAGCGAGAAGGCTACATTCACACTTCAGTGGCTGGTGAGGTTGAGGACTGCAAAAGGTTTACCTGTAGCTTCGTCCTCATCCCTTTTGATGGCTTACGTCCTACGGACACCGATCATCCACGGCACTTCCAGGAAAAACATTTCTTAAATCTGTTGTCGGCATCCTGCTGCCCATGTTATCAGTTCCTCTGTTGCTGAGGCCACCTAAAGCGTGAGACGGCTTCTCTCCTTCCACTTTGCCAGTAGCCTGATGGTGGTTTTAGAGCTGGACATGGTTTCAGGGCCAAACAAGAAGCTACACTAGACACACACAGCTGCTGCTGAAAACAGCAACGAGGTGTCAGTTACACATGCATGGGTGACTTCTAGACTGGACTACTACAGTACTCTCAATGCAGGGCTGCCCTTGAAGATGACTCAGAACCTTGAATGGGTTCAAATTGCATCTGCCAGGATGTTGGTAGGAGCCAGCTACATGGGTTACTAGGAGTGTGTGCTGACCACAAGATTCAATTCGGACCCCGATTTGGCTTGGACCAATTCAGAGGCCACCTGCTTCAACTCAGGTCCAAATCTTGATTCAAAAGTCCAAATCTTCATGCCTCCCATTGACCATTGTTGGAAATCAACAGCAGTAACTTTTTCTCTGTTTGTCGGAATTGGATGAAATTGGCAGGAATCCCTGCCAGTCACAGTCCCTTGTAAGGGAATTACTTCACCCGAAGTTCAGACAAATGGGTGGAGGGATTTTTGTGCTATGTGCCGTAAAATTTGATTTTTTAATTCTTTTTAAAGTGGGGAACTGCTGAGAACCTTTTTTATTTCTTTGCGGAAATGGATTCAATTTGCCAGGAGAGTTGCCCCTTCAGAGGTGCATGCCCTGGCCGTGGGCTGCTAAGGTTTGGAGGTGCCAAGAAAGGGATAAGCCAGACCCAGGTTTACTTACAAGAAGCCTTTATTGAGTACTTACAGCACACAGGCATACCCAATGGCTGGATCAGACAGCTCTGTGTTCAGAGAAGATGCCTGATCCAACCACTGGGAAAGTCTGTGTGCTGTAAGTACTCAATAAAGGCTCCTTGTAAACAAACCTGGGTCTGGCTTATCCCTTTTTCGGCACCTCCAAACTTTAGCAGCCCACGGCCGGGGCACACAAGAGGGGATCAAGCACGCCAAGTTCCTCATGAATAGGTGCAGCGAGTTTTGTGCAGAAGCAGTCTTCCTGGCATATGGAAGGGGAAGAAATGGAAGCAGTGACAGATTTTACTTTCTTGGGCTCCAAGATCACCGCAGACGGCGACTGTAGCCATGAAATTAAAAGACACTCGCTCCTTGGGAGGAAAGCTATGGCAAACCTAGACAGCATAGTAAGAAGCAGAGACATCACCTTGCCGACAAAGATTCGTATAATCAAAGCTATGGTTTTCCCAGTAGTAACGTATGGCTGTGAGAGCTGGACTAGAAGGAAGGCTGAGCGCCAAAGAATGGATGCTTTCGAACTGTGGTGCTGGAGAAGACTCTTACGAGTCCCCTGGACTGCAAGGAGGTCAAATCAGTCCATCCTAAAGGAAATCAACCCTGAGTGCTCATTGGAAGGACAGATACTGAAGCTGAAGCTCAAATATGTTGGCCACCTAATGCGAAGAGAAAACTCCCTGGACAAGACCCTGATGCTGGGAAAGACTGAAGGCAGAGAAGGGGACGGCAGAGGATGAGATGGCTAGATAGCATCACCGATGCAATGAACATGGACTTGAGCACGCTCTGGGAGAGAGCAGAGGACAGGAAGGCCTGGCGTGCTATGGTCTGTGGGGTCACGAAGAGCTGGACACGACTGAACAACTGAACAACAACAACAAAGTCTTCATAGTTTGAGGGTTTCCAAAAGAGTATGAGCTTATCCCTTTGCCCCCATGCCCCCGCCAGCCAGGTCCTCTGCCTCCACAGTATGGCTCCCACTGTTGCCACACTGCTGGATTCCCACGTGTCCTCTTTCCCAGCAGAACCACTGGTTCTGCAGAGAAACAGGGTACATGACGATCACATGCCCGGTTTGTTTGCAGAATCGTGCTCCCCCACCCACCCCCGCCAAACACTCAGACACACCTTGGCAATCTTGCTGCTTTGTTGTTTCTGTGTAATACTTTTCAAAAACTGTCAGTCACTCCTTATTTATTGGCATTTTCCCACCTTTAAAAGGCTTTTCTCATCTATTTAAAAATCTCCAGTTGGCAACCCCATCTTTTCTGACATGCCTAACAAAGCTTTTATCCCCACTGGCATTTCCTGATTCATTCTCAATCATAAATAGCCACATTGATTTTTAAACATTTCTTTTACTGCCCCCAAATAAACGTTTTCTGAAGCTGCTGTGAATCATCTATGCACCCTCTATCGACAGGAAGGCTGTCTCTCCCCAGCACTTCCTAAAATTGTGACCATGTGCTAGTGATGGAAATTCTGTACAAGCAAACAGGGGAACCATTTCCTCCATGCTTCAGAAGGATTGGCAGCTACTGAAATAAAAGATGCTAGTACTGAGGAGCGGGGGAGCCCACAGGGTTTTGACAGACCTGCGGGCAGATCCCAGGACAAAAACTGGGCGATGGCTCTTTTTGAGTGGGGAGGAATGGATCTTTTTGAGTATGTTCAGCGCGCACTTCATCAGACATGTTAATAACACTTCTGAAGAATCCAGAGGCACTGGTATGCTATTCGTTCCATCTGCATTTTTATGCCCTTTTCGGGATCAACGGTTGTGCACCTGCATCACATAGAAATCATAGAAATCATAGAATCACAGGGTGGGAAGGGGCCTACGAGACCATCAAGTCCAACCCCCTGCTCAATGCAGGAAGCCTGGTCTCCCACCCCAAAGAAATCAGAGCATGAAATCAAACAATGCAAATTCTGATACTCGCAGGGGTGTGCAGGCTCAATTCTCACATGCTCGGAGTCCAGAAAACTTTATTCATTAGAAATATGTATTTATTTATTTATTTGCAAGTACAGGGGTAATACAATTTCAACTGAATACAACCACGCCCGCTGGCAATTTTTTTAAAGCCAGCTGAGATGCTGAATCACTTATTAAATCAGCATGTCGGGGTTTCTTTGTCTGCATTCTGCTTCGTGTTTTACATTCGACATTATAAACGCATGGTCTGTATAAACCCCCCATCATTAAAGCTACAAAAATGTATACTTAGGGCAGTATCCAGTAGAGGCTCCGATGTCCGTGGGGCTGCGAATCCGCTCCAGGTTTCAGCCAGAACCAGCCAGCGTTCTAAAGGGGCTCTCCAAGGCACCTTGGAGAGCCCCTTTAGAACGCTGGCTGGTTCTGGCTGAAACCTGGAGCGGATTCGCAGCCCCACGGACATCGGAGCCACCAGCCTCCCCCAGCAGTATCCAACACCGTCACAGTGCCGGTGCCAGGGATATTGCACTGGCGTACACCAGGGCTGGTGCGGCATCATTAGCGCTTGCCAGGCAAAAGGCAAAAGCAGCTCTTTGCCCCTGAATCTCGGCAGCCAATCGCCACTTTGACGACGTCACGCTAGCGCAGCGACAGCTTTGGGACTGCCCTTAGTAAACAACATGCTGGGACATCACGATGGCCGTCCCCTTTGGAACCCAGTCATCATCCCCAGTGGAGATTCGGTGGGACCAGCCATCCCCCGAGAGGCGGAGCCCGCAGGGAAGGTGGAAGCTCCTGAAGTGGGGGCCAGCCAGGGGGATACTGGAAACGTGTCTCTTCCTCGCAGAGGGGACTAGGGAAAAAAAGAAGGGCGGAAAGCACAGGTTTTCTGTGGTGCTTTTTTCAGGGCTGGATGTGCTGCACAGACGATATTCTGTCGGCAATCCTTGCACCGCCCCTGCCAGTATCAGCATCAGTGTCCCCATATTGTAGACAGGAAAGGCTGAGGCTTGGCTAGAGCCCCCTAAGGAGCAAGGCTCAGGGGAGAGTTGAACCAAGGGCATTCCAGCCCGTAGGTCAAATCCTTAGCCAGGAGGAAGTCTTACAGCACACTGGTCTATCTGGCACAGTACTGCAATCCCCAGGGGTGAAGAACCTTTTTCCGACCAAGGACTGCTTGCTGTTTGCCCATGGGAAAAGCCAGTGGGGGGAGCAAGCGGTGGTGGGTGGAGCCAGGTCTGATGGTGGGTGGAGCTTGCGGCATTGCTGGATTGCATGGTACTCTCTCTCAATCTCTCTCTCTCTCTCTTTCTCTCTCTGTGCCACCCCATCTCTCTCTCTGTGCCACGCCATCACTCTTTCTTTCTCTCTGTGCCACCTCATCACTCTCTTTCTCTCTCTCTCTCTCTCTCTCTCTCTCTGTCTCACTCCATCACACTCTCTCTCTCTGCCACCCCATGATACTCTCTCTTTGCCACCCCATTACTCTCTCTCTCTCTCTTTGCCACCCCATTACTCTCTCTCTCTCTCTCTGTGCCACCCCATCTCTCTCTCTGTGCCACGCCATCACTCTTTCTTTCTCTCTGTGCCACCTCATCACTCTCTTTCTCTCTCTCTCTCTCTCTCTCTCTCTGTCTCACTCCATCACGCTCTCTCTCTCTCTGCCACCCCATGACACTCACTCTTTGCCACCCCATTACTCTCACTCTCTCTCTCTCTCTCCCTCTCTGTGCCACCCCATCACTCTCTCTCTTTGTCTCTCTGTTTCCCCCATCCTCCATCTCCCAGTTCCTTTTGGCTTTCCTCCAATTAATACAGGTTTGAACTGATCACCGGCAGAGGACTTCCCTTCACCGCTCCACCACTGTATATGTTTCAGCTACATCAATTTCTTTTCCCCCTTCCTGCCCTCCTTCTCTCCTTCTGCTTACCTCCCACACACACACGCACACACACTGCAAGGTTCCTCCCACCCCAATGGTATATAGCATAGCCTCATTACCCATCCAACCCTTCCTCTCACACACACACACACACACACACACAGAAGAGAAAGCAATTCCCAGAGAGGAGATCTCCTGACCGGGAAGGAGGCAGTGCTGCTGTGTGTTTGAGGGGACGGGACTCAGGCTCGTGACTATGCTGGGGCTTTTCAGGCCTTGGCTACTACCAGTGCTGATGAATGTTGGGGTGCATCAGGCAAAGTTTTTGTTTAATTGGGAAGAGCACGGGGTCCCAAAGCCCAATCAACATCCACGGCTGAGGAGAGCAAACGGATCCAGGGCGCCACTCTCCGCAGAAGGCCAAGGTGCAGTGCTGCTGGAGAGTGAGGCACTAAGGGAAATGCGGGGAGCTAGCAAGGACAGGGGGCCGAGCGCCAAGGCCGGCTGCGGAAAGGACAGGAATGCTCGGAAGAGGACAAAAGGGAGACCTGGCACTGGCCCAAGTGCCGTTCAATTAAGCCTGCGGCAGAGTCAGGTGAGCAGAGAAGCAGCAGGCGGAGAAGACGGCGGGGGGGAGGCTCCACTTCGGCACGAGAAAGCCAGGAGGCAGCCCAGCTCGGCTGAAGGCAAGCAGTGGGTCGAGAAGCCACCAGTGGGAGGGTTCAGCAGGGAGCTGCCATCTCCCAAGCCTTTTGCGAAGAGGACCCACAACTCTCTCCCCCGTTCCCCCACCGCCACCATCCGCCTTCCGGCAGCCCCAAGGTGAGGGAAACTGAGGCACAGAGGGAGCACAAGGCTGAGGAATACAGAACCCCAGGCACAGAAGTGTGGAGGCGGAGAATGGTTTGGAGAGGGGGGCTCTCCCTTCCCCACCCCGAGAGCCGATGGGAACCTCGACGCCACGGGTGCCTTCCCTTTTGACCACTGTGTACCAATGCAGGCTGGCGGCTCCGATGTCAGCGGGGTGGTGGATCCGCTCCAGGTTTCAACCAGAGCCAGCTCCGCACCTTGGAGAGCTCCTCTAGAATTCTGACTGGATCTGACTGAAAACCGGAGTGGATTCACCACCCTATGGACGTTGGGGCCACAAGCCTCCACTGCTGCATACCTAGGAGAGTGCTTTGTAAAGGGCCACGCTCCCCATCATGCAAAAGCTTCCCCTGCCCCTCTCAGCTTTCCACGGTCTCTCTTCTGGAGCAGGCTGCTCGTCAACCACGACCAAGAGAAGGCCGTGGCACAGTGGCCAAGCACACCCTTGGCATGCAAAAAGTCCCAAGGTCAAACCGCAGCATCCCCAAGGCAGGTCCGGGAAAGACCTGTTTGGAACCCTGGACAGCCGCAGCCAGCCAGCGTGGAGGAAACTGGCCCACACAGACCAAGGATCTGACTTGATATAAGGCAGCTTCCCAGCTAACATATTAATTCTGGGGGTGCAAAGGACCGTCGTTCAGCAGTAGAGCACCTGCTTTGCAAGCAAATGGCCTTGGGTTCAATTCCTGCCATCTGTACTTAAGAGATGTATGGATTGAGTAAAATCTGTTCCATCTGTGTTTCACGGATTGTCAGGTGCCTTTCATTCCATCGTCTGCCCATCACCGGAATCGGGGGGGGGGGGGTCCCAATTTGCAAAAATGTGCATGTGCGAAAATGCGAAAAAAACCCAAATGCGCATGTTCTCGTTTTAGCCTGTGGCGGAAATGTGCAATTTTGGCCCGGTTATTTTTATTTTGCCCATTTTTCGGGAAAGTTAGAAAATCGGTCCACAAGTTGGCGGAAACAGCCCGACCGGGGGCAAGCCAGTCTGTTGTGAGACCTATGGGTCAGATTCATGACAATCCAAACTCATTTGGTTCCGTTGCGGATTTCTCCGACATCCCTAGTTAAGAGAATTATATAGGACAGCCTTCTCCAACCTCCAGAGGTGCTGGACTCAGCTCGATCATTCCCAGCCAGCATGGCCAACCATGATTAAAACAGAAGCAGCAGGCGAGCATGACAAGCAAATCCTGACTGTGCTTGGGAAGTCAAGCATGCATTTTCCCTTCCAACAGCCACGTTGGATGGGAATGAGGGGAGTTGCAATCCAATACATCCGGAAGGCACCAGGCTGGGGAAGGCTGGTATAGGGGGTGATGTGAAAGACCCCTGCCTGAAGCCATGGAAAGCCACTGCCAATCAGAGGAAACCAATACTGAGCAGGATGGACATGTAGACTGGCGTGGGCAAAAAAGGGCTGGGCAGAAGGGGGGGCTGGGCAGAAGGGGGGGTTGGTCTTCAACTCCCATCAGCCCCTGCCGGCATGGCCAATGGTCAGGCATGCTGGAAGCCCAAAAGGAGATCTACGTTCCACCCACCCCTGCTCTAAGGAATCTTGCTACATCCCTGGTACTACATTAAAAAAAAAAACAAGGCTAAAAATTGTGGCAGACGGCAAGGTTGACAGGCAACACCCCACTATGCTTGGGAAGTCAACAGGGCATTCCCCCTCCCAATCCCATTCGGCAGACCTACAGACTGTCTGGTGTCCCATCAGGCTGCTGCCGGAGCATGCAAGCAGGCTGCAGGGGCATGTACCTGTCCGTCTCCGCCGTGCCGAGCTGCTTGGCCCTCTTCTCCAGCCAGTCGTTGATGGTGCCCAGAGGGAGAACCGCCCCTTCAAGCTGCTGTTCTTTGGCTCGCTTCTCCTCTGTTTGGGGGGAAGGGTAAACGTGTGAGACCACGAACCTTCCACCCCATTAAACCCACGCTCCATTATCCCCCCATTGTTCTTTTGGCAGCCGGCAGCTCTGGCCTAAGCAAGTTTGGAAACTCCTCCCCAGCTGCTGGAAGTTTGGCTGGTTCCAGGTGGGGGCCGTTTTCCCATCCAACAGGCCTTTTTGCCTATGTTGCCTGGAATGGCATTCAAAAGCTCTGGCCTGGAGGCGTTGGTCCAAGCTTGGAGGCTAGCCAGTTTCACTGCCAGGGCGGTTACCGTGGCAGTGGAAGCAGGGAAAGGCCGGCTCTGGCTCGGGGGTTATCTGCCGCTTTGTGGGCCGAGGCCTAAGGGAAGCTCAAACCACCACCCCTCTCCCTTTGGCAGCCTGAAATAAACCCGTGCTGTTTTCCCAAGTGCAGTGAGAATGGGTGTGCATCTTTGGAAAGAGATACCACCTGCAAATGCATGAACAAGCGAAGGATTCTGAAACACAACATGTACTCGGCACCATAGAATCAATCAACAACTTGCTATATTATATGGAACCACTGACTGGGGATGTTCTAGCTCTGGATTTCCTGCAATGAGCGTTGGAAGAGATGGCATACAAACCTACACACGCACACACAACACACACACGCGCCAACTCTCGGATTCTAAGGTCAAACCACCTGCCTGGGTTGCCATTGGCTGAGCTGCTCTGATGTCACAGGAGTGCCTAGAGTTGGTACCGGCAGCAGGCCAAGGTGAAGAGGGTCAGTGAAGCTGTGGAAAAGAGTTGTTCTAAGGGAAGAGGTCACTGGGAGAAAAAGAGAGCCAGCAGGTACAGGCTCAGGCAGCAGGGGGACGAGGTCTGTCAAGGTGTGCGCACATGCACAGGTATAAAGTAGAGCGAGGAAGGACAGTCTCTCACAGCAGCAACTTATCACCTGACCTCCTTGAGCTTCTTATTTACTTATCACACAAAAATTAGGCCGCCTTTAAAGGAGAACGCTCTTCTTGTTGCTATGAGACTTCCCGGCTGTTCTCGTAGTTCTGAGGGCTCAGGGGGAGGGGGGAAATACATAGGCTGAATTTCTGCCACATTTCTCTCTGCCCTCCCCGACTCAGGACCTGCTGTGGGAACAGGCACAGCCGTTTTTCCAGTTAGGGTCTGCGCTGCCATGACCATGTGCCATTCCTCACCTTCCGACACCCTCCGCTGGCACCGACGCTGTTGCAGCAAGCCGAAACTGCCACAAATCTTACCTCAAGGCCTCGCCAGAGCCGAAACAAGATGTCTCCCTTCAGAGGAGGCCTGTTTTACCGTGCAAGGGCTGGCGTCAAGGGTAGGCCTGGCCAGGAACGCCAGCAGGGGCCCCCTGTCAAGATCCCCCTGGGCTGGTTCCACCCCTTCCCCGTTGCAACCTACTCATTCACCGGCCTCTTGCTCTGGCCCAGGCAACGGTGGCGGTGAGGAAGAAGAGCAGGAGATGCCGCGGCCCGCTTGCTCTCTCCCAGCCAAGCAAGCCAGTGGTGGCCATGATGAGGACGGGGAGGAGGAGCAAGAGCCGCTGGGGACCATGGCGGTGAGACTGACTGGAGGAGGGAAGGGGCCCATTGAGGGTGTCTTGCCCAAGGGCTCTCAAAAACCTGGAGCCGGCACCAGCCAGGGTTTTCCTACACATCTGGGCAATGTCCCCATGCACTGCCATTAAGAGCACAATCGCAGGCCGACGGCCGAATAAGCCTGAAGCGGGCCGAGAGACTGCAGCCTGCAGGAAACTTTCCATCTATCAGAAACGAGAACATGGGGATTCCTGCTTCTTCTTTTAATAGTGGATCAAGGTATCCTCCTGCCTATATAGATGCTCAGCGCCTCCTGCCCAATCTCAGTAGGGAGCCATTTCAAATAGATTCCCCCCGCCCCCCCGCCGTGGCATCTCCTATCACCACCCACCAGTCACCCTCCAGCCTATCCCACCCACCAACCCCACTCCAGCAGCCACCTGCTGTAAACGAAGACGGGCCGTATGTCACGCTTTTAAGCAAAATGTTAAACACTTCCCGACAGGGTGTGAAATTAACTCCACCACTCCAGCAGAGTGAAGGATCACGCCAGCCCCAAGGTGGCAGCCAATTATTCTTCTCACCGGTTGAATATTGATAAGGGCAACAGAAGAAAGTTGCACGACGGGCAGCCGGAGATGGATGGCACGCCGTATCCCAGGCTGGTTTGTGGGAGTGGCCGTGGCTCAGGGGTAGAGCCCCTGCTTTGCATTTGGAAGGTCCCAGGTTCGATCCGCAGCAACTCCAGGTAGGACTAGAAAAATTCCTGCCTGGAGAGCTGTTGCCAGTTGTCGTTGGCAATATTGGGCTAGATGGACTCATGGTCTGACTCAATATAAAGCAGCTTTTTATTCTTTCAATGGTCCCATTCGCATGACACAGCGGCAAATCACAGTTTAATTAACCTACAATTTGCCCCACGCAGACCGCCACCATATGCAATCTCCGAACGGAGGTTATTCTGTGATGTCCAAGCCATGGGTTAATAATCATAGATTAACTGTGGGTCGTTTAACCCACAATTAACCCATAGTGTCTGGGTTTGAATGCCACAGGATAACCTCCGATCAGAGGCTGCATATTCAAAATGGTGGTGACACACAACCCGGGCAAACTGTGGGATAATTAACCCATGATTTGCTGCAGTTACATGCGAACCAGGTCAATGTGTTTTGAAATGAGATATATATGAGCGGCCTATCTCAAGGAGCGCCTCCAGCAACACCAGATAGGCCACTCAACAAGATCAGCCTCGGATGGCTTTCTCTCTGTTCCATCAGCCAGGATAGCTAGACTGGTGGGGTGGCCCCCACTCTGTGGAACTCCCTTCCAAGGGAACTCCGCCATGCCCCCTCTTTAATGAGCTTCCGCCACGCATTAAAAATGTGGTTGTTCAGGCAGGCATTTGGGGTGGGTTAGGGCAATTCTAGAAATATGTTTTTAATGTAGAATTTTATTGTTTTGAACTGTTTTTGATGTTGTGCGTCGCCCAGAGTGGCTGGGTGGCCAGCCAGATGGGCGATTAATAAATTAATAGCTTTGTTGTTGTTCAGTCGTGTCAGACTCTTCATGACCCCATGGACCATAGCACGCCAGGCCTTCCTGTCCTGCGCTCTCTCCCGGAGAGTGCTCAAGTTCATATTCATTGCATCGGTGATACTATCTAGCCATCTCATCCTCTGTCGTCCCCTTCTCCTTTTGCCTTCAGTCTTTCCCAGCATCAGGGTCTTTTCCAGAGAGTTTTCTCTTCGCATTAGGTGGCCAAAATATTGGAGCTTCAGCTTCAGTATCTGTCCTTCCAATGAGCACTCAGGGTTTATTTCCTCTAGGATTGACTGATTTGACCTCCTTGCAGTCCAGGGGACTCGTAAGAGTCTTCTCCAGCACCACAGTTCGAAAGCATCAATTCTTCGGCGCTCAGCCTTCCTTATAGTCCAGCTCTCACAGCCATACATTACTACTGGGAAAACCATAGCTTTGATTAGACGGACCTTTGTTGGCAAGGTGATGTCTCTGCTTCTTACTATGCTGTCTAGGTTTGCCATAGCTTACCTAATCCCTTAAATCTATTCCTCACCTCCACTGTATATTCATAAGGGATATGATTTAGGTCACACCTGAATGGTTTAGTGGTTTTCCCTACGTTCTTCAATTTAAGCTGAAATTTTGCAACAAGAAGCTCATGATCTGAGCCACAGTCAGCTCCAGGTCTTGTTTTTACTGACTGTATAGAGCTTCTCCATCTTTGGCTGCAAAGGACATAATCAATCTGATTTCGATATTCACCATCTGGTGATGTCCATGTGTAGAGTCGCCTCTTGTGCTGTTGGAAAAGAGTGTTTGCTATGATCAGCGTGTTCTCTTGGCAAAACTCTATTAGCTTTTGTCCTGCTTCATTTTGTACACCAAGGCCATGCCTGCCTGTTATCCCGGTGATTTCTTGACTTCCTACTTTAGCATTCCAATCCCCGATGATGAAGAGGACATCTTTTTTTGGTGTTAGTTCTAGAAGATGTTGTAGGTCTTCATAGAACCGATCAACCTCAGCTTCTTCGGCCTCAGTGGTTGGGGCATAGACTTGAATTACTGTGATGATGAATGGTTTGCCTTGGATTCGTACTGAGATCATTCTATCATTTTTAAGATTGTACCCCAGTACTGCTTTTCCCACCCTTTTGTTGACTATGAGTGCTACTCCATTTCTTCTAAGGGATTCTTGCCCACAGTAGTAGATATGATGGTCACCTGAATTAAATTTGCCCATGCCTGTCCATTTTAGTTCGCTGATTCCCAAGATGTCAATGTTCAATCTTGCGTTTGACCACCTCCAGCTTACCTTGATTCATTGATCTGACATTCCAGGTTCCTAAACAATATTGTTCTTTACAGCATCGGATTTTCTTTTCACCACCAGACACATCCACAGCTGAGTGTCCTTTAGGCTTTGGCCCAGCCACTTCACTCTTTCTGGCGCTACTTGGAAATACCCTCTGCTGTTCCCCAGTAATATATTGGACACCTTCTGACCTGAGGGGCTCATCTTCCGGCGTCATATCTTTTAGCCTTGTGATACATTCCATGGGGTTTTCTTGGCAAGAATACTGGAGTGGGTTGCCATTTCCTTCTCCAGTGGACCACATTTTGTCAGAACTCTCTGCCATGACCTGTCCGTCTTGGGTGGCCCTGCACGGCATAGCTTATGGCTATGCCATAATTTATTTATTAAATATATTAATCTATAAATTAATAGATACCCTTTCACTATGTTCCACCACTTTGAAGATAAAGTTATCAGCATGCCTCGCCATACGAGTTGCTGGCGAACACGAGCGGGCGAGCGCTGCTGCACTCGTATTCTGCATCGGAGATCGGGGAAGTGGTGCCTTCTGAGGGGGGGGGTCAATGTTTTCCCTAATGTAAAGCGCACACACATCCCCACTAAATGCTATTAGTTGCCATGCTGGGGGGCGGGGTGGGGAGAGACATAGGTAAAAATGATCTTCCAGTCTTTTGCTCCCGCTGAGCTAATAGCAGCGGGGGGTATTTACACCAGAAAAAGGACATTCAGAGGGCGGGGGCGGTTTAAACGTGCACTGATGCCCTGATTTTCAAAAGCAGCTAAATAGCAAAGAAAAAACGAGAAGGAAAAAATAGCAGAGAAGAGGGGACTCCCAGGCTGGGGAACTTGGGTCTTCGGCTTCTGAGGGGCCATGGGCTTCTGAGGGGCCTGACAGGACAGGACTGTTGGGGCAGCCCCTGCCCTCTTCCTTGGGGCTACTTAAGACCTGTGTGCTCTGAGGGAAGGGAAGAGATGGCCAGGCAGGGGGCTCAGGCCATTGGATCCTGAAAAGACCTTCCATTGGCCTGACAGAACAGATTAAGTCAATATATACTATAGTTTTAAACCCATTTTGTCACGTCGTATTTGCTGGTTTTAACTGTAGGGAACATGAGCTGCAGAGCATCTGCGATGGGGTGGTATAGAAATGTAAGAAATTTTATGTATGTATGTAGAGACAGAGACAGACAGACAGACAGACAGACAGGGCTTTCTGATTCGTGGCAACATGCGTTTGTTTCAATATTGAGAAATTGTGAACTGCATTGGCAGGAAGGCGACTGAAGTGCATTAAATAAATACAGAACCAGCAGACGCACAGAGGAGGTCTTAATCACGGATTCCGTGCCATGTCTATTTGGCCCTAGGAGGCAAAGATTTAAACAACATCTTGTTTATGCCCAGATAGTATCAAACAGCCATCCAAATTTTTTTAAAGCATCTCGCGTCACCTCAAATGGGCGAGTTCGGCCTCATTTACATACCTATGGGATTATTAACGAAGCACTTCGACAAAACAGAGAAACACCATAGCCCAGGCTTCCTGAACCCAGTGCCCTTCAGATGGCCAAGCTGGCTGGGATGATGGGAGTTGTACGCAGCCATTTCTCCCCCCTTCACCCCCCCCTCGCTTTTGCACCTTCAACGTCCTGCTTCTGTGAGCAAAAACAGACATTTCTCAAAAGGTGTGTCTAACAACTATGTTTTTTCTTTTTACTCTAGACTAGGCAAGTCCTCCCCCCCCGCGCCCGATCCTGGTAGGAGTGGTAGAGGTGCTTTTAAGATCCAATTCGGGGGCCCTGCGCCTACTCTCGAGTCAAAATGAAAAGACAGCATCGCTGGTAGACACACATTTAAAATCATGTCTGTTTTGGCCCCTGCGATCCTAGGCTCGTAATGCTCTCGCCAAGGCCCGCAGATCCTGCCTGTCTGGCTCAGATCTCTCATACTTCCCCGAAGGGTAGCAAAGAAAAACGAACCCGCGACTGAGTGTTTCTTACTGCCCTGCACAAGTCGATAGTGGAAGCCTTGCCACCAAGCATCTGGGCTGCGGGCTTCTCCTCCAGTGGAGTTCCTTTAATTAAAAAAGGGTTTTGATTTGCAAGACTGAAGCTGAGGGGTGCGAGTGGGGAGTTGGCTGGGGTCCCTCGCAGGAACAGTCAGCCCCCCCCCCCCATCATCCAATTCAGTGCTTTTGCTTTCATCCGGCCCATTTAACCGACGCCAATAATCAATAGCTGCATAATTGGCGAACAAACATGACAAGGCCGGGAACAGCTGCGCCGATCTCCCTGCCTCCTCCAGCGCCGCAGCAAGCGGAGGGAGGGCCTGCGTGCCCGCACAGACGCGCCCATCACAATGGCTGTCGAAGAGTGCTTGCGAGGAGGCAGGCTTGCCGTCCCGGTGTGGGCCGAGTGTTGCAGGTCAAGCCGGAGAGAAAGCATGCCCTACGGATACTTCCAGACGGCACCCTGCCTGTCTTTTTCTTTGCTTCAAAGCAGCTGTGGTGGTGGGAGGGGGATTTTATTTTAGTCATTTATTTATTACATTTTATATCCCACCTTTCTTCCATCGTGGAACGCCAGGTGGCTAAGTGGGGTTCCCAGGAGGTCTCCCCTCCATGCACTGACCAGACCAGGACGTGCTGAGCTTCAGCAAGGTGGCTGCCTCATGTGCCTTCAGACCGTGCCCTGGGACTGGGACCAGTGGAGGCTGGTGGCTCCCATTTCAGTGGGGCTGTGCATCCATTCCAGGATTCAGTCAGAACCAGCCAGACCGCTAAAGGAACTAGCCAAGGTGCTGAACCCATTTGGAGTTGGAATCACAGCCCCAGTGAAATCGGGGGTAGTGATGGAGATCTGTACAGTTTCTTTCTTTATTTACAGTGGGTGGGATCCAGGATCTGCCTTCTGCAAGAGGAAGGTTGCTCCGCCCAATTTTGGGGGATCCCCCTCCTCCTACCATCCACAGCTCACCCCGTTCAGCAGGATCTCCTGATTCTCCAGGTACCATTTTCAGCAGGCCAGAGGGGCTGCTGTGGGAAGAAGGGGGCAGGAAAGCCCACTTCCTCCAGCGCAGTCGATCCAGGGTAAACCTGGATCCGACCCAGTCCTGATATGCCACCCAACAGCAGTATCGTTCTCTGGGTTGTCGACAGTAACAGACACAATAAAAACAATTTAAATGCAGCTATGAACCATAAAATAATGCAGCAGAAACATTCCAGTGGCAGAGAAGAAAAATCCATACACCGATGCTCTCAAATGGCACATGGGGAGAGATTTGAGGCCAATTTTAAAGGTGACTTTAGCAGTATAAACGTTTAAGAAGTTTTGCAAGTTTAACACCACAATCCTGTACATGTCTGCTCAGAAGTAAATTCCAATGAGTGCAACAGGGCTCATTCCCAGGTAAATGGGTATAGGATTGCCGTATAGGTTTAAATGCAGGTAACTGTATTTCCTGGACAGGTAACACTTTTTTTTCCCCTCCCCCAGGATTACTTAGCACCCTCAAGGGGGGAGAGGAAGGTATTTCAATCAGAAAATTGTGCGGGGGGGGGGCAGGCATGGGGGAAATCCTCTTTGCCCAGCACCACAACCCCGACCCAAGTTACATGCCTAGCCTCATTCAAGACAAAATAAATAAATCACGAATCTCCCACATTATGTGCACTTTGTCCCTGAGGAAACAGGAGGTTAATGGGCCTATTTGCATTCAGAAAGGCAAAGTTCATCCTGTTTTATCCTCCAAAAAAGCCTGCAAGGTAAGGGAGGTGTCCTGCATGTTTCACGGCTGAGCCAGGATTTGACCCGTGTCTCCTTGGACCAAGTCCAGCACTCTGTTGAGTCGGGTACCCAAATCTCCAACAGCAAAGGAATGCTTTTTTCCTCTCTGAATGTTAACGTTTAAAATATTTCACTGCGATACCCAAAAAAGAGCGTGAGAAGAGCGCCCACTTGTGCCCGCAGCGGGGAGCATGCGGAAAGCTGACATGAGAACAGGCCACAACCTCTCTTGAATAACCCGCTTCCTGCCAGCAATCTGAGGCATCAATAATTCTACTTGCCAGGGGCGAGTGCCTCTTGCCCTGTAGGAAATGATTCTCAGAGCAGCCTCAAAGAGGCTCTCACCCGTGCAGCAGGCTGGTTAAGAAAAGGGACAGCAAATACTCTCCTGCCCTTCCTGCAGCAGCGCAATAAGGCTGGACTCGGGGGTAGAGGACTTGGGTCCATTCAGCAGGAGGGTCCCCAATGCAGCAGCAGGGCTGGCTTATCGCATTTGGAACTAAATGAAGTGACACACACGCCCATCTTATGTGCAGGAGGCATAAGAACAGCAGGAGAAACACCTGCTGTTCCTTTCCTTTGCCAAAGCTTCCGGCAAAGGAGAGAAGAGCCCACCAATCTCTCCCTCCAGCAAGCTTGGAAGAAATGGGGGGATTTTTTTTTTTCCTGGCTTGAGACGAGGTTTAAATAAGAAAAGGAATGGCAGGCAGGCAGGCAGGCATTTGGCATTTCTCCTGCTCTTTCTTAACGTATTCACATCTCTGTCCAAGTCAGAACAGACCCTGCCTTTTTCCCAAACCCTCTGTGCTTGCAAGAGCAGAGATGGGCACAACGTAGATGGGCACAATGTAGACAGAGATGGGCAGAACGTAGACTGGTATTTATAAGTACATCTGTGGATGATTACAGAAACGAAGGCTTAAGAAAAAATCGGGGGGGGGGGGAAGGGGCCGGGGGAACAGAAAAATTAGGGGGAAAACATTATTTTCACCCAAATTTTCCAAAAACTCCCTAGGGGGGAAATCCCTCCCCTCCCTCCAAACAAAATTTGCTTCATTTTTTTCTGGTGTTTTTTCCCAGGCCTTCACCTCTCTATGGGTGATTTGAAGTAGATTGCTAAGGATTTCTGACTCCCAATTGTTTAATGATAGCAACAAAATGGTGGGGCTGTTCACACAACATGCTAACCCACACTCAGTGGTTGAGTGTGAGTTGTTTTTAGACTGTGGGTTGTTCCATGGGTTAGTGTGTTTTCCGGAGGGTGGGTTATCGCGTTGTCTGAACACAGCACGGGTGGTTTGCTAGCCATGCAGAGTGGCTTGTTAACCACCCTGAACAACCCAACAACAAACCATGGGTTCTCAAGGTGACTTGTTCAAGAAAATAAGCCATACTGCATGGTTAACAAGCCACCCTGGCTGCGTTCAGACAACATGCTAACCCACAGTTCAGCAAACAACCCATGGTTCAAAACAACCTACACTCAACGACTGAAAGTGGATCAGCGTGTTGTGTGAACAGCCCCATTGACTGCCACTCCCACCTGACAATTCGACCACTGAAATGAAAAAAGCAATGGAGTGTGTGAGAGAGCGAGAGTGTGTGTGAGAGAGAGACAGACAGTGAATATTTGTGCAAGCTCAGTTCCAGTGCTCCAAACCAATCCCTGGGCTCAGAATTCTTTAATTCAACGTGTATGTCTTTTGCCCCTGGTTCCAGCTGATAGAACTCAGGGTTCTAGTAAAAACACAACACACACACTAGATTCCCAAAAGCTTGATATCCACCCCCACCCCACCCTGGTGCTACAGGGCTTTGAACAGAGGCAGAGTCTGAATTCTGTATTTATTCAGTTGATATCCCATCTTTCCACCACACATGATGCTCAAAGCTCGACAGTTGCAAAGCAGTTTGGGGGAAGATAAAAAAAAGCAGATGAGATGAAAGGCACAATCCTATGCATGTTCAGATGGGAAAAAATCCTACTTCAAATCACCTTCAAATCAAATCACCCTGCCCCCTCTGCACTACACTGCACATAATACAGTCTATCTGTGCTCCCCACTCTCCGCTGGCGTGGCTGTTAAGTGGAGATCAGAAACTTCCAGTGTAGTTTAACTGCAGTTTAGCATGTTGCCCAAACCCTAAACTGTGGTTCATTTTAACTACGTGGAAACATTCAAACGTATCCCCTACACTCATCAATAGTGGATGGCTGCTTATTTAGATATATGGACTGCTTGTATTAATGTAGGTATTTGAAACAGAAGCGTCAAATCCTTTCTTCTCCTCTGTATTTTCTTTCTTTAGTTAATGGTATTGTAAATGATTATTGTGCATGCATATGTCATGGTTTCATTTTTCTTTCTTCCGTTTCTCTTTTTTTCCTGTCATGGCTTCCCCCCCACCCCGCTTCTTTTTTGTTACTGTTATATTTGCAAACTAAAATAAAAAACAACAACTATGTGGAAACAAGATAGCTCCATAAACTATTATTTTGCTTCATCTCTCAACTATGGTTTAGCGTTATGTCTGAACCAGCCCAATCCATCTGGTATATTGAACTTTAAACATATTGATGGCACATCCTTTGTTTGACCAATGTAAGTGCTTTTGGATTGGTAATGGTTTTGCATTCATAATTCAGAACTATCGGCTTGCTCGGTGCATTTTAAGTTTCATGTTTCGTACAGTATCTTTTCCTCGTCATTTCCTTGTGATCTTATTCTGTGGCGGTGATGGCAGTGAAGAAATCTGCTTCTCTGCCACCATTGCATCTGGTCAGTGCCGTCCAACAGAGCTCTTTCATGTGGTTAAAGGCCTCTTGGGCGTAGACCTTGGAACACAAGAACTCGAACCCTCAAAGGCCCGCTGTGAACAATCTGCCAGACACTTTGCAAATAAAATCACTCGTATTCATGCTGACTTGGATGCTATTGTTTTGACAGAGTCTGATCTGGACGGGGCTGGTGCACCATCTAGTCATGTTATGGATACCTTTCAGCTTGTGCAACTGGAGGATGTGGACAAACTACTTGGAAGACTGAGGCCCACTACTTGCCCTTTAGATCCTTGCCCATCCTGGCATGTGAAATCTGCCAGAGCTGGGCTGGATATCTGGACGTTAGAGGTGGTAAATGCCTCCTTGAAGGACAGAGAGGTCCCCGCAGCTTTGAAAGAGGTGTGGTGAGACCCTTACTGAAGAAACCAAGTTTAGATCCCATGGTTCCAGATAAGAACTCCAAGCCTCAGAACTCCAAGCCGTTTTGGATGAACGTGATTACTTAGATCCATTCCAATAAGGTTTCAGGCCTGGTTATGGGATGGAAACAGCCTTGGTCGCCCTGGTTGATGACTTATGGTGGGGAATGGATTGGGGGAGTGCAACTCTGTTGGTTCTTCTGGACCTCTCAGCGGCTTTTATTTATTTATTTATTTATTTATTGCATTTATACCCCGCCTTTCTCCCTCTCGCAAGGAACTCAAGGCGGCTTACATTATCCTCCTCCTCACCGTTGTATCCTCACAACAACAACCCTGTGAGGTAGGTTGGGCTGAGAGTCTGTGACTGGCCCAAAGTCACCCAGTGAGCTTCCATGGCCAAGTGGGGACTAGAACCCGGATCTCCCGGCTCCCAGTCCGTCACTCTCACCACTAAACTACACTGGCTTTTGATACCATCGACCATGGTATCCTTCTGGATTATTTATCTGAATTGGGCTTGGGAGGCACAACTTTAAAGTGGTTTCCATCCTTTCTGGAGGAGCGGTCTCAGAAGGTGCTGCTGGTGGACTTCGATTCCACCCCATGGCCATTAGCCTGTGGGGTGCCACAAGGTTCTCTCTTGTCCCCCATGCTTTTTAACATCTACATGAAACTTCTGGGGGAAGTCATCAGGAGGTTTGGGCTGAAATGTCATCAGTATGCGGATGATACTCAGCTCTACCTCTCCTTTCCATCTGCACATCCCAGGGAGGCTGTGGAGCTCTTGAACCAGTGTCTGGAGGCTATTTTGAGATGGATGAGGGCGAACAAGCTGAAACTTAATCCAGACAAGACAGAGGTACTGTGGGTTGGGAAACCAGCTACTTTGGATGGAGATTTACCACTGGCCTTAGATGGGGTTGCACTCCCCCTGAAAGACCAAGTGCACAGCCTGGGAGTCCTCCTGGACCCTGAGCTAACTGGGGAAGCCCAGATGGCTGTGGTGTCCAGGAGTGCTTTTTACCAGCTTAGGCTGGCACGCCAGCTGCGGCCCTATCTGGAGAGGACAGACCTTGCCTCAGTTATCCAAGCACTAGTCACACCCAGGCTGGACTACTGTAATGAGCTATATGTGGGGCTGCCTTTGAAGACGGTTCAGAAACTCTCCCTTGTGCAGAGTGCAGCCACCCAAGTATTGGTGGGGGCGAGGCGATTTGATCACAAAATGCCTATACTGCACCGGCTGCACTGGTTATCAGTGCATTTCTGAGCCCAATTTAAAGTGCTGGTTTTGACCTTTAAAGCCTTAACCCATTTGGGACCAAGTTACCTGAAGGACCGCCTTCACCCATATCAGCCTGCCCACACTTTAAGGTCAGAAAGGGAGGTCCTTCACACTTGCACACCCATGAGAGTAGTCAGGTGGGACATCACACGAAAGAGGGCCTTCTCTGCAGGGGCCCCACACCTTTCGAACTAGCTGCAATCGGAGGTCTGCCATGCTCCATCACTGCAGACTTTTAAGAAGGCTTGAAAACATATTATTTTACCTTGGCCTTCTCTTGATATGACTGCTATTTTTGCTGTTACTGCTGTTAACGTTGTTGCTGGTTTTATTGTTGTTTTTATGTTTTTGTCATTTTTAATATTTTAACTATTTTTATGTATTTTACTGTTGTAAGCCACCTTGGGAGGGCTTCTGCCCTGAAAGGCGGCCAATAAATATTTTAAATAAATATTTGGGCAATATTTTCTATAAAACTTAAGAGAGCAATCCTATGGTTGTGTAATACTTAGACAGCAATCCTTAAGAGACCATGGGACTGCTCGTAAAAACCTTCCGAAGTCAGAGACAGGGGAGTTGGAGATACCCCAACCCCTTGCAGGCAGTGTCGAGAGAACCATGCCAGCTGCATCTCGGAGATCGGAAACTCAACCTTACAGTGGGGGAAAAGGGGGAGTTCTGGTGGGTGGAGAGGGGAGGAGACTGGAGAGGCCACGATATGAGTTATTCTGAGCATCTTCCAGCCTCCTTCCCTACCCCTCCAAAGCGCTGTTCCTAGATGGGCTAAAAAGCCCATCTAGCGAAATCGGGAGGGCGGGGAGGCGAAGATCACCTCCGCTGCTCTTTCCACCCTGCCTTGGATGGTCGGATGCCTCTAAGTTCGGGGACTCGATGGTCTTATAGGCCCCTTCCAACCCTATTCTATGATTCCATGACTTCCTATCACTGAGGGAGCAATCAATTTGCACTGTTAGATACTATTCTTGCGAGCCAAGCACCTAAATTTAATAATCTGGCTTTTTGTGATCAAATGCCTTTTAGGAATAAAGTTCTGCCGTTCGGGGGCAGGATGAAGAGGGATCATATTTTTATTATCAGCATTGTGCTTCTCTTCATAAATTAAAAAGAACAAGCGCATATTGCTCATTCACACTTAATGAGCAATCCTATGCATGTTTAGACAGAACAAAGTCCTAAAACTCCCAGCATGCCCTGGCCACGCTCCCCATGCTGGGAGTTGTAGGTTTTCCTATCTAAACAAGCATAGGATTGTGCCCTAAATACTTGCTTTTTCCAGCCTTCTGCACACTGCAGCACAAACCTGGCTTCTTCTGGAAGGCCCCTTCCACATGCCAGGGTGGTGGAGGAGGAGGAGGGGGAAGACAGAGGGAGGCTTGGCCAAGCAGCTAGTCATAGACACCCCAATTGGACCTGACCATTGCAGCGCCCCAGGCCATCTGGGAGGGCCAGCAGGCCAGGACAGAGGACAAGCCCCCTGGGGGAGCCACTGCTTCCAAGCCCATTCATAGGTTTGGTTTAGTGCCTAAACCCCACTCACCAGGTTTCTTAAGGGGCTTGCGACCATCATGCCCCCTCTGGAGGACTCTTCTTCAGGGACAACCTGGAGGCCCCCCAAGACAAATAACGCGGAGGAGCGGCCTGCAGCTACTGACCTTGAGGGAGACCAGGTGGATCCTAGCCCCAGGGAGCGAAGGCGTCAAAATCAGGGTTGGATAAATTGTGGTCCTCCTGATGTTTTGGCCTACAATTCCCATCAGCCCTAACCAGCACAGCCAATGGTGAGGGATGACGGGAGTTGTAGGCCAAAACATCTGGACAGCCACAAGTTGGCCACCTGTGGCCTAAAGGTTCAGGCTTATCCAGTGGCCAGGCAAAGAACTGCCCGCCTGAGGACTCAGAACTCCTCGTGAGTAAAGGTATACTTGTGAGCAAGGCTCTGCCAGCTAGTACACCACTCTACAGGTAGCACTGAGGACCTGCAGTCGTGCTCTGGGTGGGCCTCTGAAGGCTTAGGGTCGTCATGTGTGCACCAGCCTTGCATTTACCTGACCGCCTAGCTCTTCTCTGGAACGCCCTGTGTTTGGACTGCCCACTGACCCCGACTAATTCTCTGGAGCTCTGCCCCACGCCACAATGAGCAGGACAGCTGCTGGGGAACTGCACGGGCCAGGCTCTTCCAGAATCCCGCCTCTGTGTCCTCACTGCAGCTGAACCCTTTGGCCATCACCTACCTTGCACCTGTGCGTTCAGCTTCTCCAGATCCTCCTCCGTCATGTGAGAGAACCTGCAGTTGGAGCCAAAATCGCACTGGCCTGCAAGGAATCCAAACAGAGGCATATCAAGTAGAGGGCGCCCAAGAGGCCACGGAAGTCTCAATCAATCACTCAATCCATCAGTCAGAATCAGCACCCTTAACAGGGCACAACAAGCACGACCACAGAAGAATGCCTCCGATATAGACTCTGGAACCACCAGCAGAGTCTTAAAAAGAGATATATTCTTTTAAAATATAGCAAGTTTCTAGGCCTCGTGGAGATATGAGAGAGTGGTGGTAGAAAGAGAAGTTGAAACTTATGTGGGCAGTTTCTATAGCATGCTAACAAAAAGTCTAAGGATCTGGAAGATGGGGCTTCTTTATTCAACATAGAGCTGAATCCCCTTGGCCCTCTTTGCTTATTGCCCCAGAACATCCCGAGCCACCTTCCCCAGTTTGCAGTAAAGAATAAGCAGGAAGTTTAGTATTTTGCATCTGCCATTCAACCCCTTGCTCAAAAACTGTAGATGGTGCAGAATGAACTTGCCAGGCTATGGATGAGGGCCTGTAACGCTGACCGTGGCATATTTTCAGCATGAAAAACCACTATTACTGTTTCATTTGCACTGGCTCCCTGGTGTGTTTCTCGGCCCGGTCAAAGAGCTGGTTATCACCTTTAAAGCCCTGAACAGCTTGAGTCCAGGTTTAACAGAGCAGGGCTTCCCCAACCTAGTGCCCTCCAGAAGGGGTGGACTACCACTCCCATCCACCTTAGCCAGGATGACTGTGGATGATGGTAGTTGTAGTCAAACACCTCTAGGGGGTGCCAGGTTAGAGAAGGCTGTTCTACACTTCAGTTCTATATTCAAGTATTATGGGTTAGATGTAAAAGCTTCTCCGATTCAGCGAAGGCTCCTGTTAGCGGGGGAGTGGAGATTTCTGCTGATTTCCCCCTCCTGCCTGGAGGGTCCGCCAACCCTCTGGAGCAGAATTTCAGGTGGCGCAAGGGGAGGGAGGGAAATCTGCAAATATTGCCTCTCCCGCCACGCCACGTCCACGCCACGCGAACTGCACTCCCAGGATTTTTGGATCCAACCCACATAAGCTTATTTGAATAAGGCAAATTAAGTACAGATTAAAGGACATGGTAACGGTGGCTGCTTTGGTGGCTCTAAGCGGGGATAAGATAAATCCACAGAAGGGGTGCAGAAATCATTCATCTTTCTTATTGGCCACGCTGGCCAAACAGAACCTCCAGGCCAGCGTGGTGCAGTGGTTAGAGTGTTGGACTGGGAGTTGGGAGGTCCAGGTTCTAGTTCCCACTCGGCCACGAAGGTTACAGAGTGACTTTGGGCCAGTCACTGACCCTCAGCCTAGCCTACCTCACAGGGTTGTGGTGAGGACAAAATGGAGAGGAGGAGGACCAGGTAAGCTGCCTTGGCTTCCTTGCCAGAGGAAAAAAGGCAGGATATGAATGGAATAATAAGAGTAAATAAAAAATTCAGAGGCAGTACACCTGTGAATGCCAGTGGCTGTGGGACAACAGCAAGGGGAGCCACTGGGAGGCTTCTGGTTTGTGGGGCGGGGAAGACGATGACAGAGAAAGCATACCTGTTTGCAGGAATTTCCGGCACGGCTTCTTGCTCTGCTCTTCGTGCAGGACAGCTGCAGCATCTATGAAAGACAAAGGACCACAAGAGACGGAGAACGCGGTTGTTTCATGGGAGGTTCCTTTGGACCATGTCCTGACCTCTCTGAAGCCCTTCACCACTTAGCCTGCCATCTTCTACTCGCCTGGGAGCAAGTCCCATTGAACTCAGTGGGGCTTATTTCCAAGCAGACCTGCACAGGTTTGCACTGTTAGCCACTGCACAATATGAGCTCTCTTGAATACACTCCCCAAACCAAGAAGTTAACTGGGTGTTTTTTTAACCAGTCAGTAGAGCCTTCACCTTGAGTTGTCACACTAGATTGCTGCAAAGTTATAGTTAAATTACTAGACTGTGTAGTTCACTCTCAGCCAACCTGGTGCCCTCCAGATGTTGTGGAGTTCAACTCCCATCAGCCCCAGCTGACATGGCCAATGGTCAGGAATTCTAGGAGTTGTAGTCCAAAACATTGTAAGGGGGAGGGGGCAAGGTTGGGGGAGGGGGCAAGGTTGGGGGAGGGGGCAAGGTTGGGGGAGGGGGCAAGGTTGGGGGAGGGTATGCTAAGCCTTTGAGATAGGACGGAAAGAAATCTCAACAAAACCAGCAGACCCAGCCTTCCTCATTCTGATACCTTGCAGATGTGTTGGACTACAACTCCCAGAATCCCCCAGCTGGGGGAGGGGAAGGCTGATGAAACCTAATAAAATTATCAAGTACTGATAATTTCTCGGTGGCTGCCCCAAGGCTCTGGAACCCCCTTCCCAGGGAGGTGAGAGTGGCACCCTCCTTGATATGCTTTCGTAGGCATGAAAACATTTTTTTGTTCCAGCAGGCCTTTGGGGATAACTAGTCTGGACCTGTAAAAATATGACGTATGGATACTATTTTTGTTGTCTTTTAATGTTTTGATATTTTTACAATTTTAATATTGATGATTTAATTATATTTCTAATTTTTGTACACTTGTATTTATATTTCTATTTATAGGTTTAAATTGTATAAGTTTTAACATTGTGAGGCCGCCTTGAGTCCCAATATTGGGAAAAAGACGGGATGTTTAATAATAATAATAATAATAATAATAATAATAATACTGCTGCAGGCACGGCTTTGTGATGGGTATTCCCACCTGTACAGCACTTGGCACATGCTGTAAAATAATAAGTGGATAAGAGTGTGAAGCAGGAGAGGATGTCCCAGGTTCAAATCTTGCCAAGTGGCCTTGAGCACACCTCTGATCCTTCACCTGCAATGTGGAGGTACTAATACTGGCCTACTCACAGGATTGTTGTGAACATAACCGAGATAATGCCTGCACAATGCTTTGAACACTTGAAATGCCCTCTATAAACCCTATCTAGTCTTATTATTAATCAATGATGCTGACATCCACTAACTATGCTAACTGCATGCTACTGTTATACAAGTTGGAAATATTTTCAGTGAGTTGGAAATATTTTCAGTGAGTTGCGGTAGCCAACATTTCTGGTAAGGGGGCCTAAAAAGGGGCTGGGGGTGGCAGAACAGACCAACCACAGATGCAGAAGCCAACTATATTTTAAAAGTTATTTATTTATATTCATGTTGTTGTTGTTCAGTCATTAAGTCGTGTCCGACTCTTTGTGACCCCATGGACCATAGCACACCAGGCCTTCCTGTCCTGCGCTCTCTCCTGGAGCATGCTCAAGTTCATATTCATTGCATTGGTGATGCTACCTAGCCATCTCATCCTCTGCCGTCCCCTTCTCCTTTTGCCTTCATTCATTTATATTCATATATTATATGAAATATTAGTTTTTTGAAAAAAATAAAAATCAGGGTCTCATGCTTATCAGTCATCCACTGCCTTAGAATTCATTGGTGGGAACAAGTTTGCTTTGTGGTGAGCAGGTGGGTGGAAAGAATTCTGCCTCTGCAATTTTCCTTATATCTCCAGAAGGAAAAGTTCTAGGGATTTTCATTTTTTAAAAGCAAGAAAAGATTCATGGAGGGGGCCTGCAATGTTCCTGAAGGGGTGAAGGTTGTTATAGCAACCCCCACCCAATGGCAACGGCCCTGGTTGCTGCGTTCCGTTTATGAAGGACGGATCAGCTGGTCACGTGGATGGAGGTGATACAGGGAATCCAGTGCCATGCACAGCCCCTCAAAAACATCAGCGGCCATTCCATCCATGGAGAAGAGGGAGGGTCAGGAAGCAGGGCCGCTCCATCAGCTCAGCTGAAAGACCAGCCATTTTTGGATTTGAGCTGCTCTGTTCCAGCTGGATGTGATAAAAAGACCCAACAACGTCTGTCTGCATTACAGCTGGTCTCTAGAAGAACTGTACAATGGTTGAGAATTGGTGCCTGAGTTTTCTTGTGTTCCTTTTCCCTCCCCATCCCTTTTTCCTTTTGTGTGACTTTTTAGACTGTAAGCTAAAGGGCAAAGCCTGTCTTGTTCTTATTCATAGGTAAGCCACCCTGGGAGCCTTTCCAGATGAAAAGCAGGGTATAAATGCCTGAAATAAAGAAATAAGTCCCTCCCTCCACTGCCCTTTGCTGAGTCCAAGGAAGGGAAACCGCCTCCTACCTCGAAACAGATCATACCAGACCTTCTTAGCCCTGAGGTGCTGGACCCCGTTCAGGTGCTTCTTCCGGTTGTGGAGGTTGTCCTGGAAAGAGCGGTTGCAGTAGTCGCAGAAGTAGCGCTTCCCCATTTAGACACCTCTGAAGGAAGCCTCCTGGAGGAAGATCAAATACCATTTTTCCACTCTTAAGGAAATGTCCAAGGCAGATTAAGTAGGTGAGAAATTTATGAAAGCATGTCACGGCCATGGGAGAGCCAGACAAAACTGTGTCTCTCCAAAAAAAGAAAAAGAAAACAGGGTGCATTTATACAGACTGAAAGTTGGAGAACAAAGAAAACACACTACGCATGCTCGGAAACCGATTAGTACTCAGCAACAGTCTTCTTATCTTTAGGGATGAGTTACTTTGGTGGATAGGAATTTCCCGCTTATGAAACAGATCATACACGAGTAAGTTGCAATTACCTTCTCATGGGTGCGCGCGCGCGTGCGTACACACACACACACACACACTCTCTCTCTCTCAGTGCCATCAGGCATCTTGGTTGGTTGCTTGAAGCAAACGACTCAAGAGGCTTAGTCAGGCCTACCTTCACACCACACAATTCTAAAAATCACAACTCAAAAGTCCCCCCACCCCCAACTGCATGGTCACTCATGCTCATGGCTGTTCATGGCATAGGATTTCCATTTATTTCACACACAGCTGTTGCAATGGCACGGATGTCACTGTGAATACAGGCCCAAATGCTGTTTTTGGTAGAAAGGCAGGATATAGATTTAATAGATGCATAAAATACAGCCACAATTGTACATTCACTGAACATGTATGTGTAGGATGACCAGATGAAAAAGAGGACAGGATCCCACAAACATGTAATCGTTGTGCTAAAGTGGGAACATCAGCAGATAACACACGTAAATACTCAAGGAGGCATCTAAGTGGCTACTGGCCGGATAGCCCATGGCAAGGAAGAATAGCATCCTGCCGAACAGGCAAAAAGCATTTACACATTAGAACCACCACGCCCACTCTCACCACCACACCACGCTGGTTGTTGTTGTTAATAATAATAATAATAGTTATCGTTATTATTATTTCATTTCTATACTATCCAATAGCCAAAGCTCTCTGGATGATTCACAAAGAATACATATCATACTGCAAGATAGTAAAAACATAATATAAAATCTCTAACATAAAAAAATTAAGACAATTTAAACAGCTGAAACATTTACAAACCAGACCTGATAAAAACTGACAAAAATGCCCCACCATATGCCATCAAACGCCTGGGAGAAGAGGATAGTCCTAACCTGATGCCACAAAGGTGGCAGCATTGGTGCCAGGCGGGCCTCAGTGGGGTGATCATTCCAAAATCGGGGGGCCACCACCGAGAAGGCCCTCTCCCTTGCTGCCACCTTCTAAGCCTCCCTCAGAGGAGGCCCTTGGAGGAAGGCCTCTAATGTTGGTCGTAATGTCCAGGTAGGTTCAGGTGGGTTATAACGCAGCTTCCTATGTCGATGATGGTTCTGGGCACCCTTCACCCTACCCAGCAATGAGAAAGCACCCAGCCCAGAAACCCACTCACCTTCTTCCACAGATGCTACATCACCTGTACAGAGCCTCACACACCTGGTACTGGCAGACAAACCCCACGGCCTGGATTTCCACCCAGTTTCCTCCTCTTCCTTTCAGCCAACTGGGAACTCTAGCGTGGCGTGGCTTGAGAACGAGAACTAGGAGATCTCAGGAGAGACTACGACTCCCAGATGCCTCGGCGCTCAACGGTCACCTGAACGCGAAGGAGGCGTGGTGCGGCTTGGGAAATGTAGTCTGCTTATCTGAAAGCCCAAGGACTGGTTGAGGAAATGTGACTCCAAAACCCATAATTCTGCGCGAGAAAAGACTTCGTGGCCCATGATGCTTTGCGCCACGGATATATAAGACTGGAATGCGCATGCGTAGTACCGAAAGGCTACTGAAAATGGCGTTTGGTCAGCAGGTTTATAACATGCTATTCCGGCGGACCTCCACTTTCGCCCTCACGATTGTGGTGTGCGCCTTGGTCTTCGAGCGGGCCTTCGACCAAGGTGCGGACGCCCTTTACGAGCACCTCAACAAGGGGGTAAGTCGGTCCGGGTGAGCTCGCAGGCCCGAGCCGGGGACTTGCGTAAAACGGAGCGGCGTCGGCTGAAGGTCAAGTGGGGCCTTGACGTACGCGAGGCCCCGGCTTCGGCCTTCCGCGCTTCTTACAGAGCAGGTTTCCATCTGCATCGATTAACAGAGGCTCGGTATTTCTCCGTGTGAATTGCGGCTTTCTCGAAGGTAGCAGGGAAAAATCTCTAAAACGGCGTTCTCTATCAGGCTTTGACGGATTTGCAGCCCCGCCTTGTGTTTACTCAGGAATAAGTTCTGCTGAGTTCAGCGGCGCTTACGCTCAAATAAATGCGCATAGGATGGCGGCCTCCGGGCTGGTCTGTAAGCCACGGGCACAAGAGTGTGTCAGTGCAGAGCAGCTATTTGATAGCGCCTGGTTTCCGTGCTAACTGGTGCTTGAATTAAATTCACGATTTCATTCTTAAGCGTATATGAAAGGGAGCGACCATTTTCCGACCATCTGGATTGTCGGTGCCTGGTAGTGTAATCGCAGGGCATTAATTAGTATCCAACATTAAACTTTTCAGAGAGGTAGCTGTGCTAGTCTTTTAAACCAAACATAGAAATAATTACGTATCAATAAAGACTAACAAATGTAGTATGGCATTGGCTTTGTGGATTATAGTGCGCTTCATCAAATGCGTGAAACGTTATCCTGCATTACCATCTGTGTATATTTGCCTCTAACCACTTCATGTATCTGATGAAGGATCTTGTCAACAAAAACTCCCCAGTGTGGTGTAGTGGTTAAGAGTATTGGACTGGGACTTGGGAGACCCGGGTTCTGTCCCTGCATAGTCATGAAGGAAACTTGGTCACTTTAGGCTGAGAGTCAGTGACTGGACCAATCTACCTCATGGGGTTGTTATGAAGATAAAATGGAAAAGAGGCTAATGTGTGCTGCCTTGGATTCCTTACAAGAGAAAAAGCCAGGAGCTAAATGTAATAAACAAATATGACATATTTTGTTATAAATATTATTTATGTTATTATAAATATTAAATATGTTATAAATAAATAAACAGTATTAGGCATGGTTTAAATGCCATCATCAGGCATTATCATGGCTGAGCCGCAGGGAGTGAACAGGCTGCCTCCTGTGTGCTTGTCACTTATGCTTTCAGTTAACCTGTTCTTGGGTTGTTATCATGATGTCCAAACCTGGAAACTCTGGGTTTAGTGGCTAAGTAACCCAGAGTTAACCCATGGTTTGTTTGGGGGTTAACCCTGGGATGTTCTTGGGTATGTTGCTGTTCTTCCACATCCCTGATCTAGGGATCTCATTGCCTCTTCGTGGTCTGAGAGTACAGTTGTCATATTTTCTATTTACTACTAATTCCACATCTACTTGGGACACATTTCTCAGAGGAGTGGCTCATTTGTAGAGCACATACTTTGCATGCAGAAGGTCCCAAGTTCAATCCCCAGCATATCCAGATATCTCCAGGTAGGGCAGGAAAAACTCCTCTCTGAAACCCTGGAGAGCTACTGCATGCAGAAGGTTAGAGGTTCAATCCTCAGCACCTCCAGGTAGGGCTTGAAATATTCCTGCCTGAAAGCCTGGGGAGCCGCAGCCAGTCAGTATTGACAATACAGGGCTAGATGGACCATGGGGCTGACTCATTATAAGGCCGCTTCCTGTGTCCTATGTTCTTGCATTATGGTCTGTTGTGGGGAAGAGAATAAGGGTCCATGCCCTTGAGAGAGCCATACAACACAACTACTGCTGCCATCCAAACTACTACTCCTTCAACAGGTTTCCCTCTTGCTGCCCTGTATACTTGGGGTTGCATCTCAGAACACCTGTGTGATATCACATCCCTTACTTCCCTCAAATCCCCCCTCAAAACCCACCTTCTCTGTAAAATGTTTGGTACAGCCCCCTAGTTCCCATTCTTCCAGTTTTATCAGCCTCTACCTCCTTGCCCTTCTGTCTCTCAAATTGTAAGTTCCTCAGGGCAGGGATCTGTCATCTTCTAATCTGTGGAACACAGTGCATATTTATGGTGCTGTTTAAATAATAATGAAGATACTGTATTGCTGAAGTTAGAATCAACTCCAGGGAAGAGGCTTGCTTATGAGTGGGTTTTGTTTTTGCTGCTGGAATATAACTAGGGCAGGTATCAGTAGGTCTGTTTACTCCCAATAGGTTTATGCTCTTTGGGGGAATCGGGGAGACCACAACATTGAATTTGAGGCAAAGACAGAACGTTGGAAAGTCAAAACATGGATAGAAGAGCCAGTTGACATGCAAACAGTGTAGCAGTATGAATAAAACAAGGTGGTGTGGATTTCATTTAGGCCCTAAATACACTTGCTAGGGAGTAAGTCACATTCAATTCAGTAGAGCTTACTTACAAATAAATGTGTTTAGGATTATATGGTAAAGGTGATGCAGACATGCATCCTGTTGCCTCTGTTCTTGTCATTTTTTGTCTGAAATTATTTTGAGTAGTACTGTGATGCTTTGCAAAATATGCCCCAGCAGTCCTGGGGGCACTATCTGGTGGTCACTGCTGGGTTGTAATATCCTGTTCAGCTACAAGCAGACATTCCTGAGGCTCTTGCATAATGTAGTGTTCCTCTGTCTCTTACTATGCAGAAACTGTGGAAGCATATCAAGCACAAGTATGAGAAGGATGAAGAGTGAAACACAGATGCTTGATTCCTGCAAGACCTTTCTTTGATCTTCACTTCAAGCCCTTCCTGACTACCAGCTGTTAAAGAAGCAAGTGTTCATCCATATGTATCAGTTCGAGCCAGAGTGCAACCTCTCAGGGGTGACAGAAAAGCTACCTGGACTCATGGACTTGTGCTGAAATGTAGTTTAATAAAATACATTCTCAGATATGTACATTCTGTACTGTGGATCTTCCATTAATTTTCTCTGAGCTGGTTTTGGTGTAATCTGAAACAAATTTTATTTCCAGGAGAAAGCAGCATGCCAGTCTATGCATGCTGGGAACTAGAAATCTGGAGGCATTTCTAGGCTTTAGCCTATTTTGGTATCAGTCTTGTAAATGTTCATTTATTGCTTTAGTCCAATGTTCAGGCAACAGCGAAAGCCTCAAATAGGTGGTGTGGCAAGTAGAACTTGTAACAAAATATTGCAGTCCATCCTCACCTCCTGAGGAGAGTGCTTCTGCTCAAGATGCCTGCCAGCCATAGCATATGCTGCCAAAAGGCGTAAATGGGGCATTTTAGCTCCCCCCCCGAGTGTCTGTTTTTCTCTTCCCACTGGCAAGTCAACACTCAGCAGTTACTGAGCATACTAAGTTCTCTTGGGCTGTCCTTTGCTTCCTTTTGTTTCTCAGTGGTCCTCTTCCAGTTCCATTTCTGTTGGTACTCACCACCTGAGTTCACTATTGGAGTGATTATACTTGAACAAATGCTTCATTCACTAGCCTCAACTTTGAATCATTAACTGGGCAAACCATTAAGAGCCACCTGTGTTCAGTCAGTCTTGGTACTCTGCCTTGGTGCTCTCATTTTCTGAAACATGTTTTGTGGGTGTGCGTCTGATACTGCACTCAGGTCCTGCTTGAGCATTTCCCACAGGCAGCTGGTTGGCCATTCTGTGAACAGAATGTTGCACTAGATGGACCCTTACTCTGATCCAGCATGGCTGGAGTGCAACAGCATCCTCCCACCCATATTCCCCAGCAACTGGTGTACATAGGCAAACTGCCTCTGATACTAGAGGTAGCATGTAGCCAGTAGGAGAAAAGGATACCTGTGGGGAAGGCATACCGTTAAGTCTTTAAAAACAAATTGTGGATGAAATTGAGAATCTTTTCCCAGTGGCTAAAGGCACTACTTTAATTTTCATTAGACCAGTCCACCAGGGATAGAAGGGCAGGCCAAAATGGCTGCACTACTTCTGCTATTCTAAGGTTTAGTTTTGGACAGGGTGCCCCCTCCCCCATGGTAAGCAGAAGCTACACTTGCCACTCCTGTGGCCACTGGCAACCTAGCTGGGCTTCCCCTGTGGCTTCTGTGGCTGTGCCAGCCACACAGACTAGGCATTTGCTTTGTGATCAAACGAAACCCAAGTCAACATCCTGAACACCAACTCCAGTGCAGATGGAGAAAAGTAGACCCTCTAATTTCCTAGATCTATAAGGGTGCAAGCGGCACAGCAGTGAAGTAGGTAGCCCTGTATTAATTTATTCCTGCATTGACAGGTACGGGGAGATGGCATTCTTGGTTCTACGTCAGCAATCTGCCTAACAGAAAAGCAAACACAAAGATGTCTTAAGTCCCATCCCCCCTCCTCCTAACTTGTTACTGATATGTCAGGATGGGCTGCTTTCCATACTGCAGTATTATGATAGAAAAACCCATTACGTCCCAAATTTAAGTGTCTGCTGGCGCACTTCACTGAAGTGTCTCAAAACTTGGCATTATACCCTCGTCTTGGTGGTTACATTAGGTAGGGCTCATTGCCACAGAACAAATCCAATTGACAGACTCGGATTTTATTCCTTAAGAGAACTTCAGTGCAAAGCTTTCAACACCTCAGTGCTCCTAGGGCAGTGTCTGGCATCAGCTGGCATGCTCTCCGGCAGGCACTGTCAGGTACCAGCTGCTATCGCCCTGCTACTGGCTGACACATTTCTGTGGGTGTGTCTACCTGTCTAGTATCATAAGAGACCAGTGATGGCTGGGGGTTCAGCGGCCACTGCAGGGATTCTTGTTGGTTCAAGAGAGGCAGCAAAGGGTTGCTGCTCTATGGTCTGTCCCCAGCCCATTTAATGGACTGGAAGAAGTACACAGATGGAGTGCAAACCCAGGAAAGCGAAGGGGGAAGACGGCTGAAAATGACAGTTTATGATGGAATAACCTGGGACTTTGGGATGAGAGGCGGGAAAAGTGGGTTCAGCCTTTAAATCTGCTTTTTCCCTTACCTCAAGGTTTGTTTTTTTGGGGAGGGGAAGAGAGAGAAAGATGCTGGACCCGGAACACAGGAAGCTCCCTTGTACTGAGTTAGACCACTGGTCTAACTAACCCAGTACTGTTGACACTGACTGGCAGCAGAAAGGTTTCAGGCAGAACTTTTTCCAGCCCCACTTGGAAATGCTGGGGATCAAACCTGGGACTTTCTGCAAGCAAAGCAGGTGCTCGGGGGCGGGGGGGGGAGTGGAACATATCCTATACCTCAGTTCTCCCTTCATCTTTTTTTGCAGCCATGCAGCCTTTGTTGCTTGAGCACGCTCCGGGAGAGAGCGCAGGACAGGAAGGCCTGGCGTGCTATGGTCCATGGGGTCACGAAGAGTCGGACACGACTGAACAACAACAAAGCCTTTGTTGGTCGGGGGTGAGTGGTTTTCCAGAAGGGTAGTTTCCTGTTAGAAGAAGACCTCTCCCCCATTTAGGCTCATGAGATGTATACACAGAATTGCCTATTATTGAAGGGGGGGGAATAGCAAATTCCATATACAGGCCACCTTCCTGCATTGAGCAGGGGGTTGGACTCAATGGCCTTGTAGGCCCCTTCCAACCCTACTACTATTCTATGATTCTATGGACTCTAGCTATCAGAACTGAAAAAGGGCAATTAACATAAGTAGTTGGAGAAGCCTCCCTGCAAGAAAAGTAACTGGGGCTTTTCAGCTTGGGGGGACGGAGCGGGGTGAGGAAAGTATGAGGTGCACAGGGGAAAATAATTTTCCTCCCTTCTCACCCCATGAAACCGATTTGCAATAGATTTACAACTGACAGAAGGAAGTACTTCAAACATATGGCAGATTAGCTTGTGGCATTCACTAATGCAAGACTGGATGATGGCCAGTAACTTAGTTTTGTTTAGACAAATGCATGGCAGACAGGCCTACCGCTACCTGGAACCTCTAGGTCAGGCTGTTGAACCAAGGGCCGAAATCAATGCCGGAGAAGCTCTCCGGTGCCAAAATACCAGCCTATTGTAGCTTAAAGCTCTTACTGCCAGTCACTAAGCCTTAGGCGAGAGGGCCGCGGTGGCTTAGTGGTTAAGATGCTGAACTGCAGACTGGAAGGTCGGCAGGACAGCAGTTCGAGACCCGAGTGCTGCATGACGGAGTGAGCTCCCGTCTTCAGTCCCAGCTCCTGCCAACCTAGCAGTTCGAAAGCAAGACATTGCAAGTAGATAAATAGGTACCGCTTCGGCGGGAAAGGCAACAGCGCTCCGTGCACCTCGGTGTTCAGTCACGCCGGCCACATGACCACGGAAGCGTCTTCGGCTTAGAAACGGGGATGAGCACCGCACCCTAGAGTCGGACACGACTGGTTGGGGACACCTTTACCTTTTTAAGCCTTAGGCGAGACATTTCAACCTTTTAGAATGGGAAAAAGAACTGCACAAAAATCAGGAAACCATCAAATGATCTGCGAATAGGGGATAGGGCACATCCCGGCCATCCGGGAATCCCAGAGGACCAGATGGGGGCTCCAGACCAGATGGGGGCTCAATACCCCTACTCTAAGCTCAAAGGCAGTGGAGATAAAACATTAGTGGTATAATCCTATACATATTTAGGCAGAACAAACGTCCTACAATTCCCTGGGAGTTCTACGACCTTTTTTCTGTCCAAACATGAACAAGATTTCACCTTAGGGCAGCCTTTCCCAACCTGGCACTCTTCATATGTGTTGGACTGCAACTGCCATCATCCCCAACCAACATGGCTAAGGATCATGCTTGCCAGTCATGGAGGCTGTAGTCCAGCACATCTGGAGGGCACTAGGTTGAGGAACGCTGCACTTGGAAATAACCATCCCTTTTGCACCCTGCTTGTGGGCTTCCCAGAGACCTGGTTGGTGGATTTCAGAAACAGACCGCTGGCTCTAAGGAATTGGGGCCGTTCTAGCGAGAGCACTGTGTTCTTATCAGGGCCGATGAGGAAGCTTTCTTGAGTGGGAATTAAGAAGTGCTTTGTCCAATCCCTATAAAAAATGCAACACAGAGCTGCAGCAGTTCTCTGTAATGAGATTCCCATGGCTACATGCAGATTCAGTCTGCCTAGGCAGATCTTCTCCATACACGGGAACCCTTCCCTTAAGGGATGAATGCTGTCTCTTGGGGCTAGGGCATTGCCCTGCGTGCCTCGGGGCTAAGAGGAACGGTGGCCCCCATCTCCACTTCGTCAGGATGGGATCATGCCTTTATTGCGCTTCCTGTCAGCCATGGCACGCCGGTTGTGGTTAGCCCTGGCCCCTTTGCTGGCTTCTTTCTTCCTGCGCTCCTGGACAGTGTCTCGGCTCTGGCCGCGTCCCTTGGCACTGCCCACAACAGCTGCAGAGTTGTCCGGCTTGTGCCTGCAGCAGACAAGAGGGAGCTTCCTTGTAAGTTCAACCAGGTTGACACAACAAATGCTTCTAGTCTGCCTTCTTCCCTCCCCCCTGCTCCCCCCCCTTTTCTTTTTATTGCAGGACAGATTCGGTAAAGTACAGATTTGGTCACCAGTGGTGATATGGTAATACTGAGAAATAAAATTGATAGGAAGGGCAACGACGGACGTATTGGAGGTGGCAGGGAGCCCAATAAACTAGAGCTTCTACAGAAGTTCTTCAGAACTTCCCCTTACCCTTTCCTCACGAGGAAGGTCATCCGTCTGGCCTCAGCTCTCTCCCTCAGCACTGCCGGGTCCTGCACAAAGTGGTCCTGCCACGGAATGGAAAGAACATTTGCTACAGACCAACCTGCACTCATCCAGAGGCCAGAGAAGGAGCAACCACAGAGATTGCTTCCCCCTTCCCCCACCGAAAGAACATCTGGCACCAGCTGTCAGTGGCCCTGGGGCTGCCCAGAAGTGCACTCTGCCCTCCACCAGATAAGGGGCTGCGTGCACACGTGCAAACTTAAAGGCAGGGAGGCCCTTCTGTCCGGATCAGATGACAATGCTATTATGCAACAGCCAGAACTGGTCCCTGGATTTGCTTGCTTTCCTCTTCCCTCATTCCTTCTTTTTTGATTTATTATTGATTTTATTTGAAGTATTTCTTAAGCTGCTCCTCAGGCCAACAGGCTCCTGGAGGGGCTGACATTTTTAATCAGTCAAGCAAGGCGGTCCCTGCCCACAGGCGTACAGCCTAAAAAGACATGACAGACCAGGAAAAAAGAATGCGATGGGGAAGAGGAAAGAAATAACTCTTTTAGTAGGGCTGGTGGAGCAGCCTCTCATCTCAGCCTGCTGGAATGGCTGCTGGCGGTACTTCTGAAATGAGGCTGAGTGCCAAAGGTTGGTCAGCCCTGCTGTATGCAGCGGCCTACTGTTATGTATTTTTTAACTGACGAGGAAACGAGTTTGAGCCTAGCCTTCAGGGTGTGGGGGAGGTCTTTGGCAGGGCTGCTGGAACGGCCCTGCTTTCGCTCAGCTCCATGTATCATGTCTATTCAACTGTGAGCCTGTGGGCAGAGACTATCTTACCTTTTAATCTCTATGTAGCATTAAGAAAATGTCATGGGCATTATAAGTGACAAATAAATATAGATTTTTGACATGGGGGGTGGTATCAAGCAAGTGACTCCCAACCCTATGTGAATTCTGAGGTAGTACAATTCTGCGGGAGGGCATCAGAAACTGCACCTTTCAACTTGTCAGGCGGCTACTATGAGGATAAAATGTGTTCAAAATGTACGGAGACCCAAGGTTGGAGCAGGAAAGAATTCTAAATCAACCCACAGTCACCTGAACCTGCCGCACAACCTGCTTGGCGCTGTCCGTACTCAAATGCACCGCGCTCATTTGTCCCAACAAGGGAAGAGTTCCCTATTCCAACTTCCTGTACTCTTGCTCAGAAACATCCCCAGCTGCCACCTGAAGTAGGTGTGATTGCCAAGAACATACAAAGCTCATTAACGCCAGAGCCACTGGTCTGTCTATCCTATAACCTATCCTGTATACTCTGATGCACAGCAACTCTCTAAGGACTCAGGCACAGTCTCTCTCAACCAGCAGGACAAGACTCTTTTAACTGGGAATGCCGGGACTGAACCCGGGACCTTCTGCATGCAACCAAAGGTTTATTATGGTCTGGATCCAGTTTTATGCTGGATCATCTGAGCTGATGGAAGTGGACTTCCCTGCCCACCCCTTCCCACAGCAGATCCTCCAGCCCCCTGAAAATGCTACACAGAGAGGCAGGAGACCCTGCTGAATGGGCTGAGTTCTGGTATGTGGGGGAGAGGGGATCACCAAAATTCAGGTTGAGGGACCCCCAAAACTCAGGCAGAGGGACCTTCCGCTAGGAGGGGCCTTCCTCGCAGAAGGCAGGTCCTAAATCCAAGCCCATGAGTGAAAATCCAGCACATTTGCACACCAAGGCCATTTCTTCTGTTCAGCCTTCCCACAACCAGTGCTGTGTCCAGATTTTCTGGGGAGTGAGGAGGCTTATTTATTACAATTCTCATTTGCCCACCCGTGAGAGCAGTCAGGTGGGTGATCACATGGGAGAGGGCCTTTTTTGCAGTGGCCCCACACCTTTGGAACAAGTTACCAGCAGAGGTTCGCCATGTTCTGTCATTGCAGGTTTTTAAGAAGGCCTCGAAAACATATTATTTTACCGTGGCCTTCTCCTGATATGACTACTGTTATTGCTGCTACTGCTTTTGCTATTTGTGCTAGTTTTATTGTTGGCTTTTAGTGTTGTTTTTACAGCTGTTTTACTGTCTTTATGTTTTATTGTTTTTAATATTTTAACTGTTTTTATGTATTTTAGTGCTGCCGTGACAGGTGGCTAATAAATAAATAAATATTTATATCCTGCTTTTCAAGATATAAATCCATTCAAGGTGGCTTACCAGGAATATAAAAACACACCCATCAAAACAAGCAGTACTAAAATACAACAATACACCAGGATCCTTCTCACAGGGCAGTTGGCAGTAGTAGCCCCTGTGGGCAGAGGGAGGAGACAATCCAGCTGGAGCAAGCTCCAAGGTGATCTTCACCTGCTTCCTCTCTCCTCTGACCTCGGTGCTCCCCTTCCCAAAATGGGTCCTCCTCCTCCTTGCCACCATCACCGCTGCCCATCTTCCCTTTGGGCCCAATGTGCAGCGGCACCCAGAGGGAGAGGAAAAGGCAAGTGTCGGCTGTTGCCGCCGCTTCCCACTTTTCGTCACTGCTCACACACTGAGAGGGGCCAGATGAACAGGCAGCAGTGGCAAAAAGGAGAAGGAGCAGAACCATGGATCTGGGAGGCTGACAGCGGCCCCCTTCTGTGCAGCAGGCCTCAGCAGGTGCCCAACCATACTGACCCCCTGGTGCCAGCCTTGCCCACGACGCAGCTCAGCCTCAACCAACTTGCTGGTAAAGAAGCCAGGATGTAAATTTATTAGCTGCTGCAAAGAAGTTATGAAGCAAAAAATACTAGAAAAGGGACAGGAAGCCCTGAACTGATAAAATGGCTTTCAGAAGTTTGGGACATTATTATTATGGGCAAATTAACTACCGTCGTTAAAACCAGACAGGGAAGAAATCAGAGAGCTGTCAGTGTTTATAGAGGGTTGGCAAACATTTACACACTATTGGAATACAAATAAACCTCAGGAGAATGTACATTCACAGCCTTTCTTCAGGTTATAAATGGAATATAAAAGAGAGTTAATATATGCTTTTGATGAGAATATGCTTATCATTTTCACACTCATCTGCATTCTTATATACAAACTATTTTAACTATTTTTAAAACCTGCTAGTTACCCTAGTATAGTCTTCCCCAACCTGGTGCCCTCCAGATGTCTTGGACTATAACTCCCATCATACCCAGCCAGCATGCCCTCCTTCCCCACCTCCCCACTCCAAGACCAGGCTGGGAAAGGCTACTTTAAACTAAGGCAGTATTAATGATGTAGAGCAGCTATGCAGTGATTAATCGTGCTCTCCTGCTCCAGACTTGAGAGTTGTCAGCTTTCTGACATGCCCAGCCAGACACCAGGGCCCAGGGGGACATTCACACTGCAGCCTCCCAAAGCTGCTGTCTCACCCCCTGGAAATGGGGGCCGACAGCAGCAGAGGCACGTTCTGCAAGAGGACACTCTTTCTTGACTGCCTGTCTGTACAGCCGCCATGGACGGAAGCACAGGAACCCCAAGGGACGGAAAATATATAGCATCTTGAAACAAAAGAGGGCACTGGAATGGGGCGCAGCAACCCCACCAGCTGGCCCTGTCCTACATGGCCCAGAGCATCCACTGCACCCCACTGTCTCTGGCTAGCTATTGCCCCGATGATGGCTAAGGGAGCCCTCCAGGAGGTATGCCAGTTTGGTCCCACACAGCCAGCCTCCCTGTTGCTTCTCCCTGGCAAATTGGGGGCAGAGCCAGCTATGTAGGGGGAGCTTTGTGAAGGAAGGGGAAGGGGCCCATCTTCCTCATGCCCAAAGCCAGGAGCCTGAGAAAGGGATAGCCCTCCACAAGGAGGGAAGGGCTCCCAAGTAACACAACTCCGGGCTCACCCCTTCCAGCTGTTTCTTTTCATTTACGTTCCTTTCTATTTCTTGGTGTGACCCCTTTCTTCTCATCCCCTCCTGAAACTAAGCCCAAGTCCATGTAACTGAACACCTTCTCTTCCGCCAGTTACCCTCGCCTCCGTCATCTTCCTCCCCTCCCTCCATTCCCTTCTCCAGGTTGGATTTAAGACTGTAAGCTCCTGAGGGCGGGGACTCGCCTTCTCCTCGCTGCTCCGCCAAGTGCCACGCACATCGGCGTCACTCCATACTCATGAAATGAAGAGCAGGAATTCCCCTTAGCCCCGGGGACTGCAGAGGCCTCCACAGTCTGCCGTATGGGTATGGTCCCAAAGAACAGTAATGCAGACATACACTCCCTTCTGGCCCCCTTGTGATTTGGGTCCGCAACTGCTCTGGGACACTCACCTTTATCGCCTCCTTCTCATCCACCTCCTCCTCCTCTTCCTCCTCCTCCTCCTCCTCCACCTGCTCTTTCGACCTCAGGACCTGAGGGATGGTAAATGGCCTAAGGAGAGTGGGAAAGACAAAGAGCCTTAGAGGCGCAGCCTATAGGCCTCAATGCCTCCAGAAGACAGCCTTGTCTGAGGACGTGCCTTACCCAAGGGATGGAGTGAGAGCCACCCATTTGGATGGCTTTAGAGGGGGATTGGACAAGTTCCTGGAGGAGGCTATTGATGGCTACTAGTCTTGATGGCTCTATGCGACCTCCAGGATCGGAAGCAGTATGCTGGATTGGAAACCCAGGAGGGCTGAATTTGGCCCTCTGGCCTAGGTTCCCCACCCCTGGGCTAGTTAATTATCACTGTTAAAACCTTAGACTGTAAACCTGAGGACTAGATCAACTTTTATTGTTGTTCAACATGAGGCCTGGCGTTGGCACCCATGGGGCTGCTGTCCCTGCCGTGTGTGAGGGAGGCTGATATTGGGCGGGGGGGGGGGGGGAGAAGTGGCAGTTTGTCAAAAGCCCCCTTAAAGCCGGTGCCAGCTCTATTCAGTGTTTAGTCATTTTGGGTGCTTTAGAAAAGAATTACAGCAAAGTGCCTAAACCCAGACAGAGAAGCACCATATTCCAACAGCTGGGAGAAGGGGTGGGGGGCACAGAGCAATGGAGCCTGCCTCACCCACCCCATCTCTAGACTGTGACTGATAACAGGGGAAGCTGCTGAAGGATGAGTCGAGGGATTGGAGGAAAGAGGGTCATCTTAGACCTTGTTCCACAGGCTGGGAACAACGGGAACCACATAACAAAGCCCATGCTAAGCGGTACGTTTTCCAAGTTTCATGTGTTATATTTTTATAATCCCACTTTAAAAATAAATTCATCCTCTCCCCACCATCCCAACATCTCTGTGAGATAAATTAGGCTGAGAGACAGAGACTGGCAGAAAGCTTTGTGACCGAGTGAGGATCTGAACCAGTCTCCCTGGTCAGAGTCCAACACGCTCCCCGTTCGTATCCCAGAGGCTCACCATCCAAGTCACAGTCAGCTTATCCTTCCACCACCCCAACCCCTAATGTATACCTGGTTCATCCATTTTCACGGAACTTCCTGAGGCTGCTGCTCCTTTAAACTAGGGGTGGGCAATTTCAGCGAGTCCGGGGGCCACTTTCCGCCCCGCCAGACCCCCTCACAGGCCAGATGCCTGCCCTCACTGTGCCGCCAAAATTCAGTGGGGCACAAAAACACTGGGTGCTTTGCTGCTGAATTTCAGTAGCAAACCACCATGGAAGCGTCCTTTTGGAGCCTCCATAGCGGTTTGCCACTGAAACTCAGCAGCAAAACACTGTATTTGTTGGGTGTGGTGCTGGGAGGACAGGGGGCTGCATGTTGGGAAGAGCGTACCGGAGGACAGGGGGCTGCATGCTTCCTCATGGGCCACATACTGCCCACCCCTGCTTTAAACAAAAGAGCTCCTTACAGTAGCGTCATCTGTTGACTATTAACCATTAACCAAAGAACTACACAACACACTTGCAATGAAGCTACAGAAGCTGACTGCGGAAACGGTACTCACAATTGCTAATGGGTTGTGAGAATGGGGGAGCGGGGAAAGACAGTGTCCCCCACTTCCCAAACTGGCCTTGCTGCCGGAGCACACACACAAGTCACGACACGGGCTCCGTTCACAGAGGGCGCGGAACTCACCTCCTACTGATCAGCTCATCGTCCGAGTCAGCATCGTTCGCGCCCACCTGGTTGCCGTCGTAGGTGTCATCGTATTCGTCCTCGTAGTCGTCCTGGCCGAAAGGGCCTGCCCCGCTCTGCTCGGGGACCTCCTCTACTATCACGGAGTACTGGCTGTAGCGCTCCCTCTGCTCCACCACAAGGCGCTTGTCATTGAGTAAGCTTTTGGTAGTGGCTTTGTCACTCCTGCGGCTCAGGAGGTGACCACAAAAGAGAATGAGTAAGAATAATAATTTTAATTTGTTTTGTATTCGCCATCAGCTTATTATTTATTATCCATCTCAAATAATCTCTCTAACCATCTTTTCACAATTTATTTCCCGTTATTAATAATCTATTTTTTTAATTGGGTATTTTCCTCATTTTATAAACAATAGCAAAAGAAAACATAAAGCAGCAGGAGGGGAAATCTCTCTTTCTTTCCCCCATCTATACACATACACACACCCCTCCCCATGTAGAAAAAAGACCTCTCTCTCTCTCATATGCAGACACACACACACACACACACACACATTAGTATGTAGAGGTTGACTGTGAAAGGAAGGGCCAATGTCCATCCACAATGCAGAACTGAAAACTGTGTCCATTATATTGTATTCCAGCACACTTCAATCGTATGTGTCCGTATATGCTATTCAGATATCCAGGTTTTTAAACTGTTTACATTTGCAGGTTCTTTGCAAACCTCAGCAAACCAGTAATACTCAGAAAGTTTTTTCCCCCCTATTTGCGTTTATTCTACTACAGTTTTCAAAGACGTGTTATTTACTGCTATGTGTTTCTTCTGCCCTTTGATACCGTTAGTGTTTGGAACAACTCTAACACTATTAATGTTTGTATTTATTACCTCCTTTTCAGTCTTTTGTGGCATGTATTGTATGGCCACATTCTATACTTCTGTACATGTTTGTATTTTCCATTTACAAAGATAAATACATTGGTCTTATTTATTGCATTTCTGCCCGCCATTTCCATCTGTGTTGCTTTTCACTGGATACCAAGATCACATGGTGGTGGGGAGATGGGGTGTTGCATTTAACTGTCATGGCAAACAACTACTGAAATAGGCGGGGCCGTGGCTCAGTGGTATGCAGAAGGTTCCAGGTTCGATCCCTGGCTCCTCCAGTTAGGGCTAAGAAAAATTCCTGACTGAAACCCTGGAGAGCTGCTGCCAATCAGCGCCAACAATACTGGGCTAGATGGACCAAGGGTCTGACTCAGGATCAGGCCGCTTCCCATGTTCCTAAAGAACTATCCGCCATAGATTTCTCCTAACACTTTTTAAAAAGACACTTAAGTTAGAAGCAACATATTGTGATAATGAATCCCATATTCTCACCACCACCACCAGTTTTTTCCAATTTGATTTTGTTCTTATTTTAAACTTTTTATATAATACACAAACACATTCTAACAGATTTAAGAAGTCCCATCTGTTAAGTAATACTGTCTGGCAGTTCTGTTACTATTCTAATAACAACAACAAAAACACCCTTATTGTGCGTGGTGCTTTACAGAGTTTATGAGAGCAAGTTCCTGCCCTGAGGAGTTTACAATCTAAAATTCAACACAGGGAGAACAGAGGAAGAGGCGGCAGGGGTAAACAGGGAGAAAATGTGCAATTATTTCAGTTACACATCCATAGGCTTAGTTACTGTAGAACAGTCTTCCCCTATCTAATGTCCTCCAGACATGTTGGACTACAACCTGCTGACTGGGCAGTGATGAGATTGTAGTCTGTAACATATGCATGTTAACATAAATGTTTGTGTTTGAATTGTAAAATGTTATCTAGGTAAGTTAGAGTTAATGGAATGTGAGTGTGAGTGAAAGGGGGCTTGTGAGTGAGAGAATTCTACAGGGTTTACAACGGAGAGAACCGATAGTTTAATGGTTGGAGAGGGTTGAGGGATTCACGGAATGCACATCTAGTGAGTGGCATTTGGGGAGAAGGGTTTAGAAGGGATAGGTAGCTTAGTTCTATGTACAGGATGATTAAATAATAACCTATATAACTCTTCTTGCATTTAATACAATTTTAGTTGTTTTATTATCTACATAATTCCACATGCTGGGTTGATTAATTAACGTTACCAGGTAGAAAAGTCTATTTTCCTGTTACTTCTCCTGTTTTGGTTAAAGGAGTGAACCAGTGAACCTATCGGGTGTTTTCTTGACACAAAGTAAAACGGCTGAAGCTCTGGGATTCAGTGAGGACAACTGGCCAGAGTGGAAGCAGACATACAGGGGGTGGGGGGCATTCAGTTTCAACCGACGGAAACTGGAGGGAGAATAACCCAGAGCAGGAATGTCACCAACACACCTGGGGGACACCAGGTTGGGGAAAGCTGCCATAGAACATGGGGACTACTGGACTGTACCAAAGGCTTCACAGATAAGGTGCATTTTGAGGAGGGCTTTGAAAAGAGGGAGCATCAGGGAGGTGTTCTGGAAGGCAGGATCCCCCTCCCTTTCATTGTTGGTTTTCCCCAGCATCAAAAAGCTCCAAATGCTCCAGCCTTTTCTAGCAAGGCAGATGTTTCAGCCCCATGATGATTGCCTTTGCCATTCCCTGCCCCTTCTCCAGCTCCTTTTGAGATGCGGCAACCAGAACAGTATACAAAAGTTGCACCACATCATTCCTCTTTAAAAAGGAACATCCTGACCTGGGGCTGTTCATTCCATGAGTTGTAATCCTGGGCCCCAGGCAGGCAGCCTAGAGATCTGGCAGCATGGGGAGGAGAAAGCTCACATCCCTGGCCCCAGAGCCCAAGGGGAAGCCAGCAGGCAGAGGAGCAAGCGTCCACATAAACAAAGACTCGGTCCAGCAGCCAGGTAGGTACAGTCAAGGCTGCTTGTCTGTCGCCAAGCAGAGGTTTGTATAGCCCTGCTGGGTCAGCGGAAACCACCAGCTGCCTGGCACCTGGAGGGTGCACCCTAGCCCTGGGAACCCCTTTATGGCCTGGCAGCCTTGAGGGTCTCCCGTACAAGAGGAAGCAGAGCACCGACCCAAAGGTGTGCAGTCGCAAAGCCTCAGAGGTTCTCAACACCGCAGCGCTGCAGATGCCGGCTGTGTAAAGATGGCTTCTGGAGAATTAAGACTCTCTCCAGCAGCACCCAAGAAAGAAAAAGAACAAAAAAACCCAACAAGAACAGGAGGCTGCAAGATCTGTCTAAAACTGAAGCAGTGAGTTTCAGGGGATGCCAAATGCAATGACTCCCGTTAGGTTTCAGCTGGAACTCATGAGAAAAAGGGGGTGCCCTCCATACCCGCGATGCTCTGGCCATGTGGTGGCATTTCCAGGTATACAGCTCCCCCAGACACCATCTGCAGACATCTTTTTATTATGCCGAGTACCTACCAGCAGAGGGCCTTGAGCTCCCATCCTCCCAAATCAGGTTGGGATGATGAGGCCAGAGTGGGACAAAGTCACCCCCGCAATTCCAGTCCCCCCCTGAAAATTCACACACCAAGTATCCTGTGTCCCCTGAAGGGAGGTGACCTGCAGTTTGAAAATTGCGACCTTTCTTATTCACACCGATAAGAACAACGTTGCCGATCTTTTGGCTGAGCTTTGCGTTTCTGGGCACCTACCTGCTGCCTTGCCTCATTGCCACAGTCTGTCAGTCTTCACCTCACGTGGCTGCTTAATGCGCTCCGTCCCATGATCTCACAGGTGACAGCCCATTCCCTGCAAACCCCAGCAAGCCAGTAACATTACGCCCACTGTTTAGCTGGGAAAGCTGTAGCACGGAGCTTAGCTCTTCAGCCTGGGCTGTTGAACCTCTTTCAGCCCAAGGACCAAATGCCATTTCAGAGAAGCTCTCGGGGGCCGCATTACAGTGGTGAGTGGGGCCAAAGGCAACAGAGGTGGGATAAAATGACAAAAAAATACCAGCATATTTTAGTTTAGAGCTCTTACTGCCTGGAACTAAGCTTTAGGAGATGCATTTCAACCTTTTATAATTGGGGTGAGGATGGGAACTGCACAAAAACTGGGAACCCAGCAAATGATCAGTAGCTGGGGCGGGGAGGGAAGGGGTCATGGTCATCTGGAGAACACCATAGGGCCAGATTAAGATCTCAGGCAGCCCCAAGTTTCCGCACCCCTGTCTTAGGCCAACATATACCAAGGTGATCACCCATTTTTACTGAAATGCATGTAACTGTTTTTATAACAGTTGCATTTTGTTGTTTGGTTGTAATTTTGGTTGTTTGACTCCCTCTGTAAGCTTCCCAGAAGACTTGGGTTATAGGGTGGCCTACAGATTTTACAAATGAAGTGCTAATTCATTCAACCCACACTGCAGATGCGAACACGGCAGTGAGTTTGCTGCAGCTGGGGAAGCGTTTGTCTCATCGCCAAAGAGCTGCCTGGATGAGTGGGGAAGACGTCCGATACGTATCAGCAATGGCTGGGAGCACAAACTATTGGCCTGGCTCTTATGTGACATGAGTGGCGTAAACGGACACCATCCAGACTTGAGCCCCAAGTTTCCTGGTCTGCACAGTGGCGCCCGTTGTGGTGGACACTCAAGGCTGCAGTGTGGAGGACAAAAGGAGCAGTACAATCCCCCACTAGGGGGCAGAAAGTAGAACTCCAGGTTTTTTTTGGACTTCAATTCCCAGCATTCCTAACCATTGGCCATGCTGCCAGAGGCTTTTGGGAGTTGAAGTCCAAAATATCTGTAGATCTGCCCAGCCTTGCTCTACAGTCTTACAGTATTTATCCCATTGAGTCTTGTTGGCTTTGCCTGGCAATACATGCTTCCAGATCAGGCTGGTCTTGGCTTGGGAAGCTTCTTACTTCCGGTCTTGCCACTTTTCTGCACCTGCCTCCAGCTTCTGCATTTCCTTACCTGGCTGCCACCTCCCTGGCATTGCACTCCCTGCCAACTCACCCTTCGGCTTTGATCCCAGCCAGTGACTGACTCTGTGGACCGACCTTTCTGCAGAAGGCCTTGAACCACGGTCAACACTGCCTGGAGCTGCCCAGCCACGCGGGCCCCCAATCCTGTGCCTTACTCCTGCCTGACCCCAACACTTTTCGTCAGCGCCGAGTCCCTCGCACTCCCTCGAGGCTTACATCACTGAATTCCCTGCAAAGCTGTGTGGAAATACTTTTTTCTAATGACACAGGCAGCCACATTCTGCTCCCGGGAATATAGACGTAGCATTCACATCTGGGCTTTCTGCACAGCATTCTCCTCATACCACTGGTGGAAGGCCACATCTGGAGGAGCAGGTGCAACTGGAAGGGTCTGTTTCCCTGAGGCAGCCCAGCGCCAATCTAATGAAGGCCTTCCGGGGAAGCACGAGAAGCCTGCTCCAAACCTCCACGCTTCGCGTCCCTTGCAGGCAGCACCCTCAGATTACAGGCAAGGTGGAAGATTAACATAAGCACCCCATCTTATGTTAATCTTATTAATCTTATGTTAATCAGGCAGTCACTGCATTTCTTTCCAGCACGGCCTGAATCGGGCTTTGTGATTAACTCCACAAGCCCTTTGCAACACCAGGTTTCGCTCACGTGTGGCCAAAGAGGCCGGGGAGGTGGAGAGGGATGTTACAAAATATCTCATGCCCGTGCTTAGCGGCAAGGCTGATGACACTTCAGTCACTGTTCCCTGTCAAGCCAGCCCAACAAGTTTGCAACCGGGCAGAATGCGAAGTTTGCAACACTCAGTATTCTCTGCTTCCAGACAAGGCTGCAACGGGGCATAACACTCGGTATTCTCTGCTTCCAGAGAAGTGTGTTAGTCTGGAATACCAAGGCGAAAATGAGCATGGTGGTGCTTTAGAGCAGCCTTCCCCAACCTGGAGCCCTCCAGATGTGTTGGCCTACAACCCACCAGGCCCGGCTGTCTGGGGAATGCTGGGAGTTGTAGTCCAAAACATCTGGAGGGTACTGGTTGGGGAAGGCTGCCTTAGGGCAGAATCCTTTTGATTGTGCCCATGCTGATAGTAAGGCAACGAACGCAAGGCTTACAGTTATGCTAGGCAGGGTGGGACGATCTTCGCCTCCCCGCCCCCCTGCCCTGCATTTTTCACTAGATGGGCTTTTTTGCCTGTCAAGCCAAGGCATTTCAGAGGTGGAGGGAAGGGGGCTGGCAGAGGCTCAGTTTAGCTCGTATCCTGGCCTCTCCAGTCTCCTCCCTTCCCCTCCCACTGAAATGCCCCCTTTCCCCCCTCTCCAAGGTCAGGTTTCCGAGCTCGGAGGCCAGCCAGCGTGGTTCTTTCTGCACCAGCTGCGAGGGGATGGGATAAGCGGTCAGGTTTCCAATTTCTCCCTTCCGAGGTTGTAGCGCTGTGTCCTGTCTTGGATCAGGGATTCAGAACTATCCTATGGTCCCTCAGGTGCTGTCTAGGGTCCACAGGATTGCTCCTGAAGAGAATAAGAAGTAATTCAAAAGGTTCAAGAAGAGAACATCATTGAGTCACTTCTCTGAAAAGATGTGCCCCTGGCAGGAAGCATGATGATGTGGCTGCCTCAGATTTTGGTAGACCTGGAAGATTTCAGTGGCAGACTGGGAAACAAACCATGCTCTCGAGCAGCTCCTCATAATGACAAGACTTGAGGAGGAGAATTTCACGGTGTTCCTCCATGTTAATGGGAAGTGGGGAAAGAGTTGCCCATATGGGTTTTCCATTCCTGGCGCCAAAGTGTATCGGACCAGCCCCGGTTGGAAAGCATCTCTACGGCAAAGCTCCCTAAGATTTCGAAATCCAGTGAGATTCTGAGCTGGAGCCACCACAAAAAAAGAAACGTGCATTCTGGGTGATACAGGTCCATGAAAGGGTATTCAAATCCTCTAAATGGCAACCAAGCCCTCTAAAGCAAAGTAAAATGAATCAGGGAATAACTGGGTTATGTTGGGAGATATATGCTAGTGAAGTCTGTCAACAAATGTGGGCAGGGGAGAGGGTACTCTAAAATCCTGACTTGTCAGAGGCAAGTTTCTCAGAAAAATTGCTATGTGAATATTACCGCTAACATCACTGAGATTTCTTCTGGGATATACTGATGATGTAATCCCACTGCAAAGCTATGACTTGACCAGCAATCTCATGATCACAGCTCAGATTGGGTCGGCACAAAAGGTTGTAACCAATGTTAGTCCTACTTAGGCTGAATCTACACATAGCAGTTATACCGTTATCATAACTATTGGTGCCCATTGGTGTCATGTGTACCAATAGTTATGATAACGGTATGATAACGGTATAACTGCTATGTGTAGATTCAGCCTTAGAGTAAAACCATTAAAAATGGGACTTACGTGTATCATGACTGACTTAAGTCCTATTCATTTCAATGGGTCTACTCTAAGGAGGACTAACATTGGATACAACCCAAAAAGGGGAGATGCCCACATTAAAGTCTTCTCTGATCTGGTGCCGTCCACACTGGTGGAGGTCTTCTCTGATCTGGTGCTGGACTATAACTCTCAGAATCCCTTAACCACACCAAGTTGGGGAAGGCTGGAATACAGTATAGGTCATATCATACATGGTAAAACTTACCATTCTATATGGTTTAGTGAAGGCAGGCCAGGGGTAGTTACTATTAGGGGATTTATTTTATGTTGGCATTTATATGTTAATTTTTGGAACCTGCATTTTCCACAAAATATAACTATGGATATATTATATTTCTGGGCGGGGGGTGATCTTGTGTATGAGGAAGTATTTGAATTTCTGAAATATTTGTTTCTGTATTATTATGACCATAAATTTTAATAATAACATAATAATAAAGTTTTAAAAGTAAAAAGAAATAATAATAAAGTTTTTAAAGTAAAAGAAAAGGAAATGCCATCAAAAGGAGCTACAACCATCTTGAACAATGGCGAAAAAATAGTTTCAGTTAAAAAACCATGCCAGAAAAAGGTCACAAGTGTCACCATCCACTAACAGTAATCCTCATGAACCTCTTAAAAAGTTTTGATCCCCTGAAAAAAATAGTCAAAATTGTCCCCAATTTTGCCTCCTGGGAATGGGACAGGACAGGGGGGAGCATTTTACAACAGCCCCAGAAAAATGCATGTTTGGACATTTTCTGTTCTGTTTCCCTACAGGTCTTCTAGAAAAGCATGTTGGGAAACGTAACACTGGAAGCAGCTCTAGCTGGTTTATCACGGCATGAGTTCTCACAACCATCGTTTACATCTTATTTTGCATCCAAGGAAGCTGTTGTTGGCACAAAACTTATGCTGCCATAAATTGGTTCATCTCTAAAGTAGCCAGGGCACTTCTACCCTTTGCAGCACCTATCTTCCCCCATCAATTCAAGCTCAAGAGCAAGACTATGGAAGCATGCTAGGAATCCACAGTTCAGTGTTGGAAATGACGGTGACGCTAAAAGAAAAGAGCCAGGGGCAGGAAACACCTTTCACCTCAACTCTGTGCAAGTCTTTTGGCACAACTCTCTCTCTCTCTCTCTCTCACACACACACACACACACACACACACACACACAAACACACTAACTGCTCAGTCCCTCTTATTTTTAGATATGTATGTAACCTGCTCTATTGCAAAGAGCCAGGGCAAATTACAGCATTTTACGACTACAGGGTAACTCTTCATCCCAAAAGCTCACTGCTTACATGCTGCCCAAGCTCCCACCCCCTCCCTTCAACCTTCCCCTCTTTCCAGATAATACCATCAATTTAGCCCCCCTCACAGCCCACCACTCTTTAGATACTTCCTTTTTTAAAATGCCCCCACCTATTTCCATACCCAGATTTCCATCTGACCCAATCCCAGTCAAAACCAAATGCTCACACATCCCTCAGCTACTCCAACCCTTAGGGCTGGTTTGCACACCACACTAAGCCAGGGTTCCAGGGGATGCACCAGGGTTTGTAGTTTCTTCACTCAAAACTGCCCTCGCACAGCTGCTTTCCTACCCACTGGGGTGCCAGGGAAGGCCAGGAGGAGAGATCCCTCCCTGCAGTCCAGAGTGCTGGAAATCAAGTCACTGTGAAGAGGAAATAATAACCACTCCCAATGGCTGGAAAACTGAAAAACAAGCCACCCTGCAAAAAAATGTCCTGGGTTCAGATAACCTGCTAGCCCATGGTTCAACAAACAACCTAAAGTTCAACAACAACTCACACTCAGCCACTGAATGTGGGTTAGTGTGTTGTGCAAACCCAGTCAATGAAAGTAACTAAGCCTCAGGAGGTGTTTTAACCTTTTAGAATGGGGGAAAACTGCAGAAAAGCCAGGAAACCACCAAATGATTGGTGAGGTGGGGGGAGTCAGAACCACCTGATGTCATGGGGAAGGGGGCACGGAGTTCTGGGGAACCCAAGAGGGCATGTTTGGGAACCCAGGAAGGCTGGATTTGGCCTCCAGAACTGGGGCTCAACACCCCTGCCTGAAAGCCTTTGAAATTATATAAGGTTTTTATCTTTGCCTGTAAAAACAGTTTCATGACTCTGATCACTGATCACGCACAGCCTGAGTAGGCTGACCACAATTCAGATGACTCACCTCTTGCCTTTCTGCACCCGGGATAGATCCACAGAGTCTTTGCTGAAAACGTCAAACTCATCGTTCTGGAAAACATTGTACCGTGAAGTGACTAGAGGGGTTGGGTCTGGTTTCACCGGCCTGGCAGAAAAAAGTAAAAAGAAAACGACTCAGTACTTTCTCAGAAGCACTCAGAAACACAGAACACCTCACGAAACAAAATGGGAGCCTGCTGCTGTAGGGCTGCAATCCTGCACCCACTTTCCTGGGAGTAAGCTGCATGGAACTCAATGGACACATACAGGATTGCACTGTACTGTCGCTTATTTCAGTGGATTGGGATCGAGGGAAACAATACACTGATTATAAATATACAGAATTTGACTTTACTTATTTTAACAACATTTGTATGCTGCTCCACATTTAAACACATTCTGGAGTGGTGAACAACAATGAACAAGAGATAAAAAGAAGAAACATGATATTAAGATTATTCTTTAAAAAACAGAATGCCAATAAAACCAAGGCTGGTTAACCCAGGAAGGCTTCCTGGAAAAGAGCTGTTTTCAGGAGGCGCCGAAAACAACCCAGTGTTGGAGCCTGTCTGACCTCCAGAGGCAGGGAGTTCCATAGGAAGGGAGCCACCACACTGAAGGCTCTCCTCCTCGTGGACTCCAGCCAGACCATAGGTCCATGTGAAACCACCAGGAGCATGCCCTCTGATGACCTCAGTGATTGGGTAGGTTGTTAAGGGAAAAGGCGCTCTCAAATAGCACTGTTACCACCTTTCTGATCCCCAGGCAAAGGCCTGGTTTAAAATGAGAATATACATAAGAAGAGCTGTGCTGGATGAGACCAGAGGCTTATCTAGTCCAGCATTCTGTTCCACAGTGGTCGACCAGAGGCCCCAGTGGGAAGCCCACAAGCAGGACACGAGAGCAATAATATCCTCCCGCTCGTGTTCCCCAGCAACTGCTCATCAGAGGTACTGGTGCTATACAAAGGAAGTATACAACCTATTACACTTTTTCCTCATAGAAGCCTAACCAAGATATTGAGAGAAGCCATCTCAGCTCTACCTGGGCATTGCTCGGTCCAGCTTCTCCAAGGATGCCACCAGCTTGCCCTCCAGAAGGTTGTTGATCACCTGCTCGACATTGTAGTTATACTCTTCCAGGCAGGCCAGGACGAAGCCTTCTCCAAGGTCAGGGAGCAGGTCCTTCACTTGGGAGACTAGAGAATCCAGCTCCACCCCAGAGACCTTGGCTACGGGCGCTGCAGCTGCTCCAGCGTACTAAAGCCAAACACAGCAGGCAACATTACCCTGGGAGGATCTCAATGCTGGAAGAAGTCAGGTGTGCCAAGCCAGGAAGAACGGCACAATGGGGATCGTTGCTTTTTTTTACTCAAAAGCCATGCGAATCAAATGCAGCATCTACATTCATTGCAGGCTCATCCACAGAGCCAAACAAGGAAGGCAGGACATGTCCTCCAGGGAAAGACAGGCAGCACTTTCTCCAGAACCCCCCTGCCATAATCTCTCGTGCACTGATACTCCCCCTGCCCCAGGATCAGGACCTCCCAGGGGAAGGGAAGGAAGACCTGGATCTTTACAGATCAGGTCTTTTCCAGAGAGGTACTCGGGTGAAAGAATCCAGCTAAGGGGCAAGGTGAAATTGTAAGCTGGAGAAGCAAGCAGAGGTCAACACCTGAAAGGCAGTGCAGACAGATGAAGCAGGCACAGAGAGAGAAGTGGGTAGCTGGATGGGTGGGAACGAAGGAAAGGCGCATAAGGCCAGGCAATGAAGGTGGAACGGGCGGTGGGGAGCAAGGCAAGAAGCACGGCTTGTAAGCTGCACACAGTAGCTGCACACAGGCAGCCTTTTGGAGCTGTGTCCACACTTGGCAATTCAATAAACTGTCATGGGCACCACCATAAAATGGCTGCCATGGGAGGCATGGCAAAGGACAAGTAACCTGCCAGAGAGACTGAGTACAAAACAGAGGTGATCCCCAACACACTAAACAACTCTTCTGAGCCCACAGTTTTCAGCACCAACAGAAACCTACTTCAGAGCAATCCCAGCTGATGGTAAGAAAATGGGTTGTTTTTTTCAAGTGGGTACGGCACCTTGGTGGGCGCCAGGAAAGGTGCTCAGGGGCGCATTGGTGCCCATGGGCACCATGTTGCCTACCCCTGCTGTAGATGACTTGGTGCACAAGGCGTGCTAACAGAAAGTTAGTATGCAGCAGCCTTCCCCAAGTTAGTGCCCTCCAGATATATTGGACCAACTCCCATAAGCCCCAGCCAGCATATAGCCAATGATCATGAATACTGGGAGCTGTAGTCCAAAACATCTGGAGAGCACCAGGTTGGGGTAAGCTGGTATAAGGACAAGAAAGGGCCACACGCTATCACAGAAGGACAGGCAAAAGAGCTAGTAGAGCTACTAAGGGCCCAGGAAGCCAAGGGATGGTCCAACAGAGAGGCAAACAGCTCAAGGAGAAGAAATCCAGGCCAGCTCCTGGAAGGCCTGAGGCTGAAATCCAGCTATGACCAAGAGGGAACTGTCTCTGCCAGCCATCTGGACCAGCACAGGAAGCACCTCTCATAAATGAAATTCAAGCAGCCCACAGCAGCCCCCGCTTAGCACCACAAAAGGAAGGATAGGCTCTGTGGCCAGCCCAGGTAGCTCATGACAGGCTCTAAATACTCACCTCTGTATGATCCTGCTGGCTGAGCCTCTCTGACCCGTCAGCAGTGCCAGGCAGCCCTACTGCTGTGGCTCCAGCCACAGCTTCCGGCAGGGGTGGGCCCTGACCCATTTTCTTCCTCCTGTCCACTCCCTCCCAGGCACTTTCCACTGCTTGCAGAATGTAAGTCGTCCGGGTCTCATCCCTACCCAACAGCATTAAGGGCATTTCTCTGATCAGATGCAGGGAATGTTCAAAGAGCGACCATGTCATCGGTTGAATCCCAGGGAACCAGGCATGGTCTCCATTTGCTTTCGGACATTTCTGCACCAAAGGCAGCCACGGTATCCCTGTTGCAGGCCAGCCCCTTACATATCAGGCTGTGGAAGCCTGCTAATGCCACAGAGATAAGGGGAACAGGCAGATTCTAATGCAGGTTGGGCGATAGGGTGAGCCGCCACAGCCTTGCATCTCTCCAGGACGAGCCCTATTCCCCTGGTTTGTCACCACCCAAATAGCTTCATTCATTTGGAAACAGGCAGTGCCGATTCAACCGCACCGGGACTGGGACCCCTTCCCTAGAGAAGAAGAGCTCATCACTAAAAGAAGAGACAAGTCAGGTCTCCCCACAAAGAGGCAATGAGGGTTGCAGGGGGAGGAGCTTATTCTTCCTTGACCACGCCTCCCTTGCTATGACTGGACCAAGACGGCGTCAATTTGGGAGTACGGAGGATGCAGAGAAAAGCTGTCAAGCACAAAGTGCCACGGTGTGGACGGGGCTTAATGGTGAACGTGGGTGGGGCCACCTTTGCCATGGCTCTGCCCTTTGCCAGCAAGCTGGCCTGGCAGTATTTTTGGAGGATGTGACACAACGGGTGGGTGAGTTAGTTAACTGCCACCCACATGCACACACCCCAGTGCTAAATGGCAAAGGATACAAGGTGGCGGAGGCTTGCTGGAGGAGGCTCACGTCATCTGCTACAGGGAAGTGCTCGTCGTAGTCGCGGAGGAACCTGCAAGTAGAAGGTTGTGATCCTAAGCATGCTTGCTAGGGAACAGGTCCTATTGAGTTCAGCGGGGTTTACTTCTGAGCAAACTACTGGCTTAGGATTGTGAGCTGCAAGTTTTGGAAATGTGTACACAAAATGGGGTGCAGAACCCCCAAGAGTTCTCTAGTCACTCACAGAGAAGTTTTTAAGGGTTGGAAAGTGATAGAACAGAGCCAGTTGCCAGTGCTGCAAGCACCACTTTCTTCCAGCCCACTGTAATCTGTTGCCAAAGTAGGTGCACGGAAACTCTACACCGTCATACTGCTTTCCTTCCCTCTGTTATAAGCAAAGAAAGGGCACAAAAGGTACCTCTGCAAGAGCAGGGATGTGTTTCCCCACTTCTCAGCAACTCCTGGATGTTGTGCGAAAGCACCTCCTTATCATCTGCTTCTTCCTCCCACCAGGTCTGGTCCCAGAATTAAGGAAGTCGGGGGTCTCCAATGTGGTGACTGATTTATATGTTCTTTAGAATGTTTTAATATCAAAAAATATTTTAACTGTGGTTGGCATGCTGCAAAGCAAAATACTGGGCATTTGGGACTCAGATCCTGCCTCTGCCTTGTACTGCATTTCTTATGTATTTATTTATTTATTTGCTTACTTTTAAACTGCCCAGTAACTGAAATTCTTTGGGCAGTGTGCAATATTTGGCCAATTTACTCATCTATGAGCCTCACCTGTTTGCCTTTGGGGAAAATGGGTATTTTGTGCCTGGCCACACCGACCGTGGCAGCCATTTTATGAGAGTGCCCACAACACCCTCTCAACATTCCCAATGTGTCCACCAACCCAAAAGGTTTGGGGATCCCTGGAATACAGCCTTGGTCAGAAGAACTGGATGACCATCACACAGACACACACACAATGGATTCAGGGACCACCTCCCACTGTAAGGCGCCAGCAGACTCAAACCACGGTATCTGGCAGGAGGGCCCAGAAGCCACCACCAGGAACACTGTAGAGGTGGACAGGCTGCCTGGCCTGAGCCTTGCTGCTCCACAATACTCCAGCCCAACAGCAGCATGAAGGGACCCTGCAGCCAGTCAAGCCCAGGAGGAGCCAGTTGACCTAGTGTGGGGGTCCCCAACATGGTGCCTGAGGGCCCAACGGGCCCATGAAGTGGCCGCCAATGTGGGGCCTGTGCTCATCCACAAAGCTTTTTTTTTTTTTAAATCCTGTTTTTAATATACGTACATGGATTTGTACGTATATTAAAAACGTACATCCACAGCACTGATGAATACATATGAAATACCTATATATATAAAAATACACGTTTCTAGCAATTATACATAGCCTTGCCATTTCTCTTCCCCAATCCCTTTCCTTGCTTTTTCTCTCCCTTCCCCATCCCTAACCACCTTTTTTCTCTCCCTTCCTAGCCCCTACGCTTGCTCTTTCTCTCCCACTCACCCCTTTATCATGCTGCTTCTCTCAACTCCCAGCCTCTAACCTCGCTATTTCTCTCCCTGACACCTCTTTTGACTAGCCAGACTCCCATGGCAGCCATCATGTGACCTCCATGGGAGCCATTTTGTGGTGGCGCTCGCAGCAGTTTCTCAAATTTCCAAACGTGCCCAAGGGTCCAAAAAGATTTGGGACCCCTAACCTGGGGAGCCAAAAGGGGCCCTGCCGGCCTTATATGAGAACTCTCCTAGGCTTGGCTCCTCTATCTGAGCAACCCATCTGAGAAAGAGGTGCTAAACTAGCTTTCCCCAACCTGGCATCCTCCAGATGTGTCAGACTGCAACTCCCATAATTCCCAGCCAGCATGGCCAACGGCTGCAGTCCAACACATCTGGAGCCAGCTTGGGGAAGGCTGTGATGAACAGATGCTTTGCCCCCTTGTCTACTTGCCCCAGAACCTGACCACCAGCCTGTTTGGACCACGACTCTGCCTCTGATCTCTAAACCTGCAGGAGAACTGCAGAAAGGGGCTGTATGTAAATAGGAGGGGAATGCCTGTCGTGGCTTCCCCCCTTATGCAGAGGAGCAGCAAGTTTAGGGTCAAGCACTCGGCTTCTGCGCTCACTGCCCCCCCCCCCCCGCTGCACAAAGGAGAAACCTTCCTGCTTTCTCCCTGCTCTGTGCTCCGAACTGCACCCATGGAAAGTAAGGGAAGGCACATCCCTGAGTGAGACAGCGTTTCGAAGGCCCATTGATGGCCCATTTTGATAAGCCAGGGGAAAGAAGCAACATTCTCCGGCAAACAGCAATCCACTGCTGCCACAGAGGCTGACAAGTCTACAAGCCCTTTAGTGAAAAACAATAAAGAGTTTTGTGACACTGTAAAGACTAACCAATTTATTCTGGCGTAAGCTTTCAGGGACACTCATCAGTTCATCCGATGCAGCTGATGAAGTGGAGAGCATCCGCAGAAGCTTGTGCCAGAATGAATATGTTAATGTTTAAGGCCGGGGTGCAGAACCTCTTTCAGCCCGAGGGATGAATTTCATTTCTGAGGAGCTCTGGGGGGCCATATTCCAGTGGCTGGCAGGGCTGAAAGGAAAAGGGGCGGGGCCAAAGAATCAAAAATACCATCCTATTTTAGCTTAAGGCTCTTTTGGCCAGTAACTAAGCCTTAGGAGAGGCGTTTCGACCTTTTATATTGGGGAAAAAATGCCCACAGCTGGGAAACCACTAAATGATGGATGGTCAGGGGAAGGGGCCGTGACCACCTGGGGAAACCTGGAGGGCTGGATTTGGCCCATGGGCCTGAAGTTCTGCACCTTTGCTTTAATATGTCACAAGATTCTTCATTGCCTTTGCTGCAACAGACTAACACAGCGACCCCTCTGGAAATTGTTACTGAACGGATGCATCCCAAACGCCTCTCCAGAGGTTAACGGGGGTCCCCCACAAAAGCCGGTACTCTCACCTCCTCTCCTGAAGCACTGAAGTGAAGATCTGTAGGAACTCTTCAATATAAGGCTGAATATTATCACTGCTGTAACAAGAAGGTAATATTAATCACACAACAACCACAACAAATGCATTTCTATCAGCTCAGGCCAGACTTTTTAGTTTAGGATCCTGATTCTTGCTTTGGGTGCAAGGGATTCAAATCCCTCCAAGGAAAGGGAGCCGCACCTTCGGGCTGTGGGGGGGGGGGGGGCATAGATGCTGTGTGTGATGTTCTTCATTATAAATTATGCCAAATTGTTTAATGTGTCTTATGTGGACTCCTGGGCTGGACTAGGATGTGTTTCAGGCTGCTGTTTTAGCTTACATTTTTATCTGTTGCTTTTAAGATCTTGGTTTTGAGCTTCCTTGAATGGGCTGGTTGCTTTGAAAGGCAGCATAAAAGTATTGGAAAAATACAAGCAAAGGGCTGGATGTGCCTGATGTCATCTGATCTCAGAAGCTAAGCAGGGTGAGCCCTGCTTAGCACTTGGATGGGAGACTGCCTGGGAATCAGGCTCCCTGCAGTGAACAGGGGGTTGGGCTCGATGGTCTTGTAGGCCCCTTCCAACCCTATGATTTTGTGATCTTAAAAACGCAACTCTGAACTTGGCATTAACAAATTGAATTTACATCGATCAACATATAATCCCCAGTTCTCCATACGTTTATCACACTTTTGATGTTTTCCTTAGATGTCAATTTGGCCATCGCAGCAAAATCCCACATTTTAGCTAGTTACATATTAGAGAGGATTTCCAATATGTAGCATAAACTAATCTAGCAACTATTATGTAAAAAAAAATTAAAATCCAGCTTACATAAAAAAATAATAATTTAAATTTAAACACAAACACTAATTTTCATCCACCCAACAAGCCATCCTCCCCCTGTGTCAGGGTCTCCAAGCCTACAAAACATAGCAGACACGTACTCCCAAAAAACGTTAGCTACTCAGTATTTCTTTTAAAGTAGCTTGTGTCAAGGCAACACCAAACTTCTGTTAAAGCCCCAGAGAACTGTCTGATGAGCGGCATCTGGGACTTCGTCTTTAAGGTGAGTATAGCAATAGAATTTCTCTCTGGAGGAATCTAAAAAGCTCATTTCATGCACAAATATTCAGCATGAGCACTGCAAGAGGACAAATAGAGGGAACCTGGGGAGGAGACATTTCTTGCGCTCTTTAAAGTGCTTGAGCTGCTCCTACAGCCTCACTTCTGGATGAAAATGGACCAGTAGGATCAGCAGGAAAGCCACAACCTGGTAAGAATTGTGGAGGCTTGGGCTGAGGCTGGGACAGACCAGCGACGGTGCACAATTGGAACCCATTTTTGGCACATAAAGGAATGGAGGTGAGCAGTGTTGACCCCTGTGACCAGCAGGCAGAACGAAGCTTCTGGACTGGCCAGACCTGGTATAAATAGAAAGAGCCTGGCCTTCTGCCTTTGCCTGAGCAGTATCTCCTGTCTGCTACATTCTAGGCCTGGGGTCTCCAAAATGCCCACAGACAACTCTGTTAGTGCCCACTAGGCTCCCTATCCCTCCCAAATTTTATCTTATTTCTTAAAGATTTGTGTTTAATTTAAAAAATGTGGCATGCTGCAAAGCCAATTGCCCTCCAACACCACCTTTATTTGGGTTCAAAAGAGTGCTTTTGCATTTGGGAACTCAGACCCTCCACCTCTGCCTTGTACTTACGTTCTTAGGCAAGCTACTTTTCTTTTAGACTCATGAGTTTGCCTTCTGATAAATGGGCATCTTACAACTGGCCATGGCCATCATTGTAGCCATTCTAAGAATGGGATTGCCCATACCCCTGCAACCATGTCTGCCATTTTGTGAGAGCACTTACAGCACTCTCAAAATTCCAAACGTGCCCACCGACCCAAAAAGGTTGGTGGGACCATTGCTGACTCAAGTCTCCAGCTCCAGCCAGCAGGGAATCTAGGATGGAAAATAACCATCCTGCGTCTGGAGGTGAGTAAGGCCACCCATAGCCCCGAGCTGGTGTGCAGCAGTTCAGAATTTGCCCACAGTTGTGCCAGTGTCCCTCCCCTGTTGATGAATATCTTTCCTCTGAGGCACTTCCTGATTGGTGCTACTGTTTCCAAAGAAGGAAATGTGAGAGAATGCCATTGTCCAAAAGCATGTGTCAACGTTAGGTCAGAGTTCGGCTGAAAGGAGACCAGAAAGATCCAGGAAAAACAATACTTCCTTTAAAAATATACATAATCCTTAGTAATCTTTGAGCTTAGGGTAAAACACATCCCCTAGAACTTGTTGCTTTGATAAGGTGGAGTCGGAATGCTGTATAGCTTGGGTCAGAAGCAGGTGTTGTGTTGATTGCATCTAATTCTACTTTGGTGAACTAAAGCATGGAATTTTTCTCAAGCCATTTTTACTAAGGAGTTATGTCTTGCATGTTGGGAGAAGGGAGTTCCTGTGAGGGTTTTTTTTTTCAAAATGGTATTGTTATATTTTATTTTAAAAGTTTAAATACCTTCTTATTTATACCTTTTTTATACTGCCTTTCATCAAATTCAGATTTCAGGGCACCGTACAACAAACGAATAACATCAGTACTCATGAACATAAGCACTCATGATGAGCATGGTAGCCCCATCAACAGCAACTGGGTTAAAATAAATTGAGCAAAGAATAAAAGGAACCTGGTGGTCAGAGCCTACTACCGGCCACCCAGTCAAGGAGAAGATGAGGATGAAACTTTCGAAAAGCAAATAGACAATGCTTCAAGGAAGCATGATGTAGTAGTAATGGGGGACTTCAATTTCCCCAATATTTGTTGGGAGACAAATTCTGCAAAACTTGGCCCCTCCAAGAAATTCCTGACTTGTGTGGTGGATAACTTCCTCCTACAGAAAGTAGAGGTAGGAACTAGAGGATCGGCTATCCTTGACTTGACCCTAACCAACAGAGATGACTTAGTGGGTAAAGTAGCAGTTACAGGAACTCTGGGGGAAAGCGATCATGTTATACTTGAGTTCATGGTTCTAAGGGAAGCAAAAGCTGAGTGTAGCCAAACCCGTACCCTGGATTTAGGAAAGCTGATTTTAATAAACTCAGAACAATGTTCACTAAGGTTCCATGGCAAGCAACTCTTAAAGAGAAAAGGAGTCCAAGATAGATGGGAGTTTTTAAAAAAGGAAATTCTCAAGCCACAATTACAAACAATTCCAAGAAAAAAAGGTGGAAGATAACAGAAGAAGCCAATGTGGCTTCACAAAAAGCTAGGAGATGACCTGAAAACAAAAAAGTACACATATAGGAAGTGGAAAGAAGGCCAAGCAACAAAGGAAAAGTACAGGCAGGTAGCACAGAATTGCAGGGATGGTGTCAGGAAGGCTAAAGCTGAGAACGAGCCAAGGTTAGCAAGGGATGCTAAAAGCAACAAAAAAGCTTTCTTCAGCTACATGCAAAGTAAAAGACAGAGGAAAGAAATGGTGGTTCAGCTATTAAATAAGGATGGCAAAATGATAACGGATGACAAAGAAAAGGCAGAAGTGCTCAACTCCTACTTTGGCTCAGTCTTTTCCCAAAAGAGGACCTATGACCCACCCACCCACCCCAGCGAAGGCAAAGTACAGGCTGAAGGGGAAGGACTGCAGCTTGAGATCGATCGGCATAAGGTCAAGGAACACCTAATTACTTTGAATGAGTTCAAATCTCCAGGGCCAGATGAACTGCACCCTAAGTAATAAAGGAGCTGGCAGAAGAACTCTCAGAACCACTGGCTATTCCCTTTGAGCAATCATGGAGGATGGATGAAGTGCCAGATGCCTGGGGGAGGGCTAATTTTGTTCCTATCTTCAAGAAGGGTAAAAAGGAGGAACCTAGGAACTACAGACCAGTCAGTCTGACATCAATCCCTGGGAAAATTCTGGAGCAGATGATAAAGCAATCCATCTGTAAGTACACTGAAAACAATGCAGTGATTACTCAAAGCCAACATGGATTTCCCAAGAACAAATCCTGCCAGACAAATCCGATCTCATTTTTTGATCAGGTCGCCTCCCTTGTGGACGGTAGGAATGCTGTGGACATAATATACCTCGACTTCAGCAAAGCTTTCGACAAAGTGCCCCATGATATCCTGATGAGCAAACTAGCTCAAAGTGGGCTAGATGAAACAACAATCCAGTGGATCCACAGTTGGCTACAGAATCGGACTCAAAGAGTGCTGATCAATGGGGTCTTCTCAAAGTGGGAAGAGGTAACGAGCGGGGTACCGCAGGGCTCAGGCCTGGGCCCAGTGCTCTTCAACATTTGTATGAATGACTTAGAGGAGGAGGTGCAGGGAATGCTGATCAAATTTGCAGATGACACAGAATTGGGTGGGACAGCTAATACCTTGGAAGACAGAAACAAAATTCAAGGTGATGATGATAGACTGGAGCGCTGGGCAGAAAACAACAGAATGACATTGAATAGGGATAAATGCCAAGTTCTGCACCTAGGAAAAAGAAACCAAATGCGCAGTTACAAGATGGGGATACGTGGCTCAACAACACTACAAGCGAGCACGATCTTGGAATTGTGGTAGATCACAAGCTGAATATGAGCCAACAATGGGATGTGGCTGCAAAAGAGGCAAATGCTATTTTGGGCTGCATTAATAGAAGCACAGCTTCCAAATCCTGGGAAGTACTGGTTCCCCTCTACTCAGCACTGGTTAGGCCTCATCTGGAGTACTGTGTCCAGTTCTGGGCACCGCACTTTAAGAAGGATGCAGACAAGCTGGAGAGGGTTCAGAGGTGAGCGAGCGGTGGGCGGGGGGGCACTGGCCCTGCCCATATTTGGCTCTGGCCCCACTCACCATTGGCACACAACAGATTTTCCCAGACTGAATGCGGCCCTTGAGGAAAAAAAGGTTCCCTACCCCTGAAAGTACAGTACCTGCTTTCCAAAATGGGTTGAAGGCATAGCTGGTTTACAACTATATGGAAAACTTCCACCACCTTCTTCCTGGAATGGGCCAGCCTCCTCCATAAATCCGACAGCAAGCTAAGTGGAGGGAGAGAGAGAATTCATGCGGTCATATGATTAGAGCACTGGACGAGGGAGATCCAGGTTCTAGTCCCCACTCAGCCATGAAGCTCACTGGATGACTTTGGCCCAGTCACTGATTCTCAGCCTAAACTACCTCACAGGGCTGTTGTGAGAATAGAGAGGAGGATCATGTAAGCCGCCCTGGGTTCCTTGCAAGAGGAAAAAGGGTAGGATATAAATATAATAATTATAAATAAATAAACTTAGTGCTCAGACAGTTTGACATTGCTGCTTAAATGCCATTCTCCCCCTCACTGGAGCCTTTGGTTTTAGCATGACGCTGGGTGTAAAATGGTTGTTGTATAGAGTAATAAACGCAATGGTCTAATATTGAGCATGTTGGAGGAGCTGCAGCTCAGTGCTGCAGCAGATGCTTTCCCATAGGCACCTACTAACCAATGCCAGTTACGTCATTGACAATCACCCCCCCCCCCACCACCAGCCTAAGCACTCCCTCAGTATTCTACATAAGCACTCATGTAGCCCTTTAACAGAAGTGGAGAACATGGAGCCAGCTGTGGTGCAATGCTAGACTTAAGACTAGAGCAACCTGGGTTCAAATCCCCACTCATCCATGAAGCTCAATTGGTGATCCTGGGCCAGTCACACTCCCTCAGCTTATAAACTACTTCACAGGTTGTTGTGAGGATAAAAAAAAGGAGCTCACTACATATATGCTACCCTCAGCTCCTGAGAACAAAGGCAGGATGTGTGACAAATAAATGTACGTGTAAAAAAAAGACTAGGCTGTGACGAAACTCCAAGCACAATTCAAATCCACAGCCTTGACAGGTACATTGCGCCTGACTGGAGGGGCACCGCATTTATTTCAGAGGGGCAAGGACATCTCCGCAAGAAATATACCTGTTATCCTCATGTCGTCTCTTCTTAATCGCAGATTCCAGCTCTGGTATCACCATCTCATAAAACGCAGCCAGCCTACAAACAGGGGCAACAAGCCCAATTGTGAATGGGGTTTGCCAAAAGTCAAATGAAGGCAAGGGAGGAGGAGGGGTGAAAAACTCCAAGACAGGTCCTATTGAGTTTACTTCTGAGCAAACTACTGGCTTAGGATTGCAAGCTGCAAGTTATGGAAATGTGTTCACAAAACAGACTGCAGAACCCCCAAGGGTTCTCTAGTCACTCACAGAGGCTAGAGAAGTTTTTAAGGGTTGGAAAGGGATAGAAGAGAGCCAGTTGCTCATGGGCAGATCACATCCTTGGTATGCGAATGCCCCCAGGTTCAAACCCCAGGATCCTCCGCCTGGCAAGCTCCTGCCAATCAAAGCACACAATACTGAGCTAGATGGACCAGTGTCTGATTTGGTAAAAGGCAGCTTCCTATGTTCAGTCAGATATGTACACTGCATCAAATCCCTACCTTTTTTTTTTTTAAAACTATTGGGCCCCTACATGTCTCCACCAGCCTTTCCCAACCTAGCCCCCCTCCCCCGGTTCTGCCATCATCCTTGAGCACTGGCCATGCTGTCTGGGGATGATGGGAACTGTAGTCCAACACCATCTGGGGATCCTAGGTTGGGAAAGGCTACTTTAGCGCAGGGGCCGGGAAAAAGTAGATATCCAGATTTTCGGACATCAACTCCCAGCATTCCTGACTATTGGCCATGCTGGCAGGGGCTTCTGGGAGATGAAGTCCAAAACAACTAGAGATCTACTTTTTGACCACCCCTGATAGGGTGATGGTTGTTCCTTTCTTTTTTACGTTTGGGGTATTATGGGTGCCCTCATTACACATGAATGCTTTAAATAGGGCTTGCCCAAGACCTTTTGGTGTAAAGGATTGCTTTCCAGCAGATTGCCATTTATCCATCTCCTGCTCAGCCACCCTTGATGGCAGCCAAAATCCGCTACCTAAGATGACGCCTCACCTTGCCTCAAGATATGGCCACCTTCAAACATTCAGTGAACAAGAAGGGAAGCAAAGGTCCAGGAAGCTATGGCTTGGATAACTTCTCAGACACGTGCTTTTCTAGGGGAACTGAAAGACACTCAAGAAACAGCCTAAAAATATACCTGTAACAAAAGTCATGCTTTTGGAACGTCTGACAAGCCAATGGGAAGACATCCAGGAAGGCCCAGAGGGTGATACAAGTGTCACACAGGTACAATACAATATCTTTCAGCTCCTAGGAGAGAGAGAAAAAAACCTTCCTTAAATATTCAAATGCTGTACAACCTTCTTTTCTTTTTGAATAGACACTGACTGGGTTCACACAACATGCTAACCCACACTCAGTGGTGGAGTATGGGTTGTTTGTTGAATCGTGGTTAGCGTGTGGTCTGAACCCAGGACATTTTCCACAGGGTGACTTGTTAACCATGCAGCGTGGCTTATTTTTCTGAAGCAAGCCACCTTGAGAACCCATGTTTTGTTACTGGGTTGGTTCAGGTTGGTTAAGAAGCTACCCTGCAGAAAATGTCCTGGGTTCAGACAACACACTAACCCACAGTTCAACAACAACCCACACTCAGTCACCGAGTGTGGGTTAGCATGTTGTGTGAACAGCCCAAATGAAACAATTCCCTGCCCTGGTCTCCCCTTTCCCTTTTCCTCCACCGTCTGCGTGTCCTCTTCCTCCTCAGAGCTGGCGACGTGTAGCAGCCAAGTACGTTAGCCAGGTCTATGGTTAAGTGGGGAGAGGCAGCCCACTGAGTCAGACCCTTGGTCCATCTAGCCCAGTATTGTCAACATGACCAGCAGAGGCTCTCCACGGTTTCCGGCAGGATTCATTCATTCATTTCATTTATATCCCGCCTTTTTTCCTCCCAAAGGAACCCAAGGCGGCGTACATAATCCTCCTCCTCCTCCTCCATTTTATCCTCACAACAACAACCCTGTGAGGTGGGTTGGGCTGAGAGTCTGTGACTGGCCCAAAGCCACCCAGTGAGCTTCCATGGCAGAGTAGGGGCTAGAACCCGGATCTCCCGACTCCCAGTCCAACGCTCTCGCCACTACACCACGCTGGCTCTGTGATTCCTTCTTAGGCCTACCTGGAGAGGCCGGGGATCAAACATAGGACCGTCTGCATGCAAAGCTCCAAAGAAGGTGCTCCTACAGCTGAGCTACAGCCTCTCCCACAAAGATTTCAGTTCTTTAATCCAGCATAGAAACCAGAGGAGAGAAGCCCCTTCCTCCGCACCCAGCATGGAAATGCAGCTGTCAGGGTGGAAACTGAGCCCATAGAGCCCCAGAGCAGTTCTGATTCTGAGGAGGATCAGCAGTCCGTGGGAGAGGAGCCAGCTCATCCCTCACAGGCACAGCAGCTGGCAGAGATTCTTCCTGTCGGCATTCCTGAGATAGATAGTGATCCTAGCAGTGAGAGTGCGGGAGGGGGGCTTGCTAGACGCTCGACACAGACGCAGGGAGCAACAAGCGATGGAGGGCGCGGAAAGGAGGCATAGTGCCCGTTTGGCACGCAAGCAACGGCCGCCTCCTGTGGACCCAAGGGAAAGAGGGAGGATCTCTCCCTAGCCCATAAGTTCAGGGTCTACAAGTGACTCTCCTTCAAACGGGGACCAAATGCCTACTCGGAACACAGGCTACTCTGCTGTTCCTTGCTTAGTCGCTGGTGATTAGCATCTGAAAGAGTCATTAAGTTGTAAAAGGATTAAAGCCTTGAAAATAATCCTTTCATCTGTGTCTTGAGTTGGCTATTGGAGTCTACTGAAAGAGGCTGCTAGGGCGCTCCTGACAGCAGCCATCCATCTCACCTCTGCCAGCCCCCCAGCAGGCTAGTAATCCTTTTTTGCAGCCTACTAATTTTTGTGGAAGCAGTGACAGATTTTACTTTCTTGGGCTCCAAGATCACCACAGACAGTGACTGTAGCCATGAAATTAAAAGACGCTTGCTCCTTGGGAGGAAAGCTATGGCCAACCTAGACAGCATAGTAAGAAGCAGAGACATCACCTTGCCGACAAAGGTCCGTCTAATCAAAGCTATGGTTTTCCCAGTAGTAATGTATGGCTGTGAGAGCTGGACTATAAGGAAGGCTGAGCGCCGAAGAATTGATGCTTTCGAACTGTGGTGCTGGAGAAGACTCTTACGAGTCCCCTGGACTGCAAGGAGGTCAAATCAGTCCATCCTAAAGGAAATCAACCCTGAGTGCTCATTGGAAGGACAGATAATGAAGCTGAAGCTCCAGTATTTTGGCCACCTAATGCGAAGAGAAAACTCCCTGGAAAAGACCCTGATGCTGGGAAAGACTGAAGGCAAAAGGAGAAGGGGACAGCAGAGGATGAGATGGCTAGATAGCATCACGGATGCAATGAATATGAACTTGAGCACGCTCCGGGAGAGAGCGCAGGACAGGAAGGCCTAGCGTGCTATGGTCCATGGGGTCACGAAGAGTCGGACACGACTGAACGACTGAACAACAACAACAACAATTTTTGTGGACTTACTTACAAGGCTGCTTTTATTATTTTACTTGGATCAGCGGGGGGGGGGGGGGGCAACATTTGGATTTTCTGCCCCAGGCACCAAAGTGTCTCGGGTTATCTCTGATCCCCAGACCTAATGACCTCATGGCAGAGGGGATATCCAATACAAAAAGTGAGGGTACCACATTTTACAGAGTGGATTTGTTCAATCAGATCACTCTGCTAAAATGTCCTGTAAACCAGGGGTGAGCAGAAGGTAGATTAGGATCTACTGGTAATCTCCAGGTGATTGGCTGCAGATCAGCAAGGGTTTCTGAGTCTCAATATGACAACAACAACAAAAGCCATTTTTCCTCCTCCTAAATTAGGCTCCTGAAATCAAGAAAGCCTGGGGGAAGGAGGGGTAGATTTGTATGTGTGAGATGATTTGTGTGCAAGCTCTAGTTCTGGTACAGAAAAAAAAACTGTGGGCTGGGCACATGCTCAGAAACATCTTGTTCCTCAAATACTACATCCGCCTTCCTGAGAAACTATTTTGCACCTGGCTCCAGTCCAGATGGTGCAAAACAGTGAAAAACAAAGCAGATCCTGAAAGCCTAACATTTGCCCACCTGTGTTCAGAGGAACACAGGGGTGTTCTCTACTGAATGAGACCCTTGGTCCATCTAGCCAGTATTGTCAACACTGACTGGCAGCAGTGGTCTCGAGGGTTTCAGGAAGGAGTTTTTCCTGCCCTACCTGGAAATGCCAGGGGTCGAACCTGGCACCTTCTGCACGCAAAGCAGGGGCTCTACCACTGAGCCACGGCCCCTCCCCTAAACACTTCATTACAAGTTATGGCACGGAATTAAACTATCAAAATTTCGAAACATAGAACAGAATTAATCTACCTTCCCCCACCCACCACTTTGGCTCTCTTGCCTCACGCCCTGTCCCCGGATTCTTTCTAACTTGACATTGAAAATATAATCGTCTCCCGGTCAAACCCCTTGCCCAGTCCCCAAGGTTCCAATCCCCTCAGGATTAGAACAGAGTAAAGCCTCTCCAATAATCTATTTATTTATTTGTTATATTTATATCCTGCCTTTCTTCCAAGGAGCCCAAGGCAGTATATATGATCCTCCTCTCCATTTTATCCTCATAACATTCCTGTGAGGTAGGTTAGGCCTAGAGTCAGTGACTGGCCCAAAGTCACCCAGTGAGCTTCATGGCTGAGTGGGGACTAGAACCGGGGTCTCCTGAGTCCCAATCCAACACTCTAACCACTACATCACACTGGCTCTCAGTCTTTTCTTCCCCTCCCTGGTCACTTCTACATGGGTGTGCACATGGGCACATTCTGCTTCTAAAAGAACACAAAGCAAAGAAGTGTTTGGTGTGATTTTAAAAGCGCACATAACGCTAATGCAGTCCTTTAAAAAAACAAGAACAAAGCATACCCAAATTCATGTGATGGGGGAGGCTGCCTCACCCAGCCACAGGACAGGCAAGAGAAATGATTACTAGGAACCATGTGCAGGATGAGACATACATTTTGGGCGGCTGGGGAATATGACTGTGGTTGGGCTTAAAGCTGTGGCCGAGTCTGGCAGGGGGAAGATGTTGGTCACGCAGCCAGTAACCCCACATACATAGAAACACGTACCTGCAGAGGAACGTCCCCAGGAGTCGTTCTGATCCTTTCCTCCAGTTTCTGTGGTGTGGCTGAAGCACCGTCGCCCTGCAAGCCACATGTATGCAAGATGCTGCCGAATACCTAGAAGGCAAAGGGCAAACTTTCAAATACGTCAGGTGGTGGAATGCAGCCAGCCAGGCACATTTTGCCTTTATTGGTAGTCTTCGCCTGACAGAGATTTTCCTCTTGGTGGTGGCCCCCCAATTATGGAATGATCTCCACGATGAGGCCTGCCTGGTGCCAACATTGTTATCTTTTTGGCGCCAGGTTAAAACTGCCCTCTTCTCTCAGGCATTTGGCAGCATATAATGAGCTTTTAATCAGGTCTCGGATTGGTTTTGGTTGCTTAAAAAATAGGTTTTTAGATATGTTATCCGGGTGTGTGCTGTCTGTCTATATCTGTGTATGCAAATGGTTTTGCACTTTGTGTAATGTGTTTTTAATCTCTGTGATCCGCCCAGAGAGCTTTGGCTGTGGGGCAGTATAGAAATATAATACATGAAATCAAATTAAATCTGCTCTCCAAGGGGAGAGCCACCTTTGCTAAAAAGCAAAGTCAGCTGTATATGGCACATCTTTCCCCCAATACACACACATATTAGTTAGCCCACCCACCCCAAATGAACATCCTCACCCAGCCACCCCACCTTCCTATCCAAAGAAGAACCAGTGTGCGGAGGGCAAAAGGTGGGCGAATATGGGGATCACTTCATATGGCTGCCTCTTGCAGTTTCCAAAACAGTGTCTCAAATTGTTTGTATGTGTTTACTGAATTTGTATTCTGTCCTTCAAGCAGCTCAGGGCAACGTACATTTTACCCATGTTATCCTCACAATAGCTCTGTGACTTACGTTAGGCTGAGAGATAGTGACCAATAAACACATGCCTGTTTTTGCAGGCTTGCCACACAATAATATAATCATCATTATTAATTATTATATTAATCATCATCATCATCGCCGCTGCCACCACCACTATGTATAAAGCACCCAACATTTTCTAAGCACTGTTAGGAAAATTAAAAGAGAAGATACTGCACAGTCTATACTGCATGGCAAACCAAAGGTTTGGATTTGCACTGGGTGCACGTTCAACCTGCTTCAGAACCGCCATGTGGACATGCCGTTCAGGCCGGTGCAGATGCAAGCAAACCCCTCTGCATGAAGCGGCCCCAGCATTCCTGGGATGTCACCGTGCAAAGCTCCCTCTGCAAAGAATTGCTGCGGCTTTCTAACACCTCTTTTCAGCTGTGGCACTCATGGGAATTGCCACCAGGAAGCAGCAAGCTCTCTCCCGACAGACTTCCCTTCCTTCACACAAGTGCTGAGAACATCCTGCACAGTGTGATTTGTTGCAGGGTGTTTCTAAACTGGCCCTTAGACTACATATTATGCAGGGACAAAGAGATGCTCCAAAATAATGCAAAGAGAAGCAGAACCTGAAGGACCGTAGGCACCGTTTCATCCAAGTCACTGAAGTAGCTTGGCTGCTGAGTAAAGATGTTTTCTGAGGGACAGGATGGAGGGGCAAGTGAGGAGAGAGAGAGAGAGAGAGAGAGAAGAGAGAGATTGATTTCAGGCTGGTTGAAACATCGAACTTCACAAATGGTTACACATTAGCTAAGGTATCTTTCTTTCAAGTAACTCATCCCGTCTTGGTGCGCAGACCAAAACACAACTCCCTGATTCTCCCCGAGGGTGTTTTTTATTTTTATTTCCCACACTCCCGGTAGTGCTATGACCCTGAAAGGAAACCCAGTTGAGGGGGAAACAGCCTGAGGAAAGGGGGGCATCTGCAGGGGGACTTAACAGGTGCAGAGCAGTTCAGCAACCCTGCCCCCTTTCCGCTCACTGCTTCTCCCCTACAAATGCCTCATCTATCCCTGCATTACCTTGGCAAATGCAGGATTGGGAACATGCTTGTGCCAAGGTAACATTTAGAGTTTTGCCCATCACCTAATGCGAAGAGAAAACTCCCTGGAAAAGACCCTGATGCTGGGAAAGACTGAAGGCAAAAGGAGAAGGGGACGGCAGAGGATGAGATGGCTAGATAGCATCACGGATGCAATGAATATGGACTTGAGCACACTCCGGAAGAGAGCGCAGGACAGGAAGGCCTGGTGTGCTATGGTCCATGGGGTCACGAAGAGTCGGACACGACTGAACGACTGAACAACAACAACAACCATCAAGAGTCCAAAGTGGTGTCATGGGCAGAGTGCTACAGTTGGATCAGGCAGACCTGGCTGAGCAGGGATTTGAACCCATGAAGCTCACGGTAGCTATAGCTCAAGGCGCTGTAGTTCAGTGGGAGAGCATCAGCTTTGCATGCAGAAGGTTCCTGGTTCCATCCCTGGCTTCTCCAGGTAGGGTTAGAACAATTCCTGCCTGAAACCCTGGAGAGCTGCTGCCAGTTGGTGTTGACAATACTGGGCTAGATGGACCCAGGGTCTGACTCAGTAGAAGGCTATGCTCCTACTGGGTGGCCTTCAGCCAGTCATTCTCTCAGCCAAACCACTCACCCAGAATTCAATTGTAATTAAAAAAATTAAAGGCAAAGAGCCCAGCAATCTCAAACAGGTCTGCTTCTTGACAAGCAATTGGGCAGGTTGCCGCCCGCATCTTTTTTAATGAAAAGCTGAAAATTAACTCAAGGGACTTGGCATGTACTCAAGCAGGCTCCCTTCTGAAGATCTCTCCCCAGATATACATATATCCCTGATTCAAGCCTGGATGTTCAGAGGGAAAGTAAAACAAAAAGGGGATGGGATACACTAGGGGTGGAGTAACCTGTTCCAGATGTTCTCAGACTACAACTCCCATCATCCTGGCTATTACTCAAGTTGGCTGGGACTCACTTGAAGCACCATTAGAACGAAGTGGAGCATGTGAGTTTGCTGTGCTGGTTCTGTGCCAGTTTGCTTAGCCCTACCTTGAGGGGATTGCCTATGCCTCTAGTCTTGAGGGTTTGGGATATTTTAAGGAGATGACAACAGAATCCCAACAATGTGAGATGCGCCTATCTAATGTTTCATTTGCGATTCATAGAATCTTTCTAAGGCACCCTGGAAATGCTGGTCTTCATTTATTCTCTCCCTAAAAAACAACACAGAGACTGCTGGCAGGGAAAGCATATTATTACTGTTAGCAATATTTCTATACCACTTCTCGTTTGCACAAATCCCAAAGTGGCTTACGAAAGAATACAAGAAATAAATACACAGGGTAGTATCCAATGTTAATCCTATGCAGAGTAGGTCCACTGAAATGAATGGGACTTAAGTTAGTTGCAATTAAGTTAAGCCTCATTCATTTCAATGGGTCAGTACTCTGTGTAGGACTAACACTGGATACTACCCATAGGAAGCTGCCTTCTACCAAATCGGACCACGGGTCCATCTATCCCATATTGTTGACACTGGCTCTCCATGCCACTGGAATTTCTCCAGCCCTACCTGGAGATGCCGGGGATCGAACCTGCACCCTTCTACATGCAAAGCAGCTGAACTGCGGCCCCTCCACTACGTGCCTTGAGGCAGTGGAATCCTTAAGTTAATTATCCATTTCTAGTCTTTCTTCATTCTGGGCATGGGGAAACTGCGGCCCTCCAGATGGTTTTTAGGACTACAACTCACATCACCCGTGACCACTGGCCATGCTGGTCAGGGCTGTTGGGAGTTGGAACCCAACAACATCTGAAGGGCCACAAGTTTGTTTGTTTATTACATTTATATCCCGCCTTTTTTCCTCCTTAAGAAACCCGAGGTGGCATACAGAATCCTCCTCCTCCTCTCTATTTTATCCTCACAACAACAACCCTGTGAGGTAGGCTGGGCTGAGAGTCTGCGACTGGCCCAAAGTCACCCAGTGAGCTTCCATGGCCGAGTGGGGGCTAGAATCTGGATTTCCTGAGTCCCAGTCCAACACTCTAGCCACTATACCACACTGGCACTCCCACTCTTGGTGTTTAGCTTTGACGTCCCTTTTGCAAAGGACCAGTTTGGAGGAGCCTCCCTTTAAAGTCTAGCACAGCTGTTCACCGATTCTCTGTTCATTGATAAAGGAAACGTTATTTAGCCTGCCTAGATCAAAAATGAAAGCAAGATTACAAAAACTAAATACAGAAATAAACCAGTCTGCCCCCTACAATAAATAAAGGCTACTGGACTGAGAAGTGGCAGGTCTGATCTAATCCTCGATTTCTAGAGCCCCCTGCCCCGAAGACCCTTCACCCCCTGCTCCCCACCCACCGTTCCATAACTAACCAATCATCTTGTTGAGTAGAGCACTGTTGCCTTTTCCAAACAGCACACACAGATCCAGGATTTTGGGAATGTCGAACAAGAAGTTATTGTAAAGGATCTCTCCAAAAATGGATGGCGTGATGAAATGATCCTATATGGAACGGAGAAAAGAGATAGAACCTTTTTTTTTTATCAATAGCTGGCAAAATGTCCATTGTGATGACAATGGGTGTGGAGGAACTGTGTACAGTACAAGGGCTCAGAGTGCAGGTGCACTGCAGTACAAGAGGGCAAGGTTAGGACAAGCCAGCCTCCATATTCAGAAGGACAAGCCCAAGGCCCTTTATTGGGGCCAGCCCTGGAGAACTCTAAAGCGCTCAGCAAATTTTCCTGCCTTTTCAGGGCATCCTCTGTCTTGACTAGCTAAAGATTTAGGGCTAAAGTCTCTACAGGGCAGTTTTTAAAAACATATGTGTATGCAATTAGAATGTACATGCCGCCATATGTTTCCAAAGAACAGCTTACAGCAGCTTATAGCATAACACACAGAAACCAATAAAACACTTAAAAATTCATCAAACTAAATCCGCAAAACTGAATCCTGAAGCCATGAAAACCATAAAATGACATAAGATCACATATAAGCAGCAGCCGATTCCTCACTAGCTCCTGAAGGCTTGCTGGAGGGGAAAAACATCTTTATACATTCCCTAAAGACTGTAACAGAGCAGGCCTTATAAGCTCCCTGAGGCTGGAGTTTCATAACACTGGTACCACTACTGAGAAGGCCCTGCTCCTTGGCTCCATCATTCTCACTCAAGGGTGCACAAATCTTGGGTGGCCTTGGTAGCTAGCCAAAATCTCTAGCTGCCACCAACCTTGTCCCTCTCTGACACGGGGGAAGGACGGAGTTTCATTCCTGACGTTGTGCTGAGCTTTCAAGGCACTCAAAAGGGAGCTCACTGTGTTCCGGGTGCCACTGAAGCCCATCTCAAGGTCAGGGCCATCTCCCACCAGACTAAAAAGATGTACTCGCCACTGGAGAGCTAGAGCCCTGAATCTGACTTCAGATGCATTTCTGGAGCCCTGAATCTGACTTCAGAAAGTGACAGGATTCAGAGGAAGCCGTCTCTGATTATCTTAGTGGGTACAGTGGTTCATATGGGAGAACACACTCCCCAAGGTAACGCAGGCCAAGGCCATTCAGAGTATTAAAAGGCTAAAAGCTGCGCTTTGAATCACACCTGTAAAACAAATGGGGGTGGGTGGGGGGAGGCAACTGAATTCTTGCGGAGAGAACCCCTAGAACCATGTGAAGGACTTGCTTTGCCTTATTAGTTATAGGCTGACTTAAGAGTTACTTTTTGTTAATTCATTTTGAAAGGGTTAAAATAAACCATCTCCATGTATCTCTACTTATCTGAATGCTTCCATTAATTAATCTCACTGTGGGAAATACAATATGGGTGAAGCAGCCACCCCAAGAGGAAGCAGCAGGCAGAATCAGGGACCTAGGCTCACACTCAGTTCCTTTTCTATTAAAAATACCTAACAGCCGCCTACTACATACAGCAGGGCTCACCAACTCACAGCCCCCAGCCTAGTTCCAGAAGTACCACCAGCAGCCATTCCAGCAGGCTGTACTGATGGAAATGAGGGGAATGTGCGGCCATTCCACCAGCCCTGCTGGAAGACTTAATTTTTTTCCTCCTCCCTCCCCATTCCTTTTTCCTTATGCATCGTGTCTTTTTAGATTGTCAGCCTGCAGGCAGGGATTGTCTCGTTTGACTGACTATAGGTAAGCAGGTCTGGGAGGCTTTTTGGCAGAGGAGCGAGATAAAAATACTTTAAATAAATAAATGGTCCTCTGCAAGCCATCAGTTCAGGCCTCTGGAAAGAAGCATCTGTGCCTCCCCTGGCAGCCCATGGTGTGGGGAGGGAGAGGGGGAGAGAAAGCAGTGGGAGAGAGTCAGACATGGGGTTGCCCTGCTCATTTTTGGCTCTGCCCCCATCCACCACAGGCATGTGGCCTCCAGTAGAAAAAAAGGTTCCCCACCCTGACATAGGGTATTTGTGAGGACTAATGAAAGAAGAAAATGTTCCTTCCCACCGCAACCTTTTAGGGACAGAATGGACTATATGCCTAAACAAATACATTACCATTTCCCAAAAATCATTTGGATACATGAGTATACTATGCTTCTATTCATTAATGACTAGGAAATAGTACTTGAACGGGGGGAGGGAGGATACTGAAGTGGAGCCTATGAAGGGAAAGCTATTAGGAAAGACAAACAGAAACCCGCCATTTCTCCCCCACCCCCCGCCCACCCCAAATATCTGTATACATATCCCAAAAACATGCAGACTAAAGAAAGAAGTGGTATTTACTTTGGATTCCTTGTGAGTGGACATTCGGAGGAAAGTTAGGAAAACATTCTGATGAAGGCATTTCTGTAGGTCGTTCACCTCTGGGGGCAAGTCTGCCGCTGTGTCAAACTTGCGAGGCGCGTGGCGCAGGTACGAATCCAGGCATTTCTGGAGAGTCTCGTCAAAGATCACCTGCCACAAAAAAACAAAGGCCTCATGGGAAACCTAAGCCCAAATTGATGGATAGAACCCTTTTAGGGGAAGAAGTAAAAGGGAATTTTCCTTGTGGTCATTGCAGCATATGTGTTAACTACTATAGAGGTAAGAGCTTTGTTAACACTAGAGATAATACACAATATTTCTACCAAGGTTTTTTTTTTTTAACTGCAATACCAGAGGGGAGATCTCTCTCTCTCTCTCTCCCCCCCCCCCGCCCCCCCTGGTATTGCAGTTAAAAAAAAAACCTTGGTAGAAATATTGTGCATTATCTATAGGGTTAACAAAGCTCTTCATCCTAACTTACCCCATAGGGTGACTGTTAGAATAAACAGGTAAGGATTATAAATAAATATATATATCAGGAAATGCTGAATAGAAGGGGGATGCATCGCCTGGTTTCTTATGCAGCTTTTATGTTCACCGATCCTGATTTTGGTAGCTCTTGTCATCATTCTCTCATTCATATATATATATATATATATATATATATACACACACACACACACACACACAGTCGTGTGTGTGTGTGTGTGTGCATGTGTGTATATATATATATATATATATATACACATACACATACATACATACATATATATACATACATACATTCATATATATGAATGAGAGAATGACGACAAGAGCTACCAAAATCAGGATCGGTGAACTGCATAAGAAACCAGACGATGCATCCCCCTTCTATTCAGCATTTCCTGAAATGTCCCGCACCTCCCAGCATTCCCCAATCAGCATGGCTGGCTGGGAAATTCTGGGAACTGTAGGACTTTTTTCTGTCTAAACCTGCATAGGATTGCAGCCTAAAGGACTTGAAGTTCTGCTATTTGGAAAAGGTTGAAGCTCATGGGTAATTAGTCAAGGGGCCAGAGGGGCCAAACCACAGCATATGTATTGTATGTTCAGTCAGACTGAGGCTGCTCATTGGAAGCAAAGATTCCATTGACCTCAGGAAAAAAACACAGATTTCAAAGTTTCATTAGCACACATTTATTGGGGGTGTAATGCTGAGGCCACCCGCTTTTCAGAGGTTATATTACTTATTTCTTAGCACTTTTCCCAGAGTTAAAAAATGCTTTATAAATTGGACCACCAACCAAGTAATCAATTTTAATTGGGTGACTGTTTGCCTTTGAAGTGCAACTTGCCTTTCAAGTTAAGCCAATTGATTTCCCTATCAAAATCTCAAGCTGCAGTGGAGGGGGCGTAAGATAACTTACAATCTAATTAAAGTCATTGGTTGAAGGAAATGCCATCTTAAATACTTTGTTTTTTAATTATCTACTCCTGTAACACAGCAGAGGGGAAATAGTCTCAAGAAAACTAACAAGTGTACTCTTAATGCTTAGTTTCAGTGGTTTACATTTTATAGTTTATTTAGGGTGCAATCCTATACATGTTTAAACATAAATAAGTTCTACAACTGCCAGCATTCCCCAGCCAGCATGGGTGGGGAATGCTGTCCAAACATGCATAGGATTGCACCCTTATTATATTTTTATCTCAGCCTTGCTCCAAAGAGCTGAGAGTGGCATACATGGTTCTTTTCCTTACCCATTTTATCCTCACAACAACCCTGAGAGATAGGTTAGGCTGAGAGAGAAAGTCAGTGGCTCACGGTCACCCAGTGGGCTTCATGGCTGAGTGGAGATTTGAATCTGGTTCTTCCCAGTCATAGACTGACACCCTAACCACTACACTGCCTCAGCAATTTGCTCTCACCAATTAATCGACTAAAGCTTTTGTTGAATACTGAATAAAGCCTGCTGCCCTATTTATAATCCTTACCTGTTTATTCTAACAGTCACCCTATGGGGTAAGTTAGGATGAAGAGATCATCTTCTTCCATATAGGCTGCCCTAGGCTCTATGTTCCGAGGGGGAGGCCTTCTCAGTTGTGGCACCCACCACATGGATTGACCTCACTGAGATCAGGTGGGTCCCTATTGTGGATTGCTTCCATCAACAGTTGTGGAGTGCTTCCACCAGTGACTTAAAACACATGTTTGCCTGGGCATTTCTTTGACACTGAGCACTGTCAGCTAACCCTGGTTATCTTAGGGCGCAATCCTATGCATGTTTAGACAGAAAAAGTGGCTGGGGCATGCTGGAAGTTGTAGGAGTTTTTGCTGTCTGAACATGCATAGGATTGCACCCTTAATGCAATTCTATTATTGCTGTTTTATTATTTTAATGATTGATTTTATGCATTTTGCAATGATTTAATCTTGTAAACCACTTCGGGATTTTTAAAATGAACATCAGTATAGAAATTTTCTAAAATAAATTTTAAAAAAATGAAACTCTGATTACCATAGAGCAGTCTTCCCCAACCTGATAACCTCCTACCCTAGGATCTTACTGATACTTCTACTATTACCATTCAATATTTAATGGTATACTAGTTATTGAAGAGCATCAGGATAGAATACACTTTTTGCACTCACTCCAAACGCAACTGGTGCTTTACACTTCCCCCTAAGAGCAAATGACAGTCAATTGTAGAGCAGAAAGTAAAAGGGTGCACTGGGAATACCTTTGTGGTGAGGGCTCAACCTGCTCCCAGTGGTTCCAGGGTCACCAGCTATCAAAAATCAAGCTTGGTCATATCTGCATAGCCCCACCCTAGGTGTTGTTTCTTGGTCACCATGGAGTGTGACGGAACCTCAGGAGCTATCATTTCTATCCCTGCCCTGAGAAGTTGAGAAAGGTGATGCTATCAAAGGAAAATACTTGCATGTACTAATATAATAATGCAAGTAATAAATATATATTTGAAAGCCAACAAAATACTCTTCCCTCCACCACACACACATGTGCGCACAGACATTCCTTTACTATTTACAAAGCAATGAGACCTGGCACCAGAATTTATCATGAGGCAAAGCCAAAAGCCAATCCAGATCATCTGCAACGAACGTGGCTCGCTCCAAGAACTCCTCCAGCAGTGCAGGATCTTTGGCTTTCGGTGGGGGTTTATACAGCACAAAAGAGCGCTCTGTTTTCTTCTTTGGATGCTGCGGAAAAACAAAATGCCACGAGTGTCAACAGACCCAAGACTAAACAGTACTCCTTGTTGCTGTTTGAGCTCTCTCAAAGACTCTTGACAGCCAGGGACATTTCTCATGTTTGTAGGAAACTTGGCCTGTGGTTAGCAGGAATCTTCATGTTTGCTCCCTCTGGTTTACTGGCAGCACTTCCCTTCTCCTCCATCAGAAAGGCACTGCTGATCAGTGGTTTGTGGCACCCACCACATGGACTGACCTCACTGAGATCAGGTGGGTCCCTATTGTGGATTGCTTCCATCTTTTACAAGGACTCTTTTACAAGGACACTTTCGGAATCCTGCATGATTCACTGTGT